>NW_028227256.1:11559276-12278553 GCF_978045245.1 Mus caroli
TCTTCCCCTAGGAAGAAGTCCGATGGCATAAAGCTTAGGGCCATAGGATATTGGAGTCTGTGAGGAGTGTCCTTGGGATTGCATTTAGTACACACTGCTGCTCCCACCTCTGATGAACAGCTGTAGTCTATAGTTTCCACCTCTTGCCACTTCACACACCCCTCTCCCACTTCAAAATATTCAGCTATATGGCTGTGTTTTCTATTCACAGATTGTTGGAAAGTTTTGGGCAGAAGAAAAGCACACTTCATTTTAATTGTCTGTTCCAATGTGTCATGTTTATATGGCCCCAGCACCAGGTTTGCAGTAAATAATTTAAGGGATTTGATCACTGCTTCTCCTTGTCAGAAGGAAGGTTAGTTGGAGAAGCGAATAGTGTTAGAGAATAGGCAAGACCACCCAGCACAGAGCCGAAGCTCTCTTGCATCTGGTCAGACAGAGACTTAGCCACTGAGATGGCAATTCTCCTTGCGCTGGGGTTTTGGTTTCCCATAAGGCCACACTATAGCTAACATACAGCCTTCTGCATGTCAGAAACATCTCCAGAAGATGAAGGAGGTTTTCCTAAAACAGCAATCTTTGTTGAGCAAATTTTTATTGTATTTCTAATTTGGACAAAATTGCCAACATTAAGCCTGCTAGTAAATCCTTAATTTCTCAAAACTGTTCACCTGTGTGTCAGCCCTTACGAGTTAACCTGTCAACAATGGGTTGATCCACTGAGGTTGAAATTCAGGCTCTTTCTGAAAAGTCAGTATGGTCACTGTGCACTTTTGAAAGGTCTAGATGGCAGAGACTGAGCCATGCTACTCTGGAAGCATAACAATAAAACTTGAACCCACTGTGTTTGTCTGTCCCTTAGAGTCTGTCTCCAAACACATGGGACTATTGGGCTGATGTGGGGCTCTGATGGATGGCTCTGCTGCCCTTGGCTTTGAGAGCCTTTCTGCCATCACAAAACAATGTCATAATTTCATGAAGGTCATGGGAGAAACGGAATGCCTTTGCAGGTGAGGAAAAGTCAGTCTCTAGGGAAGAGAAGACAATAGGCCATCAAAAGGAAACATGATACATCCAGGAATTTGGAACAGTAATTTTTGTATTTGATGTATCACTAAGATTAGTGGTCCACCCTCAGTATCAAACCCTCTGGGGAGCTTTTCTTATCATTAGCCAATAAAAGTCTGCTATCTTATGTTTTCTTTGTCTATTCTCAGGGTTATAGAGTTTCTCTGAGTTTTTTTTTTTCCCTCAAGATTATCCTACCTAACAAAGGAAAGAGTTAGTGTCCCTAGCCATCAGCAAAAAAGTTACAAGCAGGGGGGAAAAAATACATGATTGAAGAACTGAACATGTAATTCCACACAGAGGTATTAAAGGAAAGATCCCTTGAGCTAGCAGACCACAGGACAATGGGTCAGCAATTTCATTTCTATTTCTGACACTGTCATTGACTCAGGGTACTGGGGAAGTCCAAGGTTCCTGTTTTCAAAACTTTATTGACTATGAAAGCACTTATCAACTATTTGGGGAAAAAATGATGTTTGCTGAGCACCCAGAATCTAGAGGTCTTTTTCCAGGGCAGAAAGTGAAAAGAATTTCTGTCTTTAAGCAAGTGGGAAGATTATCCTCTACCAGCAAAAATGAGCAAAGATATATACAAGGGCAGGAGGGGTAGACTGTGAGATAGGAAATCTTTTAGGGCTCTAAGAAAGGTCATTTTTCTTTTCACTTTCTGTATGCATACATGTGTGGAAGTGTCCAAATGCCTCAGGGAGGCTGGAAGACAACCTCAGTGCCACTCTCAGGAACATCAGCCACCGCCTGCCTTTGAAACAGCTTCTCTTGTTGACTTGGAGCTAACTGATTTGGCTAACTGGCTGGCCAGCCAGCTCCAGGGATCCTACTCATTAGCTTGTGCATTCCAAAGAGGCTAATGCCATTTTCTTGGGCTTAGAACATGACACATTTTGCTGTGAGCCTAAGGCAGTGTGTTCATTTTTTAAAATGAGAAAATTGAGCATGGGAGAGCTTAGATGATTTGTTTATGCCCCTGAGTATCCTAAACCTGCAATTAATGCCTTTGACTCCTGGCTCTCAAAGCATTTGCTTGTAAGTGAGTGTTAATACTGACTGCACGCACAAATTATCATACATGTATGCATGTTTGTTTATATATACATCTATATGTATGTATATATGAAAGTGCAATGAAGAAATTCATTAGTTTGTAAAATTAATATACACCAATAAACTTTAAAAGAGTTAATAGGGAGTAGTATTCTGCACTATGGATTCCAACTAAATACTCAGTATAGCACAATTTGATGACAAACAAGAACTTTTTTTTTTTTTCAAGACAGGGTTGCTCTGTGTAGCTCTGGCTGTCCTGGAACTCACTCTGTAGACCAGGCTGGCCTCAAACTCAGAAATACACCTGCCTCTGCCTCCAAAGTGCTGGGATTAAAGGCATGCACTACCACTGCCTGGCAAATAAGAACTTTCTAAATAGTTTTAAAAAAAACAATACTATTCCAGGGGAAAGCACCAATCCCTGACACTATTAATGATACTCTATCATGCCTGCAGATAGGAACCTATCAAAGCTGTTCCTTGAGAGGCTCCACCCAGCAGTTGACTCAGAAAGATGCAGAGACCCATAGGCAAACATTGGATGGAGATTAGGGACTCTTATGGAAGAGCTGAGGACCCCAAAAGAGATAAGAATTCCATGGGAAGACCAACAAAATCAACTAACCTGGACCCTTGGGAGCTCTCAGAAACTGAACCACCAACCAAAGAACATACATAGGCTGGACCTTGGCTCCCTCCACCTTGCACATATGTAGCATATATGCAGCTCGGTGTACATCTGGGTCCCAAACATCTGGAGGGGGAGGGCTATCCCTAATGCTGTTGCCTTGTCTGGCTTCAGTGGGAGAAGAAACACTTAGCCCTGTAGAGACTTGATGTGCCAGGGTGGGGAGATACCTGGGAGGGAGGATCTCTCAGAGGAGAAGGGGAGGGGGCGAGGGGGAGGGGTTGTGAGAGGGGGAGACCAGACCTGGATGGGTGAAATAAATTAATTTTAAAAATAAGAAGAAATAAGAAAACAAAGAAAATACCATATTTAAAACCAAACAAACAAATAAACAGCAACAACGACATTTTTGAGGCCGTTACATGAATTTTAATAGCCTCGCAAGCCTTAAACCAATGTAAGGAAGGTAATCTGACCTACGTCATGGCAGACAGTGGTCAGACTGCCGAATTTCTCAACTTTGCTCTAATGGAACTGATTTCACCACATCAGTACTCCTTTGTGAATGGGATAGAAGATGAATAAAGTCTGGATCAGCGAACAGTCAGCATCATGTACAGGATGGGATTGCACTGTGGCAGTGCCCAGGAGTAGTGGAGGATGCTCCTGGCGTCTACCAGGCTTCTGCTTGGAGGGCAGGCTTTCTGCCTACTCACTCTCTATGCCAGGGGAAAACATCTGCCTCAGGCACAGTCTTAAATCTCAACTCATGAGTTCTATGCAATCTAACAAACAAAACAAAAACAACAAAAAAACCCACAGAAGTCTGGCGACAATCATAAACTATGGTAAAAAAAAAAAATTCTGACCTTTAAATTTCTTCCTTTTATAGTATTTACATTATAAAGTATTTGTTCATTGTGTAGTATTTACATTATAAATAATGGAACCAATACCAATAACCATTGTTAAACAAATAATAAACAATACATTTAAAAACTAGAGGCTTATAATGTGATAATTAGAGTATGATAATTGTCAAGTGTCAAGAGAATCTCTTTTTCCAGGTTTGAAAATATTCTCTATACTTTTGGTATGGTATTTTTCACATTTCTTTGTGTCCTAATTCAAAAGCTAGGTCTTTTCGTGGTCTCTAAACTATGTTCTGCTTATATATTCACTTTAGTTTGTCTTTGACCACTACAGAGTGATCCAGTTTCCCTACCTTGCCTTTGAGCTCTGATCCACACACTATTGACCCTATTGGTGAGCATCCTTTAACAGTAAGCACTAGATCCATAACCGCCACTTACTAAGGAATCTAGGAGCACAGCATGTAATAGCAAATAGATTTATTCACAGTGAGACCAAACCATGGAACAAAAGCTTCTTTCCACCTTCTCTGCAGCAGTTACAGATTTATAGGAAGGAAGAGACAAAAGGCAGGAGATGCACACGGCCATCTAACGAGCAGAACCATGGTTCTTCCTGGACACAGGTTCCTCTGATGGCTAGCAACACACATCAGACTTTGCTTTCTTCTAGCACAGGACTCTGGGAAAGTTTTGTCTTTGATCTCACTGTGTTAATTGTCTGTAGTTTAAGGGGCTCAGAAGGTCTGCCTTTGGACTGTGTCATCTCCTGCTAGAACACTTTCAATCATTCATTCCTTTAAACTTCCTGTTCGGACAGAGGGAAATGGAGTCAATTATTACATACGAATTCAAGCA
This sequence comes from Mus caroli, assembly GCF_978045245.1. Lineage (NCBI taxonomy): Eukaryota > Metazoa > Chordata > Mammalia > Rodentia > Muridae > Mus > Mus caroli. Next base: position 11,563,768 of record NW_028227256.1, read on the forward strand.
CTTATGATAAGTATTAGGGTGAATGCAAGAATTGGAAAAGAGGGTGGATATGTTTGGAGGCTAGGGCACAGCTGTATTAACATTGAAGCTGCTGAACTTGGGGTGGGATTAAAATGTACTTTGAATACCTCATGTTTCCTGCAGTGTATTTACAGCATTTCTCCAGGTTCCTGACTGTGCACCAGTAGAGATTTTTCTTCTCTTGGAATCATTGCAGTTAGTAGGTCTGTAAGTCACTCAGCTGACAGTTCTTACAGGTTTCAGTGGCTTCCTGGTTATTCTTATGCTCCTTTCTTGCTAACAAGAGAGGTCACATCTCTTCCTTCCTTTACACCATTTTAGCTGGCATCTAACAAGTTGTAGAGCAGCCTACCTTGTCTGTTTTTACCCTTTCCTAAGCTGGTATCTACCCATGTCTTTAGTGTCCTCTGCCCTTTGTTTCTCACTTCTTTTTCTGTCAAAATATAACTCTTCATATTCCCTTTTCTTAGAATTCTATTAACTGCTACAATGACAATATCAATAAACCAGGACTTCAAAAATTAGATCCAACCACAGGAAACTACATGAAATTGCTAATGTGGGTTTTGGGCAATAAGAGCAATTCCTCATGGCTTAAGATTTGAGATAAAGTCTTGTATTATCTCTTACACATGATATCTGGTAACAGAAACCTATATCTCAAAGAATGAATTCACAAAGTAGCAAAGTAGTCTCAGCGGTTGAGCAGAGGAGACAACTGGGTTAAGAGACCTTGACCACATGTCTAAAGTGAGATCAGAGAAACAGTTACCCTGATGAGCTAAGGTGGAAAGCTGGGTCTCTCTGTCCTGGAAGAGCACTTCAGAATTCGTAGGATTTGACCTTATTCTTTCTTCAGAGTTCTTCCTGTCAGAACAAAAAGTAGGAGCATTAATTCCAAGGATGAGATACAGAGCCTTAAACAGTGGAAGACTCCCCTTCTTACCAAAAGTTACTCCTACACACAAAGTTCAAATAGACACTATTGTGAGACATGGGCGAGGATGGGGATAGGGTACTTTTAAGAGTCCATCAGTTATCAGTTTGTAAATATTGGTCTGCTTTCTGAAGACACTCCTCTTTTTAAGGCTCAGCCCACTTGTGTGTTTTCCAGTCTGTGTACTAAAAGGGTCACCTACATGATTTTTCTATAAAGCATTTTTGTAAAAACACCTACACAATGTTTCGGTAAACACTGGATAATAAAACTTGGGTCAATTATTAACATCACACATTTTCAATTCTTAACCTTTCTTAGTCTAATCTATTGAAGTCTTATTTTATTTTTATCAGGATGGATATCATTTGTACTTACATGAGTATTATTTTTATTAGCTTGTTATGTTAAGTGTAAAATTTTTAAAAAGATCCGTTCATACTTTAAAGAGCTACGTGCCCAGAGAATTTAAACTAGCTAAAGACAGATCTAGGGCTTGGGTGGAGACTACTCAGGAGTCTCCTTTATTGTCTTTATTGTCTGCATGCTATCTGTCACCTCCATCTTCTGTCACATTTTTCAGGTAGAGAGTTACATATTATTCAGCCTTGTATCTCTCAAAATAACCTACACAATGCAATGCACATAGTGATTACTGTATTATTGCACATAGTGATTATTGAATTATTGCACATAGTGGGTACTGGATAATTGTACATAGTAGGTATTGAATTAGAAGTAGGTGAACATTCTTAAACTGTAACACCATAGAATTTCCCAGCCAGAGGAGAACTCCAAAGCCATAATAAACATTTTTACAATTAGAAAGTCTGAAGCACAAAGGGGTTCCAGCATTAGTTCAGGCGCTGTTGTCAACAAAAAAAAGTACTGAATCCAGACAACCCTGTTTAATGACTCACGAACAGGAGAATGAGCTTAGTCTAGGAGGTGGCCTATTTGTAAGAGAGAGAGAGAGAGAGAGAGAGAGAGAGAGAACAACTTTGTGGTGTCAGTTGTTCCTTCCACCTTTACGTGGCTTCCAAGGATGACACTAAGGTTATGAGAGCAGCCTCCTCCAGGGGTGGCAACTGCTTTTAGCAGCTGGACCATCTCTCTGGCCCAGGAAATGCTCTTTTCCTTTATTATCCTTGTGTGTGCCTGGGCTGGGGGACTAGATTCATGATGTAACATTAACCTACTGTCCTTTTGCTGCAATCACTCTTCAGGTCTCTGAATAGCGTCTTGGTTGTGTTCCATAAGTCTGCGCCTCCTAAGAAACAGTGTTTCCAAAAGAAATGGATGGGTTCTTGAAAAAGAATGAAGGTTGCTGATGCTCCTAAGAATAAAACAGCTGATTGACCCCAAGAGACCATTAAGTGTGTCTAACTCTTCCAGAGCCCAGTATTTCAAGTCCCACTGAGCCATGTGTCATATGCCATACTAATGTCCATGGAGGAAGCAGAAGCAATGCGTTAAAACCAGCTCCGTCTGGCTTTGAAATGATACTTCTTAATGTTCTCTGCTATAAAAAGCAAAGCATTAAAGTATTTTCACATGTGTTTCCAGACTGAGTTCTTATCTTAGTGCAAGATTAGTTTCTTACAGGTAAAAGGAGAAAATACAGGAACACAAAACACCAATAAAAATCTTACCACAGCCAGTATTCTAGAGTCTGTGTACACAGTTATGTAGATAGTATGATTGTGATTTAAATATCTTTCTGAGAATATGTACATAATACTGTCTTTGTTACTACTCATACTATGTTCTTGATCTAATAGATTTTATCAAATGTCTTCCTATTGCAAGTAGATTAAACTTCTAATCTTAACATTTAGTGGTTACAGAAGCATACTGAGTTATTACATACACTTTTCTGCTATTCATTGTTCACGTTCTACTTAATGATGAGATGTCACTATTTTTTTTTATAAGGTAGCATGCACATAGTTCTATTGAAATCCTTGTTAGGCCCACACACCTATGATTACTTGATCTTTGATAAGGGAGCTAAAACCATCCAGTGGGAAAAAAGACAGCATTTTCAACAAATGGTGTTGGCACAACTGTCCGTTATCATGTAGAAGAATGTGAATTGATCCATTCTTATCTCCTGGTACAAAGCTCAAGTCTAAGTGGATCAAAGAACTCCACATAAAACCAGAGACACTGAAATTTATAGAGGAGAAAGTGGGGAAAAGCCTCGAAAATATGGGCACAGGGGAAAATTTCCTAAACAGAACAGCAATGGCTTGTGCTGTACGATCAAGAATAGACAAATGGGACTTCAAAGCTTGTGTAAGGCAAAAGGTACTGTCAATAAGACAAAAAGGCCACCAACAGATTGGGAAAGAATTCCTACCAATCCTAAATCTGATAGGGGACTAATATCCAATATATACAAAAAACTTAAGAAACTGAACTCCAGAAATTCAAATAACCCCATTATAAAATGAGGTACAGAGCTAAACAAAGAATTATCAACGGAGGAATACTGAAGGGCTGAGAAGCACTTGAAAAAATGTTCAATATCCTTAATCATCAGGGAAATGCAAATCAAAACAACCCTGAGATTCCACCTCACACCAGTCAGAATGGCTAGGATCAAAAATTCAGGTGACAGCAGATGCTGCCGAGGATGTGGAGAAAGAGAAACACTCCTCTATTGCTGGTGGGATTGCAAGCTTGTACAACCACTCTGGAAGTCAGTCTGGCGGTTCCTCAGAAAATTGGACATAGTGCTACTCAAAGATCCAGCAATACCTCTCCTGGACATAAGATGTTCCAACTGGTAATAAGGACACATGCTCCACTATGCTCATAGCAGCCTTATTTATAATAGCCGGAAGCTGGAAAGAACCAAGATATCCCTCAACTGAGGAATGGATACAGAAAATGTGGTACATTTACACAATGGAATACTACTCAGCTATTAAAAACAATGAAGTTATGAAATTTTTAGCCAAATGTCTGGATCTGGAGGATATCATCCTGAGTGAGGTAACCCAATCACAAAAGAAGTCACTTCATATGCACTCACTGATAAGTGGATATTAGCCCAAACACCTAGAATACCCAAGATACAATTTGCAAAACGCAAAAAAAAATCAAGAAGAAGGAAGACCATCGTGTGGATATTTCATTCCTCCCTAGAATAGGGAACAAAATACCCATGGAAGGAGTTACAGAGACAAAGTTTGAAGCTAAGATGAAAGGATTGACCATCCAGAGACTGCCCCACCCAGGGCTCCATCCCATAATCAGCCACCAAATGTAGACACTATTGCACATGCCAACAAGATTTTGCTGAAAGGACCCAGATATAGCTGGCTCTTGTGAGGCTATGCCAGTGCCTGGCAAATACAGAAGTGGATGCTCACAGTCAGCTATTAGATGGATCACAGGGCCCCCAAATGGAGAAGCTAGAGAAAGTAACCAAGGAGCTGAAGGGGTCTGCAAACCTTTAGGTGGAACAACAATATGAACTAACCAGTACCCCCGGAGCTCGTGTCTCTAGCTGCATATATAGCAGAAGATGGTCTAGTCAGCCATCATTGGGAAGAGAGGCCCCTTGGTCTTGCAAACTTTATATGCCCCAGTACAGGGGAACACCAGGGCCAAGAAGTGGGAGTGGGTGGGTGGGGGAGCAGGGCAGGGAGTGAGGGAGAGCGTATAGGGGACTTTTGGGATAGCATTTGAAATGTAAATGAAGAAAATATCTAATAAATAATTTTTATATATAAAAAAAGAAATCCTTGTTGGGAAATGCCTCTGTGCATGCTGATGTGCAATAGATGTCAGAGAACAACTCTGGGGAAGCAGCTCTCATCCTCTTTCTTGTGTGATCAGGGACAGAACTCAGGATGGCCTTGGAAGCAAGTACCTAAGCCTGCTGGGCTCCCTTACCAGCCAGAATCAGCTGTCAAAGAGTATTCCCTCAAATAGTTTTCTCAGTGAAGAGCAAAGTAGTTTAACTCGAAAGTGGACAATATCTGCAAGCAGCAAGCTTAGGGGTTTTGTGCTGATGGACATCAAGAAATGATTTTTCACTGACTTGACATTAGTTTCCAAACACTTCCCAAGTGTACTAGAATGACAAACTAAAAGAAGCCTCTTAGCCGTAGACATAGGAAAGTCTTCATCTAAACAGCTGTTCATCTAAACAGCTCTTCGGACTAGTCCTGAAGACCTAGCCCTGCAGTGTGGATGATAAAGCATCTCTTGAACAAAAGAAAAACATGAGAAATGACATGGTGACCGATCCCAGCTCTCTCTCAGGTGAGCGAAACCAAGGCTGGCTCTAGTATTACAATTTAAGGCCACAGTGAGTTCAATTGTTTTTTTTTTTTTTTAAAGCAGTGAGGAGATCCTCTCTCCAGTGCACCTGCTTTCCTTTGTGGAGTTAATGCAACGTTCAGATCTTGAATTAAGGTCATGCTTTTTATTTTTCTTTGCTCAGATGGATTTTTCCACATGAAGGTGGGATTTCCTAAGACGGCTTTCTCCAGCCCCTCACCTTCCTTGCTAGCCACTTTGAGCTGTGTTTATCAAATGCAGTCACGGGTGGAAAGTCAACAAACCTAGCAGATGCAGGTGTGGAGGTGATGAGATCCAAAGGAACTCACAGGCCCAAAAGAAAATAAACAGGGGCCATTGACTTAAATGAACTTAAATGTTGTCCCTAACCTTAAGGTCATTCTCTCTCCTCCCTACCTTTATCTCCCACACAGACTCATTTAGGTGACATATAAACACTGGAATCTAAAGATGAACCTAAGATAATTCTCCAAACCTCACAAATCTTTTTCATCACAGAAAATGCAGATTAATAATGGAAGGGCAGTGCATCATTAACAATATCCACACAGCAGCTCCCACCTTGGATGGACTGCAGACTCAAAGCTAATTAATATTTCTGATAACTGCTACTAAATGAAACAAAGCAAGCCTGGTGGCAGCATGTGTGGTTGTTATGAGAATCCTAGATAATCTAACTTTCTTCCAGTGACAGGAAACTAAACTCTTCTCAGTTTACAATCAAAAGTTTCTTTCCATTTGATATTCTTTAGGACCTTAGTTGTTTGCAAATGTCTCAAACTCATTTTTACCCTGCTTGCTGGGACATTTTTTTTAAAAAAGGATTTATTTATTTATTTATTTATTTATGTATATGAGTACACTGTAGCTGGACAGATGGTTATGAGTCTTCATGTGGTTGTTGGGAATTGAATTTAGGACCTCTGCTCACTCTGGTCAACCCTGCTCGCTCTGGCCCAAATATTTATTTATCATTATAAATAAGTACACTGTAGCTGTCTTCAGACACACCAGAAGAGGGAGTCAGAGCTCATTATGGGTAGTTGTGAGCCACCATGTGGTTGCTGGGATTTGAACTCAGGACCTTTGGAAGAGCAGTCGGTGCTCTCACCTGCTGAGCCACCTCACCAGCCCCCAGTTTCTCTTTCTGGCACATCTTTAATTCGAGTTAAACATTTTGGAGCCATGAAATTAGGAAAAATGCGTTATTGCTATATTTTGCTTTAAAATGTAGATTTCGAATATTCAGATTGCCTCAGTTTTAGGAACATTTAATTCCCACTAATATGTCTAGTACCTTCCCGACTTGGTGGTGATGTGGTAGAGGTACTTTAATTGGACTTTTGGACACTCTTAAACGTTGAGTTAAGGAGATAGCTTAACTGTGGCTTTTCTTTCTTGTCAGATTTAAGTTCACTGGAAACAAGTTCTTAGGTAACTGCATTTTAGAAAGACTTTCCAAGAAATGTGTAGGAAAAACAAGCACAACATGGAAAAAAGGAATGCACCCAACATTTCTGGATCCCCTGTCTCCTTTCTTAAGATGTAGCTCATTTAGAACCACGTTTCTGGGTGGAACATGCTCTCTGATGACTTTTCCTGGCCTTTTTCACTCTCTTGAAGTTTTCTTGTGCTCATAGTGGCACATGCCTGTGAGCCTAATATCTGCGAGGTGGCAGCAGGAAACAAGTCGAGGTCATTCTTCAGTCCATATAAAGAGAATTAAGGCCAGCACAGGCTGTATGAGAACCGGACTCTAAACAAACCATCAGTTAAACAAAATCCAGCATACACAGACAAACCCAAGACAATCCAGTGGTACCTGCTGATAAAACCGGATAATCATGGGTATCACTGATGTCCACATGGCCACGATACTATGGATCACACAATCTACAACTCTGCAAGTACCCACGTGAGTGCCAGTTCTTGAAAGCTGCAGGAAGTTGTCCAGTGCTGTGCTTTTATCACTGGCTACCATTACAGCTGGGCTGAGAAAGTAGCCAGCGCTTACAATGACATCATTCAATAGAAACAGCAGCACTGGGCAGAGGCTACTAGGAGATAGAGAGGGCCCTCCTCCAGCTTTTCTGGAACAGATTCTGGGATCCCATCCCACAGCATCTGGCAGGGTCCCATGAGGAGTTTCCTCCCATGGAAGACAGCACATAGGAAGAGGTCGTCCAGCTCCCCACCCTGAAGACTTCCGCTTCTGCATGGAGAACACAGTGCAGCCAACAGTTATACTTCAGCCTCCATTGCAGCTGTGTTCTCTCTAGACACAGGCTAGCTGGGTCTGAGTTATCCCTGGTGATCAGTTTTCCTGCTACTGTAAGAGCTTAACCACACTTGCCTTAGCTTCCTCCTCAGTAAAGTAAGAATAATAATAAATACATTGAATAGCATTCATAGGAGAAGCAGGAATGCATATACTTCTTGGTGAATGACCTAACCCATAGTCATGTGGCTCTTACTGTGACCATCGCTGGCTGCTTCCATGTGTGTGGGAAGACTGCTGTCCAGGGACATAGGTTTGGGACAAAGGCAGAAAGAGGAAGATTAGAAGTCTGACTGTGTGAGTGTCCAGGGAAGGACTGACTGCAGGCAAAGGCAAAAGATAACTAGTATTCCTTTTGTCTTTTATTGGGGTGTTTCAACTATTTAGTTCAGAATTGGCAGAAACTAGACAGGATGGAAGTAAATATAATAGTCCAAAAAGGCAGCACAGGTGGGCCACTGAACAGAGATCAGGAGCTAAACACTGCTATGCCCTATTTGTAAAGCTGGAAGGGCATTTGATCTCAAAGCTAAGCAATAGATCAAGGCAAGAGAAAGAGTAAGTCTTAGCTTAAACTGCTATAACCAAGCATCTCCAATGGGGTGCTTACGTGGTATTTCTCTCTCACAGGTCTGGCAGCCTTCTGTTCTATGTGTCTTCATACAGCAGAGGGAGAGGAAGCCCTAATCTTTCTTCCTCATCTTAAAAGGGCACTAACCTCACGGTGGGAGCAATACTTCTGCGACATAATCTAAAGCCAGTTACTGCCTAAAGGTGATATCTTCACACTGAGTCACACTAGAAACTAGAGCTTGGGCCATAGACATTCTGTCTGTAACAGCTGTGTTCTAGCAAAGAAAGATGAGCTCACGTCAGAGCCAGCACCACTGGAACAGTCCAAGCTCATGGGAGCTCTTTCGATACCATTCCAAACTGGGTCTATGGCAGCTTTTACCACTGGGGCTTGAGGTTAATATACATAGTGTGCACAGGAAGAGATGCAGGCTGCCTGTTTAAACTGGAAGTGATACGGGTGACCATCTACTTCAGCATCTGCTGTACCTGTATTTTACAGACGAGAAGGGAACACTCTCATTACAACCATAGCCTATGGCTATGTCTCCTGTTTGTCTCAGTTTCCTTTATGCAGATCATTTCTTCAACCTGTGTCTTACATTTGCTGCTGCCACAGTTCCCAACCCCCTTTCTTTAATTTCCTAAGTTTGTAGTGCAATAATGGGGCTAGGAACCATAGAAAAGTATGTGTAACTTTCTTCTTTACTTGCTTTGAACAGCCCTGGAAATGGTTAAAGTTTAGTTTAAAAGTTTCCTTCCCAAAGGACAATAAAGAAATATAAAATCTATTCTCACATAAAGTAACCATCTTCATGTAATTAAAGATAAAAATTGTGTTTCTGATACAGATGCCTGTTATTGTGCTTATTAATATATATATTTTTTAAAAAGTCAGTAGGACTCACTCCCAATTCCAAATACACAACTTCTTTTAAAGGTACTAGAAAAGTTAAATTCCCATCTTTTACTCAGCTGACCCAGCACTAAAACTCCTCTATAAGCAGCAATTTTATAAAAGTTCATGCAAACTTCTTAGGTCCCTAAAGATGGCCTCTTGTTTTATTCCTTCTCTTGTCAAACTCAGTTGTGATAAAGCCCCACAGTGCCCTTTCCCTCAGTGTTCCTGACACTCACCTGTGGTGACAGCTCTTAGTGTAAGACCCCACTTCACACACAGTCTCTCATGGCTACACCTGCATCTACTCTGGCTCCAATTACTGTTGACTCAGCTACAGGTGGGTCATGCTGAACTCTACAGTAGACGTGCTATAATTTGAACTGAGTGAGAAACAAAATGTGTTAAGGTAGGCTTTGGGTGTGTTAATGTACAGAATAGCCACTAGACTTGAGGCTGTAAGCAGCCTGAGCTGATTGTCTTCCAAGATTTATGCATTAACAAGGTATAGGGATGGATGGAGACAGGCAGGAGGTTCCTGGAGGAACCTTCCTGAAGGAGAACAAGAGAGGGGAGGGAGAGACCAGGATCCATTGGCCTTTCCAACTCTTTTCCCTCTCTCCTGTAGCTTATTCCTGCTGTCCTTTCTGGTTCTCTTTTCCATCTCTCCCATCGTTTTATGTTTATTCTTTCCTCAAAAACGGCATGAACTCATATATATATATATATATGTATGTATAGTTGTTCATTTACAGGGGGTGATTCTCTGATTGTGAGCTGCTAGACAGGAGCTGTGCACAGCTGGATGTTTGGAACTACAGTGTGCTTCACTGGTAAGGTTTCATGACACTGTCACTTACATGAGCTCACAGTTATCAGCATGGGCAGGACTGGGGACTTGGGAGTAAGGGCGCCTCTCATTCTTGTGATATAAGTCCTTACATACTTCATGGGTTTTGAATGCTGTTGTGATCTGCATATGAAGAAGGTGAAAGAGGCTGTGTGGTGTCTGAGGGACCAACCCAGCAGGAAGAACAGGTGAGTGATGTTGTGGTCCCTACTTGTGACTGTACAAGGGGCTGCAATAGATGTCTGGCCAGGTTATTTTAAAACTATTGATCCAAGAGAGGATGATAGGTCTGTCAGCAACTTTGCTGCAACCTGGCTTTTGTTACTGCTTTTCTTGGGTCATCCCTGGTGTGTTGTTAAATGCTTCAGTGGTAAATAAGTGTTCTTAACTATGTTGCCAAGGGGATAATATCGAATTGAATCAAATATCTCACAAATGACCAACAGTAGGCTTGCTTGTTTATGCAACCATTGACGCAGCAGGTTTTTATTGGGCTTCGGCTATGTGCCAGTGTAAGCACTATATTTATGGGGTAGAGTGGGGAACTAACTAGAAGCACTCTGCTTTGCTTCGAGATACAATGAAATAATAAGTTTGCTGATAACGAAGAGGAGGAAGGAGAGGAGGAGGAAGAAGAAGCTGAAGATAAAGAAAAGGAGGAACACGAACTAGTACTAGAAAGAGAGTAAATAAGGTTTGTTTAGAACACAAAGTAACAGTACCTACTAAAGGAAGAGAATGTAATTAAAGGCCATCCAGTGCTATGCACATGGAATCATTAAAGGAGAGTAGGTATATTTTTTCTTCATGTTACTCTAGCAAAACACTTGAGGCAGTCAACTTTAGAAAAGGAGACAGTTTGGGATTGTCCTTTTCTAGGAATTGGAAAGCTTGTTAATAATTGGCTCCACTACTCTGAGACGCATGGCATGATACAAGTGGACACATGGCATGATACAAGTGGACGCATGGCATGATACAAGTGGACGCATGGCATGATACAAGTGGACGCATGGCATGATACAAGTGGACGCATGGCATGATACAAGTGGTGGAAGAGCCATATTATTTTGTAGTAACCAGAAAGTGCAAGAGAGAGAGGAAATGCAAGGGAGTCACACGATCCCATCTGCCTGTCACCTCAGCATGGGTGTGAAGGTGGGTTTAGGAGGCTATGTGTTGTCTAGTGGGAAACATTTGAGACAAGGAAAATGCATGAGCTATTATGAAAGGACAGTAGAGAGGGCCAGCAAGTACCTGAACTGAATGTGGTGGGAACAAGGCACAGCACAGGGGCACAATGTGTGTGATGATGTCAGTAAATCCATGAAGGTTAGTTGTGGGGGTCCCATGTGCAGTGTCAAGCTAAGCTAACACAAAGCTAAGCTGTACTCTGAACTTCTAAGAAAAAGCTCCATAGTAGAAACAGGAGTCATTTCTGCCCTGTCCTCCACTTGGTTATGGGGCATCTGCTAGGGAACTCCACACACTTGGCCCCTGCACCTCAAGATCCAGGCTTCAAGCAGAAGGGACCGCACAAACAATACTGGGAGAGTAGAGTAGGCTATGATGCAGGCATATCAGAGTGTGGGCTGTGGAAGGGAGCTTTGCTTCCTGCTTTGAAGACAGAATCACTTTGATTTAAGAGTCTCATAGTTCTGTGTCACCAAGCTAAAACACTGTCCCAGAGAATTCCCTGAATCTCTCTTGGTTGGAAAGCAGAAGGAGATGAGACAGAGTCCATTAAGTGGTGCTACCTACATGTGATGAGGTTCTCAGATGGCAACTTGCTGAGCTCTAGATTAAGCAGCACTCATCACTGTGCTTCTTGATGGTGGATGCTGTAACCAGCAGCCTCATCTTCATGTTGCCATGAAACACTCACCCTGGCAGATTGCACCTAAAGCTATGAGCTAGAACAGACACTTCCTTCTTAAAGTTGCTTTTGTTGGATATTTTATCACAGCAGCAGGAAAAGGAACTAGGAGACCACTTGTCCAAATTGAGGAATCTGTAAGCTTCTCTTAGGTTTTGAACAGCACAGATCATCCACACTGTCCCCTTAAGGGACATTGTTGTCCCACCAAAACCTGTGCTGAAAAGCCTGCTTTATAAGTAGTCAGGGAAACTAAGGCATGAACATGGAGCTCACATATCTGTGGGTGAATGACAATGCCTAAGAAAGCAAAGAGGTCCTGGACCAGCATGGCCACTGCTGGGAAGACCTCTCTCACAGTTATTGCTCCACCTCCTTTATTCAAATAGATTTTTTCCTCATACAGTATATCATGATTAGAGTTTGCCCTCCCTCTACTTCTCCCAGTTCCTCCCCACTTCCCTTCCCATCTGGATCCACTCTCTGACTGCCATTAGAAAAGAACCAGCTTCTAAGCTATAACAACCAAAATAAAATATTAGATAAAACAAAACCCATCACATCAAAGTTGGACAAGGCAAACCAACAGAAGGTAAAGATCCCTAGGAGAAGGCACAAGCCTTCTGCACACATTCAGAAGTACCATAAAAGTATTAAACTGAAAGCTATACTATATACACTGAGGACCTGTGTAGACCTGTTCAGGCCTTGTGCTTGCTGCTTCAGTCTCTGTGAGTTCATGTAAGATTTACTCAGTTGACTTCGAAGGCCTTGTTCTCCTGATGTCCTCCATCCTCTGTGGCTCTTATACTCTCCTCTTCTTCAGAGTTTACTGAACTCTAAGGGGAGGGATTTGATGGACACATCCCATTTAGAGCCAGTGCTATGTAATGTCCCATCTGCTGCAGCAAGTACATCTCTGATGCTAGCTGGACAAGCACTGATCTATGAGTAAAACAGAATATCATTAGGATATTTATTGTTACTTTTTTTAGTCCAGTAGTCTTTGGTTTTACCCTTGGGCCCTGGTTATATAGTCCCTGGTTCTTGGTCACTCACGCTGTGTTATATGTGTTAATCTCATGAAATGGGCACTAAGTCAAATCGGATATTGGTTGGTTAAACCTAACACAAGCTTTGTACCACCATTGCCCTAGCATATCTTACAGGCAGGAAAGATTGTAGGTCAAGAGTTTTGTGCTGGGTTGGTGTTATGCTTCTACTTTGGTAGCCTGAAGAGTATCTTCCTGCCACAAAAGATAGTAGAATATAGGAGTGAAGGATGAAGCTGCTCTGAAGGCACCACCAGGTCTTCCTCTTTATACTCAATGTGTTGTGTGTGTGTTGTCTTTAGCAGTGAGGCCTTGCTGTCAGTTTATGGAGAGCAGCACATCCTGGCAATATCCTGGGTTGTTTGGGGATTTCTATGGGAACCTGTTGGCCAACAACTCCAGGACTGGAGGCTTCTTTTGGTGACAAGTGATAAACTTAATTGACATCTCCCTCATTTTTTGGAGACTTCATTAATATCACCTTCATATATTTTAGAAAGTTTCCACTGACCTAGGTGTTCATACTATCTCAAATGCTTCTCAATTCTAGCGTCTCTCACTGCATTCCTTCCTTCACACCATTTTTCCTCCCTTCCCCACCTGATCTTCCTATTTCAATCCCACCTAGTCCTTCCATAAAATCCATTCTCCCCTTTTCACGGAGAGCCATGTGTCACACCAAGTCCCTTCTACTTCCCTTTTCAGGGAGAGCCATGTGCCACACCAAGTCCCTTTCTTTTCATCAAGCCTCTCTGGGTCTATACATTGTAGCTTAGTTGTTATTTATTTAATGACTAATATCCACATATTAGCAAATACATACCACATTTATCTTTCTGCATCTGGGTTACTTCATCCAGGACAAGTTTTTTCTAGTTCTATCCATTTGTCTGCAATTTTTATGGTATCTTTTCTTAAGTGCTGAGTAATACTACATTGTGGAAATGTATCACATTCTCTGTATCTATTCTTCTGTAGGACATCTAGGTTGTTACTACTTTCTGGATATTATTAATAGAGCAGCCATAAACATGGTTGAGGAAACATCTGTGTGGTAGATGAAAGGTACTTTGGATGTATGCCTAGTAGCAGATCTTGAGGAAGATTCATTTCCAACTTTCTGAATACCCACCAAACTGATATTCAAGGTGGTTGGACAAGTTTGTACTCTTACCAGAAATAGAGGAGTATTCCCCTTGTTCCACATCCTTGCCAGCATGAACTATCACTTGTGTTATCAATCTTCACCATTCTGACAGGTATAATGTCAAAGTAGTTTGATTTGTATTTCCCTGATTACTAGAGATGTTGAACATTTCTTTAAATGCCAGCAATTTGAGATTCTGCTATTGAGAATTCTGTTTAGATCTGTTCCCTATTTTTTAAGTAAATTATTTGTTGTTTTTATCAATACCTAGTTTCTTGAGATCTTAGTCCTCTATTGGATGTGGAGTTTGTAAAATCTTTTCCATTGCATATGTTGGCATGTTGTAGGATTGACAGTGTCCTTTGCCTTACAAACACTATTCAGTATCATTGATCTAGTGCCTGTGCTATTGGTGTCCTGTTCAAAAAGCTGTCCCTGTGCTAATGTGTTCAAGACTCTTCTATACTTTCTCTTCTATCAGATTCAGTATATCTCAATTATGTTAAGATCTTTGATCCATTTGGACTTGAGTTTTGTGCAGGGTGATAAATATGGATCTACTTGCAGTTTTCTATATGCAGCCACCCAGTTTGACCATCACCATTTGTTGAAAAATACTGTCTTTTTTTCCAGTGTGTATTTCTGGCTTCTTCATCAATAATCAATGTCAATATGTGTATGGAATTTAGTCTGGGTTTTCAATAATATTATATTGATCAGTGTCTATATGTATGCCAATACCATGCACTATTTATTACTATAGCTCTGTAGTGATACCTCCCACAAATCCTTTGTTGTTCAGGATTGACTTAGCTATCATGGGCTTTTTTCTTTATGAAGCTGAGAATTGTTCTGAAAGCCATGAAAAATTGTGTTGGAATTTTTTGTGCGGATCGTACTGGAACTGGGAGAACTTTTCATCTTCTTATGTCTTCTTCAATTTCTTTCTTTAAAGGCTCCTCTAAAAATTTCATTTGTGTGGTTTATAGTTACCACAAAATCTTTTATGTTGAGGTGAAAGGTGTTGTTCATGTGATTTCTTTCTCAGTTCATTTGTCTTGTGTATACAGGAGGGCTACTGATTCTTGTGAGTTAATTTTGTCTCCAGATACTTTTCTCTAAGAGTTCTCTGGTAGAACTTTTCTTTTCATCTTATATCTTATAGTACATTATGAATGGTAGTCAGGACAAAAAATCAAACATGAACTTGGAAGCAGGCACTGAAGGTCATGAAGGAATAGAATTACTATCTTATATAGACTGGTGTCTTATTCTACCTATTGAGGAATGGAACTTGCAATAGTAAATCATCAGTCAAGAAAATACTCAATGATCTTTTGCCTATTAGACAATCTAATGAAGACATTTTCTCAGCTGAAGTTTCCTTTTACAGTTTGACCCCTGTTAGACTATATTTGATAGAAAACAATGAACAGAAGAGAGAAAGAGAGAGAGAGAGAGAGAGAAAGAGAGAGAGAGAAAGAGAGAGAGAAAGAGAGAGAAATAAAGGAACAAAGAAAGAAGGAGGGAAGAAAAGAAAGCAAGAGAGAGAGAGAAAGAAAGAGAGAGAAAGGAAGGAAAGAAGGAAGGAAGGAAGGAAGGAAGGAAGGAAGGAAGGAAGGAAGGAAGGAAGGAAGGAAGGAAGGAAGGAAGGAAGGAAGGAAGGAAGGAAGGAATTTTCTCAAAGAATCAGCTCCTGGTTTGGTTGATTCTTTGTTAGTTCTTTTTGTTTCTACTTGGTTGACTTCAGGCCTGAGTTTGATTATTTCCTGCTATCTATTCCTCTTAGGTATATTTGCTTCTTTTTGTTCTAGAGCTTTCAGGTGTGCTGTTAAGCTGCTAGTGTATGCTCTCTTCAGCTTCTTTTTGGAGGCACTCAGAGCTAGCACTGCTTTCATTGTGTCCCATAAGTTTCTGTATGTTGTGGCTTCATTTTTATTAAATTCTTAAAAGTCTATCATTTCTTTATTTCTTTCTTGACCAAGTTATCATTGAGTAGGGTGTTGTTCAACTAATATGTGTATGTGGGCTCTCGGTTGTTCTTGTTGTTATTGAAGACCAGCCTTAGTCTGTGGTGATCTGATAGGATGCATGGGATTATTTCAATCTTCTTGTATCTGTTGAGGCCTGTTTTGTGACCAACTATATGGTAAATTCTGGAGTAAGTATCATGAGGTGCTGAGAAGATATATTCTTTTGTTTTAGGATGAAATGTTCTATAGATACCTTTTAAATCCATTTGGTCCATCACTTCTGTTAGTTTCAATGTGTCTCTGTTTAGTTTGTGTTTCCATGATCTGTTCATTGCTGAGAGTGGGGTTTTGAAGTCTCCCAGTATTATTGTGTGATGTGCAATGTGTGCTTTGAGCTTTAGTAAAGTTTCTTTTATGAATGTGGGTATCCTTGCATTTGGAGCATAGATGTTCAGAATTGAGAGTTCATCTTGGTAGATTTTTCCTTTGATGAGTATGAACTGTCCTTCCTTGTCTTTTTTGATAACTTTATGTTGAAAGTTGATTTTATTGATATTAGAATGGCTGTTCCAGCTTGTTTCTTGGGACTACTTGCTGGGAAAACTGATTTTCAGCCTTTTACTCTGAGGTAGTATCTGTCTTTGACATTGAGATGCATTTCTTTTATGCAGCAAAATTCTGGGTCCTGTTTACCTATCCAGTCTGTTAGTCTATCTATGTCTTTTTATTGGGGGATTGAATCCATTGATGATAAGGGATATTAAGGAAAAGTGATTGTTGCTTCCTGTTATTTTTGATGTTATTTTTATGTTTGTGTGGCTATCTTCTTTTGTGTTTGTTTCAAGGAGATTTCTTTCTTGCTTTTTCTAGAGTGTAGTTTCCCTCCTTGTTTTGGAGTTTTCCGTCTATTATCCTTTGTAGGACTGGATTTGTGGAAAGATATTGTGTAAATTTGGTTTTGTCATGGAATATTGTGGTTTCTCTATCTATGGTAATTGAAAGTTATGCTGAGTATAGCAGCCTGGGCTAGCATTTGTGTTCCCTTAGGGTCTGTATTACATCTGCCCAGGCTTTCATAGCCTCTAGTGAGAAGTTTGGTGTAATTCTGAAAGGTCTGCCTTTATATGTTATTTGACATTTTTCCCTTAATGCTTTAATATTCTTTCCTTGTTTTGTGCATTTGGTGTTTTGACTGTTATGTGACAGGAGGAATTTCTTTCTGGCCCAGTCTATTTGGAGTTTTGCAGGCTTTTTGTATGTTTATGGGCATCTTTTTCTTTAGGTTAGGGAGGTTTTCTTCTATAATTTAGTTGAAGATATTTAACTAAGTTGGGAACCTTCACTCTCTTCTATAACTATTATCCTTATGTTTGGTCTTCTCATTGTGTCTGGATTTCCTGGATGTTTTGGGTTAGGAGCTTTTTGTGTTTTGCATTTTCTTTGACTGTTGTGTCAATGTTTTTTGGTTTTTTTTTTTTTTTTTTGTGCAGAATACTATCAGATTTTCTTTTTCTTTTTTTTTTTTTTTTTTAGAATTAATTTTCTTTATTAGGTATTTTCCTCATTTACATTTCCAATGCTATCCAAAAAGTCCCCAATACACTCCCCCCCCACTCCCGTACCCACCCACTCCCACTTTTTGGCCCTGGCGTTCCCCTGTACTGGGGCATATAAAGTTTGCAAGTCCAATGGGCCTCTCTTTCCAGTGATGGCCGACTAGGCCATCTTTTGATACATATGCAGCTAGAGTCAAGAGCTTCGGGGTACTGGTTAGTTCATAATGTTGTTCCACCTATAGGGTTTCAGATCCCTTTAGCTCCTTGGGTACTTTCTCTAGCTCCTCCATTGGGGGCCCTGTGATCCATCCAATAGCTGACTGTGAGCATCCACTTCTGTGTTTGCTAGGCCCCAGCATTGTCTCACAAGAGACAGCTATATCTGGGTCCTTTCAGCAAAATCTTGTTTTTTATGGTATCTTCTGCCCCTGAGATTTTCTCTTCTATCTCTTGTTTTCTGTAGGTGATGCTTGCATCTATGACTCCTGATCTCTTTCCTAGGTTTTCTATCTCCAGAGTTTTCTACCTTTGTGATTTCTTTATTGTTTCTAATTCTATTTTTAGATCCTGGGTGGTTTTATTCAATTCCTTTACCCATTTAGTTGTGTTTTCTGGTAATTCTTTAAGGGATTCTGTATTTCCTCTTTAAGGGCTTCTAGCTGTTTACCTGTGTTCTCCTGTATTTCTTTAAGGGAGTTATTTACATTCTTCTTAAAGTCTTCTATCATCATTATGAGATGTTACTTTAAATCAGAGTCTTGTTTTTCTGGTGTGTTGAGGTATCCAGGGCTCTCTGTGGTGATTGAACTAGGTTCTGATGATGCCAAGTTGCCTTGGTTTCTGTTGTTTATGTTCTTGCCCTTGCCTCTTGCCATCTGGCTAGCTCTTGTGTTTGCTGGTCTTGCTGTCTCTGACTGTGGCTTATTCCTCCTAGAAGCCTGTGTGTCAGTACTCCAGGGAGACATGTTCTCTCCCAGATGAATTTGGGTATGGGGAGCTGTGGCACAGAGTCAGTTCCAGGGTGCAGATGGAAACCTGAAGGATCCTGTCCCTGACTGTTCCATGGTTCTTGTGTCCTGATGACTCTTGAGCCTGTGATTTGAGCAGAAGTGATAGTATTACCTGTGCTCACAGGTGTGCCAGCAGTCCGGTGAGCCCAGCTTTCTCCTGATATTATCTGGGTATGGAGCAATCTGGCACAGGATTTGCTCTGGGCGCAGACAGAATCCAGAAGTATTCTGGGGATCCAGGAAGATCCCTCTTTTCCCCTGATTGTCCACGTTCATAGGGCTAGAAGTTGCTGCACAGACTGTGGCCTGTGATGCAAATTTTTAGCTTTGGGACTACTGAAGCAAACTGTATTGCACAGATTTCTTCAGAGACTTCTAATAGAACATTTAGGGTCACTTATGTATATTATCATCTACAAATTAAGATACTTTGACAACTTGCTTTCCAATTTGTATCCCCAGATCTCCTCCAGTTGTCTTAATGCTTTAGCTAATACTTCAGGTACTGTTCATTGAATCAGTATGAAAAAAGTGCACAATCTTGTCTTGTTCCTGATTTTAATGAAATTTCTTTTAGTTTCTCACCTTTTAAGTTAATGTTGATTATAGACTTGCTGTAATGTGCTTTTACTCTGTTTAGGTATGTACCTTGTATCTTCAATCTCTCTAGGTCTTTGATCATGAAGCTGTGGTGAGTTTTGTCAAAGACCTTTTCTGCATCTAATAAGATAATCATATGTCTTCTGCCTTTCAGTTTGTTTATATGGGAGATTACATGTATTGATTTTCATACATTGATCTAGTTCTGCTTCTCTGGGATGAAATCAAGTTGGCCGTGGTAGATGATCTTTTTGATTTATGTTGGTTGGATTCGGTTTACAAGTATTTCACTGAATATTTTTGAATCTATGTTCATAAAAAATATTGGTCCATAATTCTTATTTTTTGTTGGGTCTTTATGTGGTTTGGGTATCAGGGTAATGGTGACCCTAGAAGGTGAGTTTGGCATTATTACTTCTGCTTCTATTTCATGAAATAATTTGAGGAGAATTTGTATTAATTCTACTTTGAAAGTATGGTAAAGGGGCTGGAAAGCTGGCTCAGTGGTTAAGAGCATTGACTATTCTTCAGGAGGTCCTGAGTTCGATTCCCAGCAACCACATGGTGGCTCACAACCATCTGTAATGAGATTGGATGCCCTCTTCTGGAGTGTCTGAAGACAGCTATTGTGTACTTACATATAATAAATAAATAAATCTAAAAAAAGAAAGAAAGAAAGGAAGGAAGGAAGGAAGGAAGGAAGGAAGGAAGGAAGGAAGAGAAAGAAAGAAAGAAAGAGAAAGAAAGAAAGAAAGAAAGAAAGAAAGAAAGAAAGAAAGAAAGAAAGAAAGAAAGAAAGAGAGAAAGAAAGAAAGAGAGAAAGAAAGAAAGAGAGAAAGAAAGGTAAAATCCTGTCCTGAAAATACCTGGCCTTGTTTTTGGTTTGTTTGTTTGTTTTGGTTGGGAGACTTTTAATGACTGCTTCTGTTTCACTAGGGGTTATATGTTTACTTTATTGCTTATCTAATATTGACTTAACATTGGTAAGTGGTACCTATCGAGAAATTTATCCATATCTTTGAGATTTCCCAACTTAGTAGAATACAAGTTCTTTTTTTTTTTTTTTTTTTCTTTTGGTTTTTCGAGACAGGGTTTCTCTTTATAGCTCTGGCTGTCCTGGAGCTCACTTTGTAGACCAGGCTGGCCTCAAACTCAGAAATCCGCCTGCCTCTGCCTCCCGAGTGCTGGGATTAAAGGCGTGCGCCACCACGCCCGGCTTCTTCTTTTTTTTTTTAAGATTTATTTATTGATTATATGTAAGCACACTGTAGCTGTCTTCAGACACTCCAGAAGAGGGAGACAGATCTCTTTACGGATGGTTGTGAGCCACCATGTGGTTTCTGGGATTTGAACTCCGGACCTTCGGAAGAGAGGTCGGGTGCTCTTACCCACTGAGCCATCTCACCAGCCCAGAATACAAGTTCTTAAAATATACCTTTATGATTCTCTGGATTGCCTCAGTGTCTGTTGTTATGACCCCTTTTAATCTCTAACCATGCTAATTTGAATATTGTCTCTCTCCCTTTTGTTTAATTTGGATAAAGTCTTCTTGATCTAATAGATTTTTCTCAAAGAATCAAATCTTTTTTTCATTGATTTTTAAATTATTATATTTGTTTCTCTTTTATTGATTTTAGTTTTCAGTTTGATTGTTTCTTGCTATCTATTCCTCTTAAGTGTGATTTTCATTTCTATCCTAGAGCTTTCATGTGTGCTGTTAATTGTGCTAGTATGAGATTTTTCTAGTTTTTTCATGTAGGCATGTAGCACCACAAACTTGCCTCTTCAAGCCTCTTTAATTGTACCATAAGTTTGAGAATGTTGTGTATTCATTCTTATTTAATTCTAGAAATTCTTTAATTTATTTCTTTATTTATGTCTTTAACCATTTTTCATTCAGTAAAGAGAATTTTTTTTTCATGGTTCTGTAAGCTTTCTGTTGTTTCTGTTGTTGAGATCCAGCTTTAACCTGTGGTGCTCTGATAGGATGCAGAGAGTTGTTCCAATATTCTTGGATTTGTTGAGACTGGCTTTGTGTCTGAATATGTGATCAATTTTGGATAAAGTTCCAGGAGGTGCAGAATAAAGATATATTTTTATGTTTGCATTTCTCCCTTTAGCTTTTGATTGGATGACCTGTTTTTTTGGTGAAAATTGGATATTGAAGTCTCCTAGAATCAGTGTGTGAGGGTCAATATACTATTTAAGATGTAGGAGTGTTTCTTTTAAGAACTTCAGTGTCCTCATCTTTGGAGCATAGATGTTAATAATTAAAATGACATCTTGTTGGATTTTCCTTTTATAAGTATGTAGTGTCCTCTCATTTCTTCCGATTAGCTTGGGTTTGAAGTCTAATTTGTTAGATATTGAAATGGCTATACCAGCTTTCTTCTTAGGTCTATTTGCTTGGAATATTCTTCCCCAACCCTGTTCCCTGAGGTAATGCCTATACTTGATGTTGAGGTGTATTTCTTGGATGCAGCAGAAGAATGAATCCTGTTTTGGCATCCATTCAGTTAGTCTGTACCTTTTAATTGGAGAGTTGAAGTCACTGATATTGAGAGATAACAATAATTGTTGATTCCTGTTATGTTGTTGTTGTTGTTTGTGGTGGTGTTGTAATTTTGTGTTTCCCTTCTTTGGATTTTGCTGGTCTGAGATGATTTATTCCCTTTGGTTTTATGACTGTAGTTAACCTTCTTAGGTTGGTGTTTCCTTTTCAATCTGTAGGGCTCCCTAGTACTACCTAGGAGTGGCCTGTAGGTTAGCAGGGGGTGCCTGATGGAATTAGGTGCTAGGATAAAGGAATAAACAGGGAGATAGAGGTTAGGAGGTAAAGATGTGTGGGATCCTTAAGATTTGGGCCTGGAGTAAGGAGGAAGGCTGCATCCAGTGTTCTGTTGCAGTGTTCTGTTGTATTGGGTTTGGAGAAGAGAAGGAAGTAGTGGTCTTCATTAACTTACCTGTTTCCCCAGTTTGCTCAGCTTGTGTGCTCACATGGAAGGCCTGCAGATGTTGGAGGCTGGAATACCAGGATGAGTTAGAGGAAGGCCTTTTGAAGCATTAAATAAAATTTTTAATAAGTTAACTATTATTGTAAAGATCAAATAGGAACCACACATATTGAATGCACTAATA
The DNA here is from genome assembly GCF_978045245.1 of Mus caroli. Classification (NCBI taxonomy): domain Eukaryota; kingdom Metazoa; phylum Chordata; class Mammalia; order Rodentia; family Muridae; genus Mus; species Mus caroli. The sequence continues at coordinate 11,585,994 of NW_028227256.1, forward strand.
AATGTATTTTAGGATGATTTGTAATTCTTTTTAAGTGTTTGAAATGCTGAGTTCAAGATAACTATGTGCTTCCTTATCATGTCTCAGTTGTTTGAACATTGGTTAGGGAAGGCTTGAAATCAAAGTTCGCTTCACACTACAGGATTAGATTGATAGGGTTTCCACTACAGAATTAGAGTTCCCACTACAGGAGAGATTGACAGGGTTCCCACTACAGAAATAAATAGAATTACTTTCAAGGTGAATGTGGAGTTAACTATGTAGCAAAATGTTTGCTTTCATGAACAACAGGATACTACATATATATAAGGCTTGCTGTCCATCCAGTCCAGCCAGCTAGAGAGTTCAGAGGCAGAGAGATAACATGTCTTAAAATAAAAAAAACAACCAACCAGATAAATAAAATAAAATGGAGAACAATTGAGCAAGATATCAGATATCAACAAGCACACACACACACACACACACACACACACACACACACACACACATTAAAAATATTTTTAAAAAATTTTTATTAGGTATTTTCTTCATTTACATTTCAAATGTGATCCCAAAAGTTCCCCATACCCTCCCCCACCCACTCCCCTACCCAACCAATCCCACTTCTTGGCCCTGGTGTTCCCCTGTCCTGAAACATATAAAGTTTGCAAGAACAAGGGGCCTCTCTTCCTAATGATGGGCTACTAGGCCATCTTCTGTTACATAAGCAGCTAGAGACACGAGCTCTGGGGGTATCGGTTAGTTTATATTGTTGTCCACCTATAGGGTTGCAGAACCCTTTAGCTCTTTGGGTACTTTCTCTAGCTCCTCCATTGGGGACCCTGTGTTCCATCCAATAGCTGACTCTGAGCATCCACTTCCGTGTTTGCAAGGCACCGGCATAGCCTCACAAGAGACAGCTATATCAGGGTCCATTCAGCAAATTCTTGCTTGCATATGCGATGGTGTCTGCTTTTGGAGGCTGATTATGGGATGGATCCCTGGGTGCAGCAGTCTCTAGATGGTCCATCCTTTCTTCTCAGCTCCAAACTTTGTCTCTGTTACTCCTTCCATGGGTATTTTGTTCCCAATTCTAAGAAGGGGCAAAGTGACCACACTTGGGTGTTCGTTCTTCTTGAGTTTCATGTGTTTTGCAACTTGTAACTTGGGTATTCTAAATTTCTGGGCTAATATCCACTTATCAGTGAGTACATATCATGTGAGTTATTTTATGATTGGGTTACCTCATGGAGGAAGATACCCTCCAGGTCCATCAATTTGTCTAAGAAATTCATAAATTCATTCTTTTTAATAGCTGAGTAGTACTCCGTTGTGTAAATGTACCACATTTTCTTTATCCATTCCTCTGTTGAGGGACATCTGGGTTCTTTCTAGCTTCTGGCTATTATAAATAAGGCTGCTATGAACATAGTGGAGCATGCGTCCTTATTTCCAGTTGGAACATCTTCTGGATATATACCCAGGAGAGGTATTGCTGGATCCTCCGGTAGTACTATGTCCAATTTTCTGAGGAACCACCAGACTGATTTCCAGAGTGGTTGTGCAAGCTTGCAATCCCACCAACAACGGAGGAGTGTTTCTCTTTCTCTATATCCTTGGCAGCATCTGCTGTCACCTAAATTTTTGATCTCAGCCATTCTGACTCGTGTGAGGTGGAATCTTAGGGTTGTTTTGATTTGCATTTCCCTGATGATTAAGGATGCTGAACATTTTTTTCAGGTGCTTCTCAGCCATGTGGTATTCTTCAGGTGAGAATTCTTTGTTTAGCTCTGAGCCCCATTTTTTAAATGGGTTATTTGATTTTCTGGAGTCCACTTTCTTGAGTTCTTTATATATATTGGATATTAGACCCCTATCTGATTTAGTATTGGTAAAAATCCTTTCCCAATCTGTTGTGGCCTTTTTGTCATACTGACACTGTCTTTTGCCTTACAGAAGCTTTGCAATTTTAGAAGGTTCCATTTGTCAATTCTCGATCTTACAGCACAAGCCATTGCTGTTCTATTCAGGATTTTTTCCCCTGTGCCCATATCTTCAAGGCTTTCCCCCACTTTCTCCTCTATAAGTTTCAGTGTCTCTGGTTTTATGTGGAGTTCCTTGATCCACTTAGATTTGACCTTATTACAAGGAGATAAGAATGGATCAATTTGCATTCTTCTACATGATAACAATGAGCTGTGCCAGCACCATTTGTTGAAAATGCTGTCTTTCTTCCACTGGATGTTTTTAGCTCCCTTGTCGAAGATCAAGTGACCATAGGTGTGTGGGTTCATTTCTGGGTCTTCAATTCTATTCCATTTGTCTACTTGTCTGTCGCTATACCAGTACCATGCAGTTTTTATCACAATTACTCTGTAGTATAGCTTTAGGTCAGGCACGGTGATTCCACCAGAGGTTCTTTTATCCTTGAGAAGAGTTTTTGCTATCCTAGGTTTTTTGTTATTCCAGATGAATTTGCAAATTGCCCTTTCTAATTCGTTGAAGAATTGAGTTGGAATTTTGATGGGGATTGCATTGAATCTGTAGATTACTTTTGGCAAGATAACCCTTTTTACTATATTGATCCTGCCAATCCATGAGCATGGGAGATCTTTCCATCTTCTGAGGTCTTCTTTGATTTCTTTCTTCAGAGACTTGAAGTTCTTATCATACAGATCTTTCACTTCCTTAGTTAGAGTCACACCAAGGTATTTTATATTATTTGAGACTATTGTGAAGGGTGTTGTTTCCCTAATTTCTTTCTCAGCCTATTTATCCTTTGTGTAGATAAAGGCCATTGACTTGTTTGAGTTAATTTTATATCCAACTACTTCACTGAATCTGTTTATCAAGGTTAGGAGTTCTCTGGTGGAATATTTAGGGTAACTTATATATACTATCATATCATCTGCAAATAGTGATATTTTGACTTCTTCCTTTTCAATTTGTATCCCCCTTGATCTCCCTTTGTTGTCCAATTGCTCTGGCTAGGACCTCAAGTACTATATTGAATAGGTAGGGAGAAAGAGGACAGCATTGTCTAGTCCCTGATTTTAGTGGGATTGCTTCCACCTTCTCATCATTTACTTTGATGTTGGCTACTGGTTTGTTGTAGATTGCTTTTATCATGTTTTGGTATGGGCCTTGAATTCCTGATCTTTCCAAGACTTTTATCATGAATGGGTGTTGGATTTTGTCAAATGCTTTCTCAGCATCTAACGAGATGACCATGTGGTTTTTGTCTTTGAGTTTGTTTATATAGTGGATTATGTTGATGGATTTCCATATATTAACCTGTCCCTGGAATGAAACCTACTTGGTCAGGATGAATGATTGTTTTGATGTGTTCTTGGATTCATTTAGCGAGAATTTTATTGAGTATTTTTGCATCGTTATTCATAAAGGAAACTGGTCTGAAGTTCTCTATCTTTATTGGGTCTTTTTCTGGTTTAGGTATCAGAGTAATTGTGGCTTCATAGAATGAATTGAGGAGAGTACCTTCTGTTTCTATTTTGTGGAATAATTTGAGAACTGGAAATAGATCTTATTTGAAGGTCTGATAGAATTCTGCCATAAACCCATCTGGTCCTGGGCTTTTTTTGGTTGGGAGACTATTAATGACTGCTTCTATTTCTTTAGAGGATATGGGACTGTTTATGTCATTAATCTGATCTTGATTTAACTTTGGTACCTGGTATCTGTCTAGAAATTTGTCCATTTCATCTAGGTTTTCCAGGTTTTTTGAGTATAGCCTTTTGTAGAAGGATCTGATGGTGTTTTGGATTTCTTCAGGATCTGTTGTTATGTCTCCCTTTTCATTTCTGATTTTGTTAATTAGGATGCTTTCCCTGTGCCCTCTAGTTAGTCTGTCTAAAGGTGTATCTATCTTGTTGATTTTCTCAAAGAACCAGCTCCTCGTTTGGTTGATTCTTTGAATAGTTCTTCTTGTTTCCACTTGGTTGATTTCACCTCTGAGTTTGATTATTTCCTGCCATCTACTGCTCTTGGGTGAATTTGATTCCTTTTGTTCTAGAGCTTTTTAGTGTGTTGTCAAGCTGCTAGTGTGTGCTCTCTCTAGTTTCCTTTTGGAGGCACTCAGAGCTATGCGTTTTCCTCTTAGAAATGCTTTCATTATTTCCCATAAATTTGGATATGTTGTAGCTTCATTTTCATTAAAATCTAAAAAGTCTTTAATTTTCTTCTTTATTCCTTCCTTGACCAAGGTATCATCGAGGAGAGTGTTGTTCAGTTTCCACGTGAATGTTGGCTTTCTATTATTTATGTTGTTTTGAAGATCAGCCTTTGTCCATGGTGATCTGATAGGATGCATTGGATAATTTCAATATTTTTGTATCTGTGGCAGCCTGTTTTGTGACCAATTATATGGTGAATTTTGGAGAAGGGACCATGAGGTTCTGAGAAGAAAGTATATCCTTTTGTTTTAGGATAAAATGTTCTGTAGATATCTGTTAAGTCCATTTGTTTCATAACTTCTGTTAGTTTCACTGTGTCCCTGTTTAGTTTCTGTTTTCACAATCTGTCCATTGATGAAAGTGGTGTGTTGAAGTCTCCCACTATCATTGTGTGAGGTGCAATGTGTGCTTTGATATTTACTAAAGTTTCTTTAATGAAAGTGGCTGCCCTTGCATTTGGAGCATAGATTTTCAGAATTGAGAGTTCCTCTTGGAGGATTTTACCTTTGATGAGTATGAAGTGTCCCTCCTTGTCTTTTTTGATAACTTTGGGTTGGAAGTCGATTTTATTAGATATTAGAATGGCTACTCCGGCTTTTTTCTTCTGACCATTTGCTTGGAAAATTGTTTTCCAGCCTTTCCTTCTGAGGTAGTGTCTGTCTTTGTCCCTGAGATGGGTTTCCTCTAAAGCAGCAAAATGTTGGGTCCTGTTTGTGTAGCCACTCTATTAGTCTATGTCTTTTTATTGTGGAATTGAGTCCATTGATATTAAGAGATATTAAGGAAAAGTAATTGTTGCTTCCTATTATTTTTATTGTTAGAGTTGGCATTCTGTTCTTGTGGCTGACTTCTTTTAGGTTTGTTGAAGGATTACTTTCTTGCTTTTTCTAGGGTGTAGTTTCCGTCCTTGTATTGTTTGTATTTGGTTTCGTCCTGGAATACTTTGGTTTCTCTATTTTTGGTAATTGAGTGTTTGGCTGGGTATAGTGGCCTGGGCTGACATTTGTGTTCTCTTAGTGTCTGTATAACATCTGTTCAGGATCTTCTGGCTTTCATAGTCTCTGCTGAGAAGCCTGGAATATTTAATAGGCCTGCCTTTATATGTTACTTGACTTTTTTCCCTTGCTGCTTTTAATATTTTGTCTTTATTTAGTGCATTTGTTGTTCTGATTATTATGTGTCGGGAGGTATTTCTTTTCTGGTCCAGTCTATTTGGAGTTCTGTAGGCTTCTTGTATGTTCTTGGGTATCTCTTTCTTTAGGTTTGGGAAGTTTTCTTCTATAATTTTCTTGAAGATATTTGCTGGCCCTTTAAGTTGAAAATCTTCATTCTCATCTACTTCTGTTATCCGTAGGTTTGGATTTCTCATTGTGTCCTTGATTTCCTGAATGTTTTGAGTTAGGATCTTTTTGCATTTTGCATTTTCTTTTATTTTTGTGTCCATGTTCCCTATGGAATCTTCTGCGCCTGAGATTCGGTCTTCCATCTCTTGTATTCTCTTGCTGATGCTCATATCTATGGTTCCTGATTTCTTTCCTAGGGTTTCTATCTCCAGAGTTGTCTGTCTCCCTTTGGGTTTTCTTTATTGTTTCTAATTCCCTTTTTAGATCCTGAATGGTTTTGTTCATTTCCATCTCCTGTTTGGTATTGTTTTTCTCCTGTTAAAACCTGTTGATTCATACCTCTCAGTATACCTGCACAATAACTTCCTGAGACCCAAAATGTCAAGCAAAGGAGCAGATTTTCCAACACTGGTAGTTCACCAAATTTATTTTTTATATTGATCCCAGAAGGATACCATTAAATACAATTAGTTGTACTCCAAGTTAAAATTAAAATAAAAGCAATAGGAAACTCATTCAAGTCCAAAGAGAACCAAAGACATGTTTTCTTGGACACCCAGTTATCCACTGGTGAATGGGTGCATGTGCCTCAATAACATGTAGTCAGATATGGGTAACTCAAATTAATTTCATTTCATGGCTATTAGAACCATTATGAATAAGCAAAAATCCAACATTCTTATGGTAGGTTTTTTTTACCTGTGATTGTACTAGAATTAAGTATTTTGTACAGTTTCTTGTATTTTTGATTCATCGATAAAGATTCATGATTCTCTACATGGCATAGAATTGCAATTGGATAGCATGTTTTAGTTTGCTTTCTGTTATTGTGGTAAATACCATGAGCAAAAGTAATGTGGGGAATAAAAATGTTTATTTGGCTTCCATGTATTGATTACAGTCTATCACTTAAGGAAGTTGAAGCAGGAACCATAGAAGGAGACTCTTGCTGGCCCACTCTTCACGACTGGCTCAGTTTGCTTTCTTATACAATCTAGGACCATCTTGCCAGAGGTGGTATCACTTATGGTCTGACTCCCTCTATATCAATTATTAATTGAAAAACTGCTCGACAGTTTTACCTATAGCACCCATCTGATGAAAGCCATTTCTCAATGAAGTTTCTTCTTCCCAGATGACCTGGGCTTATATCAAGTTGGCAGGAAACTAACAATCTTTCACATGAGAGTTTCTTTCTAAAAATGTTTTTAAATTTACTCTTTGAAAATTTCATATATGTATAAAATGTATTCTGATCCTGTCTACATCCTATTCCCTCCCAACTCCTCCAGGTCTTCCCTGATACATCTTCTTCACAAAATAGTGTAATTTTTTTTTACCAACTGAATCCAATTCAATAGCCCCTTAGCTAGGAGTGAGCCTCAGCGATTCCTCCCCAATCCATGCTGAATTTTTACATTCTTGATCTTATGCAGGTCTTGTGCTAGTAGCCTTCACTGCTTAAGTTGACACCTGCAATGGACATGTCTTATTGCTTAAAGTGCTGAGAATAAGTGGTGTTAGATACTCATCTCTACAGAGGTTATCTTTATTTACTTTCTCCCACCCAAGGTTTGGGAAACAGTGTAAAAGAGGGGCCAGAGAGAAGGTAAGAGCTGAAGGGTGGAAGGTAAAAAAAATGTAATTTCTTATTAAACAGTGTTGAACTTTTAGGACTGTCACAAGATAGCATACAACCCTGTTAACAAAGTTAACTCCCTGTGGGTTCTAAGAAGCAAGAGTGATATAGTCACTTGAATGGAAGCAAAATTCTTTCTCCCACCACCCTCAGGTATCAGTAAGGAGAGGCAGGTCACAATTAAAACACAAAAACAAACAAACAAACAAACAAACAAAAAACAAGATCTTAGTGCATATTTCTATGAGTTAGGCATGGTTTTGTGTCTTTGGGAAAGTATCTGTCTAGCCAGGTTATACATGGGGCCAGGGAGCTACTGGACAGGAACAGTGAGTATTTGAACTCTAACAAACTTCATGCTTTTCTAATCCACAAATAAGCCTATAATCTAACTAAAAGTCTTTCAACCCAGTTCAATCCGGTTATGACTCTTAACTCCTATATGGAAAAATACGTTTCTATGTCTTTGTGTTTTGTGATGTACACTGTCATGAGGACCATTCTGGCTAGCCTAATCTATGGTCTCAAGAGATTCTCCCAGGATACTAGATATTTGTCAACAATTTGAGAATCAGAAGAGTCATAAATATGACAAAGATTGACATTTTGGCTAAGAATTCATCGGTGGGAACTATCAAAATTACATAAACAAATGGGTTCCAGAATGTAAAATATAAGAGGTACTCTCTCACTATTCTCATTTCTCATTGATCAGGGTCTGTCATTTGCAGCTGTCTTGTTCTTCTCCATAGTGTGCAGTCATTGTTCCTAGGAAGGAATGAGAATCACTAAAAAACATGCATGGTTTTCTGTGCTGGAAGCACTCCAGTGGCTGAAATGATGGGCTTCCAAAGGGGATGCATGATGCAGCGTGGTGCGACTTCCCAGAAAAACCACAGATCTGGTTGTGGAAAATGTACTTCCTTCTCATTCAAATACATTGCTGTTCCTCTTGTTGCCTGCATTTTTGCTTCTGAAGACTTAGGATATGGTCAAGATTAAAAGACAGATTTATTGAAATTATTAATAAATAGCCCCAATTATTGAAGCCTTGGGGACACACACACACATACACATTCAATGAGTGGTGAGGTGAGCAAGGCCTTCAGATGCTCAGGGCAAGTCTCAGGATGCTAGCATTTCATAGTGGACACAGATCTTTGGAAGAAATGGGAAAGAGACTAATTGAGTCACATAAACTGTTTGATGGTGTACTTAGATTAAAGACAACAGACTTGTTACTGAAGAAAGGAAAGGAAACGGAGACAAACAGGAATGTCAGTAGAGGATAGGGCCCTGGAGTTCCCAGCATCCCAAGAGGGGTCGGAACTGGTAGTAAGGTTAATGGCTGCTGACTGTATCCAGGAAGGATTATGCAGAGCCAGTTGCCCATTTGTTCTGAGGCCCTGGTGTTTTTCTTTATCTTTAAGAGTGCAATGGAAGCTTTGATGTAATACAGTTATGTCTAACCACACTTGCCCAGACTCTGTGCAAAAAAAGACCTGGGTTTGAATTTCCAGGGAACATGAAGAACTCATTTTGGCCGAGCTTTTACCACCCAGAAGTCCTGTTAAAAAGCTTTCTGAAGCATCCCAAATTTGCAAGTTACCCCCTTGACCTGAAAAGCAGGGGGTCAGAGCCCATGCACGTGGTTTCAATTGTCTTGTAAGATACTGAAGTGGCTGAAGGCTTGGCTGGAGGTTCAGACAGCTGGTTTCTGTCTCTTCTCTAATCATTAGACTTTAGCCAAGCCAGGACAATGTTATCACAGCATTTTATTCTAGTCGCTACTAAGTTGCTTGATGAATGGGAGAGTAAAATGCAAAGCAAACAATACCAGAGGACTCACAAGAATCCAGATTCCAAATGAAAACTTAAGATTCATGAGTTTTTGTGCAGAGGAAACTTCCCCTAAAGTAAATATTTTTGATTTCCCCCCTTAGTATAACAAGCACGTGTTCTTTTATCAAAAGATGGCACATCTTAAAATCTTTTTGACTTTGTTTTGGTCCTGATTTCTAGGGATAGCACCAACATTACATTCTTAAACATTCATCTTTCTTTTCTAAGTTGTTTTCTAGTTTTGAATTCTTGAGGTAGCTATCACTTAATACCATTTAAAATGTTATTATATTGACTCTAGTTACTTTAATACATATCATAGAAACAAAAGCAAAGAAACAAACAGCAGAGCATAAATTGTAACTGTAGCCCTAAAACATAAAATAGTATATCAATAACATTTAAATAGAAGTCATCTTGTACACCATTGATATACTGCTTTCTGATTGGTCTTTGAACTATGTGGAAAACAGCTTGAAGCATTTGGAAAATAGACTTGATATCATCTAAGACTGAAATACTTTAGAATACGATGGGACCTGATGCTTTTATAAGGAAGTAGGTATTTGTTGGAACTTTTAAAATTGTGTATGATGGAAATTCAACTAAAATTGTCTTGAAATAAAGAGAAAATATACGGCCTCATTCAATTAAAAAACGCTAGGGCAGGCTTTGCTGTCTAGTTGGTTCCAACTGATCCACACATCCATCTTCCAACCACTCCTTGGATAAGGAGTGCGCAATATTTTACTTTCATCACAAATAAGCCTCACATCCACTAAAGAAGACAGCTTCATACAAACCATATGGAGTGAGGACAGGATGAGGGATCTCCATGGAGCTGCCACCAGAAGCAAACCTGCAAGAGTCACAGGTGTCTGCTACAAAATCTCAGTCAGCTAAACCATTATTTGGGGGGTGGTGTGGGGACTGGGGCTTGGCTTTCCAGGAAATTGGATTGCTGATAAAAATTTAAGATTGATAGTGACCCAACAAAAGAAAGGAAATCCTGTTTTTGGCTGTTCATAAACAGTCCACAAACCCTTGATGAATTTATCAATGATAACTGTGTAGTGATGGTAATGAGTGACACAAAGCCAGGTTCATTTCCTAACACTATGACTGGACCAGTGTATTTGTTTATTCAAACACCTAACTTCATCCTATTTTACAAGTGTGGTAAAGTGCTTCATATTATATTTGTTATTTATAAAATCTCTAGGTGATGGCTACCATACTTAATATTTTCTTCTATTGTTTCTAGCTTATGGTATTTTGAGGGGTAAGATGGGAATTAGTAACTGTTGACTGACTACCTTCACTATCTTATTCATCCTAACTATTACAAATATGCTTATTAGTGGTTAAGAGTAATTGCTAGTCTTGCAGAGGTCCTGTTCTCAGTTCCCAGAACCTACACAGGTTGGCTCATGCCTGCCTCTAACACCGATAACTCCAGTTCCAGGGAATACTATGCCCTTTTCTGGCCTCCATGGACACCACATGTGTGTAGTACAAGCATACAGACAGACATACAGACAAACAGGCACACATACAGGAAGCAGAAAATGATGAGTGCTTGTGTTTAGATAGTTGGTGTTCTCCTTTTTGTTTGGTCCATGGAGTAGTCCTACCCACATTTAGTTTGGCTCTGCCCATCTATCTATACAATCCTTCATAGGTATGCCCACATAAAGTTTTACATGGTGATTCAAAATCCCATCAACTTGATAATCAAGATTAACTAGCATATCAGGCTTGAACTTTGACTGTGGAAAACTGCCCACTGAAAGCGACTGACCTTCTCAGAGGGTGGCCCTCAAACTGTGACTGGATGGTATGAAAATACAGCAAATGCCTAGGTTCTTCCTGGTCTCTCAATCAGAGCCTCTCTTTAAGAAATACATGCACCATATAAATATAAAATTAGATATAAAATCTAGCTTCTTCTATAAAGAGAGAAAAAAACAAGCTATAAATTAAAATGAAAGCCACCAAGAACCTCATACAGCAGCCGTTGACATGTGAACACATGTCTAGGATGCCACCCACTACTTTTGCAAAGGTCAGTGCAAAGAATAGCCTTGAGATCAGGCCTCTCAGCCTCCCGGTACAAGCCTTCACACTTGTAGCGAACGATGGGATGGCATGAAGCTGATACATGTTTAGCACAGACCCCAACTAGAAGCTCTGAAAATCTTGAGAATACAGATCCCATTTCTCTTTCTGATCATTTCTTCTTCCCACAAAGTTTCAGGCAAAATGATCTTCTTGCCATGTCATGATGCAAAAGATCATCCCAGATTTTAGGGTTCCTCCAGCCATCATCCCCAGACCTCAGGGTTTCTCCAGCCAGTTTTTGGAGAGTGACAAAGGATTAAATTAGATAACATGTGTAGATGGAACTCGCATATTGCCTGGTCCTTAATAAATTAGTACAAGACTCTTAAATTGGATTCCAACTTCCTGAAAGCTGACACTTTTAGATAAAAGGATTTTTGTCTAAGATCCTTGCAAAAATAAAGTTCATGTATAACATAGAGGCGAACGTGGGCTAGAGAAACTTTGTTATTCTAGGAAAGACTTTATTAGCTGCTCCATAAATGTCTTTCTACCTAATCTGAAAAGCCATTCTCATTACTCCTTAAGTGAGACTAGCTAGCTCAAAGACCTAGAGTAAAACCAGACAGCACTGTTCTAGAACAAACAAAGAGTGACAAAATGAGTCCTAATGACATTCAGCTACACTCATAGGTCAGTACTTTGCTCAGCCATCATCAGAGAATCTTCCTCCTGCAGCAGATGGGAAGAAATACAGAGACCCACAACTAGACACTATACAGAGAGTGAGGTAACTTAGAACATTCAGCCCTAAATGGGATGTCACCATCAATTCTATCTCCTCAGGGGTCAGGGAACCCTCACTGAAGAGGAGGCAGAAAGAGTATAAGAGCTAATAAGGATAGAGGATACCAAGAAAACAAGACCCTCTAAATCAACAAGATTGATGTATATAGGAACTCAGAGACTGAGGCAGCATGCAGAGGGCTTGCATGCGTCTGCACCAGACAGGTCTTAGAACTGAAAGAAGAAGTCAACGCATCCCAAGAGCTATCTCCAATTGATACCCACTTACAAATGAAAATTGAGTTTCCTACAAGGGAGTCTTACTGGGGAATAAACTCCTCTTCAGTATAGGCCACATGTTCAGCAGTAGGTAGCCAATGCAAAGGAGCTATAACATCTGTGGAGCTTCCTTGTCTTCAGTGTAGGCTGCATACCCAGCAGTAGGTGGAAAATGGAAAGGAGCTATAACATCTGTGGAGCTTCCTTGTCTCACAATGTCAGGTCACAGCTCTCCGGCTCACTTTTTAATTTAAATTTATCTTATTTAAAAATGTTTTATTTACATATTTTCTTTTCTTTATTTTACGGATCTGTTTTGTATTTATTATGGCTTCCAGCTTAATGTTTTTATGGGACTCCTGAGTGTGTGAATGAGTGGGTCTCCGATTCTTGGGCTTTCTCTTAAGCTCTTTAACTTGTTTGATTTGTCCAATTCTTATATGTTAGCTTTTGTTTTCTCCTATTTTATTTTACAATAAGAAAAAAAGGAAAAGAAACCTTCTATCAATGTCTCACCCTGTGAATGCAGCAGCATTTTCTGCAGTTCATGCTATCTTGTGTTGATTTCTCCCCAGATTACCTCTTTAATGTCATTAGAGTCCATAGAGACAAAGAAAATGAGCAAGATGTATTGATCATGAATTTTGTGAATACTCTTATGTGAATGTGCATTGTCTGTACAATGCAATTGGTGTCATTATAAATGTGCATGTTTGTGAAATTAGGTCAATTTAGAATTTTCTAGATTTGTGTCCTACTTTTCTTTTCCTTTTCAGTTGGACTTTCCTCCTGCCCAGAAAAGGGATAATGGAATTGTTTCCTTAATTGCTGAGTTGTTTTGCTGTCTGAAGAGGCTCAGTGCAAGTAAACATCTGAGGGAACTGAACAGAAGAGTGGGTGTGGTCTGAAGAGCACATGACCCAGGATTGGAGAAGGAGCAATCATTCAGTCAGATCGAAGAATTCTGATTCAAATACCAAATCTAGCACCGAACTGTATCATAATCCATTGAATTTCTATAAGTGGAGGCCCCCATGAGAGAAGAAAATCAATAGCCTTCCTTCTCCTGTTGGCAGCAGCTCTCTAATCCAATCTTGGGAATCAGTTGTCACAGTCAAAGACAGATGAAAAACATTTGGTAAGACTCAAACAGTGCTATTCCACACTAAGAACACATCAAAATGCTTACATAGGAGATTCTTCAACAAATTAATTTGCTAAATATCTAAATTTGTTTCACTAAATAATTATAATATACTTTGCTCATTAATTCATTAATAGATTATTTAACTGATATTTCAATTTAATAATTATAAATAACAAATCTTACATTTTAGTATTTAAGTAATAGATACTTATAATACTAAAATGGAAATGTTATTTAAATGGCAACAAATAATTTTTAAAAAATAATGAAACTTTCTCAATCAAACCATGAGCCTCACCCAGTGCTTCCAGAGAAGAGAGGCATGTTTGGGAGGTGTGGGTCCTCACAGGCTCTATTTTCTCTCAAATCCAGTATTTATGATGGGTGATGGCATGAACCAGAAGAGGCAATCAGTGAGACACAGGGGAAATGAAGAAAAAAAAATGTATCTCTTTTCAACCAAAACCAAAAACCAACCAACCAGCCGGGCATGGTGGCACACACCTTTAATCCCAGCACTTGGGAGGCAGAGGCAGGCAGATTTCTGAATTCGAGGCCAGCCTGGTCTACAAAGGGAGTTCCAGGACAGCCAGGGCTATACAGAGAAACCCTGTCTCAAAAAAGACCAAAAACAATAAATAAATAAATAAATAAATAAATAAATAAATAAATAAATACCAACCAACCAAATGACTACCAAAAAAACACAAAACAAACAACAAAAACAACAACAACAAAAACAAACAACAGTCAATCAATCAAACAAACCCTGGCATTTGATAGTCTGAATATCCAAGCAGCAGAATGGAGTCAATAGGCCAATATCGAAGCCTTTAGGAGGCCAAGTCTTGTGGAAAGAAGTTAAGCCATGAAGAGTGTGTCTTGAGGTAGATACTGCAACTATCTTCACCTTCTTACTTTCTCTGCTTCTAAGTTACCTTTAGGTAACTTGCTCCACCCCATCTTTGCTCCACCCCATGCTTCTGCTATGCTAAGCAACTTTGCCAGAGTCTCAAAGTCAACTAAGGAGAGGCCAAGGACAAGCATTTCCTCCTTTGAGATGTTTATCTCAGGGGTTCTTTAATTGATGGAAAGCTGACAACAGAATCACCCATTATCTCAGGGGTTCTTTAATTGATGGAAAGCTGACAACAGAATCACCCATTACCTTAAGAAAGACTGTTGGGGGTTACATGCATAAACATAACAAGGGAGTAACTTCAACATTTAAATAAAAAATTCTTAGCTTAAGGCATCCTGTCCATTTTCTGTTTCTGAATATCCACAGGTTGATTGTGAAATGTTTTACACATGAGCTTTGAGGCCATTAAAGATTAGAACTACAACAATGATGTTTGGCTTTAAAGTGTTTCCTGGGGCACTGAATGCTTTTTTCCTTAATGAAAAGCCAATCATTGATAGGTAATTGGCTCATGGAAGCTGTTTAATATACTGTGATTCACAAGGTGCTGGCATCCTTAGGGCTAAGTAGAGACATGAAGCAAGGCCAAATTGGATGAAATGAGTCATTGTTGGGCTTGCCTTGAAAGGGTATACCTTCTCCTGCCACCACCTCTGTTTTTTAATCACCACGTGGTAAGCAGCCTTCCCTGACACACTTCCCACTGTCTAGCTGTTAGGCCTTACTTCAAGTCCAAAGATATGGATAGAGCCAAACATGGACTGGGAAGATGAGCTGAGATAATCAATCCTCCTTTTAGGTGGCCTACTTCTACTATTGTGTCTTGCTGATACAAAACTAAGGTGTTATCTTGTGTATTTGTATAAGTTGTAACAATGTATCTACCACAATGATATAGAGAAGTTAGCAGTGGAAAAGTGACATAAATGAGAAATTATCATAAGCAACTAGCCTCAAATAAAGACTGGAATGCTACAGCATGCCTGTATCCCAGAAACAGAGGTTTGAGCAGCTGGTTGCATCAAATTAGCAGTCAAGCAAGAGAAAGCAGTAAACACTCATCTTAGCCTTTTGTTCTTTTTTTTCTTTTATTGAATATTTTATTTATATACATTTCAAAGTTATCCCCTTTAACAGTTCCCCCTCCAGAAACCCCCTATACCATCACTCCTCCCCCAGCTTCTATTAGGGTGCTCCCCCAACCCACCCACTCCTGCCTCCCTGCCCTGGCCTTCCCTTACACTGGGGCATTGAGCCTTCATAGGACCAAGGGCCTCTCCTCCCATTGATATCCAACAAAGCCATCCTCTGCGCAGCTGGAGCCATGGCTCCCTTCAAGTGTACTCTTTAGTTGGTGGTTTAGTCCCTGGGAGCTCTTGGGGGGTGGGGGGGGAGGGGTCTAGTTGGTTGATATTGTTGTTTTTCCTGTGGGGTTGCAAACCCCTTCTGTAAGACTCTGGCGAGCCTAACCTTAATAGGGACCCCATGAGTGAACCATGCGGAGCCAGAATTGATACAAAAAGCAAGAGGAATTTATTGTCCTAGTGCACTGGTGTCATCCCACACCCAAAGGAGAGGGGGCAACCCCAAGCAGCTGGTTCACAGAGTTTTTATATGGTTTCCAGGGGCAGAATGGAGCATTAGCAACTAGGCACAATGTGATTGGTGGAACAGTGTGCCCTTTAAACTGATTGGTCTTTAGAGAATGAGTGCGCCCTTTAAACAATTGGTCTTTGGCTTACTCAGACTCTCCCTTCTAGCCTACATGTTCTCTGACCTGTCTTTTCCAGGAGAGAAGGGGTCCAGTGGAATTTTGGAAAATTCCAAACCTCTGAGCTGACCTCTTCGTTCCCCCCTTTTCTTTGTGCAAGCTTCAGTCCTGAAGCTATTGCTGGTATTCTGATAGCTCATACTCCTTGTCTTCTGTATCTAGTTCTTTATATCTTCTGTTTTAAGATCACTAGCTGTACTGTACCTATGCACTCCTTAACAAAAGCAACCAAGCAGTTCAAATTGTAGAGGCCAAAAGTCAACAATAGCAGAACAATTAAGGGTCCTAACAAGGTAGATATAAGGGTGGTTAACCAAGAGTAGGAGCTAAACCAAGACTTGAACCATCCCTGACTATTTTCTCTCTTTCTTCCACTTGGCTAGCCCTTCTCTCACCTTGGCCATTGACTCTTTAACAACTCCAGAATGGTCTATATAAAAGCAACATACCTCAGCTAAGGCAGCACATGGCCCTCCTATTCTGCAGTACTACTTCTGACAATGAAGTTCGTGATTCTTGAAGGTGACTGATGAAGTTTCTATTTCCTCTACATCTAAATCAATGGCTGTCCAAATTATGAAATGACTTTCACTATTTTCTCCTTGTAAGACCAAAGAAGAGGTCCTGGTGGATGCCCCCAATCCCAACAGAAAAGAGAAAGTGAGTGCTTTAACAGGTTTGGCAAGCGGACACATAGGATGGAGGGCAAGGAACCAGAATCTAAAGGTACCACCAGGCGGTCAAGTGATCCTGAGCTTGAGCACATTGTCTATCTTCTGTACCATCCAGTGGGTGTTTCTGGGGAGCAGGCATCTGCAGGTTTCACATGGAAAGCCTGCACCAAGGCCACAATACTGTCCACCTTGAGGGCTATGGGAGTGGCTAGCAGTACCAGGAAAGGTCCTTTCCATCGGGGTTCCAGCAACTGTGCCTGTTGCATACTTATGTAGACCCAGTCATCAGTCTGGAAGCTGTGAGGGCTCTCTGGCATACCTGGAGCATTTAAGGCAAACAGTTTTGGACCAAATCCCATGTTGTGGGATATCTCTTGGGAGGGCTCAGTTCACACCAAGGGAGTTGGGATACCAAACAGGATCTCAAAAGGAGTCAGGCTAAAATGGTAGGGGGTGTTCAGGGCGAAGGGGAGGGGCACCAATCAGTTCCAGCCAGTCTCCGTGGTCAATTTAGTCAAGGTCTCTTGTAGGGGTTCTGTTATTTTTCTCTTCCTACCCTGAGCTCTGGGCAGGTACACACAATGGTGCTTCCAATTAATCCCCAATGTCTCTGCCAATCCCTGACTTACCTTAAGAGACAAAAGCAGGACCACTGTCCAATCCAATTACCTTCAACACTCCAAATGTCTGGAAATTTTTCTTCTAATATCTTCTTAGCTACCACAGTAGCTGTTTCCTGCTTGATGAGGAATGTCTCAACCCATCCAGGGAAAACATCTACAAACACTAGGAGGTATTTGTAACCATATATTCCTGGCTTATCTTTTGTAAATTTAACCTACCAATATGCTCCAGGCTGTTCTTCCCTAGGTCTTTTGCCCTGTTTACTCTTAGCTGCATAAGCATTTACTTCCTGGCATATATTACACTGTTTTGCCAGGCATGGTGGCACACACCTTTGATCCCAGCACTCGGGAGGCAGAGGCAGGTGGATTTCTGAGTTCGAGGCCAGCCTGGTCTACAAAGTGAGTTCCAGGACAGCCAGGGCTAAACAGAGAGACCCTGTCTCAAAACAAACAAACAAAAAACAAAACAAAACAAAAAAACCAAACAACAACAAAAACTACACTGTTCTACTATCTTTCTGGCCCAGAACCTGAGGTACACACACACACACACACACACACACACACACACACACTTATCTTAATTGCTTGGACAAACTTTATCGCCTAAATGAGTCCATCTGTGCATTTGGCCTAGTAAGTTTTTTGCTTCCTTTCTGAGGAGTATAGTTCTCCTTTCTTGTGTGTGCCATTGTCCTTCCTTCCCTTGATAATAATTAGTAGGGTGGCTAGCAATATGGGTCTTTTCTTTTAATCATATATTTTAAGTGAAGCCATCCTTTACTCCAGTCCTATTCCCCAGCGGGTATCTCTTGCAGGCCCATAACCAGGATAGGCTCCTGCATAGCCACTTCTTGAGCCTCTTGATCAGCCTGGTTATTGCCCCGGGACACTGAGTCGCTTCCCTTCTGACTTCTTGGGCAATGAAGAATACTAACAGTTGCTGGCTTCATCAGATCCAAGATTTTCTACATGTTTATTTCTTTTCCCTCTGATGTGAGCAGTTCTCTCTCTTGGTGAACTGTGGCAAAGTCATACCTGCTATCTGTGTAGATGTTGATCTTTTTGCCTGCCCCCAGGTACAAGGCTTTTAGGCTGATATTCCTGGAGGGTATGGTTCTGCCCAAACCACCTGGCACCTGTCCACAATGATAGCCCCTGCCTTGCATTGTCCCTCCACCAGGTAGCTGCTGTCGTCAGTGAACCAGGTCACTTCAGCTTTGGGGAGCAGCCAATCCAACAGATCCTTTTACCATCCCTGGTCCTCAGCTAGAATCTGCTGGCAATCATGAGCTGACCAGTTGAGGTCGGAGTCAGGTAGTAGAATGGTTGGGTTGAGGGCCACTGGTGACATGAAGGTCACCAGATCTGAACTTAGCAACAGAGTCTGATAATGAGTCATGCTGGTGTTAGTCAGCCATCGATCCAGGGGCTGTCAAACAATGCATGTCACAGTAAGCCCCAGAGTCAATTTATCAGCATCTTTAACTAGAACCACCATTGCCCCATTCATAGGCAAGCAGGTCACATAGCAGTGGCAGAATCTAATTTCTTTGACAAATAGGCAACTGGGTGCTTCCACGGGCCCAGCCACTGAGTGAGCACCCCCTTGGCTATCCCCCTATTCTCAGCCACATAAAGGTGGAAAGGTCTACTGGCATCAGGCAGTTGTAGAGCAGGGGCCTTGAGCAGAGCCTGCTTAATTGCATCAAAATCCTGGTGCTCTTTTTCCTCCCAGTGGAAGGCTGTCCATCTTTAGTCAGGGTTAGGGGGTTGGGCAGCCAACTCAACAAACTTTGAGATCCATAGCTGGCAGAATCCAGCCATACCCAGGACTTCCCATGCCTGCTTAAGGCTCTGTGGAGAAGGGGTGTGCAGGATTGTCTCCTTTTGAGCTAGCGCTGGCTGTCTTTCATCAGGTAGCCTAAATAACTTACTTTTTTTTTTCTGGTAGATTTGGACCTTCTTGGCTGAGACTCTATATCCCAATTCTCCCAGCTCCTCCAAGAGGCGTTTAGTCCCCTCTAGACAGTCCTCCTTAGTCTTGGGCCCCAGGTTTCTTCACAGGTAGGAGGGAAGTATTCCAAGCAAATTGGCACTTCCACAGGATCCCTTTTTCCAGGAGCCTGATAATGTGGGGCCTGATTCTGTCCCCCAGGGCCTCCCTTGACATCAGATATTGGTGCACAGACACCAGGGAGGCTTGGGCTCTGAGCTCCACATGAATAGGGGGGGGGGCTGGTTGGTGGCTCTCCCCATCCCTATCATCTCAGCCCGGGCCTGGGAAAAGGCTTTGAGCCACCAGTCTATGTCCTGGGGTGCCCTGCCCAAGGTCTCAAACAACTTGTATTCATCCTCTAGCCTGAGAGTCAGGACTATCTGTAGATTCTTTCTGTTACTTTTCTTTTTCTTCCTCTACTCCTTTTCCTCCTCTGTCTCCCTGTTATGGTAGACATTCTCAGCAACCTGCATTAAATCCCTCAACATCTTATCCTGTCTTTCTAGCCTCTGACACCTTTTCCTGATATCTTTACTAGCCTGATCTATAAAAGTCATTGTCACAGTAATTTTATGCTCTTTGCTGCTGGACTCATAGGGTGTACATTGGTGGAATGCCTCCATGAGCTGCTCTAGAAAGGCTGCTGGTGACTCATCTGGTCTCTGCTTAACTTCACATACCTGGGTCATCATGCAGCCTCGAGACCTGCCAGTGGAGTCTGGTGGTGGACCTTTAGGTTCCTCTTACCTTTTGCCATTTTAAAGTCTCAGTCAGGTCTAGTCAGGGAAAGCCCTCTGTCCACGACAGCCTGGTCAATTGCTGGTGGCCCCATGACTGAGGGGGGTATTCTTTCTGGCTTCTGGCTTCACACATTATAAATAAAACAGTCTCAAAGAGAGCTACAGTGGTATCAGGGGAGGTGGCTCTCAGACTTTGTGTCCCCATGACTGGACCGGGAAATTGGGGGTCTCCTCCTGCTCCTTCCTCCAATAAAGGGGGATGCAATGGCCCCATTTCCATATAGGCTGAGGATTCCGGATCAAGTACTGGTGCTGGTGGAGGATGGGGGCAAGGGTAGGGAGATATGGAGGAGGAGGGTCTTGGAGCAACAGGTCCGCTGTTGAAGGGTCTTGGAGGATCGACTTCTTCTCAGGTCCTAGTTCCTCTTCCCGTGCTTCCTTCTTCTGGACAGCCAGAATCTGTGAGGTGGGTCTTGGAGGAAAGAAAGGCCTTTCTTTATCTATGAGGGGGGTGTCTTCCAGTAGATTTTTCCAGGTAACTATATAGGGCACTTGGTCTGGGTGCCCCAGGGATCCTGGCCTAAAGACTCTCTCCTCTCTTGCTTTGATCACCGGCAATTTGAAGGTTCCTACAGGTGGCTACCCTACTCTGAAAGTGGGCCATTCGAAGGAACAGAGAGTAACTAACTTGTTCTTCTCCTCTTTTCCTAACTTCCCTCCAGTGGTTAACTAAGATGTTTAACGGGGAAGATTCAGTCTGTCCAATGTCCAAAGATGTCATCAGTCCAAGTCTAAGAACATAGAACGAGATAACCAACACCAACAAACACAGCGAAAGACAATAAACACATAGTTTGCCCCTCCATGGGCACAGTAACAGTTCATTCAACGGACGCAGAACAGAGTTGCTCGGCCGGCTCCAGCCATGTTGTAGCAAGACTCGATTCCTGCTGTTACTGCCTTGCCATTTCCAAAAGGAGCAGAGTATTCTCGACCTCCTTTGGGGGCCTGAAGCGTCTTTCAGTCTCCCCATGGCACTTCTGCTCGTTGCACTTGACCACACCAGACACCTTAGGCTCTCCGAGTTCCCTCCCCACCTCCACCCCCACTCCCACCCCCTGCCCACGCTTGGAAGCAAAAGTTCAGACTTACAGACTTAGACTATGATGAACAACAAGACAAACACACAGGAACGGCAATAAAGGCTGGAGACTTCAGATTCATCGCTCCAGTGTGTTCCCACAAGGAGTCAGATTCCCGCCCAATGCACCAAGTAAGGACTCAGGCGAGCCTTAGCTTACCAGAGACCCCCTGAGTGAACTGCATGGAGCTGGAATTGATGCAAAAAGCAAGAGGAATTTATTGTTCCAGTACACTGGGGTTGTCCCAGACCGGAGGGAGAAGTGGCGACCCTGAGCGGCTGGTTCGCCAAGGTTTTTTTTTTTTTTTTTTTTATGGTTTCCAGGGGTGGAATAGAGCATCAGCAACTAGGTACAATATGATTGGTGGAACAGTGCACCCTTTAAACTGATTGGTCTTTAGGGAATGAGGTAGTAGGGCTTACTCAGACTCTCCCTTCTGGCCTACATGCTCTCTGACCTGTCTCTTCCATGAGGGGAGGGATCCAGTGGAATTTTGGAAAATTCCAAACCTCTGAGCTGGCCTATTCACTTCAGCTCCTTCAGTCCTTTCTCTAACTCCTTCATTTGGGACTCCATGCTCAGTACAATGGTTGGCTGTGAGCCTCTGCAACTGTGTATGTCAGGCTCTGACAGAGCCTCTCAACAAACAACTATATCAGGCTCCTGTCAGCAAGCACTTCATAGGATCTACAATAGTGTCTGGGTTTGGTGACTGTATATAGGATGGATCTCCAGTTGGGGCAGTCTCTGGATGGTCTTTCCTTCAGTCTCTGCTCCACACATTTTCTCCATATTTCCTCCCATATATTTTGTTCCCCCTTCTAAGAAGCAACGAAGCACCAACTCTTTGGTCTTCCTTCTTGAGCTTCATGTCGTCTGTGAATTGTATCTTGGGTATTCCGAGTTCTTGGGATAATATCCATTTATCAGTGAATGCATACAGTGTGTGTTCTTTTGTTATCGAGTTACCTCACTTAGGATGATATTTTCTAGTTCTATCCACTTGCCCAAGAATTTAATGAAGTCATTGTTTTTAACAACTAAGTAATACTCCATTGTATAAATGTTCCATATTTTCTGTATCCATTCCTCTGTTGAGGGACATCTTGGTTCTTTCCAACTTCTAGCTATGATAAATAAGGCTGCTATGAACATAGTAGAACATGTGTCCTTGTTATATGTTGGAGCATCTTTTGGGCATATGCCCAGGAGTGGTATTTCTGGGTCCAATTTTCTGAGTAACTGACAGACTGATTTCCAGAGTGGTTGTACAAGCTTGCAATCCCACCAGGAATGGAGGAGTGTTTCTCTTTTTCCACATCCTCACCAGCATCTGCTGTCACCTCAATTTTTGATCTTAACCATTCTGACTGGTGTGAGGTGGAATCTCAGGGTTGTTTTGATTTGTATTTTCCTGATGACTAAGGATGTTGAGCATTTCTTTAGGTGCTTCCCAGTCAGTCGATATTCCTCAGTTGAGAATCCTTTGTTTAACTCTGTTCTACATTTTTAGATAGGTTTATTTAGTTCTCAGGAGTCTAACTTCTTGAGTTCTTTGTACATATTGGATATTAGTCCTCTATCAGATATAGAATTGATAAAGATCTTTTTTCCAATCTGTTAGTTGCCTTTTTGCCCTATTGACTGTGTCCTTTGCCTTACAGAAGTTTGTAATTTTATGCAGTCCCATTTGTCAATTCTTGATCTTACAGCACAAGCCATTGATGTTCTGTTCAAGAATTTTTCCCCTGTGTTCATGTGTTCAAGGCTTTTCCCCACTTTCTCTTCTATTAGTTTCAGTGTATCTGGTTTTATGTGGTGGTCCTTGATCTACTTGAACTTGTGCTTTGTACAAGAGGATAAGAATGGGTCTATTTGCATTCTTCTGCATGATAACCACCAGTTGAGCTAGCACCATTTGTTGAAAATGTTGTCTTTTTTTTCCTCTGGATGGTTTTAGCTCCTTTGTCAAAGACCAACTGACCATAGGTCTGTGGGTTCATTTCTGGATCTTCAGTTCTATTCCACTGATCTATCTGCCTGTCTCTGTATCAATACCATAATATATATATATATATATATATATATATATATATATATGTGTGTGTGTGTGTGTGTATATATATATATATATAAAATAGTTTAAGCAAAGTGTCATCAGGATATTAAAATAAACAGCAGTAATATATGGGAATTCTGGAGTATGATTACTGAGCAATGAATATACTGCATGCATTAATATTCAGCAGAGGTACAGGTCAGGAAAGGATTTAATGAGAACAGCTGGCAGTAGGAACTTGAGAAATAGGGAGATTTTTTAAAAAGTTTCAAATCCCGAGAAGAAAGTGCCTGAATCCTAGTGGAGGGCTGTTGAGAGCCCTTGCAGCCTGACTCATGATTGAGGGACACATTCAAGGGTGCTGTGCCGTGTGTTACTTGAACATGGCAGGAAGTCATTATGTGTTGGCAGAATGTTCTCTTTTTAAACCTGTGATTGCATTGTACAGATAGAGCCACCGTCTGTGATTTGTGCACACTTCAAAGTAATATTTTAAAGGGGAAAAATTAGAAATGCTAGAAATCTGGAATCTCTCTTTGAAAAATAAGTTAAAAGTAATTTAAGCAAAAATACACTGATTAAAATAACCCTGTTTCAGATTTTTGAAGCATGCTGATTCTTACTGATTAAATCTCTCAGTTATTTAATATAAACCACCCCGAGATCAAGAGAACCAAGCAGAAGTCGTGTGATAAAACTCAGGAACTTTTACAGACAGCCTCAAACAGCTTTCCTGATAGCCTCCTGAAGACACTTAATAAGTCTGTAATAATCAGTACATGATCCCCAAGCAATGACAATAAGAAGCAGCTGCTTTGCAGCAAATCCTAGCTACAGTAGGGATTAATTCTAAACTCATGTCACATTTAGTCAGTTTTCATTTGAGACAACAAGGAAAACGTTTGCCAGGCTCTGGGGTAATTATGTATTTGTCAAAACAGATGAAACATAAAATGTTCATTTTTTTTCCCTCTCGGATAAATATTTCTATGGGACAGGGACTCCTTTAATGTTGGAGTAACTCACAAAGAGGGGTGGCTCATGCTCTGCCCTTGGCCTCCAGTTGCACTTTGCTGTTTCTACTTCAGGAATCCTTTGCTGCTGATGCATCTTTCCCAAACTGTCCTGACTCTCCAAGCTTCACGATCATAGGTCATGACACCACTAATGTTGCTGTTCATAGGTATAACAATTTCTGAAAAACTCTTGTGGGTCTGAGGGGGAGATAGATCAGTTGGTAGGAGGATAGTGATAACAGTAAATGTCCCAAAGGAGAGTTCGATTACTACGTGCTGGTGAGTCTCCCAGGCAGGAGTGGTCTAGTGATTTCTGCCTAGGAAGTCCTAGTGATAGGCCTGGAGTCTAGATATTTCCTGCTGATGCCAAGACTGCTGCTGTTTAACCAGAGTTAGAAGAGTCAGTCTTACTCCCTGAGGGCGATCTGATCTGATGGTTAACTGTCAGTGTTGTCTTCTAGTTCTTGACTTTGATAAGTGTAGAGTAGACCAAAGCAGACAGGATAGATGCACACTTTCAAATTGGTTAGTTTTGTATACACTCTGCCAAACATTTATATGGTGTAGAGAGCAGATACGCACAAGGTTTGTAGTTACTGTCTAACCTAGATTTGGGGTCTTATATAGATGCTGGCACTTGGGCATCTTTTTCCTATTAGTTGGTAACCATTCACAGGGGTAAGGTCAGAACTTCATTCTCCTGGACTCTTACCTTGAGACACATTTACACTAAGGCTTCTGGTATTGGAAGAATCCCTAGGCAAATCTGGATTCCTTACTTCTCTTTCAACCAGAAATACATTGGTCTTGTCCCCATTGTTTTCCTACTGATTATCTGAAGTTTTTATGCCCCATCTCCTGCTATTGTACAGCTATCCTTAATGTGTAGAAAGGGGGTGACAGTGTCCTGGTTAAGTATCAGGAGTATCCATCTGTGGACTTCTATCCCTAGCTTATTCTGTTGGCTACCTTGACCATAACATCTTTAACTCGGTAACCTACAGTAAGTGCTTTATCAGTGCAGACCATACTTTACAGTAATCTCAAGTCTGAACAGCAGTGTTTTGGACAACAGTTTTTGGCATTGTGTGGAATGACAGTATGCACAAGGCAAAGTTCTCACATTGTGTCTTTGGAACCAAGGCTGTGATGATATTGCATATTCCTCACAGGCAAGGGCTGCCTGAGGTTGCTTAGAGTCATTATACATTGGACTCTTAGTTCCTGGTGATGGTGTGATAGAAACTTTGTAGTGTTGTTATTCTTCTTGATCTCCACACTTAGTCACATGACCTCATAACTGTGAGCCACAGGTTAGAAAGCTGTAACCCAAACAACCCAGAACTGGAATTTAATCACAGATAAAAACCCTCCTTTGTTTTGGAATGGAACACGCTTCAGGTTCCAAGATGAAGATTCAGTCTTACATGGCAGAGATATGTCTGTTTACTGCTTGTAGCAGATAAGATCCAAGAAGAATTTCTTTTAAGAAGCAATTAGCGTTTCTCTCTGGGTCTCTGTGATCAAAATTATTGGAAGATTCTGCCTCCATATTTGCACATACTTTATGGCTTACATCTTCCACCTGGCACTGTAATCTTATCTTGATTTAAAGCAAGGGGGAAGCAGCCTCTGCATGGCAGCCCTGCCCATCACATTGTACACACTCACTGTCTAAGGCTGCATGCTTCTTTCAGAACTCCATATCAAATTTGACCTCCAGGGTATTCAATGAAGCAATAGATCTTGGGTCCGGGCTCCATGTGGACTTGAGATTTCACCTCATAGAGAGATCAGCCTGTCTGAAATAGTGCCATGAATAGAAACATAACCAAACATGCCCCCTCTCCTTTGAAGGCATTATTTCTAGGAAGACATACACACTCCCCCCTCTCTCTGTCTTTCTCCTCCTCTCTCTGTGCTAGAATATTAAAAATAAGTACAAGAATCAATTACACTTCATTAAAATCAACACAGAAGTCTAAAGAAAACATAGAATAAAAAATAATTTATATCAGAGAAAATTCTTAGAAAGAAAAGTAGAATGGATAAAAGAATATTACAATAGAAACTAATTCAAGCACATGAATAATTTACTAGATATTGAGGTACCTATGTGTATTATGATCTTATGGTAAAATTCAAGGAAATAACAAGCAAAATTCCATGGTAATATTCATGATAAACTTCATGGTAATGTTTCCTTGGGTGTCATAGGAAGACAAAGAAAGACTTGTAATGTTTTTAATTCAAGCTGTCTCCTCCCTCTCTTCCTTACTCTCTAACTCCCTCTGTTCCTCTTCTCTTTGATATGAGCTATTGTTATATAGTTCAGAATGGGCTCATTTATGCAAGTCTCTTACCTCAGTCTTCCCCATGACCTGTTACAGACTGGTCCCACTGTGTCAGGGAGAGTGGTGTATTGTCTCTTCCTCTGCATAGAATATACATAGATTTCCTCTGTCTGCCTTATCTTTGGTTCCATTATATACAGACTTCCATACAAATTTCATTTATTGTGCCTTAAAATATTTTATGTTAAATTTTCTTACAATATCATTACAAATTGGAAAAGATTCCAAGGTAAATAATCATGGAAGAATTACCGAGCACATAAAAATCTCATTTTAGAGGGAAAATATACGTAATATACAACTTGAAAAAACAGAGCATTTTCTGTTGTACATGGAGGTTTATCAATTTTATGTATTTTATTTGGTTTTGGTATTGATTATTTTAGCCTCTCATCCAGCATTAATTTCTATTTACTGTCAAGAACTTACTCCATCAATCTACTTGAACCATCTTATTAAGGTAACCTTTAGTATTTTATTTTTTATAAGAAGAAGACTTGAAATATACTTCACTATTTCTACACATCATCTCTCTGCTTTGACGTCCCTTGGCCTTGTTCCTCAGGGTGGTGATATCAAGAAAGACCTTACCACACAGACAACTCCCACTCCCACTCCCACTAAATGCCACCTTTACTTTAGGAGAGAAGCAGAAGTATCCACTTAAATATACCTCTCTCTGCCTTTTTCTTCTGTGTCTACTCTATGCACTGCCTACCTGGTCTTGTGGGACAAACATGGAGCTATGTTGTAGTTATCATCCAATGATCCTTTTCTGGTGTTCAGCTTTTTTGGAGAGCTAGCAATAACACTGGTCTAAAACAGTCCATAGCTGAGCCTGGGGTCATACACTTATAATTTCAGCTACTTGGAGGGTGAAGTAGGAGGGTTTCTAGTTCAAGGCCTTCTGGGTTCAGAAAAAGTTCAAGAAAAGGTATGAAGAGGCCCAAATATCTAGGGCTCAGAGAGCTATGTAAAAGAGGAAGCAGAAAAATTGTAAGAGAGAATGGAGACTCCAAAGAAACTGGTTTTCCTCCTGAGGAGAGGGCTTTGATGAAAACAACCCATTTAGAACTGACTGTTCCAAAGCATTCTCTGAATACTGTCGAATCTTCCACAGTCTGCACATTGTTCAGTTGTGAGTCTGTGTTAGTTGCCATCTTCTGCAAGAGGAAGCTTCTCTGATAGTGTCTGAGAGAAGCACTGGTCAATGGGTGTGGCAGAGTATTATTAGGAGTTCTTTTATTGCAATGTTCCTTTAGCAGAACAGTATTTGAATTTCCCCTAGTCCCAAGGCCTGTTCAGTCTCTGGTTCTTGTCAGGGAGCAGTATCAGGCATGAGACTCCGTCTTGTGGAGAGGGCCTTAAATTCAGTTAGTGTGGTTGGTGCTTCCACAACATTTGTGTCACTTTGCACCAGCATCTTTCAGGCAGGTAGGTCATCATGGTAGATCACGGGGTTTGTAGCTGGGTTGAGGGCTACCTTTATCTGCTGGTAGTGTGCATGACACCTTGCATCCCAGTATGACTATACTAATCAGTATAGAGTGAAGACTCTAGTTAGGACCAACTAGAGGTCTCTATGCTCAATAAGACATGTAAGTAGTGGTGTCAACAGTAGGGCCTTACTATCATTGAGGGTACCAAATGACTCAGGAAGAGCTCTTAGTAAAGGACTTTCTCATTTGATGTGCATAAATGACATTCTCATTGCTGACCTTCTAGAGAGAGAAATGCTAAGATGCATCTTGTTTGTTCTAATGAGTATTCTGATTTTTCCAGACAGGATCTTGTTCTGTAGCCCAGGCTGGCTTGGCACTTTCTTTGGTTCTTATGACTCATCCTGTCAAATTCTGAGATTCCTGAGACATACCACTGGACACATTCTAAAATATATTTTAAAGAAGAAAAACTCTGAGGCTGGGGAGATGGCCCAGTGGGTAAAGGTGTTTGCCTCCAAGCCTGAGAGCACACATATTGAAAGAAGAGAACTGACTGACTCCCAAAAGTTGCCCTCTGACATCTATAAATGCAGTGTAATATGTTGCCCTCCCACCCCCACATGCAAACTGCACACAAATAAAATAAGCATTTCTATTTTAAATCAAGAAGAGAGCCATAGATGAAAACATCAGCTTGGAGAGCCAAACTCTGTATGTATGTGTATACATCATATGTGCACACATGCACACTATAAAGAAAGATTATAGTTCTAATGAACTCCACAATATATTTCATATTGCTATTTTAATTTTTGTATTAAATAGGGTTTGGCATGGGCAATTAATACATGCCATATGAGAATTTGTCTTCTTTGACTTGATATGATGAGTAATTATATGTGTTTGAGTATAACATTTTTTCTTAGACCCTTTTGCATTTCTGATATTTTCTTTCTATTTCGAATGTTTTTATCCATGCTGATCTTCATACTCTCCAAGTAGAAAAACAAATAAGGGCAAAATAAAAGTAAGTATCTCTATGGCATTTATACAGACAGAAAATGTATTTATAAATTATATACAAAGCCAGTAAAATTCAAATTGATAATATTAATTACTGTCATTTTGTTGAAAATGGAACTGGGCACTGTAGTGCATATTCTTTTCACATCTTTTGACTTCAGCATGCCTTAATTACTGAGTGTTATGTGATACTTCAAGCCTTTCATTATTCAGAATCGATCTGAATTAACTTTGAATCTGCATGTCATCAACACAGGCCATTGTCCTCAAGCTTCCCTCAGCCAGTTCAGCTATAATGTAGCAGGTGCTGATGCTGTGTTCCAGAAGGCAGATGTGCACATGCACCCTGGGACGAATACTCAGTGCCTTGGCCCTCCACATAAGCCCAACTATGTTAGCTTTTAAGATAGTCATCAGAATAAGTAAAAACAGAATTAAAATACATCCGTGGATAGCTTGCAAATCTCCCAAGAGAACTGTAGGCATTCCAGTTAAGGAGCCTTAGTATTTATTTCTTGAAATTGACTAATTATTTGTTACCATGTAAGACAATAGCTTGGCAATTTTCCTGATAGATTCCATAGGATCTACCAAGTACAAAGCATCATTTTCTGTCTTTCTGTTCTGTGCCTTTTCCCTGGAGGCGAAAGATATTTCCTCCCCAGGACAATAATGGCCCTTCCTGGCACACATGTTAATCTGAGAATTCAGAAACTCTGACTTGGAATTCTGAATGCCAACAGTCGTGGGCGTAAAATGAAGTAATTTATGTGTCATAGCTAATTAAGATTATAGTATTTCAAGGCACTTGAAATTCAAGTTCAAAGATGTTTTAGTGCTTTTCTCTGATCGGTGGTGTCAAGGAGCCCTTGAGAGGGTTTCCTGCCCACAGCAACAAGCAGGCAGTAGCTCATTCCCCATCTCCTGTAATTAAAACAGCACTTTTTGCATACTTCTTTGAGTACTAATTCTTTTCAGAGAAAACTGAGTTATTATTTTATTTAAAAGTGGAAAGTCTTTGTGGACTCTGTTTCTGATTTTTTTTCCATTGGAAAATTGATTTGATGAATTTTAACTGTTTTTCTGATACAAGCAAAGTACAAAATTATGAACAGAAAGGAAGACAACCACACAGAGATACACTATAGATTTTTCTTTTTATTGTTAGAGAATTTCATACAAGCATATCTGTTCTGATCTAATCCACCTCCACTTCCTCCCCTGCACCTCCTTCTCAAGCCCCTACCACACTTTTCTTCCCAGCTTCCCCCGCGCTGTCTTCTGTTTTTTCCTTTGTTTTGTTACTTTGTTTTTGTTTGTTCCCATCAGGTACACCTATTGATGCCTGTATGTGTGTGGATGGAAGAACATCTACTGGAGCCTTTCACATGAAGCATTCCTGAAGAGAACTGACTTTCAGATCATCAGTAACCCTCAATTGCTAATAGGTGTGCAGTTGGGGTGCGGCTTTGTGAGTCCATCCCCATCTGTGCCAGGGTTGCGGCTGGCTTGTTCTTATGCGGGTCTTATTTACGCCCTCACAGCCACTGTCCATTCCCTTGTGCAATGGTGTTACTGTGCCTCACAAACAGTTTTCCTGCAGATGTCTCTTACTTTTGGTTCTGACTTTACACTCTCTCCATGCACTCCGGTCCCTGAGCTCTGGGGAAAGAGAGAGAGATATAGACATCCCATTCAGAGCTGAGCACTTGACCAAATATATTTGTGTGTGTGTGTGTGTGTGTGTGTGTGTGTGTGTGTGTGTGTGGTTCTGGGGTTTGAACCTGGGGATTGGGTATTTTTGGAAAATGTTACACAGCCTTCTGCATCTCCTATCATAGATTCATCCATGAGACTCAAAGTAATTCTGTTGCAATTCAACAGCAGCTATTTTCATATGAAGGATTAATTTTTTTATTGTCTGACCCTGCTTAGACATACATGGAGTTCATACCACAGCAGTATGTGTACCATTGCATCTAGAGCTAGATAGGAGAATGCTCACAGCAGCAATATACATAGAAACAATAAAAATGTCCACTGACTAATGGTCAGACTGAAAACTATACAAAATTGAAAATAAGCAAATCAAAACCCTGCAGAAGAATATGGATGAATTACACAAAAAATATTGAAGGAAAGCCAGCAGACAGGAAACAATAAATCCTGTATTATTTAATTTGTACTAAATCTAAACTGGCCAGACTCATCTATCATGCTAAATGTCAGCCCAGTGGTTAGAATGAGGGTGAGGAGTCAGGTTGATCAGGCACTGGAGCACTTCAGAACAACAGCGGGCGTTCACTTTTTGACCATCATTTACTGAGAATTCTGGCTGAGCTCCTTAAAAGGCTGAAGTTTTGCTTGTGAAATTGAATTAAGTCTACCTCAAGAAATCACTGTAAGGAGTAAATAAGAACGCCTGTAAGATGATGCACACTGAATCTGGAATACAACAAACACATCACTATTGCTGCCACCATTATGATTACCAGCATTAAGCTGCACGTTCACTAAGTTTGGGGAACTTGTGTCATTAATAACTGTGTTCTTAGACTTGTTCTGACTAACTCTCCAGTTCTATTGTACAGTTCCCAAACACTAAGGTACTTTATGGAAATGGCACTATGAAAGCTGTTATTCCACACTGTAAGGATGCTGCCAAGGTCATTGGTATTACAGTTCATGAGTTCCCTCCAGAAGGATCTACCAAGAAAGCATCTTGCTCACTCCAACATGGGAATAGTTATACTTCTCTGGAACAACAGACTCTAGTTACTGTTAACCTTTTGTCTTACGCAAATTATGAACCCTATAAATACACAGGTATATATTTTCTCTTGGTTGTTGAAAATTTAGCAGTCTTTTAAAAAATATGATGCATGTGTGCATATGTGTGTGTGTGTTTCTGTGGCTGCACACTAAGAAGGATGTGTGTGTGAGGAGATAACTTGCTGGAGTTTACTCTCTGCTCTCACCACACAGGTTCTACAGATGGAACTTGGATTGTGAGGTTTGGCTGGAAGTGTTTTTATTTGCTAAGCCAGCTAACTGGCCAGCTGGAATTAGCTGACTTAGTAACAAATTATCTGGCAGGTGTAAAAGCAACTGCAGCAAAGAAAGCTGTATACAAACAGCTCTTTAGACACATTTGGAAATTTAGGGAAATAATTAGTTTCCTTATTACCAGTCAGCTATAGATTTAGAACACAAGAATTCTGATAAAATTTCCCTTTACATGTGAAATTGTTGAGCATAATATTTTATTTCTTTTAGATATAAGTAAAGCGAAAGACACAACAAAGTATGAAATCCATAACTTGTACTAGAGAAATCTCCAAAACCATTGTTAAAACAATCTTCACTAATATTTTTATTAATTCATTGAGGCAAAACTATTAGTAAAAATGTCATGACCAGGCACAGTGGTGGAAAGACTTGGACAAGCCCTACTATATATTTGAGAACATAGACATCAATAAATGCTGACAGTAGGAAATACAATTCAAACTTCTGGTGACAGGTGTGAAGTTGCTGAAACAAAAGTTCTGTTCTTCCTACTGATGCTATAGAAAAATGTTTACAGAATAGGAGCCGCTGTACCCGTGTGATGCTGTGTTAGGGCCAGGTCACTCCTCATAGTGCAGTGTTATAATGACCTTGTCTTTTTCATCAATTTCTTTCGAAACCTACCTTTCCTATTTCATTCACACTTCATGTATAATTGGGAGAGGGAAACTGCTAAATTGATCAGTTCTACAAGAGGGGAATATATCCTGATATGAAGTGTTATTACTGTTGACAGTCCAATAAGCAAGGCACAGTGGGAGAATTTATGGCAGTGCTTGGAAATTTGCTGAAGCAATTTTCAACACACTGTATTTCATTCTCAGACAAAACTAAAGCCATTCTTTGCACTTAAAAAAAAAAAAAAAAAAAAAAAAAAAAAAAAAAAAAAGAAGTCAGGACAAAGGGCAACAGAGACTTCTCCAAATAACTTGACACTATTCAATTTCATCAACATTTTAAAACCGGGCTATGTGGGAACTGGGACTTTTAATTGGGATGTCTAGCCACTTGATAATTGTAAGAAGGTTATTTTACACAGAATATCTTTGGTAATAACATTACATAGTTGCATAAATGCCCTAGTTTTCAAATTGCCTATGGGAATGCTGATAGTCACACCTTCCTTGAGCACTGTGGGTTTGCTTGTTGGCACATAGACAAATCTCAACTGGCTAGAAGGCCTTGAGGCATACATAAACCTATGCTCTAGATGTATTTTCCCATCTTTAATTTAGTTCCCCACCCCATCTTTCTTTCTCCCCTTTGAGGTCTTTTCCTCTAATGTAACCACAGTCATATCCCTCTGCTTCTTCTCATCTCTCATATATGGCTTGAGACTAAGTGATTCTGAGTCTTCATCAGAGCTGAGACCTGAGGCAGGAATGTAAAGGATGCTTTTTAGCACATTGGGCTGATGGAGAAGCAAACTTCTGTGTACTCCCCAAGCTTGAACAGTTTAAAGTAGAGAGATTGTATACAAGATCTGGAGCCTGCCGAGAGTGAGTCTCAGATCCCACATTCCTATCTTCCTAACTTCTACAGGATTTTAAATTACTATTTCTGACTTGAGTTCTGCTATGCATCACTACTGTGGGGTGTACACTCAGAGAGCCTGTTTTCAGGAATGTCTCAGGCACCATGGCATTCCATTCAAATACTGATTATTATTCTAGGACCTGTGGTGCTACTTCGTAAGGGGATTGCAACACACTTTTGTTTCAGAGGTGATGAGACCTTAATTAATTTATCTAAGGGCACACTGCAAGTTAGTGCTGGCAGTGGATGCTGAAAACCTCTTTTATCTTAAGCTTAACTGATGACTTCCTATCAGTACACAGGTTGCTATCTTCGCATACATCATGCACACACCAAATAGCACATTTTAAAAGTTAGACTTCTGCCAGTCTTAGCAGATTTGATTTTGTTTTACAGTGTCATCTGTTGCTTGGTGCCTTGAAGTCAGAAAGTAAAGTTGATTCTTAAGCACAGAAAGGGAAAACAGAGCCAGACAAGCATGCATGGGATTCTACGACCCCCATCCCTTAGTGCTCTTCCTTACAGCCCTGCTCTACTGCTCAAGTTCGAGTTTCCTTATGCTCTCCTGAGGTATTTTGACTGACTCTGTGTTGGAAGCCGACCCATAGCTCACATGAGTTTCACCTGGGAGGCCCGCTGGGGCTGAAAAGAGAGGGGAACTAGAGAGAAAAGCCGAGCTAAGTCAAGATTCCTGATCAAAGCTCAAATGTTTAATGGCAAATGCGCTTATAAAGGGGGTGGGAGGCCCATTCCCGAGCCAATTCATTCCTGGAGCTTGGAACCAGCTGCCGGTGAAGACCTGGTGACTATGTGCAGGATAGGGTGTAGTCTCTGGAATAGCTCAGTGGCCTCTCAGCGGGTGGCAGTGGCTGAACAATAGAGTGACCTAGGGAGGAAGGCTCAACCCTAGGTAATCTCTTTAGTGACAGCAAGGTCAAGGTCTGGCTCAGCCTGCTTCAAGGCTGGGGAAAGTTACACCCCTGCCTCCTGTCCTCCTCACTGCGCACTGAGCCTCCCTATCTGTGGTCCTCTTCATACCAGATGGCAGTATTGTCAATGGGACATGTAACTTGTGGTTTTACTAGCTACGTCTAAGGGGGAGAATAAAACTTTCCTGTACTAGAAACTTTTGTCATATAGGCAGAGCACTCTGAGAGAGTCTTGGCAACCTACAATCTACATTCTGTATCCTGCCATTTTGATTCCATAGCATATGCTGAAATAAAGTTACAAAGTCTGTTTGTTATCTATTGTTACCATGACAAAGCACCATAGATCTTGTGCCTTTAAGTCACACAAATTCAATTTCTCATAATTCTAAAGATCAGAAGTTCAAGACCAAGATGTAAGTTGATGTCTCATGAGCTTTCTCTCAGAATATCTGAAATTTAGCCTCAGGTCTCCATATCATCATGGATGGGCTTTCCTGCTGTAGTACAGGGAGAAAATGATTTGGGCCTGAAGGTGGAGGTAACGAAGCTTGTGAAAACTCTGCCTCAGTGAGTGCTGGCCGGTTTTGAGGCTGTTCACTGAATAAAGTATTAACGACTCAAAGGGGAAGAGCCGTGTAACTTACATGCCAGCAGACTGGTCCAAGTATTATAGCCTTCCATATTTTCTGAACAATGTTCAGTGATGGCTTGGAGGAGCAAGGGGGTGGAGCAGGGCTGGCCAAGGGGGCGGGGCAGAGCTTGTAGATGCTGACGTCTTCCTGTGTCATTGGATGACCTCTTCTTGTGATACCATTTAGTGTCCCAGCTTTTTGAGATGGGGACACCAATCATATTGGTCAGACTCCAGCACAATTACACATTAATTATGTCATTTAAGGTCCTTTCCTAAACAATACGAAACAACAAACAACAAAAAGGTCACATTCTAAATAACTGGGAATTAGTGTTTTATTAGTGAATTTGTGGGCGAAGACATTTAGCCAAAGCACTTGAAAGAGCTCATTCTCAAGGCCAATGCTCCCATTTCATTTCACATCATAGTAAATTTGGAGAGGACTTGGAAGTTAGATCAGTGGTGATGAGATCTGTTATGTGTCTTGCAGCCCAGGGTTTGTTTCACAGATGCCTAAGTTAGTCTGTTCCTTCCAAGTCACACTAATAGCACTCCACAGGGTTGACCTGCAGTGTTCTAGAAAAGAAGCATCATGTACACTAGTTTTACAGCCTAGTATTTCCCCCAAGCCCCTTTGATTTGAGTTGTTGGGCATTCATACATTTGTAACTGCAGACTGCTATTAACCTTGAGTGATAATCCTTATACTGAGATTTATTGTTAAACATGTTTTTCCAGACTACAATGAATATTCAATTTTTTTCCAGTCTATAATGAATATTCAATTGGTTTTCCCAAGAAGACCATATATAATCTTGCCTTTTTGTTTGTTTGGTTTCAAGATGAGGTCTTATATGGCCCAGGCTGACTTTGAAGTCACCATGCTACTGAAGATCCTCTTAAATTCCTGACTTCCCTGCCTCCACCTCTCAAGCGCTGGATGACAAGTGTGTATCACCATGCTCTCCTTCTACAACCATACTATACAATTTCCAGGTACCACTACTACCTTGGTTTCCTTTATGGCATAGTAATCTGTATAAATTAAGAAAAAAATTACTATACTATTTTTCTACCTAATCTTCAGTGGTTTAGTAAGATATTGGTTTAGTGAGTTCCCTTGAGTCTCTTGAGCCAGTGCTAGCATTGTCTTGAGTAGTAGTCGAGTGATAGGCTGATGAAGAGCCAATATGAATTCTGGGTCAAAATGCATATAAATCTAGCAAGTCGTAAGCCAGGGGAATCAACAGAGTAGCTATAACTCATTTGGATGGCACTGATTTTGCTGAGAGCAAGTAAAGTTTTATACTTTACTGAAAAATATACTGAAACATACCCAAACCCAAATAGTGCTTAGTTTTGGATAGCAGGAACTTAAGTAATTCTACTTTTCCTCTTCTGTGATTTGCTGTATTTTTCAATGAAACAATATATTTTATTTTTATAGTCAGTAGAAAAAAATTCATGGAAATTTGTTTGAAAAAGAATAAAAATACACAAATAATCAGTCTACCACATAATTGGTTAAATTTAACGAGCAATTTGGTATGTTATTCTAAGTCTGTTTGTTTTTTCAAAGTGGCAAAACATATGACCTTAAAATGGCTGAGTTAAACTCTGTACAGATAGAGGTTGAAGGCTACTTAAACAAGAACATATATACACAAGGCAATCATGAAGAAAGACAATGTACCCACAACAAAGCCCTGCAACTTCCTGGTTGACAAAATGGCCCCTGTGCTCTGGTTCAGAAAGAAGAGTTCCAGGCAGGGTCTTAAGCTTTCCTGTCAGACCATTCTGCTGGCTCATAAGCAGGGTATACCCTCTCATTTGTTGGGGCATGGACACCTACTATGTTGGGAGCTATTAAGGCAACGCTATTGTCCTGATCTCTAAATTGGGCCTCTCCCCCCGAGAAGAAAAGGGGGTCAAAAGCGGGCCACCAACACACCGATTCCGAGAACAACCACAGAATGTTCCAGCCCTAAATCATCACCGATGTCCTGACCACACCCTGATACCACCAAGTTCCTGCTTCCCTGTGTAACTGCCTAAAGAATGTGCAATTCTATTGCCCCCCCCCACTGATAAGTACTTCTCCTTTTGCTTGTATTGCCCCACCCCTCCCACTGATAAGTATCTGTACTTCCCCTTTTGCTTGTGCATTTAAGCCTTGGGCCTTTCTCAATACATGGGGGTCTTGATGCAATCCAGAACATTTCCGTGTCGTTATTCACACAAGACCCTCGTCTCTCTCTACCCCACCCCATTTGGTTCTTAGGAGAAGGTCCCCTCGATACCCTCGAATAACTGGACCTGCTGGACAGGTCACTACATCTTCTCCATATCTGTTGGAGACAAAGCAGTTGTTAGAGAACAAAAATAGATTAAAAGGGAAGGTTTTATAACCTATTTCATAGAAGCAGAAAACATTTACTTGGTATTGACAGAACATAAGGTGAGAAACAATTCCTGGTAAGTAAAAGAATTCTACAAATGGTAGAAAGATTCACTAATGTATTCAGAAAATAACTTACAGGACCCAGCATCAGTCATTGCATACACTGGGTATGTAATTGGAAATGAGACAAGGTCCCTGACTTCCTGGTATTTAAAACCTAGTGGACAAGAGGCAGGATACATAAGGAAATAAACAACAGGCAAAACAACTGTCCCTGTAAATCAAATCACATAACTATATACTTTCCTTGGATTAGTTATAAGAGTAACAGTGCGTGATACTAATGAAGATAATGTTGAGCATAAACATTTCATATTAGGTCTAATATAGGATGAGGAATACCTTGCCCCTTCTTAAAATGTATTTATTTTCTGTTTAATTACCTACTTGCTGTACTGGGGATTGAACCTGGGAACTTGAGTATGTCACCTGCTCCATCAAGGAGCCACATTGCTTGCCCCTGCCTTGCCCTTTTAAATGAGGAAATCAAACCAGCAATTTAAATAATACAAACAAAAAAAATTCATTGAAAATTTAAATACTGCAAAACTAGCTACAACAAGAAGAAATTACTAATCTAAAGGGTACTTTAAAAAGGTATTATGAGTGCTTTTATTCCTTTAGATTTCTCTCATCTTTAACCACATAAATAGAGTAAATACATTTAATTTTCATTTCTATATTATCTTTGACTTCGTTGCAAATGTCAGAACATTTCTCTGTCTTGACTTGACCAGCCCCTATAGAGGCAGTGTAAACCCATTTTCTGAAAAGCAACAAGGATGGGTGGGAAAAAGAAAAACAAATTTTGTCACTGGTAAAATATGCCCAGATCCAACCTTCACTAACCCCATTGTGTAAAACATTGAGAATATTATGAAGAGGAGGCTTACAAGTGTAAATACACTTATTCTCAATGAAATCAACACCGTC
The DNA here is from genome assembly GCF_978045245.1 of Mus caroli. NCBI lineage: Eukaryota > Metazoa > Chordata > Mammalia > Rodentia > Muridae > Mus > Mus caroli. The sequence goes on from NW_028227256.1 coordinate 11,624,599, forward strand.
CGGCTGATTTGTGACTACTCCCTTAATGCTGCTATAAAGTTTATTGCAGTGAAAACACTGGTTCTACAGATTGCTTTCCTCTTCCTCAGGATGCGTTTGACCTTCGTGGCAATGCTGCTATAAATCTCATAGCCCAACAACCCCTTGTCTGCAAGTGATTTCAAGCACTATCATAAAAATGAAACAGACAGACTTAATTTGAGTTCCAGACTTGAGGAAACTCAACTAAAATATTAGCATAATTTCACTGGGGATGGAGGAAATTGTTAAAATATGTGAATTCTTGAGGGCCTGCAATTTGAGCTGTCCTTTTTCTCTGGCTCTTGGGTGCCACCCAGTGATTAGTTTAGTGGCAAGTTTCTACAGGGCCTATGGAGCACAGACAGTCAGAGAAGGGGACAAGGTTGTGAGAGTAGCGAGAGCCACTTTCTTAAATTCAATTTGTGGTTAAAGAGTCTTTTCTTAACTTTCATCCCAGGTTGAAGGAGCTGAACATAGAGGATACAGTCACCTTCAGTATGTAGACACTGTAGCTGACCCTTTCTGTGAATAAGCAAAAAAAAAAAAAAAACGATATTTAAAATCCAGACCAGATTTTAGCCAGGCAGTAGAGAGGAACGGCCTAGGAAATTCCTGGTCCTTCCTAAGCTCATTCTAAATCTTTCTCTGTACCTGTGTGTGCTGTCCAGTTGCTCTCCCCAGAGTCTGTTTCTGAATCACAAAGGCAGGATGCTCCCTCACCCAGCATGACATCATTATCTCAAAGGTCAGGCAGCTTCTTACCCTGGAGGTCAGTATACAGGCAAGACCAAGCCCTTTCTTCTACCTTACATACCAACTGCAGATTAATTTCATGTAAATTAGATTCTTTAACAATGCTGCATAGTTAGAAATATTTCACTGGGGATTAGTGACGTGTTTGGAGTCAAAACAATACATATAGATACTCAAAATATAATTAGATAGATGACAGATGGGTGGATAGATGACAGACAGACAGATGATAGACAGACAAACAAATAAATGTTACATCAACTACTTTATTTACCTTTGTCTTACTTTCCTTGTGCTAACTTCTCCCAGTACATCGAGTCTGTACTTGGCCAGGGACTCATATGAAGGAGCAAGTGAACTGCTGTCCTCAAGCCAACTCCTCTTTGCTCAGCTGCTATTGCATGGTTTCTGAAAGGGAAAAGCATAGAAGATGGTCTTCAGGCACCCACAGTCTTTCCATTGTTCTTCTTCCACAGCACGCCCCCTGTGTCACTTCTCAGCCCTTTATCTTCCTACTGTCTGAGATCTACAAATCTCAGTGCCTGAAGAGAGTAAAGCACAGAGCTGTTAGTGATAGTGGTGGTGCCAGTAGCTCCGTTGTCAACCTATGGAGTCAAAACAACAAACTCATAGTTAGGAACTAGGAACCACCAGATGGGTCTGACTGGAGGATGCCAAGATAGACATAGCACCTGGAGTGGCCTGTGTCCTGTCCCATGTGACCTGAAGAAGATAGAGATCCTCTTTGCTATTATCTAAGCTCATCACCTTTCTTCTGGGTCACTTCCAACAGTCAGGAAGTGGAGGCAAGATCCTCAGGAATCTAAAACCTCCTCCATTACAAAGCAAGTTCAAAACCAGTTTGGAATATGAGGCCCACTTTACAAAACATTTGGGGCTTTGATGAGATTAGTCTCTTTAGTCCATCTAGTTATCTATTGATTGCTTACATACTCCATGTCCTGTGTATTTGTGTGTCTCTTAAAATTTATAATCACTATTTATTGTTACTATCTTCTCTTTCATGCTTGCATAAACTGGGGCACAGTAAGCATTTTCAAGAAAAAAAAAATACCTCCCATGAGAGAGAAATTTTACTCTCGTTCTTAGAAAGGCTCTGCTTCCTTAAGGAAATGTCAGATGAGCATGTCATCCCACTGAGACAGCAGCCAGAACAAACCCATCTTTAAATAATGACATCACCAATATATTGGATAAAATTGTTTCCTAGTCCTGATTGTCAGAAGCTGTCAATTAGATTAGGACATAATTACTATTTGTCCCCTACCCTATAACTGATCAAACTGTCCTTTTATTTATGAACTGTTAACAACCATAATTCTCATAGAATGAAGTCAACAATTGACTTATTTTGTTCAGGAATGAGTGGTTTCCTATTTGTGATAGATAGGAAGACAGCTATGTTTCTGCCTTTCTAGAAAGTATTAGAAGATGGCTTGCAGAAACTTTTGAAGAAACGTTGGAAACGTTATATTATTTGCAATGTAAATAAAAATGGCCAATGCTGTTTCCCTAGTTCTCTGTGAAGCAGAGCAACACGTTCTGTGCTGGAGAAGGATCCACAATCAATTCCTTTCTGATTCCTCAGCTTCAACTGCAATGTGGACCAATAGAGGGCACCTTAATGCTCATCTGTGTTCATAAAGCTTTCTCTGAGGAAAAGTAGGCCAGGAATTATCTCCCTTTGGGGAGGATGGGATGTCAAAGGTACAAATGGGTTGGTGTAAGACGGTCAATGATGCTCAGGAAACACATATTCTGTGATTCAAAATTAACCTGAGCATTGACATCTTTTTAATCAGACAAAGCCACTGAATTAGCTAGCAGTTGTGAAAAGAATTATCTTCTCACTGTTCCTGCTAGATGTCCCTTCAACAAATAAACCTTTCTCCACATTCTTTTCCTTCTCCTCACCTCTCACCTCCTTCTGCCTGTTTCATTCTTGCTTGTGGCACTGAAGAGATCATTCCTGTATGTGGTTCCTAATAGTTACCATCAGCTAAAATGTAAACTTATGAAGGCAGAGCCATTTTCCATGCTGAAAAAGTATTTAACCAAGTAACCGGTATATGCATTAATATTACAAAGTCTTAGTAATTTGCTTAATGTAATTCTGTTTTTTAAAGATATATGAATTGCAGTCCTTATGCATAGTAAGATCTTGCTTTCTCCTGTTTTGATGCTACTATAATAAAATGCTCAAGAATAAATAGGCAACAAACAATAGGTTTATTCTTACATTTCAAAAGCTTGGAAGCCCTGAGTTCTTCCCTAGCTAGATACCACATGGTATATCATCCTGTGGTGGAAAGCACAAGGGAAAGAAACACAGACAGGGAACTTGGCTGAATTCAACATTTTATCAAGGGTCTTGATAAAGGCACTCTCATGGTGCTGATTTAACACCTTTTTCAGTTCACCTGTTAAAGTTCTCTGCTGTCAATTAATGCTCTTGAAGCACATTTCAATTTCTAGAACATGAACTTTGGGAGTGTGCCCAAAGCATAGCAGTACTATGGGAATGTCTCACTGGCTTGGGGTGGAGGTGGGGGCAGCAGTGTTCCCATTGGTCCACACACAACCCTTCATTCTTCACCTCGCTAAAAACATGAAACTAGAGTCAAGTTCTGTAATGGCTCATGGGTGGCCAAGATATCCTGTTAGGTTAAGTGATTCATGCATTTAATGATGCTCAGCATCCATAGAGGCCACTGTGATGCTTTCTAAAGACCCCTTTCCTCCACCCTGCCCACAAGTATTAAACCCTCAGTTTTTTTCTGGGCTGGACTGCTTCTGAGGTCAATCCTATACTTCAATCTGCATCCAGACTGCACCTTAAAGCACAAAGAGGAAGTTATTCTGTCTTTTCCGGGCTTAGAGCAAACCTCCTGTCTTTCTTTAGTACATTCTCCTAGACAATCATTGTCCTAAAGGAGATTTATAGCAAAGATTTTGATTTTAATTATAGTGGTAGAGATTCTTGTTCTCACTCCCACCATTTCTATCTGAACCCCGTGTTGAGAGGGACTGAAAAGTAGACAGTGTTCCTGAATCATCTTGTCTTAAACCGTCAGAAGCCACACACCTGAGCTGAGTTAGCCAGAGTAGCTAGTGTTGTACAAGTCTTCGATTCGCATGGAGAGAGGTGCACTATCGACCTCTCACAGTAATTGTTATCCCAGAGTCCTTGAGTATTATCACAGTCTGATTGGAAGGAGCCTTGGACTCAGCATCAAGTAACTTGAAGATGACCAACTTTTCCCTGATCCTTGGACATTTGAAGGAGTTTGACTGGTGTAGCTGGACAAGGTCTGGCATGAAGAGGACTTCTGGGAGTAGCGTGATGGGGACTCAAGCCAGGTCTGTCCAGAAAAATTAGGAAGAATGTACTATGCTCACCTGATTTTTCACTTTCTAACTTTATTTTAAAAGTTTTCTGCACTGAGAATCTGAAGGGACAAAGGGAAGAAAGCTGATTGCTGGCTGCTATTCACCCGATGCCAAGGGAAATTCCTCCACAGGCAACTCTATGTTGTTTCCACACTATCTTCCCTGGAACGTCTTCAAGTTTTTTGTGACCAACAAGGTCCTTCATGTTTTGTTCCCGTCAGCCTTCTGGGTACCCTGGACCTGACCCGTATAGTACTTGGGAAGATATTGTTGAACGAATCAACAGACGTATGATTACATGGAATTCTAAAATGTAAGAGTCTTCCTAATTAAGCAACAGCTTCATCAGCCGATGAAGGAGCAAGTTCCTTTTAGACATACGCAAACAGTAACGAAGTTAAGTCATTAGTTTGCTGAAAGTTGAAATACAGGACCTGGAGTTTAAGTCCTGCTCCACACAAGGACACTGCATCTTTCCATATGGTATTATAACTGAACCTGGGGCCTTACACAAATAAGGAGGACATTTGCTTTCTATTGTTACTGGTTTGGGTTTTGTTTGTTCCTTTGTTTTGAGATGAAGTCTTATTTTGTACTCCAGGTTGGTCTTGAAGTCAAGACTTTCTTGCTTCTGCCTACCAAGTGCTGAGATTACAGATGTGTGCCAGAGAAAGTGCCTGCAACATCATCCTGGTCATTGTAAGTTTTCTAATTGACTTTTCTTGCTGTAGTCAATTTCATGTTTTCAAAAGTCATTGCCTTGAGTGGCTGGGTTATGAGCAATTAAGTAGCATTTAATGCAGGGCTGTTGCTAGACATTCTGTTCTTAGCTCTGCTGAATACACTGAAAGTAAGATTTGCTCATGCTATTATTTCTATTGTAAGACTGGTATAAATCAAACAATCATCTCTTCATGTGGCTCTCACAACATGAACCCATTGTATCTAAGCTGCATGCTGTTCAAAGATTTAAATCTGGTACACAAGAGAACATTTTCTGTTTATGTTTCCACAACTCCTGTTGACTCAGCACTAAGCATTTATAAGGTTCTAAGATAAAACATTTGGGTACTAGCACACTTTTCAATAGGACATTAAGAAATATAGGGCACATGAGGAGGAGGAAGAAAAGAGGGGAGAGAGAGTAGGGGAGGAAGGCAGAGGAAAGGAGAAAGGGGAGAAGGATGCTGGGGAAGAAGAGGGGAGAGAAGGGGAGGATGGGGAAGTGCCATCTGCTATAAACATAAATGTCTAAGAGCTCCAGGAAACAAAGAGATTAGAGTTTACGAGCATTCAAAAGTAAATGAATCTGAAACTTTGGAGTCTGTCATTCTTTCTTAATACTAAGATAACAGAATCAACGAGAAAGCATTAAAATAAGCCTTTAGTCTAAGCGTTGGAAAACTGTGAAAGGAACAGGTTTGTTTGGTCAATGTGATCTGAGTTTTCCTCTCCAGGGTGGGAATGTCCACAAATCTTCCTTATTATTCTGTTGCCATGAAACACAACCAAACTGCTATGTGCTGCTAAGACATGAGTTCAGTATCCCTTTGCCAGGAACATTATAGAACACCATGGGGAGAACCACAGTAAGCCATGTTCTTGTGGGTGGATGAAATAAGGAATTTCAGAGACCAAATTCCCTTGGCTTCCCTCCATACTCCCTGTATTTCCTGTTCCTGTAATTTCCCTGCATCATCATCCAATTTCTCCCACTCTTTGCCTCTTGTCTCTTGTTCCACTGTGGTCCTTCCACTGAACCCTTGTTACCACCCTCAAACCCTGTTGAGTCAATGCTGTAACCTCACTTTACCCCACTGATGTTTACCCCTCCTCTCCCTGTATTACCCTGCCCTCACTGCATCACCCTCTCCTCCCTGCATGAACCTCCCCTCCCTGCATCACCCTCCCTTTCCTGTCCTTTGTCTGACAACTCATGTAAAAGAGGAATACAATAGGGAGCTGCATTCTCTAAGGGGTGCAAGCCAGCCCAGGCATGGCTGTGCATGTGTCTAGTTCATGTGTCTTCACTCTGGCAAGTCATGTCACCATGTCCAAAGTCAGAGATGCAGCACTCACTGGTGACTGGATATGCTGCTATATTCTGTTGCTATGTATATTCCCTTTTTATGCTCTAGCAAAACACACAGCAAAGAGAAATTAGGGAAAAGAGACTTTAATCTGAGTCATATCCAATTGAAGAGGGCACAGGTCATGGGATGGGGAACTCACAGCTGAGCTCAGGGCAGCAGGGGTGTGAGATAACTCTTGCACTTTGGAGACTGGGAAACAGAGCAGGTTGTGCTGGCATTTCCTTCCCCCTTTGTATTTGGTTTTGGAACCTAACCCATGGGATTATTAGTAGCAACTGCGCATTTAATTAGAAAGACATATTTGCAGTGCTAGTAAAGGGTGTCTTGGCCTTACAAGTTTGGTAATAGCAATGCAGGTTGAAAAATAATTCTCATGAAAACGGAAGTATCTTCTTCAACAATATACATTTCTCTGAGGACTGTCTAAAATGTGTATGAGATCCCATTTGTTTTGAAACATTGTAGGATGTTGTGAAATATTTTCTAATGAAGCTTATGAATATGGAAATCTATTTTATTCTAATTATTCTGTGCTATTTTCAGTCATAGGCAAGTTCTGAAAACTGTTACTATAGAAAGACACGTTTCATAAGATTTTCTCATTGAATTTTATGGGCTTGAGATATTGCAATTCTTAAGGTAATTTCCCCCTAATGTCCAACATTTTTCTGCACCAGAAAGTCAGCTGTTTGACATTGGTCAAATGAGACAAGCATTCCCTGCTAACAGTTCTGCATTGGTCTGCTGGAATCAGAAAAAAAAAAAATCAACATTTTAAAGTGGCAGGATCTCATAAATGTTTCATAGGAAAGAATAAAAACATGTCATAAAAATCACCAAGCCGTGAGATAAGAAGGCAGGGGAAGGGGTTGGATCAATGGGCCCCTTCGGGACAATTCTGAAATAAGTTCTTTTAAGTCTTGGGACAGATATTCACAAGTCATAGCAACTTACTGGCTACAGGTCAGACAACTTGAAAGGTGCTTTAGCCCTTTCTGGGACTATCCTCCTGTTCTGTGCATCGCTGACTTTGTTATTTCTATGGATGCTGTACTTACTTCTGGAGCTCAATTGATCCTAGTATACAGTAGCGTCTGACTGTGCCTGGCAAGTGACTTTACTCTCTGGGAGGTTCAGGATGCTTGTTTGTTAAAATAGCCTCAACGGGGATTTCACATGTACTGTATGGGTAGCTGAATGGTTTTCTTTTTCTTTTCTTTTCTTTTTTTCTCTTATCTTTTTTTTAGAGGGTTTGAAATATTTTTGTTGCAAATCTTAGATGGAGGAAACCAAACATAAGGTTTATTGAGAATTATAAAAATCATTGATTTCAAGCCACCCAGTTCAAAGATGGTTGATTAGTCAATAATTGTTATTGGCATTACAGGCAATAATGACTGGATTTCTTTAGCTATAGAATCGTATGGATGTGTTGGTGGTCAGCGTAGATAGATAAAGAGTGTGATAAGAAAATGAGACCCAAGGCCTCAATGGCCGAAGTATTCGACTCCAGGGCAACAGAGAGAACGACAAAGCCAAAGTGATTAAGGCAGACAAAAAAATACAACACAAGATTAAGTCAAAATGAGTAAATACAGTTGTATTTATTAATATAATGTAATAATAATAATAATTAATATACTAAGTATAGCATAGAGCTTCTGGTAAGATGTTTATGTGTAAAACACCAAGTGCAGCACAAGGCTTTTGGAAGGCGAACGTATACACACACACACACACAAACACACACACACATACACACACACAAACACACAGACATGCACACATACACACACACATACACACACAAACACACAGACATGCACACATACACACAGACACATGCACACATACACATGCATACATACACATGCACACATACACACACATACACACATACATACACACACACATACACACACATGCACACACACATACACACACATGCATACACACACATGCACACATACATACACACACATGCACACATACACACACATATACACACACATACACACACACACACACACACACACGTTCTCAGTAAGTACGGCATATGACAGACAATTACATTTTAGCCTGGAATGGCGGGACAACAGTATGTCATGCAAGAGGAATTCTTCCTGAGCCCATTATCAGAAACAGTGGGCCTGTGTATGACAAGCTTTCCCCTCCTGCCTACAAATGCCAGCTGTGCATCGCTCTCCAGATGCATATGGTAAGGAACAGAACTGGTGTGTGAATCACACACGAGCTCCATGAAGCTAACTTGATGATTGGAACAGGTCAGTGGGGAGTACAAGGACACTGTGCTCAGTGTGGGTCTCAGAATGTGTAAGAGTCTCTGGGTTCAGGAAATGCTTCTACCTTGAGATTCAGGTATCAGAATTGATACATCCCAACAAGCATTTTCAAGTGTTATAAAACAGTCTTCCATCAGTGAAATATCATTATCTATGTAACCATTCCAGTCAAAATGAGTTTCTTTTGAGTAAGTTCAGGTGAATTTCAAGAGTAATCCCAAAGGGCTGGAGACTCATTATGCTAAAGTCATATGCTGCTAAACACAGCTTCCTGTAAGATGGGAGAGTCTTTACTGTGTGCCTAAGCTGCAGGGTGATGAGATGGATAATATCAATATACAATTGAGCCGAATGAAAGTGGAGGAGACAAACATTTGAAATGCATAGTAGCAAAGGCACAACTTTGCCTCCAACCTCATGAGTGTTCTTGAATGTACAGCTAAGTCCGATCAGGATATGAGCTCCTTGATGGCCAGAGCTGGCTTCTGCTGAACTTCAGGAATGAGGAAGGTGTTGTTGGAATTTCCAGTCCTAATAAGCCCAGATAAAAAACACACAACCAGTTATTATAACTAGAAGCTATGTGGCTAGATTGGGCAGATCTAGAACTATGCTCACTTATTTTCCAGCTACAAGACCCCTTGTTATTTGTGGTTTCTTCCCACCACATGGTTCTGGTACATTTCTGCTTCCTCCTCTTTCTGCAACCTCTCTCCTTTCCCTTTGATTCTCCTCTCCTCTCCTCTCCTCTCCTCTCCTCTCCTCTCCTCTCCTCTCCTCTCCTCTCCTCTCCTCTCCTCTCCTCTCCTCTCCTCTCCTCTCCTCTCCTCTCCTCTCCTCTCCTCTCCTCTCCTCTCCTCTCCTCTCTTCTCTTTTTTCTTCTTCCCCACCCCACTCCTGAACCTTTAGTCCCACTCACCTTTCTCCTCGACTGCCCAGTCACAGCCTGTAGCCTTTATTGACAAATTAAAATGGGGAGAAGGTTCACATGGCATCACCTGAGTTCATGATGGGATGCTACTGGGGGCAACCTCTCTTGAGGAAGCAGAGTTAACATCAGGATGCAAACAGCATTAGGCTAACCCAGTACAGGAAGGCTTCTAGGAGACCACTGGAATCAGGAAACTTTTTGGATCCTTACTTTTCTGGAGCTGTTTTCTGCCAGTGCCACCAGTGAGCTATCATAAAAGATGAAGGTGGGCCTTTTAAGAGACAGTGCTAGTTACATGGTTAATAAAGCTGGACAAATAGAAGCCTGAACCCTTAGGCCAACCTTCAGAAAATGCCTTGATACTAAGTTACCATGTTTGCATCCATTCACTCAATAGCCAATCCATAAGCAGGTAGTGTATTATGTTAACTACATTAATCTGCAGATTTGTGCCTATTTGGTGCTTCAGTTCAATGCAGCCACTTCTTCTCATTGATGCTCCAGTTTGTCTCTCTTGGCTATGCAGCATCTGTCCATGTTGGTACCTCAGATAGGTGTCTTACTTAGCCTAGAGGGCTAAGAAAACATCACCGGAATACAAGAATACATGTTGCTTCATAGTACCTCCAGTGGACCACACTGCAGAGAAACAGTATTTAAATACAATTTTAACTTCCCTTTCTCTCATCCTGGGCAAATCTGGATGTGGTTGAAGTATAGTTACATTTTTTTCTATAAATTCATTGTTTTGTTTATGTCTTCAGCTAATTTTTCTGTAAGGTTGTTTTACTCTCAGAGAGAAAGAGAATATGACATTGGGTGGATAGCATGGAGGGGAAGATCTAGAAGGCTCTTGGGGGGTGGGGGAACATAATCAAAATATATTGTATGAAATAAATTTTAAAGAAAAATTCTCCTTCTTTAAAAACTGTCTATATAGGGGTGGAGAGATGGCTCAGTGGTTAAGAGGACTGTCTGCTCTTCCAGAGCTCTTGAGTTCAATACCCAGCAACCACATGGTGGCTCACAACCATCTGTAATGGAATCCAAAGCTCTCTTCTGGTGTGCCCAAAGACAGCTGCAGTGTACTCACATACATAAATAAATAACTCTAGAGGTTAGTCCTTTTGCTTAATTGTAAGATGCAAATATTTTTCTAGTTTGTAATTCCTCCTTTACTTTGTTTGTTTTTTTGGCAAAATTATCATTTTTATATCATCAAATATATCAATCATTCACATCATTCCTTTTCCATTATTGAATCCTAGAGAAATTTGCTCACCCATTCTTCTAAGCTCTATGTTCTAACTTTGAAAATATTGAAATCTGTGGTCTGTTTCACATCTTTATCTTTACAGTTGTTAATGTTCTCCCAAAATTAAATTTCCTCATTCTGACATGTTTTTCTACCCCTACAGAATCAGATGTCTAAATGCCCTTAGCAGATACACCGCTAAACCCTCACAGGCATCTGGGGTGAGTACAGCTATTCTCACTGTCTATACAAATAGTCAGCTATAGAACTATAAATTTGAGGAAGAAAATTTTGGGTGGCTGTGCACTTTCTCTTCCTATGACCTCCTACCGAGGTTTTCCAGAAGTTGGAAGCTGGGGAGGAGAGGATCCAGGTGGTTTGCTTGAACTTACCCAACCAACCTTATGTCCCATGATTTGAGATATGTTTGCCTCACTTTCCTATGCTCAGTGTGGACTGGAGAAAGGGAGCAGAGCACAAGTCAGGCGCTCAAGGGAAGAGAGGGCAGAGCACAAGTCAGGCGCTCAAGGGAGGAGAGGGCAGAGCACAAGTCAGGCGCTCAAGGGAGGAGAGGGCAGAGCACATGTCAGGCGCTCAAGGGACGAGCACTGAAGCGGTGTCAGCCTATGATGTGTCTGTGGAGTGCTAAGAAGGTAACCAGAGTATGGCCAGGGGAAGACGCACAACTCTAGGTGCTCCAGGTCTGAAGATTTTAGGACAGAGAACTGAAGCCCTGCATTCAGACTTGAAGCACAGAGGTTAAGAGAGAGCTTTCCAGGGTGCCCCAAAGCTGATCATGAAGAGACTGTGGAGCTGAAGAACTTTGGGAAGGCTCAACCAGCTACCTCTCTCTGCCCTGCTTCTGCTTGCAAGGGGACAGATGGGGGTGCCACCATTTTCTCTTTTATTTCCCCCCATTGTTCAGTTTTGTTTCAGCTCATCTTAGGATGCAATCCAAATCAGAACGTACTCAGAAGGGGCTTGTGGGAAATAAAATTTCCAGATACTTATAAAACTTTTCATGACTTTTAGAGACCAAAATTTTACAATACACTCTCTAGGTTGAACTCATTTTATTTTGTTCTTTGCTTTCTAGATATAAAAGTATAGGATCCCAATAATAATAATTAGACACTGACCCTTATTATTAGTTTGCTGTGCACCTTTTGGTATATTATTGATGCAGAGGGTGAAGAGGAATGCAGGGCAGTCTCAATTTCATGGCAGCCTTTATCTGAGCCACAGCAATGATAAGACTGTGTGTGAAAAAAAAAAAAACTTAAAAGGCTGGCATTCGCTGGTACACAATTAAATTACATTTTTTCATGAATCTATTCTTAACGATATTCTTAAATATTTTTGTTGCCCAAACTCTTACAGATTGTATACTACTGTATCAACAAGGGAACAAAAATTCCCAGTTTGTAGTCTCTGAATGCTGTTGTTTACTAAAAGAAATTGCACTCAGAGAAGCTTACTGAGAAAAAAATAATGCTTGTATAAGAAAATGTATACTATCAGGCTCAAGAGACTAAAGAGGATACCAATGCCCAAGCATGAATAATCTGAGCATCAATAAAACACTTTTTTAACTTTCTTTTTTTAATTATTACTAGATATTTTCTTTATTTACATTTCAAATGTTATCCCCTGTTGTGGATAGCCCTGGGGCTAATTATATTTGATGTTAAGTCAGTTCTCTGAGGGGCTGTGAATAAAGAATGAGTCAGCACTCAGGTGATTTCCTGTAAACCTGCTTCTTACCCTAATTTGTAAAATAAAGGAGAGCTGATTATTGGGCAGATAAAGGGAAGGTGGAGCAGAGAATGTGAGGAGAGAGAAAAGAAGGAGAAAATGGAACAGGGAGAGGAGGAAGAGGAAGAAGAAAAGCAGAGCCGAAGCACATGGCCTGGAGAAACCACACGTTCTAAGAGGTCTCAAAAGATGTGGAGGATGGTAGTGTAGCAGTAGATCTGCCCAGTCTAGGTACAGAACATGTATTCATATTAACTGAGTTGTGCTTTCATTGTTGGGGCATATTTGGGTTGGAGATTTACCGCAATAAACTCCTTTCCTGGTTTTCCCTCTGAGAACCCCCTATCCCTGTCCCCCCTTCCCCTGCTCACCAACCCACCCACTTGGGCTTCCTGACCCAGGCATTTCCCTACACTGGGGCCTAGAACCTTAACAGGACCAAGGGCCTTAATTCCCATTGATGACCGACTAGGCCATCCTCTGCTTCATATGCAGCTGGAGCCCTGAGGCCCAACATATGTATTCTTTGGTTGGTGATTTAGTTCCTGGGAGCTCTGGGGGTACTGGTTAGTTCATATTGTTGCTACTTCTATGGGTGTGCAAAACCCTTCAGCTCCTTAGGTCCTTTCTCTAGCTCCTTCATTGGGGACCCTGTGCTCTGTCCATTGGATGGCTATGAACATCCACGTCTGTATTTCTCAGGCACTGGTAGAACCTCTTAGCAGACAGGTATATCAGGCTCCTGTCAGCAAGCACTTGTTGGCATCCAGAATAGTGTCTGGGTTTGATGACTGTATATGGGATGGATCCCCAGGTAGAGCAGTCTCTGGATGTTCATACCTTCAGTCTCTGCTCCATACTTTGTCTCTGTAACTCCTTCCATAGGTATTTTGTTCCCCCTTCTAAGAAGGGTCCAAGAAGTCACACTTTGGTCTTCCTTCTTCTTTGAGTTTCATATGGTTTGTAATTTGTATCTTGGGTATTCTGAGCTCTGGGCTAATATCCACTTACCAGTGAGTACATATCATGTGTGTACTTTTGTGATTAGGTTACCTCACTCAGGATGATATCCTCAAGATCCATCCATTTGTCTAAAAATTTCATAAATTCATTGTTTTTAATTGCTGCACAGTACTCCATTGTGTAAATGTACCATATTTTCTGTATCCATTCCTCTGATGAGGGACATCTGGGTTCTTTCCAGGTTCTGACTATTATAAATAAGGCTGCTATGAACATAGTGGAACATGTGTCCTTATTACATGTTGAAGCATCTTTTGGATATATGCCCAGGAGAGGTATTGCTGGGTCCTCATGTAGGACTATGTCCAATTTTCTGAGGAAGCATCAAAGTGATTTCTAGAGTGGTTGTACAAGCTTGCAATCCCATTAGTAGTGGAAGAGTGTTCTTTCTCCACATCCTTGCCAGTGTCTGCTGTCACCTGAGTTTTTGGTCTTAGCCATTCTGACTAGTGTGTGGTGGAATCTCAGGGTTGTTTTGATTTGCATTTCCCTAATGACTAAGGATGCTGAACATTTCTTTAGGTTCTACTCGGCCATTCATTATTTCTCAGTTGAGAATTCTTTGTTTAGCTCTGTAGCCCATTTTTAATAGGGTTATTTGGTTCTCTGGAGTCTAACTTCATATGTTCTTTATATATATTAGATATTAGTCCTTTATTGAATGTAGGATTAGTAACGATTTTTTCCCCAATCTGTTGGTTGCATTTTTGTCTTATTGACAGTGCCCTTTGCCTTACAGAAGCTTTGTAACTTTATGAAGTCCCATTTGTCGATTCTTGATATTACAGCACAAGCCATTGGTGTTCTGTTCAGAAAATTTTATCCTGCACCCATATGTTCGAGGCTCTTCCCCACTTTCTCCTCTAAAAGTTTCAGTGTATGTTATTTTGTGTGGAGGCTTTTGATCCACTTGGACTTCAGCTTGGTACAGGGAGATAAGAATGGATCGATTTCATTCTTCTACATGCTAACCGCCAGTTGATCCAGCATCAGTTGTTGAAAATGCAGTCTTTTTTCCCTTAGATCGTTTTAAATCCTTTGTCAAAGATCATTGCTTCAAGTTTCTCTCCATTTAGTTTGATGTTGGCTACTGGTTTGCTGTATATTGCTCTTACTATGTCTAGGTATGGGCCTTGAATTGCTGATCTTCCCAAGACTTTTATCATGAAGGGGTGTTGGATTTTGTCAAATGCTTTCTCAGCATCTAATGATATGATCAGGCTGTTTTTTTTTTCTTTCAGCTTGTTTATATAGTGGATTACATTGATGGATTTCTGTATATTGAACCATACCTGCATCCCTGGGATGAAGCCTACTTGAACATGATGGATGATCATTTTGATGTGTTCTTGGATTCAGTTTGTGAGAATTTTATTGAGTATTTTACATAGATATTCATAAGAGAAATTGGCCTGAACTTCCCTTTCTTTGTTAGGTCTTTGTGTGGTTAAGGTATCAGAGTAATTGTGGCTTCATAGCATGAACTTGGTAGAGCACCTTCTGTATCTATTTTGTGGAATAGTTTGAGGAATATTGGTATTAGGTCTTCTTTGAAGGTCTTATAGAACTCTGCACTAAACCCATCTGGTCCTGGGCTTTTTTTTTTTTTTTTTTGGTTGGGAGACTATTAATGACTGTTTCTATTTCTTTAGGGGATATGGGACCATTTAGATTGTTAATCTGATCCTGATTTAATTTTTGGTATCTGGTATCTGTCTGGAAAATTGTCCATTTCATCAAGGTTTTCCAGTTTTGTTGAGTATAGGCTTTTGTAGTAGGATCTGATGACATTTTGGGTTTCCTCAGATTCTGTTGTTATGTTTCCCTTTTCATTTCTGATTTTGTTAATTAGGATACTGTCTCTATGCCCTCTAGATAGTCTGGCTAAGGATTTTTCTATCTTGTTGTTTTTCTCAAAGAACCAGCTCCTGGTTTGGTTGATTTTTTTCTGTAGTTCTTTTTGTTTCTACTTGGTTTGTTTTAGCCTTGAGTTTGATTATTTCCTGCTGTCTATCCCTTTTGGGTGAATTTGCTTCGTTTTGTTCTAGAGCTTTCAGGTGTGCTGTTAAGCTGCTAGTGTATGCTCTCTCCAGTTGTTTTTTGGAGGCACTCGGGGCTATGAGTTTTCCTCTTGGCACTGCTTTCATTGTATCCTATTTTCATTAAACTCAAAAGTCTTTAATTTCTTTCTTTATTTCTTCCTTGACCAAGTTATCATTGAGTAGAGTGTTGTTCAGCTTTCACATGTATGTGGGCTTTCTATTATTTATGTTGTTAATGAAGATCAGCCTTAATCCATGGTGATCTGATAGGATGCATGGGATTATTGAAGTTTTCTCATATCTGTTGAGTCCTATTTTGTGACTGGCTATATGATCAATTTTGGAGAAGGTTCCATGAGGTCCTGAGAAGAAGGTATAACCTCTTCTTTTAGGATAAAATGTTCTATAGATATCTGTTAAATCCATTTGCTTCATAATTTCTGTTAGTTTCACTATGTCTCTGTTTAGTTTCTGTTTCCATGATATGTCCATTGATTAGAGTGGGGTGTTGAAGTCTCCCACTATTATTGTGTGTGATACAATGTGTGCTTTGAGCTTTAGTAAAGTTTCTTTTATGAACGTACATGCCCTTGCATTTGGAGCACAGATGTTCAGAATTGAGAGTTCATCTTGGTAAATTTTACCTCTGATGAGTATGAAGTGTCCCTCCTTATCTTTTTTGATAACTTTCGGTTGAAAGTTGACTTTATTCAATATTAGAATGACTTCTCCAGCTTGTTTCTTGGGACCACTTGCTTTGAAAATTGTTTTCCAGTCTTTTACTCTGAGATAGTGTCTGTTTTTGTCACTGAGGTGGGTTTCCTGCATGCAGCAAAATATTGGGTCCTCTTCACATAACCAGTGTTTTAGTCTATTTCTTTTTATTGGAGAATTGAGTCCATTGATATTAAGAAATATTAAGGAAAAGTAATTGTTGCTTCTTGTTATTTTTGTTGTTAGAGTTGGTATTATGTTTGTGTGGCTATCTTCTTTTATGTTTGTTGAAAGATTACTTTGTTGCTTTTTCTAGGGCACAGTTTCCCTCCTTGTGTTGGAGTTTTCCCTTTATTATCCTTTGAAGGGCTGGATTTGTGGAGAGATATTGTGTAAATTTGGTCAAGGAATACCCTGGTTTTTCCATCTATGGAAATTGGGAGTTTGGCTGGGTATAGTATCCTGGGCTGTCATTTGTGTTCTCTTAGTGTTTGTATGACATCTGTCCAGGATGTCCTGGTTTTCATAGTCTCTGGCAAGAAGTCTGGTATAATTCTGATAGGTCTGTTTTTATATGTTACTTGACTTTATCCCTTACCTCTTTTAATATTCTCTCTCTCTCTCTCTCTCTCTCTCTCTCTCTCTCTCTCTGTGTGTGTGTGTGTGTGTGTGTGTGTGTGTGTGTGTGTGTGTGCGCGCGCGCGCATTTGGTGTTTTGATTATTATGTGACTGGAGGAATTTCTTTTCTGTTTCAAACTATATAGAATTCTGTATTCTTCTTTGATGTTCATGGGCATCTCTTTCTTTAGGTTAGGGAAGTTTTCTTCTATAATTTTGTTGAAGATATTTACTGACCCTTTAACTTGAAAATCTTCACTCTCTTCTATACCTATTATCCTTACATTTGGTCTTCTCATTGTGTCCTGGATTTCCTGGATATTTTAGGTTAGGATCCTTTTTGAATTTTGCATTTTCTTTGATTGTTGTGTCCATGTTTCCTATGGTATCTTCTGCACCTGAGATTCCTCGTCTATCTCTTGTATTCTGTTGGTGATTCTTGCATTTATGGCTCCTGACTTTTTTTCCTCGGTTTTCTATCTCCTGAGTTGTCTCTGTTTGTGATTCCTTTATTGTTTCTACTTCCTTTTTTAGATCCTGGGTGGTTTTGTTCAATTCCTTCACCTGTTTGGTTGTGTTTTCCTATAATTCTTTGAGGGATTTTTGTGCTTCCTCTTTAAGGGCTTCTACCGTTTACCTGTGTTCTCCTGTATTTCTTTAAGGGAGTTATTTATGTCCTTAAAATCCTGTATCAGCATCATGAGATATGATTTTAAATCAATACCTTTCTTTTCCAGTGTGTTGGGGTATCCAGGACTCACTGTGGTAGGACTACTGGGTTCTAATGATGCCAAGTAGTCTTGGTTTCTGTTGCTAAGATTCTTGCATTTGCATTTCACTATCTGGTAATCTCTGGTGTTAGATGTTCTTGTTGTCCCTAGCTGGAGCTTATTTCTCCTGTGGGTCTGTAAGCCTCTGTCAGCACTCCTGGGAGTCCAACTCTCTCCTGGCAAGACCTGTGCACAGAGGGCTATGGAACATCCCCACTTCCTGGGTGCCAATGGTAGCAGGAAGTATCCTGTCCCAGCTGCTCTGCAGCTTCTGAGGCATGTGTGCCTCTGTCTGATCCACCCTTAGAGAGTCACTGGGGAGAAAATGGTGATCTCACCTGAGTCCTGGGGTCAGAGCACTCCCTGGAGACAAGCTCTTCCCTGGAAGGGAAGGTGCACCAATAAAACACATTAATAGCTGAAAACTTAGAGAAGCCCATTCATTTCACTATGAAGAATAAGAAAATGGAAAATCCTATTCACTGGCCATCTGAGAGGACACAGCAAAACACTAAATGAACACATGAGATATCTCTACAGCCTCTGTTCTCATCACACCTGAGGTTAAGAGCAAGGTTAGAACACAGGCTGTCAGCAGGCCTTCCTGCCTGCCTGCTCTCAGTTGTCTCCCTTCCCTTATGCTGTCCAGTGTTCTGTTCTGAAATGGTATTGCCAACAGAGGACTGGCTCATCAAGACAATCCTTCAGGAAACCAAAAAATGCAATGGGAGAAATTTCATTTTATAAAACTTTGGAACAAATAAACCATCATAAGGTGGTCATAAAATCAGAACATTGCTACTGGATAAAAAGATTACTTAACTGGTCCTTGGCCATGATCATCAATCATTTGCGATCACAAAATGAGACACAGCTCAGAAGCACACCCCTAATAACAGGCAGCATCATCTGGAACTCTTCTCACCGCCCCCAGCCAAAGCTGACCAAGCTGTAAGACTAACAACAGACCAGCAGTATCATGGCAATAGAAATATCTGAATCCATATGGCCGTTTTCATCAGCAAGCAAACCACAAGGAATGAAAAATCCGGGGGATTTCAGTTCCCTGGGCTAGTTGGATTTTGGACAACTCTCCTCACATGTGGCCAAAAAACACAAATTTCATATCTTGGCCATCAGAACAATGCTTGTGAGACATGGATGTGGGAGAGCTGACAAGAATCATACAAGCTGCTGAAAGTTTCCTTGTTGTTCCACGGAGTAACAAGTCTGAGTAACCTCCAGGGCACAAATCCTAGCTTTCTGCTGCTTCCTTGCCCTGCAAATGTAACGACATGATTACCATGAGCTATTACTAGGGCTGTATTTTGCTTAGCCCTTTCAATCTGCTGGATGACCCCAGTAGTGACGGTGGTAGAGTTTCATTTCATTACTTGAATCTCCCTTTACAATGTGGGCATTGCGATATTTCTTTGAGCTCAAGTTTGGGTCTTGCCAGTTATGAGACAATATGAAGAATTAGTATTTAATTAATAAGTTATTTTATGCATATAGTGCTCTATCTATCTATCTATCTATCTATAATTTTCTTTCTCCTTCAACATACAGTTTGATGGAAATTCTGATTTTTACCAGCCTAATAACAGGAGCAGGGAAGGAAGATTATACTGCAAACACTCCTAATTCTATCAAGCTGGAAACAGCCAAATGTTAATATAGTTTGCATCTATGGTTTAAAGTAGGAAGGCTCATCTTAAGAGGTGGATGGTGTTGAAATTTCACTTGTTTAGTTCTTTGAATTTTGCTAACATAATATTCATTGTCACAGGCGGGAACATTGTATGGGAATTACAGGAGGAAAGTATACTTAAAGGCATACAGCTCACCGTGTGCTTTCCTCTAGTAATACACACATAGAGAGTAGTGGGGGTAGAAACTCCTGGATCTTTGAATCAGTTTGGAGTTGAGGGTGGGGATGATGTAACATCTCTGAGGATTATTGAAGATACAGTAATAAAGAAACTATAAGATGTAAGACACTAACAGGTAGAGCTAAGCCTTAGCTGCAGCTTGCTACAGTGAGGCATTGTAGGAAAGGCAAGGGGTCCACTGGGGTCCAGAATAGCTAAGCTGTAGAAGGGAACACTCAAACAAGAGAGGTAAGCTGTAGTAGCAAAAGCCAGGTACTGCCAATTGTGACCTAAGCAGAGAAATCATGACTCCTTCCTCTGATCTGTTTGCACCTCCCATTGGATGAACTTGAGCTGAAGCCACTGGATGTGTGTGTGTGTGTGTGTGTGTGTGTGTGTGTGTGTTAGTCCTTTGGTGTGGGTGTCAGCAGCTGACATGGGGAATAACTAAAGACCTACGAGAAACTTTTCTGCTGATCCTAGCATCTTTTGTACTTTGTCTAATCACTTATTTGTATATATCTGCAATCAGCCTTGATTTTCATGATCTTCACAATTTCTTTTGTCTAGAAATAGTTTTGAGAAGAAATCAAACTGGACCACTCCTCATTATGCTATTTCCAACTCTATCCTCAACCACTCCTTGCAACTTTCCCTATTCCAGTCTGCTACTCATAGCCTCACACCTTCTCTCTCTTTCCTCAATGTAGACATCACCAGCCAGCCAGGGATCTGCTGATGAGCTGACAGTTTCAGAAGCCTTCCTGAACTAGTGTTTTACAGTTATGATGCTTAGTTTTAAATGTCAACTTGCCACAGCCTAGCGTCATCTCAATTATCTAGATCTTATTGATGCTTGCACACATCTCTGGGGTGTGTCTTGATTGTTAATCATTCTAGCCTACCTTGGTTCAGCTGGGGCCTGAACTTTGTAAGAGTGGGAAAGCCAACTAACATCAGGCAAGCAAGGGTGCATCTATCACACTCTTTGCTCCTGAAAACAGATGTGATGTAACAAGCTGCTTTGAGCACTTGCCACTGTGGCTTCAATGGGAAAGGCTGGATGTGTCAACTAAAATAAATCATCCCTTCCCTAAATTGCTTTTGGTCAGAGTGTTTTGATAAGGTGGCATAAAACAAGATAAGAACAGCCCTCAAATCAACCAAGTGAAGTAGGAGTATGTGAAGAAAGCCTTTATGTTTCATTCCTGAATCAATGGTTCTGTGATTTTTATAACATCCCTCCTTCTCCCAGGAAGTGTCTTCCACACCAACTGCTTAGCACAGTCCAAAACTGTTTTCTCTTGATGTTAGCACACTCAACCATTGGAGACCTTTCTTGAGCTTCCTAAGTGGTGTGGTTTACTCTTCCCTTCGCTCTCTGTTCCTTTCTGTCACCTGGCATGGCTTCAGCATTCTCCTCTCTGCTCACCGAGCTCATCATCAGACTACATTTTCGAGAGCCTGGCACGTCTTTTCTCTTGATAAGCAGACCCAGCTTGCCTCCCAGGATCTGCAACAACAGGAGACCTCATATTTGCAGAGTACTTTACCATGCACCGGGCAGGCTCACACATGCATGGGAACCTCTTTTACACCAGACATTTTTCTCTGGTGGATAATTTAAAAATATAGACTTTTTTTTACCTTCCAAGTGTATTCTTGCTTATCCGAGTCTTAGGATGGGTTTCAGTCATCTTCTTTAGAAAATAATGTTCTATCCATAAAATCCTGTTGTTCCTTCATATGATTTTTTTCAATTATACTGGCAATTTTGGCTTTAGAGTTACCCAGAGGAAGCAAGATGTTAGGACTATAAATGTGTAAAACAAACCTTTGAAGAGTTGAATTGCAACTGCTTTCTTCCTCTGAGATGAGACTCAGCAACAGAGCTGATGTCTACCAAACTCTTTCTGAGCACTAGCTCCGAAACAGATGCTTCAAGAAGCCTTTTTCTTAAGAGATGTTGTTTTGGAGGCTCTTAATTTTATAGTTGCTTCCTTTTTATCTCAAAGGGGAAACAGTTTGAAATATTGTAGCTGTTCCTTAAAGATAAATTGGAGAAATTAATCACATTTCTCATGGCATTTTAAAAAGCCATCTTCTTAATAAGAAAAAATGAATAAAACAAAAACCTCTCAGACTTTTAACTCCAACTTTTCTTGAACTTGAAAAGGAAAACTTAGGAAAATGAACGCAAAGCTTCCTTTTCTCCATTATCTGGTCCTCTGGTCCTCTGGTTCTCATCCCCATCTATAGTCAGCTTCCAATGTATCAGCTGATACACAAGAGAGCACTTTTCTTGGGGGGTCTTTCTCTCTTCTTGAAAGAGCGATTGGCAGGGCTTACATTAGCCTGTGTCTAGCTATGGCATGGCATACATCTTGATCACTGGCTCTAGCTCTTTCTTGATTCTTCAGGGTGCCTTTCTTCTCCTAGGCAGTCCTCATAAAGTCAAGGTCTGTGGAATGGACCCTACAACACGGGAAAGAGAATATAAGGTTAAAATTGGAGTTTCTTTCCACCTTTTCTACTGTTCTCTTTTTTTTCCAGGAAGGTTGTGGGTCATGACTAGGGTAGCATGTGCATCTCCAACTGTTCCTAGAACCTTGTCACAACTGCATTTCAGGGTACCAACAATCCAGGGAATGCTGTGAAAATAGGAAGTTACTCAAAGAAATCATTATCTTCAGGAGGACAGATCTATAGCCCAAAGGGCCGAAAATGGTCAGGTGCCTGTTCTTCAGGGAAGCCAGAAGAAGGAGGGTGTGTCAGAGACAGTGAAGCTTCCTATCTTTGCTTCTTTTACCTCAGACGAGACACTGGCTGAAGTCAAACCAAGAGTCTCTGAGGCAAGCTGGTGTGTGGTAGTTATGCCCACCAGTCACCTTGGATTTTCAGTAAGACATTAAATGGTCACAAGCACACTTGGTTTTCCTTCATGTCTCTACTTTGCCCATGCTCTAGTAGCCTGTGTCATAATGGCTTTCTATGTCAGTTTGCCTTTTTTCTTTGATTCTTTTGTCACTGAGAAGTGGGGAGAGTCTGAAAGCCAGGAAAAGATCTGGATAAAGGCAATTGGTGCCTCTTAAGACAAAACAAACAAAATACCAAAAAAAACCCTCCCAAATAACAAACAAACAAACAAACAAAATGCTCCTAAGCCTTGTCAACTACAGCATGTGAACCTTGGTTTCCATGACAAAAGATGGATCCACTGAGAAGCACATTTTATTTCACAGAACCTTGAGAACATAAACAATAAAATAATGGTTTAGGAGTAAAAGATTATGTTGGCCATGTGACAAGGACTAGACATGACTTGTACAAAATTTGAAGGACTTATGTGTTGACTGACATGTAGAACAGAAATTATGGAGGGCAGGATTTGCACATTTGCTTTGTCGGCACAAATAAGATGTGACACACAGTAGGCACTCAAGAGATGTTTATTGAGATAGGCCTGGTGATGCAGACTTGTAATCTAAGATATTCAAGAAGCTGAGGCAGGAAGATGGCAAATTCTAGATCAGTTTACATTAGAGAATGGCTTCAAGGTCACCACGAACAACTTAGTGATACACTATCTAAAGAACAAACAAACAAAAAAAATGTGAAGGGCTGGGGAGATTGAGCCATTGCCTAGCATGATGGGGAGACCTGGATTCACACCAAAATAACATACACACACACACACACACACAGAGAATATCTGAGCTTGTTAACTAAACAAATGAAGAGCAAACTTAGATAGAATTTGACTCCCAGTGACTTTAGGTAAATAGTTACAGGAAAGAGAAAGAGAAGTTAAGAATGAGTAAGAGAAAACCTTCCATTCCACGGTTTCTCCAAGGTCAGCAGACCAAGAAGACAAACAAACAAACAAACAAACAAAATGCTCCGAAACCTTGTCAACTACAACATGTGAATCTTGGTTTCCATGGCAAAAGATGGATCCGTTGAGAAGCCTGTGAGGGCTCTCTGTGCTAATGCTGGGGATATGGAAAGAGATTTCAGATTCAGTCAAGGACAAAGTGGAGGCTGGGCATAGGCACTCCCGGGGTTCTTCTACTTCTGATTTTGAGGTAATAAGGCTTCCTTTCAAAGCAAAGCATGACACTGTGAAAACACTACCTGTTTGATGTGGAAGTCTTTTTAACATCAGTTTAAAAGGGGGAGGATTTTTGTTATTCAAACAAGGAAATGGTTTTAGATTTCTTAGAACATTTTTAGAATTTAAAAGAATTTCCTATGCATGAATAAAATCAGATTCCCATCAAAAGGCTTTTGAGTAAAACTCTATACTTCTCTCCATAAAGCAAAACAAATATTTTTCAGAGTAATATTTTCTTACACAAAAGATTCTCACAAATCATTAGAGCATTCTATGTGAGTAAAATAAAATTCAAAATTATTCAGTAAAATATTTTTCTTTCATTTTTTATTGCAACTGTGAGTAGGAAGCATTAAAGAGGATGGATAGCCATACAGATGAAAGTCAGCCTGCCAAGAATAAAGAAAAGAAAATCTTTTAACGTTTTGGTCACAAACTTTGACAATGATAAATCACTTTTCAACAGCTGCAGACAGCTGTTAAAGTCTGGAGCCTACAATGCTTAATTGGGGAAGTGTGTTAAAAAGTTAAGGGGCCAGCATCCTGTTACGTTATGTGAAGCCGTTTCTCAGCAGAGTCATAATAACACATGCCAAGCTTTGGAAAAGAGCCTATCACTTTGTACACACAATGTGTGCATAGAAGCACATAGCAGCACCTACACATATACACATACAGATATCTGAAACAAGGGACAGGGTATAAGTAAGACATTCCAACTCATCCTTGGTAACAGGATTTAGGGATGTTTTCTCTCATATACCTGAACTGGTAACTCCTGGATGTCTTAATGAGGTCTTTATTGAACCAAATGAAGTTAGCCAAATTCATGTCATTTAGTGATGATTCCCAAGCCTTGCCCAAGTCAGAAAAAAAAAAAGTCAGGAAAAAAATGCAAAAATGTTCATATTAAGTTGATGTTATTTGTTTCTCGCCTTCTTGCAGTGTGTAGGCAGTGAAATGTTCTGCTAGGTGTAGGGATTTTTTGGTCTCAAATCTGTCTTCATTAGGATATTTCAAATTAATCTTCAGACACATATTTAAGACTAAAAATTGCTGACATTGGGTCCATTTTGAGCAGCCCTTGTTGGCAGAATGTGCTCCCTCCGACCCTCAGTGTGTTCTTCAGTAGCGTGTTCCTCTACAATATGGATGTGTTTATATTCTGCTGGGTTCTGCAAGCACCACACTGATGGTTCTGTTTTATTTTCGCAATGGGAACTAAGTACGTGAAGTTAAACATCATATATCTAAGTGAGGTGGAATATTTCCCATTGAGTAACTGCCAATAGGTCATCCCTCCTCTGCAAACCTCCTGACATTCAGGAAAGGGAGTAGTCCTGTTTCACACTCCACAGCAAAGGTGATGACTGGGAATTGTTTGCTGAGTAATTTACTTTTGCACAATGCATCATTTTTATTGGTGATAAGGCAGGTGTCACCAACCTGTAAAGCTTGTCCAAAGTTGGCTCTGAGATTTCTTTTTAGACATTATGCTTCCGATCAGGCAGAAAATTGTCATCAGTGATGGCAGATTTAAAGATCGAGTTGTGGCATCCAAGGATCCCTTATGACTTTCCCAGCTATGCACAGAGGGAGTGGTGGAAAGCAACCTCCCACTTACAATGCATCTGGAAATACAGTTCCTGTTTGCTAATGGCTATAATGTTGGGAGGAAAGGACTTCAAGAATATATAACATGAAGTTGTATTTCATGAACTGGATAGGTTGAAATAATGGATAGGGAAACCACAGAATTTACCTATAAGTCACTAAAATGTTTTCATCCAAAATATTCTCTTTGAAGCATTTCAGTCAAGATAGATGGATACACTTCAGTTAGCACTCATTATACAAGTTGCTCATTTTGTTCATAGAGACCATGCAGGTCGCTCTGACTATGCTGAACAATCACCACAGTATGGTTTGTACTGCAGAACCTGGAAATGATTCTAACCTCCTTCAAATCCAAATGAAATTAGCATTATTCTGTTATAAATTTTTGTCTTTGATCATCAATAACTACTGAAAGACTTTTAAAGCACTACTCATGTAACAAGAGTTTTAGACAGGGATGGATGATGATTAATGTACCTGTCACAGGCATGGGGAGAGGGTTCTCATGGATGTATACTGGGCCATACATTTTCTGGTTGCCCATTTACAGTGTGAGTATGTATTTATAAAGCTAATGCTAACTAACTGCTGTAGAGAGAGTCATCTGAACACAAGAGACCTGTCAAAATGGGAGTTTATTATCTATGTCACAGCCCTAGGTGAGCCATTCTGGGTCGGATAATTTTGACCCTAAGTAGTGGCACAGAACTCAGGTTATTTCCAACTTGTGCCTTTCAGAGTAGCCTTAGGGGAGGCTATATCCATTGAAAATGAGAGGAAAAAGTTAGTGTTTGCCATACAATACTGAACCCATTCACCCAATGCCTTTGGACAGACCTCAGGCACACAGGCTGCTCTCCAGGCAGAGGATCCTGGACAATACACTACCTGACTAGGCAGCTGTTTCTCATCAACAGCGTACTGTCAAGGAAAATTTCACACCAAGCTGGGCATTTCTATGGACAGCTAGCCATTTTTGATTAAGTCTCTTCACCACCACCTTCTTTTACCCTGAATTTGTTTATTTGTTTTAAAAGTCATAAGTAGGAACAAAGCTTATAGTAAATAAAGTGGTAGAAACTTAACTTTTTTTGCAGCTTGCAAAAAGTCTTCAAGAGATAGTTTTTACTTCTAAAGAAGCCAACTTATTAATGGCAAAAGACTGAATACTGAAATGAGCTCAGGTAATAAACATTACCAGGTACCTCTGTTGTTCTGCACTCTATGACCCATCAGCAAGCCTGGGAGATGACAGCTAACCTCACCATCCTCCTCAGTGTTTAAACACCTAGCACAGAGTGCCCATCCAATAAATATCTGGGTGGCTATCTATGTCTGAGTGCAAGGCAGAGCAACTGTGGGACTGAGAACCTGGCCTTGGTTCCTGCTAAGTCTGCTTCCAAGAATAGATCAGAAGCAGATTAACTAAGATGGTTCTTAAATATAAGCACGTGAAAAAGTGGAGTATGTACCAATCTGGATTTAAAAGTTATCATGAGTATACATTTATGCCAGGAGGATGCAACAACAAGGAGGAAGGTTAGCAAAATAAAAGCAGTGCATTTTTATTCCATAGTTGACATAGTAAGGCAAAGATAATGTATGGGAAACATATTACAAGATGCTTTTAAGTAGTGAAAGCAACAATAGTTATAATATGGGTATAATAAAGCATTTAACACTTAAATGCACTACCTGCACAACATAAAAGCAAACAATTCAAGAAAGAGTAAAGGAAACCATTGAGTCTGAAGTGTCAGATGTGGGAGAGGGGAGAGGTAAGACGGAGGAAGTGGCAAGCCATACCAAAAATGTATTAGTGCTTTTATTCATTAATATAAAAAGGAACAGATTTTAAATTACCATAGAAATACAAACAGGGGCTGGTGGGATGGCGCAGTGTGTAAAGGCATCTACTGCAAACTGAACAACCTGAGTTCAATCTGTGCGCTCTGCATGGTGGAAAGCGAACCACATTCCAAAAGTTGTCTGATTTGCATATGCTTGACATGGCCTGTGTGCCCCCACTGCCCCATGCATGCATATGAATTATTGTAGAAGTGAATAAATGTACTTTGAGACATTTTATAATACAAATATAATGAGTCTTAGTTAGATATTGCTACACCAGGGCTGAAAAGCAAACTGGGGAGGAAAGGGTTTATTTGATTTATTCTTCCAGATCACACTCTGTCATTGGAGGAAGTCAAGACAGGAACTCAAGGATGGCAGGAACTTAGAAGCAGGAGTTGATGCAGAGGCCGTGGAGAGATGTTGCTTACTGGCTTGCTTCATATGGCTTGATTAGCCTTCTTTCTTAGGGAACCCAGGATCACTAACCCAGGGATGGCAACCACTCACCAAGCCTCCCCCATTGATCACCAATTGAGAAAATAACTTACAGCTGGATTTCAGGGAGGCATTTTCTCAACTGAGGCTCCTTCCTCTCTGATGACACTAGCTTGTGTTAAAATCCACCAGTAGATAAGGTAATTTTTAAAAAATAAGTGGAACCTAATTTATGTTGGCAATAAATGGATCAAAATCTGGGTTAAAAGTAATTGACCAATGTCTTTGGCAAAAATAATTTGGTAGAGTTAAAGAAGAATTAGTATTGCATAGCTTGTAATAAAAGAGAACTGCCTTTCAGAACAAGACAAGTAGAAGGGGAAAGAGTGAAATCAGCTTGCATTCACAGGCATTGAGGGTCTACAGTGCTCAAGGACAGACCTAGCTGTGTTGTCTGCTTACACAGCTACACAGTGTGATCTTGTCTCAAGAAGCTGAAAACAAAAGGGAGCTTTGCCACCATAATAATGACATTGGCGGCAGCAGCAATAGCAGCTCAGTCGAGAATGCTCAGGGACTTGGTTTGTTGTGCTCATGTCACACTCCTGCCTCAGAGAGTTCTTATCCACAGATCAGCACAAATGATCTACGCTGCTCTCTGGGACCCACAGACATGTCCATGTTGACCATGCTTCCTCTAATACACTCATGAGCAGAACAGTTTTTAAGTTCGCAAACATTTGTATTTTAAAGTATTTGTACCTACATAATGGGACACCTTGGGTATGAGACTCCACTCTAAACATGAAATTCATATGTCGCACATCACCAGAAACCATTTCAAGTGTGCCTGACTTCAAGTTGCACCTCTTACGTGAAGCCAGGTATAGATCTGTCCACTTACAACCTCATGAAGGTGTTCAGAATGTGTCAGGACTTTTGGATTAGGGGTGCTCAACCAGAATTTAGTTTCTTAGTTGCCTAGTTTTTCCTCATCCTCTGGACTATAACTTAAAGCTTGGTGTGGCCATGTAGTTAGTATCTATGTTCTCCACTAGACTGAGAACTGAGTGAGGATTTTGGCTGGGCTTTTATTATGTTTTCAAAATCAAACACGGTCTCTAGTATGTAATAGACTCCTAACAACTTGTGAATGTGATCATGTGTGGGTACAGCAGAGGCAGACATGTACAAATGTATGCCAGTGCATGCACCCATGTGTGAATCAACATATAGAGTCCAGAGGAGGACACCAAGTGTCTGTCTGTTTTGCTCTTCATCTTATTGCCATGAGACAGTGTCTCATTAATTTGGAAGCTTGCCATTTTGGCTAGACTGATTGGCCTAATCAATCAGGAACCTTCATGTCTCTGTCCCCAGTGCTGGTGTTCCAGACATACATAGCAATGTCGAGCTTTCATGTGCGGGGTGCTGGGGATTTGAACTCAAGTCTTCATGCCTGCACATCAAATGCTCCTCCCTACTGAGCTATCCCTTTAACTTCCTAAAAGATGTTTCTTAGCAAAAGAATGATGTAAGGGTTTGAAGAATCTCTTAACTTCCTTTATTAGAGCTTCGTTTTCTCTGCAATCCAGGTGTCTTTGCCTGTGACTTCTGGTGTCTTTCTAGGGAGAGAATTTCTTGTATTGCCAGATTAAGCCAGCTCTACTTTTTATATGTTCTCCCAGCTCATGATCTTTCAGTGTGCTTGTACACACTTTAGTTGTTTCTAGATTTATTCATTTACTGTTTGTTCTTGCAGTAGCCTATAAGCTGTATGGGCATAATTAATGCTACTAGTTTTACATGGCCGAGTGATCACTGTGTTTGGTTGCTAGTTAATGGAGTTGATCAAGATGTATTTGATTCAAAAAGTAGTCTGGAGGACCAGGTAAATGAATATGTGAATTAAAAGATGTCTTTTAAAATTGTTATGGTAGTGAAAATGGCAAATAACAGGATGAAACAATATAAATACAATCTTCCTGGCCATGAATTATTTCAGGTGTCCAGAAGATTTGCCACAGTTTAAAGCCCAATGCTAGTTGCATGTGGTGGTTCCTACTTGTTACCTAGCAGCTCGGGGGTGAGTGGCGGGGAGAAGAAGACAGTTACTGTTTTATGCCTGTCTGGGCAACAGAAAGAGACGTCTCAATGAAATTTAAGAGAGAGAGAGAGACAGAAGAAAAGAAAGAAGAAAAAAGGATTCCAATTCTGAGACCCACTAGCTTTGTTAGAGGAGCGGCTCACATACTTTGAAACCATTAAGGACTTGATGTACACATGGAAGGGATGTGAGTCAGAAAAGGAAACGAGGGCTTGAAGATTAATTTGAAAGGAACATGCTCAGTGCACCAGAGCAACTGAACTTCAAAAACTGGACACAGGCAGTGGCACCTTTCTCCTGTGAGGCTCAGTGAGCGGTTTCCAGGCCTCCCATCAGGAGAGCACTGGGTCTTCCATGAACGAGAGAGTAAGTGCTTGAGGATAAGCATCCCCAGCCGTGGACTTGCATGGCACTCTGTGTGCTTGTGAAAACTCTGAGATCAGGTCTTTTTGCTAGGGTGGAAGGACACAAGGAAGTCACTAGACTACTTCTAGAACAAAGGCTTTGTGCTTTTGCAAGTACCTTCAACCCTCATACTGAATAACAAAAAGAACTGGGCATTAAACATGTTTTCAGTGGAAATCTTCCATCCATTTGCTGTGGATTTCCTCTGCACTCAAGCACATGATTTGCTTACCCTAGAAGCCTCACCAGTAACTTCATGCTAAAGGAGAAGTACTTTTCCAGGGTATGAATGGTAATGTAGGTGCTATCAGTTCCCACAAGCATCCAATGAGGACTTCTGTTTTTCATTTGAGCTAAGGATTTATAATTCAAATATCTAACAGAAAATTCATACTATGAAACCAGAAACAGACTACAGCTGGTTAGTTCCTGAGAGGGGACAATAATCCCAGTTGAATATTAGAGTCTGAGCACTGGGATGCTGCTGTCCTCGTCCTGAAACCTTCAGTTCTCTTCGGTGACCTGGCTATGGAGGAGTGTGGAACTGTTGTTTGATGAACTGGCTCGCTTCATACGTTCTGCATTGACAGGAGTTAACCATGCTTCTGCTATTGAGCACACCACCTCTTAGGCTGTGTGCCACGAGACGTTTGAATGGGAAACTTACTTTCATAAGGCACAAGATCTCAACTTTTTATTGATTTACTACAACAAAATGGACTTGGCAAACTTCTGCCCATATATATTGCATACTAATATAATCAGCCATTGGGGAAGAATATAATCTACCCAGTGTGAATAGCATTGGCTCACACAATCTAATCCTATAGGAGAGTTATATAGAAGACTCATTTTTCTATATGAAGCTATAGCTCTTTATGAAAGGCAAATAAGTCATAATTACTTCTGGAGGTTTATAACAAATTGTTTGGATATTATTTGGCACATAGGAAAATTTCACAAACATTTGTTTCATAATCAAATGTTTACAGTATTTATCTTAAACAGGATAAGAAATACCAAAATCCTGGGTCTTCTAGTCTAGCCCTTTAGGCTGGTGTGACCACAAGTGTCTGCTCACAGTTATTATCATAACACAGTATGCTGCGTGCATATATGTATATATTACCCCACAGTAGTCCCCACGTCTGTCTCAGTGAATCGGGAAGGACTTACCATCTGGGCATTTTATATAGTTCTGCCTGGCCAACATTGTTCCAATTTACAATAGCATAGAACTGTTTTAAGGCCAAGAAGTAACTGTTTGTTAAGATCACATAAATTGTATCGATATGTCAATCAATGTAAGTCGCCGACCACTGTTTGCTTCTAAGTTTGAAGCTGCTCTCCTTCTTTCAAAGCTGTAGCAATTAGCACAGTGCAGAGAAATGGAGTGAAAGATGATTTGGAATCCAGCCAACTGTTCCCTCCTCCACTTACTCTGTAATAGAAGTCAATGTACCCAAACAAAAAGAGATTGTTACCCACTGAGTTTTCAACACTGTGTTAGGTGCTGGGGGTAAAAAAAAAGTCAACTCCTTGGGGACTCACTATGCACTGGGAAAGGAGGCATAAGAGTAGATAAGACACGAGCTTGTCCTGATACAATGGAGCCCAAACCAGGGAATTCCAGTAGAAGGTGAGGGAAGTATGTGGCACAGCATATAGCAAGCACCTTAAAGAGATTTTCAAGGCTTTATCATCAAGTATTGTCAAGTAACACACCCTTAGTACTCAATTTACTAAATAACATTCTATCAATTAGCATTTTATTGTGAGTAAAGGTTTTGAATTATTTTTTTCTACTAAAATGATCTGTGTCTTAGATGGAGTGGTAACAGCTAGTTTAACGGTTGTCTGGCAAAATCATCAAGAACTTGGCTTTCTGATTTCTAAGATACATTAGGGCAATAATGGAGAAGTCAGTGGGAAGGAGTGTCAGCTCATCTTTTTGACACAGGAATTTGCATAGCAGACATCTCTCATAAGCAACTGAGAGGTTATTTTCAGAAATAGATCAATGCCTTTGATTGTCAGAACCATGGAGGCGTCAAGCCATAGAGCCAATGACATGGCCCTAACAGTAGTAAAATAAGGTTGTTGTTCTCATGTTTTCAGAAAAGACAGCTCATTTAAGTGGTTTATAAATGAAAAGTACACTTGCCTAATCTTCTCCTTTGAGGGGAAAGCAAATGTTCTTGTATTAACTTATCAAAGTTGCTTCTCATGCTCTATGTGAGGAGTAGGGTGATAAGAAATACTTAAGAGGAAAACAGCTCTTTATCCTTTTGCTTTTAATGGTGGAGCCATCCCAGGGGGCTTGTCCATATATAAGATCCTGGGAATAACAGGCTGTTTACTTCAAGCCCTCTGGTTCTCTCCCCTACATTCCTCCCTCAAACAACACCAAGTGCCTTTTCATTCAACACCTCCCATTGAAGATGAGTTTCTTTTGTCTAAAACCATCTAGACTGATACTGTGTGGTTTGGAGGCAGTGGTACAGCTTCAGATTATGATTTTTTTTTTGAGTCATAGTTAGGGTTGTATTAACTAATTGCATGGCAGATCTTATTTGAACAGATCAATAATAGCTGTAGTGTATGTCTGTTTCTTTTGATGTTTGGTTGTCCATGATCTATGGTACCTGACATGATGAATGTCATGTTTTTGTGTTTCTGTCAAAGATCTCTATTTTTAACAAGGGCACCACATCAAGTTGCATTTCCAAAGACAGTAACAGAGCTTCCTTCAGTCCAGTTGTCATCAGATATCCAAGAGAACCCTATAAACTCCTGGCAATATAAATCCAGTCTTGGGCCCTCTCAACTCCATAATGGAAAAACACAGGACTCAGAAGTGATTCTTTTCTCTTTGTTTTATTGGTGTTTACATGTGTTGGATTGCACAGGTGTTAGTGTGCTTTGGTGCAGGAGTTCATATTTACTTATATTAATATACTAGTGTCTTTATTGATGTGTGTATTAGAATGTGTGGCATGTATTGCTGTATGTTACTATATGTATTCTCCTTACCATATATGCTCATATGCGTGTTAGTGTAGTATTAGTATGAGCACTGGTATATGCTGTATTGTATATGTGGTAGTATTGGTCATGTAGGCGTCATACTGTTCATGCTGCTTTGTGTTTTAATGTCTCTGATAATGTCTTTGCATTAGTCTAAGTATTGCTCTGTATGCTGAGAGTCTATAAGTACATATGCTTGTGTTGATTGGTGTGTATTGGCTGACTGTATATTTTAATTCATGTTCTTTATATTTTTTATGTATTGGTATATTTGTGTTAGTGTGTATGTCAGTGTACATATGTGTGTCTGTGTCACAAAAACAGGAGCCAGGGTAAACTATCAAGTAGGATATCAAGTATGGATGTCTTGATAAACATATTAAGAAAAGAAAATTCTATATATCCACTCTAGTCCACAAGGGTGCTGGCTGGATCACTAAAGACCTAGAGAGGAAAGATCAAGTTGGGAAAAGGACAGTACATGGAGTGAAAGAATGAGAGTACAGTGAGAAGGAAGTAGGACCTAGAGAGCAAGAGAGAAGAGAGAAAGGAAGAGTGAGAGAAGCGTACAACAGAAGGAAGAAAAGGAGGAAAGACGGGGTGGGTAGGGTTGGTACCAAGATGCTAACTGGCAGAGGAGAGCAGGATAGTAGAACCAACTGGGACAGGCCTGGTTGCCCTATAGAAAACATTACCACAGAGTGCAGTGAGGAAAAGTGCTATAAAGGTTAAGTTCAATCACACAGGCTGAAATCCATCTAACCTTCCATCTGTTTTACTCTTTTTTTGAGGTCCATTTATGACCAAGCTGATGAAGGACAGTACATAGGCTAAGGCCCCTAAAAGCTTCTAGGCTATGTGGTGATTCGTGGGAGTTGAAAACATCCTCCTGTCTTCACAGCTGCCCCCCCCCCAAAATAACAAGGAGAGCTGTTGGGCCCTGGGGGTTAATTATGTATGGGAGGGAGACAGACCCAGAGGGGGGAAGAGAATTATATCTTCCTACAGATTGAATGCCACTGTAGCTGTGGGGTAGCTTGTCTGGCTTCCATAATGAGATTGTAAAGAGGGCATTTTCTTGTGATGAATGCTACTGAAGATCTTAGCCGTGAGTTCATGAGGGTAGCAAAAAACTATGCAAAATCCTTACCTTGCAAAATAAAATCATCATCATTTAAAGATAGGGGATAATTTAAAGAATTAAATAAGGAGTGTATTTGCAGGTGGCATAGAGTTAAGTCACAAGCAGAGTAATTAACCCCCCAAGTGTGGAAGGATCTTCCAGAATCAAAACAAAATACAAAGACTTCAGAAGCCCACAGTCCCTCAGGTTCTCCCATCTCCTGCTCAGCCCCAGTCCATCATCTCTCTTCAGCAGTCACTTACCGGCTATTTGTCTGTTTCCACACTACTGCATCACAAAACAGCAGCCCACTTGCCTTGAAAAGATAATATCTCACACATATGGGCCTGCCTTTGATCTCTGTGGTCTAGCTAGGGGTCAAAGGCCCGCCTTTTCCAGACCCTCACTTCAAATGATTCCTTTCATTTATTGAGAAACCAAACATTAAAAGGGCAATGGAGGGGGAAAGCCATGATTTAATAGCAGTTGATGTGTTCAGCCCATTTGAGGTTGGGTTTTATTCTCTTCGGGTCATATCTAATTGCTGTTCCTCCAGGGTCCCCTGTCCTCGTGGTCCACAACTTGTTTGTTTTGCAGTCCTCAAACAAATTGGCACTCCAAGAGATCGTCTCCCCTGCAACTCATCCAGGCCATCTTGCCTTTCTAAGAGGTAACATTAAAGACTTAATTTACTGTCTCCTACGGGCAGTGTGGAAGTCAGAAAGCACAGTGATAAGGCACGTGTTCACCAACTTAGTTTTGAGCTGTATACATGGACAGAAAAGATTTTATATTTTTCTCCTTCATGAATTAATAAAAGAAGAAAAATTAGCCTAAGGAAAGGTTTCAGATTTAAAATACAAATCCTATTGGAAGCCACAATGAATGGTCTATCCAGGGCATCCATTCCTCAGCAAGCCTCACAGTGTTAAACCCCTCTGTGTAACCAAGGAAATGTCCACAACATCTGAGGCTATTCTGTGAACTGGACCCTGGAATGTGTGAACATAGTACGCAAGCCCAAAAGGCAGGTGTCATGATTATTGTTATTAAAATGAAAGACAGTTAACCAGGGTCGTACAATACATAAGTAAGCTTGTTTGATTGCTATGAAATTAGTAAGTTTTTTTTAATGAGTTTTAAGAATGTTTTCTATTTGTTTTTTTTTAATCAGATATTTTCTTTATTTACATTTCAAATGTTATCTCCTTTCCTACTTTCCCGTCCAAAAATCCACTATCCCCTCCTCCCTCCCCCTGCTCCCCAACCCACCCAATCCCATTCCTGGTCCTGGCATTCCCCTATACTGGGGCATAGAGCCTTCACAGGACCAAGGGCCCCTCCTCCCATTGATGACTGACTAGGCCATCCTCTGCTACATATATGGCTAGAGCCACAAGTTCCACCATGTGTTTTCTTTGATTGGTGGTTTAGTTCCAAGGAGCTCTGGGGGTACTGGTTAGTTCATATTGATGTTCCTCCTATGGGGCTTCAAACCCCTTCAGTTCCTTGGGTACTTTCTCTAGCTCCTTCTGTATCCATTCCTCTGATGAGGGACATCTGGGTTCTTTCCAGGTTTTGACTATTTTAAATAAGGCTGCTATGAACATAGTGGAGCATGTGTCTTTATTACATGTTGGAGCATCTTTTGGGTATATGCCCAGGAGAGGTACTGCTGGGTCCTCATGTAGTACTATGTCCAGTTTTCTGAGGAACCGTCAGACTGATTTCCAGAGTGGTTGTACCAGCTTGCAGTCCCACCAGCAATGGAGGAGTGATCCTTTCTCCACAGCCTCGCCAGCCTTTCTATTTGTTTTTACCATAGCAAAGATATATATTTGAAATGATGAGTTGGTTCTAATTTGATCAATATACAACATACATACTTGCCAAGGTAATGTGTAATATATATATGTTTTTTTCATAGAAATTCAGAGTAATTTTAACTTCAAATTTAAAAAACACAAAAATATGCTAATGATCACAGAATTGGAGGATATGATCTAAGGATGAATATTGTCAATGAAAATAGTGAAAATTTATTTATTTATGCCTTGAAAAATATATGAGGTGTTGTTTATTTAGAAAAATAATTTAGAAAATGTCAGAAAACTCTCTCCCTATACCTAGCTTTCATAGTGGTGAAAGGTACTATGATTGGGGAGGAATACGTCAATGACCTTCCCAAGCCTGGGCCCTTCTTGCTATAATACTAACCTGGCAGATAAGGTGCAGAAAGATACACCTGCCATCAGTGCGACAGTGCCATGCCTGCTTATGGAGTAATCAGTCACTCAGTTCACCCTGATTGAACTGCTGTTGTCTTGCTAACTGCTCACATTATCAAACTGTTATGAATATTTATGCTAATATTTATAGATTTGTGCTTCTCCTAACCTTGGTTGGAGAAGCTTCTTATTGCAGTGAGCAGTGGTTAATGAAGAGACTCACAGCTACGTGAATTGCAGAAAACTAGCAACTGTGAGTGATTTGTCTGAGCTGGGAACATCTCTATCATCCCAACCCACCTCAAGCTCTGTGCTCAAAGAACATTAAGGAAAAAAGAGGAGAAAAATATAAGAGCCATAAGAGGATCTATTTGTAGTTAATGGGCACTAGAGAAAAGAGTCACTTCTCTCTCTCTCTCTCTCTCTCTCTCTCTCTCTCTCTCTCTCTCTCTCTCTCTCTCTTCTGTGTGTGTGTGTTTGTGTGTTGGGGTGGTGCTCACTGAGTGATGATCTTGTACCCTGGTATGCATTCCTATACTGTACATATATGTGCATCACTAATTAGAATCCATGGATATTTTTTTAAAAGTAAAATGAGGAAGTGAAGTTGCAAGGGAGGTGTGTTAGGGGAGCCCTGAAGTGAGTCTCCTTAGGAGAACTTCGAATGATGATGATATATGTTGTACATATATAACACTTTCAATGACTAGAAGAATCATTTTCTAAAGAAAGAGAATACTGTACTATACTGTTAAAATCAAAGTGATGAAAAACTCAACTCAGTATCACAATAGGGCATTTCTGCTTTCCTTACTTTAACAAATGGAGACAGCTTTACCAAGGACTCTGGATTAAAGCATGTGAAGTCAAACACTTTTCTAAGCCTGCCTCATGGGTGACTCTTGTCATAGGCAGATAATAAGTACCCACTGAGGTTTCCAGATTCTTCTATGCCAGGAAAATAAGGATTGTGGGAGGATCAGGGACAGTTTAAGAAATTCACTGCAAGAAATGAAGTAAAACAGAGCTAGAGGAAATGTCAAAAGCTCAGCATTTGCTCTTCCCAGAACTGTTATCAGCCTTTTGTGTAGTTGTACAGTACCTGCTGTATATTTGTGCTTGCCCTGGTTCGTGTTTCCAGTATTTCTCTCTGACAACTGGTTTCTTTAACATGATGTTGTAGGCCTTATTTTCTACCTCACTCTTCTGCCACATTCTGGACTCTGGGCATGAAGACAGTACCTACCTTATAGGGCTGTCATAAGTAGAAAATGAGATGACATATGTTGAAGCCTTATTCTATCCATTTCTGTATATGTATATATGTACATATATGTATTTTCTACATATGTGTTCTTTATGACTATTGTCTAAATACATTCCAAGCATCTATACTTAATACACACACACACATACACACACACACACACACACACACACACACACCTTTGTATACAGCCATACATGGTTTAATTCCTCCCCCTCCCCTTTCTGGATCTTTTGTTGAGGGCTTTTTTCTATACCACTTTCTCCTCTCCAGTGTTGGTGACCCCAAACCACCCAGAGTTTGCACTTTCTTTCCAGTTCTCTACCACAGTATGGTGCTTCTTTGGTTATTGTGATGAAATGCCACAACCAAGGCAATTTAGAGAAGGACTTTATGTAGGCTGTGGTTCCAGAGAGAAAAGAACCCATCATATTAGGGAGGAATGGAAGAATACAGGCATGACAGCAGGAATAGGAAACTACGGCTTTCTATTTTGAACCAAAAGCACAAATCAGAACAAGAGAACTAAAAGTCTTTTATTTCTCAAAGCTCATCTCAGTGACCTACGTCCTTCATCGAGTCCATACCTCCTAAACCTTTCCAAACAGCACCACCAACTAGGGGGCTAGGAGTTTAAACATCTGAGCTTCTGGGGGATATTCTCATTCTAACCATTGTAGCCACTAAGCTAAATCCCTAGCACCACTCATTTCTTAATGGTGTCTAGATACATTCCACATAATGAAGCAAATTGACCATGTTCAAACATCATAGAGTACACGAAAAGAAACCTATATGGTATTTAAGTCACTCATTTAAGATGGTCGTTGATGCAAACCCAGGACACAGTCAACAGAAACCATGGAAAGCTGCTGCCTAAGTAACTTATGATGTTGTTCTGTAACAAATGTCTTCCTTGTAGGAAGGAGTTCGGCTTAAAGGATGATACAAGCACAAAGTAAATATAGTAGTGACAACCACTTACAATCAGCATCAGGCACTCCACACTGTGCATAACTAATTGCTACACAATTCTATGACTTGCAGGTGGTTATCCACAGCAGCACCATGACAAACATACAAGAATCTGTTGTGTTAGGATAACTACAATGACACTAAGTTAAAGGACATTACAGTCCAGTCCAGTCTTATAGAGCCACTGAGTATACAATTCGTCACTAAACACATTGTTGTTAGAAAGTATGTGACTGTATAAAATTGTAACAACTTAGAAAATTACTCTTGTACCTTCATAGGGTTAGATCTGTTGAGTGTCATTTCTGGTTCCCAGAGACACATCAGCCATATAACCCAATGAAGAAGATTTCTGTACCTCATCCAGGTATGCACAGGCAGGTGAACTGTCGTCTAGTTTAGAGTGGTTAGCCTAGGAGATCTGGCAGAGAAGAAGGCAGAAATAAGATCCCTGCACATTGCATTGCTCACTACTGAAACAAAAACAAACAACAAAAATCCATAGGAAGTCAGCCGGAAGGAGAAGCTTCACATTTGTAGTGTGAGATTCAAAACAGTCTGTTGTAGACAAAGTTGTGCTTAATTATCTGTTGTTAATAAAAGACAGAGACAATAATCACTCAGATGTAGACTTGGAACCAGGTAGCCTTGGTTGAAATATTGGGTTGGCTACTTATTGGCTAAAGCTTTGGGGACTTTAATTAACATCTCAGGACTTCTATTCCCTTAACTGATTCCCCAGATAATATCTGGATGAGGATGCTATGACCCACTGTGAGCAGAGTCCTGAGAGGACCTCTGGGCAAAGGTCAGGGCTTCACAGATGCTCACTATGCAACCAGGTGCATGGATGCTCCTCTGAGTGGACTCACCTCAGAGCCTGGAAGCTGCAGGTAATGTTTTCCATCACACCTTTTACAAGTTCTTCAAAAATTGATGTTCAAGAGACAGAACAGAGTTGGAGAGGGCTACATAAAGAATCAAAAGTTTTCTAGTGTGGATTCTGTGGAGGAAAGAGTAGCATGGAGGAGGGAAGAGGAAGAAAGATTGTAATATAAACCTGGGACCCATTTGCTGCTTCTGCTCAGATCTGAGTCTCCCAAGTAACACTTGCATGATCTAGGAAGAGGAACATGCAAGCAGGGAGACTCCAGGGAGTTCTGTCTGACTGAGGGTTCTACATGATTACAGACCACTTGAAGTTGACAAGGTGGCTCAGTGGGGCAAAGTCCTTTCTGCCAATGCTTATTACCCCAGTTTAATCCCTAAGGGTCACACAGTAAAAGAGAGAATCAACTCTTGCCAACTGTCTTCTGACTACACCTGGCATATGTGTGCACACACAAATAATTGAATGCATTGGAAATTTAAAGTTACGGGTTCCCAAACCATAGAAGCTGAAGTTAAGAATGCAGACAGTAAATTTAGTTTCCTGTCCTTGAGTGTTTAAAGTGCTCTAAAATTGATTGCGGTGACAGTCACACAACTATGCAAATAACTCCTGAATATTAAAGCCATTGGACTACACATTTTAGATGGATGAATTATCTGATAAAAAATCAGAAGATTTCTTAGGATCCACTGTCTATTTGTATTAGACTCTTACACAGATTTGGGGAATTTAGATGGGTTTTGAAAGATGAACTGGGACATGAGATGGTATATTCTACTATTGCAAGCTCACTGAATGTGGGAAACAAAAAATCCCACTTGCTAGTAGTGTGCAGCTCCATCTGCTTATCCTGTGACAGCATCAGTTGACACAACTGTGACAGGAAAGACTTTGTGAGGGGAGAGTCACCCTTCACTCTAAAGATGCATGAACAGCCTGGGGTATAATGAAACCCTGTGAAAAGAAAGAAAGGAAGAGGAAGAAAAAAGAAAAACAACAGAACCCCAGGCTCACTGGCAACTGACTGAGCTTGACATGGTGGCAGAATGTGTGACATTGTAAGTACAGCCTGGTCTATACAATGAAATTCTGTGTCCAAAAATATACACATAAAACAAATATAAGAACAATTCACTTGAATGTGAAGTGCATATCTGGGAAGACCTCTGCTCTCAGGACCAGGGAAGCAAGCCCACAGCTTTTCCAGGAGGGAATGCTGACTCCTGACTTGTTTGGATCTCAGTCCACAATGCCTCCTCCCTGCTCTTGCCAGTGAGCTGTATTCTTATTTGTCATGAAAGGTAGTGTTTTGTAGTCTTACCTGGAGCCTGAGTCTCTAATATTGACTAATTTCTCTCCGTATAGAATTTAAGGTCCTGTAAACCTGGAACTCTGAGCCACCTGCTAGTCGTTAAAACAATTACATGGTTAAGAGCTCACAAACAAAGAATTAATATTGGTCCTGGGTTGGGTTACCTCCCAGTCCATATGTAGGAGGATGAATTATGTCCTTGTGCCACTTAGGAGCGATGGCTCTGGAACACACAGAAAAGGAGAGTAGAAGGGAAGAATTCTTCCTGGCTTTTTCTGCCTGAACACTGAATTCCCAAAACCCATCACTGATAACAAGCTCCTTCTCTTGTTTGAGTGACATAACTTACTTTAATAATCCTGTATTATGTGTTTTTCCAATTGTGAAAAAAAATTAATTTTAGTTACTTATCTGACAGCTGTTTGCTTCGGGTCCCACTCTCACCACTAGGCCTGTTCAGGAAGGGTTTAAGGCTCACACACTTTTGGAGCTGAGTCTTTTGTTTTGGTCTGACTGCATCACTGCTCTGCAAGGGATGGTGTTTTACATGGGCAACCAGCAGTGTTTTCTAGTTTTCTTTCTTGGCAGTCGTATGCATGATGGTACCAAGTATTGTGAGTCACACTTCAGAAGCTGCAAGGAATTCTGTCCTGCCTGGTGATTGTGTTCCTCTCATGAATCACTGTCTCTGCTGGGACTAGTGCCACCTGGCAGGCAATAATAGACTTTCTACAGGAATCCTCAAACTAGTTTGTGATACTCCAAACAGTGTGGGGGGAAAAAAAAAGCAACTGGGCTTGGTGTCTGAGAACAGTCACCTTGGAAGCAGAATGGACAGACTGGACCCCAGAATGAGTTAAAGTCCAAGTGCAGAAATTTAGTGAGAACTTGTCTCAAAATAAGAAGTGAAAAGAAGCAAATGGATACAGCTCAGTAGAGAACTTACTGAATCCAATGATTTAAGGATCCTTGACTTTCTGGTAAGATATCAAAACACGGCATCACTTCTTTTCAGCATTCACTCTGGGGTCAAATGTAAGACTAATTCTGATACAGACAAGTGTAACCCAACCAGCCTTAGAGAAATGCTCTGGTTGTGTTACACTTGTCTGTATCAGAATTACCAGAAACTACCAGAAAGTCAGAAAGCTACTGTTTCTGAAAGAGTCAGAAAACGCTGTTTAAATTCCAGGTATTATTGCTTTATGGATGGGTGAGTTAACGAGTCACTCAAAGAGTTGATTTCCTTGTGACTAAAATGCCACTATGATATTTGGACCAATCATTTTGGGTATTATGAGCATCACTTAGGATAAATCATGTAAGTGTAGTGTATGCAATAGAGTTCTTTAATCCATGGATTCTCTACGTAGACACGCAACAGTGGCTGGTGCTGTGCACTGATTCCCTTGCACTACACTTCTGTCATGCCTTAACAATGTGTAATCATATTCTTTATTTCTCTGTTACTGAGATAGAATCAAAAGGCAACATAGGAGGAAAGGGTTTTCTTGGGCTATCAGTTCCAGAGAGATAGAGACCATGATGGTGGAAAAGAGATAGCAACAGACCTGGTAAGGCATGGAAGCAGATACCGGAAGATGCATACAGGATTCAGGGCTGGGAAAAGGAAGTGGCACTGTGGTATTAAACCTCAAAGCCCACCTCTAATGGACATTCTTCCTCCACAAAGGCTTCCCTCCTAAAGAATGCATAACTTCTCCAGTGTCACCAATTGAAAACCAAGCAATCAAGTACATGAACACATAGGATCTTTATTATTCAAACCACAACAGTTTGAGACTAACATGATCCATAACTTGTCTGCCTGAATGAAGAGAGATTAATTTACACCAGGGAAGTTCAGTAGCAAATGCGTGGGGCTTTAAAAAGACATAAAATTCACAATAATGCAATATTGTTTTAAAGTGTACCAACTATGAGATCAGAGCCGTAAGGCTGAGTCTTACCTTGACAGCTGATCTGAAGGTGAGCTGAGGCAAAGAAAGGCCAAGAAAGCTCAGGCTAAATGCCAACAAGGGCTCCAACAGTTATCCTGCTGCTGGAGGCAGCTCAGGATGAGAGCCATACAAATACCACGTTACTAAGAATAATACTAATTCTACATTAAACCCTTCAGACTGTACTTTAAATCTGAAATCATAAAAACAAGTATAAGAAAAAGTCAAAAGAAAATGTTCATTTATATAATAAACCCAAATTTCATTTCAAACTTACAAAATACATCATGGCATATTTAACCAATCAATCATGTCTTGTTAAATGTTTAAATTTAATGTTAGCCCAGGAAATAAAGCTTCAATGCCCATTAAATAATCTAAACAGAATAATTCAGTAACTTATATGTTAGCCAAATTGAAGATATTATAGCATTAAGTAGGTCTTAAAATATTAAAAGTTAAAATTTACTTAATGTATAACTTTACACATTAAAGATTAAAGCGCATTCTAAAACTTGTTAGGAAATTCTTAGCTTTGTAAATTTAAGAAGTTGAACTCTTTTAAAGTTCTATTCTAAGCTGAAATTGAGACTCTTGGGGAGTTAATTTTGGAGGTGAATCGGCAGCCATATTGCTTGGCTGTTTTTCCTGTGGTAGCAGGAAAAAGGACCTGCGCTGCTGATGAGACACAAGTGGCCTTAAGTACATGCAGTGACTCAATCTGCTGTGAGTTTCCTCCCTGTAGAGCATTCCTCTGGATGAACAATACTAACTGACCCAGTAAGTTGGTGTGTGTATGTCTTTCTGCATCTGTGTCTGTGTGTGTCTGTGTGTGTGTGTCTCTGTGTGCATGTCTGTGTATCTATGTGTCTTTGTATCTGTGTGTCTTTGTTTGTGTGTCTGTATGTGTCAGTGTGTGTCTGTATGTGCCTCTGTGTGTGTTTGTTTATGTGTTCATGTCTGTGTTTGCGTGTATGTCATGGAGTGTCTGTGTATATGTTTGTATGTGTCTGTGTATGATTCTCTCTGTGTGTCTGTATGAGTCTGT
The DNA here is from genome assembly GCF_978045245.1 of Mus caroli. Taxonomy (NCBI): domain Eukaryota; kingdom Metazoa; phylum Chordata; class Mammalia; order Rodentia; family Muridae; genus Mus; species Mus caroli. The sequence goes on from NW_028227256.1 coordinate 11,668,525, forward strand.
GTCTGTGTTTGTGTGACTGTGTATCTCTCTGTGTGTGTGAAACAAAAATAATTGTAGAAGAAGAGGTGATAATTTCAAGGAGCGGATGGTTAGAAAGACACAGAGGCATTAGAGAGGGGAGAAGGAAGGATGGAAATAAGGCAAATGCACTGTACAAGTGAATAAAATCCTCAAATAAAACCAGATAGTCCTGAAGCAAGGGAAAACACTGTGCAACATTTATTAGCACTTGTGTTGAGTGTATACATTTTAGCGGTGAGAGGCTGAAGCAGGAGGATGACTGTGGGTTCAAGGCTAGCCCGGGCTACTCTGTGAGTAATTGTAGGTCAGCTTGAGCTACACAGTGAGATCCTGTCTCAAAAACAAAATGAAACCAAACCTTATTAAAAGGTTAAAACACAAAAGTATATAGTATTCAAGCGGCTCTGCTAAGTGTGTGGAATACAAACCAGCACAGATATATAAATTCTAACCCACCAAGCAATCCACAGTTTACACTTAACAAACAATATCTGCTGAGAAATCAGTTTCTTTTTAAAAATAGCAAAGAGAAACCTATCTGACTGACAAATATTTACAAGTTTTTAAATCCTCAAAATATATTTCTACATCTCAAATTAATACTTTCCACATGCATGCACCCAGTAATTCCAAGAACTAATTGAACGGCAGACTGTGAACCTTATTTCATTTCTACAACTCTGTAAGTGGCTACTCATATTTTTTTTTTTTTGACAAGTGCATCTATTCTAACAATAAAAGGAACTGAGGTTTTCTTAGGGGTGTTGTTCTTTCTCGTACTAGTTGGCAGTGAAAAAGTCAAATTGCTCAAGGTTGATCAGCCTCATCTGAAAGGGAGGAAGTTTGCCCCTCATTTTCCAACAGATTCTCTTTAATTTGGAAGTAACATTGACAGGTGGCCTCAACACTCAGGGCATTACAGACCACCTTGAAAGTCTCAGAATCAGTGGCCTTTGAAGTCAGAATAATCAACAAGTCATCTGATACCCTTCAGACAGACTGGCCCTGAGGAGGAAGGCCATCTCTCAGGTAGACTGATTGTCTACCAAGTAGGGACAACTTGATACAGCTTGCTGAGCAAATTCACATACTTTAATGGAACTAGGGATGTACAATGAGACTAGAAATGTACTTTACAAACTATTATTCAGGGCTCTTACTTTACACAAAAATGCAAACATATAGTTTTATATTCCAAGAATACCTATAAGTTGATACTTTCCTAAAAATGAAAAGAAAAACTAGTTTGCGGTTCATGGAAAGATAGCTCCCTCCATCTCCCTTTTGTGGTAAATTGTTTGATCAAATACTTTTGAGAGGCCATCTGAAGTCATGCAAAAAAATACAAAGGAAAAAAATTAAATGTCTTTGTCCAAAATGATTGAATGAATAAGGTGGAGGAAAATTTTTCTGTTAAATTTCCTGCATATTAAATGTTCTTGGGCCCTGAGAATGACCACTAAGCTCCCTACTTACCAAGCCTGTTGCTTTCACTACTTTCTTAGTTAGGTTATGCACCCGGGTGAGCCTGTATCACTTCCTATAATCCACCCTGTTCATATAGGGAGATTTTTATTGCCCATTGTGTGTTCAGGAAAGGACCTACCATCATCCACATGTATGTTGGTCACACTCATACTGTTGTCAGTTCAACTTACTATATGTCTAAGTCCTTGTGTTTCGTGTGTTGGATTGTGTCTTTTAAAGGGGACTTCGTGGACAGCAATAGCCTTCTTAATGGGATTTACAAATACTATGGTCATTTCTCCACACAAAAAAATGTTTTGTTCTTCTTTACATAAACATAAGTTCCCCCCTTCCCCCAAATTATGATGCTTTAGTATGCTTTAGTATGATGCTTCCATGGTAAAAAAAAATCATTCCCACTGGTGAAGACAGGGTTTTATGCCTCACTAGATGCACTGAGTAACTGGTGTCATTGTTAACATGGTATATGTAACCCAATTGTACCCCAGGAAGCTCAAACTTGATAAGACAAAGAGGTAGAAAGAGTAATTCTTTAAATATAAATCAGTGCAGTTGGAGTGTTTCAGAAGAACAAGAGGTTCTTCACTCTATATTGGCTGCATTCACTGACTACTGACCTTATTAGTGAGCATTTATCTTTAGTGTCATTCCTCTAATGCAACTGTGCTCTGTGGCATAGTCTGGCCATGATTCTAGTTGGCCCAATTACTTACGAGTTTGATCTTTGAATACTATAAGCTTTCTCAGCAGCAAATGTGCATATAACTTCCTTACCCCACATCTTTAGAAGTTCTTGTGAAGATGAAGAAGATGCAGAGAGCATGATGTTCACATAGCTTCATACACTATCACAGTTGCTATAATTTGAGTGTGAAATGACCACCATATGCTCAAGTGCTTGAGAGCCTGTTTTCCAGTTGGAGGTCCTGATTTGGGAGGTTGTGGAATCATTGGGAAGTGGAGCATTACTGAAGGAATTAGATCACTGGGGATGGGGCCTTGAGATTCTATAGTCGGATTCCCTGCCTGTTTGCTCCTGGTTTCCTGTTGGGCCAGGATCTGAGAAGGTAGGAAATATCCAGTTTCCAAGGCCCTAGATCCCTGCCATATGCCTGCCCTGCCTTGATGAACTGTGCTCCCTCATATTGTGAGCCAGATTCAGCCCTTCTCTAAATTGGTTCTTTTCATTTATTGGGTCACAACACTAGGAACGGTAACTAATGTACAAGTCTCTTATCAGTCTAGCTTCTGTTTGTATGTGGGACATGTCATTCAGGTATTCCTTGGAGTTGCTTGACAGAAAGTGTAGCCTTTTCAAAGGCTCACACAGATTTTATTCAACTATTAAGCCACTAATATCTCTGCCCCTACCTCCTGAAGCTTTCCAAACTTTGATAACTCAAGAAGGATGCTTCCTGAGAAGATGAATACAGAGCATTCTGAACACTCAGCCAAAGAGAAGGAGGAGGAGGAGGAGGAGGAGGAGGAGGAGGAGGAAGCAACAGCTGCCTGAGTGCCAGACTGAAGAGGCTGTATGCAAAGATTTTGCAATTTGAACAATAGAAGAAAAGTTGAGGGTTAGAAAGACTAGCCGAGAACACTAAGCTAAGGACAACAAGAAGAGGTGAGAAAATCCATGGCAGAGTCTGTTAGAGTAACTCACATGTTAACTGCAGGGAGAGAAATCCTCAGAAGGAAGGGTTAGTCACAAGGAGCAGCAGAACAATTTGGGAGTGAAGGAAGGTTTCTGTGTCTTGATCAAGTAGACAGATCTTGATCTATGTCTGAGGTCATGTCCTATACTCTTGCTAGCATTTGTTAATGGTAAGAAAAGATAAGCTACTTACCAGATGGGACTTCAGGCTCAAGACACAGATTTTCCCAGAGATAGATAGTCCTGGAAAATGTAGATCATGGGCATAGGATTCATATTACAGAAGAGATTTAAGAGGGTAAAAGAGGAAAAGATGTGTCTAACACCTTGGCCCTTTTGGACACACAAAGAAACAGAAGTCATATGGAAAGCTGAGAGAACACAATGAGAGGGAAAGACCAAGGAGGGAACGGCTGTGGGAGGCTTAGATTACCAAGAAGGTCTGTGGATTCTTCTTGGCCCGTCCATCTTCTTCCCAGTGGTGGTGAGATTTTAGACATGTAAAAGATTACATGTAGCTTCATGCTAGTAATTTCAAAATAGCATATCATTTTCTCCTGCTACTTGTATATGGAGATGGTGTGTATATATGTATGTACATGAACGTGTATATGTGTATGTAGATGTCTTCATCAGTCACTCTCTACCTCTCTACCGTACTTCTGGCTCAACTAGCTGAACATCAAGCCTCAGGGATTCTCCTGGGTCCATCTCCTCAGGGCTTGGATTATAGGCTTGGGTAGCCATACACAGCTTTTTAATGTGGCTGCTTGGGATCTACACTCAAGCCCCAATACTTCTGCAACAAGCATTTCTCCTCGGAGCCATCTCCCAGCCTAATCTCCTGACACTTTTGAGGTCCCTGTCTTTGGCTTACTTGCCTGGTTTCAACAGGTTATCCTTGGCAGTGTCAATCTAGTGCCCCCATGTGGGCTCAGGGAGGAATGGGTGCTCTTTAAATATTTAAGATGCAAAACCTGAGATCTGTGCTGCTCTGAAAAAGGTATGTATATATGAAGGTGCCATTTTATCTGTCCCCCATTTTTTCTCCCTGGAGGAACCAAAGGTCAGTCAATTGTCAAGGCTAGTGTAAAAGCAGAAATATTAATGAATGGAAGTAATATTTGAATAAGTTCTACATCCAGAGGTGTTCCAGTCCATTTATGTCTTTCATTCATGCATGATTTGTTCCTGTGCAAATTCTAGTTTCATAACAGGAGGGGGTGAAGGAGTTCTAAGACTGTTCTGTTTATTCCTAAGCTCTTACTTAGCAAACATCATTCTCAAATTCATTGCCAGGCTATTGACCACTGACAATGATGCTATATAAATTAATTTGCAATAGTGTTTTCAACGGGAAGCCTGGGGACATAGAGGTTAAACACTAGCAAGTTCAAAGCCATTTATTCATGAAAAGTCCTAAGAATTGATCAAATTTGACATATGTCATACAGTGTTTGCCAATTAAATGAAAACCCTGTAGAGATACACATAGAACTCTAATAGTGAAAATGTTCCTGCTGTAAGGAACACTGCAGCAAATCTCATGATTTCCATTATTTCTAATTGGACTTAAATTCCAAAAGCCCTGGCCTCCAGATTGGGTATTCATTTCACAGCTGACATTTGTTTTTAACTCAGTTACTATTCTAAAATGATCACACAGGAAGTATTTCAGGATTCTGCTCAGTTCAGGATGCTAGCCTTGATAGGCTGCTCTTCTCCTCATTGCCAAGCAAAGTCCCTTCTCCATGCTTCTTAGAGCCATATGGCAAGGCAAAAATGTAATCAGGTAATTGTAGCTTGTCCCTCTAAGCTATCCCGAGAGTGGGAAAGTGCTGAGGCAAAGCAAAGTGTGAATTTCCACACTCCCAAGCAGTCAATAAAGCAATAAATTACTTCATGTTTTCCATCCTTAAATGGATACAAAATGGCTTCACCTTTGACTCTCAACAATGCTGCCCACTCTGTCAGCATTATTCCCACAGGCTAAACACTTCCAGATCTGAAATTGATTTAATGAAACAAAAGTGAGCAGGCAGGATGTGTCCAACTTTTCAACACATAAGATGACTGGAGAGGCCAATAGCCTCAAAACCAGAATTTAGAGTACTTTTAAAGCAACCTTGGTACTTCCATCTTGAAATTATATGTGGAAGATGAGTAGTTTCACCTACAGACATTGTGCTGATGACTTAGAAAAGGAAGCATGGATGAATCAGAGGCCAGAGTGTCACACTGATCTCACAAAGACCATTTTGAAAGCAGAAGGACTTGTTTACATTCAAGGTTTCCAGCACTCAGGTTGGTCCCATTGCAAAGGCTTTTAGATGGGACCAATCTTGGTATCATGACAAGGACAGTAACATAGTACAAAGTACAAAGCTGCTCACCTCATGGTGTCTGATCAAGAGAAAGAAGGATAAAAAGGAGAAGTTGTTGGGGCCGGCCAGTAGCTCTCATGTCCGGGTTCGAGCCTGGAAGTCATCTTGGAACTGAAAGAAAAGAGGGAGGCTAGGTGGGCTGAGAAATAATGGAACCAAGACAACTAGTCTGCTCAAGGTTCAAATTTTTAATGGTGGACATGCTTTATAAAAGAGGGGGGAAAGTCCATTCCCGCCAATTCATCCTTGGAGCCTGGAACCAGCTGCAGGTGATGACGTGCAGGATAGGGCATAGTCTCTGGAATAGCTCCAGGGCCTCTCAGCAGGTAGCAGTATCTTGAAGAGGAACAGTGACAGTGGCTCAACAATAGAGTGATCTAGGGAGGAAGGCTCCACCCTAGATAATCTCCTTAGTGGCAGCAAGGTCAAGTTCTGGCTCATCCTGCTTCAGGCTTGTGGGAGGCTACAAGAAGTGAAAGGAGCTGGGGGGAAAATACACAAAATCACATAGCCAGCAACCACTTCCTCCACTCAGGCTCTTCCTTCCACAGCCCCCACCACCTCCAAGGCTCCACTCACTTGTGGATCTATTCATAGATGAATCCATTGATTACATCATGGCCCTCGTGACTCATTTTCCCAAAGTCACACTTCTGAGCACCAAGATTTCAGCATGAGAGTCTTTTTAGAGAAGTTTATGTCAAAATTCTAACAATGGCTTCTGTCTCAAATGTTCTTTTGTGTTGAGTAATAACAGCAAGTATCTGGATAGACACTAAGTAATTCATTCAATAAATTATCCTTGCCTTTGACCTATTCAATATCGAATACATAGAGTTATACCCAACAAAAGAAACAAGACTTTCCTTGTTAGATCTCAGGATCCGTTGGCATTTACTGTGAGAATGGCCTTGCAACAAGGACTATCTTAGACAAAGTACAGTGGAAGGAAAGAATAATCCTTCAAAGTGGTAGTCACGTCGGAAGAGTAGGGAGTGGATTCAGATAGAATTTAGGAATCAGCTATGAATAGAAACATGAGTTTGTCATGTTTTTGAATGCAGAAAAGGAATAGAAAGGCCAAGCTAAGTGAAGGTGATGCTGGAAGGCATGGACCTCACATCATTAGTGGGTTCTTCACCATCATCTGGATACACTCTTGATACCTACCCCTCCTTCCTTTTTACCTCTATTACCATATATAGTGTGATGATTATTCCTAGTTGGCAACTTGACTATATCTGAAATGAACTACAATCCGGAAATGGAGGACACACCTGTGATTCACATCTTGTGGCTGGAAGATACAGGCTTCTACCCCAAATCTTAACATGAGATGACACAAACTTTTGATCCAGATCTTGAGGCATACTGGCCCTGAAAAGCTTAGGGCCAGGCAAGCTAGTACATGCCTTTAATCCCAGGAGACTGAGGCAAGCAGATCTCTGAGTTCAAGGTCAGCCTGAAACAAAGTAAGTTCCAGATCCAGGTATGGTGGTACAAACATTTAATCTGAACCACCTCAGATTAACCTTCCACTGGAGGCCTACATAAGGATATTGGAAGAAGGCAGGCTCACTTTTCACCTACTTGCACTTACTTTCTAGAACATATGTTGCAACCTGTCTCTTCTGGATTCCAGCTTATACATGAAGACCTTATGGCATAGTAGCCCCAGCAAGAAATGAAAACTGTAGGAAGCATCATAAGAAATAGGTGGCTATCTAGTGACAAGTGAAGTTGAAGACATACAAGAAGCAAAAGCATCTAGAAGGGACCATCTACCAGGATAATGAGTTAGAGAGTTAGAGGGATCAGTAACTGGGTAGGCTTGTATTAACACGCTACTGATTCTCAGATTCTTTCTTCCGTCTGTCATATTTTTAAGAATTTATTTTTATTTTATGTGTATGAATGTTGTACCAGCAAGTATGACTGTGTACCACCTTCACGCAATGCTTTTGGAGGCCAGAAGAGGACATCAGGTGCTTCAGAACTAGAGCTACAGAGGGTTGTAAGTTGTTATGTGAATGCTGAGAACTGAACCCCAGACTTCTGAAACAATGGCAAGTGTTTTTAGGTCCCGAGCTGTCCCTCAGTCCACATGGTATGTTCCCCTGCCACCAATGGTGACACCTGTGCTTAATGTAGCATTTGACAAGATGCCTTACCAGTTAACTGGAATAGTTGAGAAATTAGTGATTGATTATAGCTATGAGGATTGGAATATATTTGAGATTTGTGAAATCTTTTTGTAGAATACTGAATTTCTTATTTGAATCAGGCTGACAATGATATGTTCTGTCATCTGTGATATTCATCCCAAGGCCTAAAAAAAAATCACCCAAGAGGTTAATATGGTTTGGAGAAAACAACTTGATATATAATTGTGTTCTGAAGGCTATACATAGAACTGCTACCTAATATTTGAGTTATTATAATAATAATATATATTATTGTTTTAGGGCAGGCTGCCAAAGATACATGTGCTGGAGAGTCAGAATGGGCTTAGGACAATTTAACTGTCTAACCAATTATTCAAAAGGATTTAATAGAAAAAATTGCCAACACACATTCATTTGCATGTATTATCCAACTTAGCTCGCCATAATGCTATTAAAATGAGTTCAAATGGACAGGCCAGAATGATAAACCATAAAACATAGGTTTCAAAGACAACATAATACAATAAACAGATCTGATTTGCATTTATCTATCAAAAATAAAGTGAGCAAAAGAACAAGTAAAACTTTATTTCTATTATCTAAAAAATAAAATAAAAAAAAAGTATGAAAGATTCCATCATAATTTGGCAGTAACTAAATCAATACAGAAAAATGAGGAATAGGCAGAAGAGGACAGACAAGGGGTTTTGTTGCAAACCGTATAAAAGAAGATCATCTATAAGCCTCAGTGATTTCCAGAATTAATATCAGTCATATGTCTCTTAGGTATATGAATATCTATCATAATGGTTTACACAAAACTAAAAACTATTGCAAAATAAAAATATTAGCATGAGAGCAGTGTGTGTGTGTGTGTGTGGTGTGTGTGTGTGCATGTGTGTGTGTGTGTTATGCATAAGCCACTATGTTGGCAGCTGAGATTTCCTGGACTAATGCTGTATTTTCAGACAATTTATCCCATCATTCCCAATTCATCCAGACACTGGCAGCCACTAGCCTTAAGAATGTTCTCTTATGGTCCAAGCTTCTGATTAGGTGAGAGTGACGACTTGGTGAGAAGGGGCACCCTCTGCAGAAAGGAAGCCCTTGGCCATCTGGGGCTCTAAGCTTTCCATGTAGCTGTTTTGCAGGAAGCACCTGAAATGACTGGTGATGGAGCAATCACTCTGCCACTTAACCATATCTCCATTTTAGCAAATCCCCACTAGTTCCTGGTGCCACCTGCCTGTCAGCACAGGTAAGAGATGGAGCTCACTAAGCATGTGCTCATGAGCTGAGACACAGGTGCCTAGGACACACACATAGGTCACCGGATTGCTAACTGGCTTGAATGTGTGGTGGACAAACTGAAAAATACTCAAAACACTGGGGTGGATACATACACACATTATGGCTATGGGAACTTGATCTGGAGAGAAAAAGAAAAATGAACTGTTAGTACTGAATGAGCAGAAGAGACTTGTGTGGAGGGGAGCTTGATGGAGTGGATTCTGTTTCTGATGGTAGCTGTTGCACATCGTGCAGGGGAATATAGTTCAAGAGCCTTGCTCTGCAACATGGCAGGTCTGACTTTAGGACTTCTTTAAATAAGATCAGTGAATGTGCCTACCAAGGGTGCTCCTCTGTAAACTCATGGGACCATGTCAAATTTGGAGAAATACCTATTTAATTTGAAATTTGCTGCCGGAGAATCCAGAAGAAAAGCCATGTAATGTGATAAAAGAGAAAAGAAATCGATAAAAATCCCCACAATAAAAAAATAACACTCAGAAAGGCAATGCAGAAGCAAGAACTTGGCTGAAAATGAAGTGTGTCAGAAAAATAAAGTTATCAATTTCTGGAGAGTGCATGCTAGAGTTGAAACTGTGGCAGCCAGAGTTCAAACTGCAGCCTTGAGAAGACTTCTGCCTTTGTGAACACATCTGAACACTAACCTGAAACACCGAATTAAGTTTAAATACAACAGGTGGAAAGAAAGACGAGAAGACCTGACAGCTCTGCATAACCTATCAGATATGCTCTTGTAGGAAATGCAGATGACGCTGAGCTTGAGACAGGCTATTTGTCACCAGCACTGCTTCTAAGAAGCAGTCTGAACTCTCAGAAGCCAGCTCATCACAGGCAAGTATAACTGATGGAAACAGCTTCTGTTCCCTTCACTTGCCTCTGAAACAACCTTATGTGTGTGGGTTTAGTATGGATGAATGGACAGAGGTATGGTCAGAAAGATGGGCAGATAGACAGACAGATAGATGGATAGATGAACAGATAGACAGATAAAGTTGCATGGTGGTTTCATAAAAATTAATAATATGCCAGAATGCTTTTACATATGTTGTATGTAATGATTTCTTTTGCCTTATATGTTTTTTCCACTGTATTTATATATCCCAGGGTCAGTCCATACTATATATACACTATATGCTATATACTATATATACATACCATACTATATATGGTATTATTTGTGTGTGTGTGTGTGTGTACATATATGGTTTCATAGCTGTTCTCTTAGTATTGACTAACCAATTTCGGGGGCGGGTTTATCCTTGAGGAAGATTGTTTCTTCCATGCTCAGCATTCTTTAGTTGCTTATAGTTCTTTGTTTAGGGTTGAAACCCCTCAAGATAACATGTCTCTTGGTGTCATTGATGTTCAGATACTGTTTAGGCAGTCATATTAATGAGCCTTCATGGACATTTCTAGGAGATGGAATCTCACAGCGAGCCAGTTCTCTGGCTCGTTGGAGCTGTATTTGTCTATTTAGGAATAGATGTGTGTTGAATGAGAATGACCCTCAGGGGTGATTGCTTCAAGGTCTTCAGTTGGTGGAACTGGTTGGAAAGCATCAGAGGTATGCTACTGTGTACATGCTCTGACATTTCACATAACTCATGCTATTCCTAGTGTGCCCTAGTGTGCATCTCTCTCTCTCTCTGCCTCCTTCATGCAGATCAAGGTGTAAGTGCTCAGCTGTTCCTGCCACCATGCCCTTTCCCCACCATCATGTACTCTAACCCTCTAAAGCCAGAGGTCAAATTAAACACTTTCTTTTATAAGTTGCCTTGGTCATGGTGTCTTATCACAGCAAAAGAAAGTTGACTGTGACATACACACATATGTGACATATACATATATTATGTATACATAATTTTTGTTGTTTTACTTTTTGAGACTGTTCTCTGTGTAGTTCTAGCTTCCCTGGTACTCACTCTGTAGACCAGGCTAGCCTCAAACTCAGAGATATACCTGCCTCTACATACTGAGTGCTGGGATTAAAGACATGAGCCCCCACTGCCAGGTTTATACATAGAATTATATTTATATATATATGTGTGTGTGTGTGTGTATATATGTATATACACATGCATATATTTATATATGTATATACATTTATATGTATATATGTGTGCATACATATGTATGTATGTATATGTGTTTATATGTGTATGTGTGTATACAAATATACACACACATATTGAATTGAGGCCATGAATTTGAGAGCAAGTCGAAGCACATAGAACAAGTTTGATGGAGGAAAAGAAATGAGAAGATGGAATTATATTTTAATTTAAAAAATTTAAAAAATTAAAAACAATATTACAATGAGTTTTCACATCGGCATATTTTATATCTCCCCATGTCATAACATGTAGAAGTGCAAGAGACAAATATTTGCAGAAGTCTTTGATAAAGCTAACAGGTTTCAATACATTAAATGTTGTCCTCAAATGTTAGATCAAGCACAGAAGCAAAGTACTATTGAGTAAAGCCCTTTTATGAAATGAAACATATAATAAGGGAATTTTAAAAGTTTTTATTCACTATCTGTGATGAAATGTGATTTAAGAAAATAAAAAGCCGGGCGTGGTGGCGCACGCCTTTAATCCCAGCACTCGGGAGGCGGAGGCAAGTGGATTTCTGAGTTCGAGGCCAGCCTGGTCTACAAAGTGAGCTCCAGGACAGCCAGGGCTATACAGAGAAACCCTGTCTCGAAAAACCAAAAAAAAAAAAAAAAAAAGAAAATAAAAACAAAGAAAGTATATATTTAAGAATACAACTTTGGCCAGGCGTGGTGGTGCACGCCTTTAATCCCAGCACTCAGGAGGCAGAGGCAGGCGGATTTCTGAGTTCGTGGCCAGCCTGGTATACAAAGTGTGTTCCAGGAAAGCCAGGGCTATACAGAGAAACCCTGTCTCAAAAAAAAAAAAAAAAAAATACAACTTTGTTCAATGGACCAAGACTGAGATGACAGATTGGCTGTAAATGTTTCAGGGGAGAAATGGGATATTGGAATGTTTCAATTCAATAACCCTAAGGACTTGTGAATTTGATCTGCACCAATGGACAACTTTGTAGGAAGCTGATGCAAATTTAAGAGGGAAAATATGCCTCAAGAAAAGCCCAAAGCCAGCCATGGGAACAAATCAATGAGCAGAAAGAACTTGGATGTGAGGCCAGCCTGCGAGAGGTGAGGAGGGAAAGGGTGGAGGATGTCACAGAGCGAAAGGAACTCACGTATTCTGTGTCTTCTTGTCAACTGACCTTGAGTTCTTTGCTATTCACATATCTCAATGAGGTATGAGAATACCTGCTCTGCAAAGTTCCATGTATGAGAAAGGCATGAGGAAGTCTTTCTGAGTCTGGTTCATTTTATTTAACAAGATGTAGTGTTTTGAATGAAATCGCCCCTATAGACTCATAAAGAGTGGCATTATTGGAGGTGTGACCTTGTTGGAGGAAGTGTGTCACTGGGGGTAGGCTTTGGGATTTCAGAAGCTCAAGTCAGGCTCAGTGCCACTCTCTTCCTGCTGCCTATGAGTTCAGATGTAGAACTCTTGGCTCCTTCTCTAGCACCATGCTCTGCCTGTGTGCTGCCATGCTTCCTGCCATTATGATAATAGACTTAATCTCTGAATCTGTAAACTAGCTCCAATTAAATTTTTTTTATGAGTAATGGTAGTCATAGTTTCTCTTCATGGCAACAGCGACTCTAAGACACAAGATGATCTTTACTTCCATTTAGTATCTTTAAAATGACATGATTTTGATCTTCTTTACAGTTGGATAATCTGTCATGTAAATGTAGTCCACTTTTGAAAACTATTCAGCTACAAAGAGGTACCTAGGCTGATTGCATTGCTAGGCTATTATGAATAAGGTAGCAGTAAACACAAGTGTGTGGGTATCATTAGAGAAAACTGACTAACATTCCTTTGGGTATACACAAAACAGAGGAGTAGTTGGATCGCAGTGTAGTATGTTGTTGTTTATTTGTTTGTTTGTTGTTTTGACTCCACACTAATATCCACCATGGCTGTCCTGGTTTGCATTGCCACCAATATACCTAAATGCTTTCTCCCAGACCTCCATTCTCAACTCTGTTTTTAAGTTTGTTTTATCCCATTAACAATAGCTATTCTGACTGGAATAACAAGAATCCACAGTGCAGTTTCCATTCCCATTTCCCAGATGTCAAGGATATGGACCATGTGGACCATTTATACTTGTTTTATAAGGTGCACCTGTTAGGGTACTTGCTCATTTAGTTATTAAATTACTCTTCTTGTTAAGTAGTGAGCATTTTACATGTTCTGCATACTAATTTCCTGTTGTATGAAGAGGTGGTGAAAATCCCCTGTGTAAGCTCTCCCTGTCTGCTGCTTCCTTTGATGCAGAAAAGCATCTTGCTTGTTGCCACCTGGTTGCTGTCACCTGGTTGCTAGTTCTTCCTAACCAGGTTAGAGGTCTGACTGGGAAAACTCTTGCCACTGCCTGTACGTCAAATGTTTCTCCCGTTTTCCTCCAGCACTTTTGTGTTTTACGTTAAGGATGAATGCATGAATGTATGTATGTATGAATGTATGTATGTATGTATGTATGTATGTATGTATGTATGTATGTATGTAGAGAGAGTTGACTTTGCAGGTGTGGTGGGTTTTTTTGGTTTGGTTTTACTTTGTACAATGTGAGCATAAGCCATAGGGATCCAGTTTTAGTCTTTACATGTGGATATTGAGTTTCCCTAACTCTTGCAGTGGCAAGAGTTTTCCCAGTCAGACCTCTAACCTGGTTAGGAAGAACTAGCAACCAGGTGACAGCAACCAGGTGGCAACAAGCAAGATGCTTTTCTGCATCAAAGGAAGCAGAGGACAGGATAGAAATTTAAAGTAGTCATTGTTGTGGTTTGTATGAAAGCGGCTCTGACTTACATTTTTAAGGCCTGATCTCTGGTGCTTGAAAAGCAATTGGATTATGGGTTGTTAACCTCACTGATGTGAACTGTACTGAGAGCTGGGACCTAATTGGATAAAGGAGATCCCTGGGTGAGCTGTTGAAAACCTCTCTCCTCCACCACAAACTCTGCCAGGATGATAAGCTTCACCATGAGCCTGGATACGTGGTGCCATGTGACCACACTCTGAAGCCTCTGTAACAGTAATCCAAAATAAACTTCTTCCTCACTTAAATTGGTTTTCACAGGCATTTTACAGCAACTGAGAGTTGACTAACACAGTCATAACTGAAGAAAAACTTGTAAAGTCAAAAGATACAGGTCTGGAGGTGATGAGCATGCATGTCCACCTCACACTGAGCACTCTGGGAAGAAGGAGGTGGGGGAGTTTAGGAATCTGTTCTTATGCTTGTAATTTCAGCACAGGGAAGCAGAGGTAGGCAGACCTCTGGGGCTTCCTGGCCAACAAATATATCCTTCATGATGAGTTCCAGGGCAATAAGAGGCCATGCCTCATGATAAGGTGGGCAAGACTAAGAAATGACAGCCCAACTTGGCATATGACTTCTGAAAACAACTGCACATGAGTGCCTCTACATTCACAATATCTCCAATCTTTCTTGTTTCTCTGTTTATCTTCTCTCTCTCTCTCTCTCTCTCTCTCTCTCTCTCTCTCTCTCTCACACACACACACACACACACACACACACAAACACACACACACACAGAGTAATACATTCCTGCTTTTCTGTCACATGTATCCCATTGTCGCCTACCCTAAGGTCTCATCTTTCCCTCCCATGTCTCCTTTAGAGTTTGTTGATATATACGTACAGTTCACATGTAAAATAAAGAACATGTAACATTTATTGTTTGGACTTTGGCTCATTTTGCTAAGCATGATCTCTAGTTCCATCCACAATTTTCCTGTAAGTGCTATGGTCTCACTTTTCACCGTGGCTGAATACAATCCCATGCTTTATTTGTACCATATTATTTTAGTGATTTCTTGTTTATATGTTTTTTTTATCATATTCATTCTCTTCCCCCAACTCCTACCCTATAATTCTTCTTCCCTACCCACCCAACTTTACATTCTTTCTCTCTCAAGAACAACAGCAGCAGCAACAACAAAAACCAAAAATCATTAAAAAACATCAAAACAAAACAACAATAAAAAATGCAAAAATCATGGAGTCTGTTTTGTGTTGGTCAACTGTTCCTGAACATGAGGCCTGCCCTGAATTGTGACTGATATATATATATATATATATATATATATATATATATATACCCAGTGTCATCCATTGCAGAAAATTGACTACCCCTCTCTTAACAGGTATCAGTTGCAATTGTCTTCTTGGTGAGGAACGGAGCTCTGTGTGCTAGGATTTTCTCTGGCTTAACTTGTCCAGGTCCAGTGTATGCTGTCATGGGCTTTGAGAGGTTTTATGTGTGCATCAGCCCTCTTGTATTCTGGAAGACACTGCTCCCTTTGAGCCATCTACCATCTTTGGCTTTAAAAGGAGTCTCTTTTCACCCCTTCTTCTACACATCTCCCTAAGCTGGGGAGGGCTGTAATAAAGGTGTACCACTTAGGGTTGAGTGCTGTAGGATCTTTTGCTCTCTGTACACTGTCCAGTTGTGAGTCTCTGTGTTAATCATTATCTACTCCAAGAAGAAGCGTCTTTAATAAGTGTTGAGCTGTGTACTGATCAATGATACAGCAATATACCATTAGGAGTCATTTTATTTCTGTGTTCATTTAGAATAATGGTAGCAGGTTCTCCTAGAATTCATGGCTTGTCTATTCTCGGGCTACTCATTTCATTAACAATATCAGATATCAGATTTGTATTTTATCTTGTGGGAGTAGATTTTAAATCCAGTAGAAAAGTGTTTGGTTTCTCTGATAACTGGCCACTAGTTTGCTGATATGACTTGCAGGCTTGTCACTATTATAGCACACAGGTGGTGTGTATAGTACCTTCCAGTAGTAAGAATGCTGGTCATTAGGGGTGAATCTTCTAGTTGGGCACCAGCAAGATGTCTCAATGACTTAAGTTTGTGTTATCTTTAACTACAGGGTCTTATCATCAGGTTGTGGAGGGTAACCAATAGCATTGGCCATAGCCTGTAGTACTGGGAGTGGTTTCTCTGGTATTCTCTGGCCAGTGACTTACAAAACAAAACAAAACAAAACAAAACAAAACCAATCAGACCAGACCAAACCAAACCAACCAGCCAAACAAACAAACAAAAAGCAACGCATTCCTAGTACTGAGGGCTTTAATTAGCAGTGTATGATGAGGCATTGTCTTCCCCATTATATGGCACTTCGTTTAAATTTCTTAAGAAAATATGGATGTATTTAAGAAAGCTGATGCTACAGTAATGGGTTTTGATGTGGTAGTTGTCCCTCTTCATAGTCCTTCCATTATCCTGTCCTCCCTCTTCCTCCCCACTTATTCTTCCTATTCTTTCCCATTCATGCTTTCATAACACTAAGTTTGTTTCCCCTCCTATTCCCAGTCCCCTCCTACTACCTAATATCTGTGGACATTATGAATGAAACATGGATACCTCAAGTACAATGACTAGTAAATAGGATTTTCTGAAGCTAAAAAGCACTCTGTCAAACAAAGGTGACCATTTGAACAAAGGAGAAGTCTATAGAACAGAAAAAATATTTACCGATTATACATCTATACATACACATACACACATATGTGTATGTGCATGTATGTATTTATGTATGTATTACATGGGTTAAGTATTTAGAATAGGCAAAGAACAAAGACCTTAAGAACTGAACCAAGAAAACAAACAACCCAATTTAAAAATGGAGTATAGAACAAAGCAGAGTTCTCAAACAATGAAAAGCAAATGGCTGAGAAACATTTTTTAAAATGTTCAATGTCCTTAACCTTCAGGAATGCAAATGTAAACTTCTTAGAGCCTTTATCTTACTTATCCTAGTCAAAATGGGTAAGATCAATAAAACAAATGCCTGCAGATGCTAATAAGGATGTGGGAAAAGCAGAACATTTATTTGTTGCTGATGGGGCATCAACCAGTACAGACACTGTGGAAATCAGTGTGGATCTTCCTCAAAAGCCGCAGACAATCCAGCACAAGACCCAGACGTACTGTCAGAGCACACACACAAAGGACACTCTAACTCACACCCATGCTCGTTGCTATTTTATTCATACGTGCCTCAAATTACTAACTTCCTAGATGCTATCAACTGAATGGAAAATTAAAAGGTGGTACACTTACACAATGGAATAGTTTTCCGTTCTTAATAAGAATGAAATGATAAATTTGCAGGTAAGTAGATAGAGTTAAAAGCAGTCATTCTTTGTAAGGCAGGGAGTCTTTGCTCCATAAGCCCCCCAACATGCATATGATAGGAACTCTTCGATCTCGGAATCTCAACTTTGAAAGAATCCAAACAGTGGACACATTGGGAAATGGTTTTTAAGTGACTTTGAAATACTTTGTGATTTTTGTTTGTTTTGTTTGTTTTTGAGCCAATCTCGCCCGTTGAGGTTTTGGCTTGCCTCCAGTCTCTTGCATAAGTAAAGATTCCCTTGAGCTCCTGATTTCTCCTGACTCTACAGCCCCAGTGATAGACAATCATCATGTCTGGGTCCACACACACGCATAGTGAGTGTTTCTCATTTTTTTGTGATCTCATAAAGATCAAGTGTGCACATTGGGGCTCAGCCCTATCTGTGACTGACAGGTGGTGGAGCATGTTTCCTACTATCTTGGAATGAATATCCATGTGTGTGTACATGTGTCATATTTTGATATTCTCCTACATCACCTTGGAAAAGGCTGCTTGCTGCCCAGTTGAGAAGACCTGTGCCTAAGCAGCAAGAAAGGGACTTCCCTTTCTATCCCACTCCTTGGCTCATCCTGCTTCCAGCATGCTGAAGAGGCACTTTCTTCCAGAGCTAGACTCCAGCCTGGCAGTGGAACTTGCATAGTGTCTGTGCTTGGTGGGGGAACTTAGCCGATAAAGCTTAGCTAATTCCCAGTGCTAAGCCATCTTCTCTTTACCTGGTCTTTCTCTGGTTTCTTACCCTGAGACCTGGGTGGATAGCTTACTACTGGCAAACGCCAAGGGGAAGGCACAGGACTGGCTGGATCTCTCTCTCATTCTCGCCTCTCTTGTCTCTTGTCTCTCTCTTCTCTCTTCTGTCTTCTCTCTTCTGTCTTCTGTCTTCTCTCTCTCTCCTTGTGACATGGGAAACTCATTGTTCATTTTTTAACAAAAATTTTATGCTTAATTTAAGACAAAACAAACAACAAATGAACAACCTGCAACTGAAAACAGTACCATGAACACTTTCCTTCCTAACCCATGGCCACTGGAAACTAGGATTCCTTGCCCTTTTGATCTCCCATGGATATTTACCACAGTGAGAGATCTCTAATTGAGTAGCCCCAGGTCATTTTGATAGTACTGGAGTGTTTGAGTCTAGTGAATTCACCACAGGAAAATCTGAGTTAAAATTCTGGCACTGTCTCCTCTTCATTTTCAGCCCTCAGAGTATATTTTTATAGTATGGCACAGTGATGTTGTAAAGATTACAGAGTGATCTTTCTGTTGTCATCAGTCATCTAAGCCAGGGAGAGAGAAATGCTTTCCCACACACATTCCCCCATGAGGGCAAAATGTCTGGGCAGCAATTTTCCCCAAGTGCCAATCAAGCCAACAGCAATACAAATGAGGTGATCAGAAGTATGCCGACCATTGGTAGGAAGTTGTAATTAACCTAATTTCTATGGATGGATTTGGACAGACCTAAGTCAGAGAAGCAGAACCTGTTCTTCCTGCTGTAGTGTTGACTTCATTCTGGTGTTGGTTTCAAAGGTGGATAAAACAGTAGCACACAGTGAGCAGGGAGCAGACTTTAGATTCATACAGGAATTAGCTTTTCATTCACTGCCTGGGAAAGGTTTTCAGGGAATAGTCACTTTGATCCCTATAGAGCTTATTATGCTTCCATGGCGGAACTGTCTGAGCAGTGACATTCCACTACAGGGTGACAGAATTCCACAGGGATGTAACAGTAACCCAGACCCCTCCCACTGGGTGTCAGCAGCATTCCCTCTCTGAAGTAGTGACAAAAATTCTCCAGACACTGCCTAATCCTCCTCAGAGAGTGACAAATCATTCATCCGGAGTCACGTATTGTTAGCATTAGAAGACTGTTTATCTCACATAGTGCTGTTGCTTCAGAGTCATAGCTGCATGGAGACAACACTGGATGCCACAACTGCCTAGCAAGAAGCAGCTGTACTTCAGTGGTCTTCCAGGCTTTCTCTTAAGTTAGAAGAAAGTTCCCATGTGGCAACAGAGCATCCCTGACACCTCTAATCATTTGCACAATGATATACACCTCAGGAAGTGAAGTGTTCATGGTAAACCCTTCCACAATTATCATTTAGCTTTTATTTAGTGACACGGTTTCATTTTCATGACATCTATTTAAGGAAATGACATCAACTCTCTACTTGATTGACATGGAGGTTCTTCTTTTGATGGGCACATTCTCTAGTCATGCTAGAAAACATCTGGCTGTAGCACAGTAATCCCAGATGTGTATGAGTGAGAACTGTATCATACTCAACTAAAGGCACATGAAGATTGCTCAGCAGCCTGGTTTGAAACGATCTACAGTTGAATGTCACCTAACTCCCAGCCAATAAATCAACCATGACTACCCATGCCAATATATTCAGCAGTGGGAGGATGAACCACAACAACGTGCATGACTCTTACAGATGAAATGATCAGTGAAGAAAGCCAAACAAAAAAGCCATATCTACCATAAGATTCCACGCATCAAAACCAAAAGCAGATGCTGTGGATGTATTCAATTAGGACCCCAAGAACATTTGCACCATGTAAATACTGCTTGCTGAAGGGAGGCAGAGGATTCCGGGGCGCTGAAGAGCTACTGCTTCCTGGTCTAGTAGAAATAACCACCTGAGTTTCATGTGTTTTGCAAATCCTATCTTGGGTATTCTACATTTCTGGGCTAATATCCACTTATCAGTGAGTGCATATCATGTGAGGTCTTTTGTGATTGGGTTAGCTCACTCAGGATGATATCCTCCAGATCCATCCATTTGCCTAAGAATTTCATAAATTCATTCTTTTTAATAGCTGAGTAGTACTCCATTGTGTAAATGTACCATGTTTTCTGTATCCATTCCTTGTTAGGGAGAGACATCTGGGTTCTTTCCAGCTTCTGGCTATTATAAATAAGGCTTTTATCAGCATAGTGGAGCATGTGTTCTTATTATAAGTTGGAACATCTTCTGAGTATATGCCCAGGAGAGGTATTGCTGGATCCTCCGGTAGTACTATGTCCAATTTTCTGAGGAACCGCCAGACTGATTTCCAGAGTGGTTGTACAAGCTTGCAATCCCACCAGCAATGGAGGAGTTTTCCTCTTTCTCCACATCCTCACCAGCATCTGCTGTCACCTGAATTTTTTTATCTTAGCCATTCTGACTGTTGTGAGTTGGAATCTCAGAGTTGTTTTGATTTGCATTTCCCTGATGATTAAGAATGTTGAACATTTTTTCAGGTGCTTCTCAGCTATTTGGTATTCCTCAGGTGAGAATTCTTTGTTTAGTTCTGTACCCCATTTTAATGGGGTTATTTGATTTTCTGGAGTCTAGCTTCTTGAGTTCTTTGTATATATTGGATATTAGTCCCCTATCTGATTTAGGACTGGTAAAGATTCTTTCCCAATCTGTTGGTGGCCTTTTTGTCTTATTGACAATGTCTTTTGCCTTACAGAAGCTTTGCAATTTTATGAGGTCCCATTTGTCAATTCTTGATCTTACAGCACAAGCCATTGCTGTTCTGTTCAGGAATTTTCCCCCTGTGCCCATATCTTTGAGAAGAAGGAAGACCAAAGTGTGGACACTTCATTCCTCCTTGTAATGGGGAACAAAATACACATGGAGGGATTTACAGAGACAAAATTTAGAGCTGAGAGGGAAGAAAGGACCAACCAGAGACTGCCCCACTCAGGTATCCATCCCATAATCAGCCACCAAACCCAGACACTATTGCACACGCCAGCAAGATTTTGCTGACATGAAGTTGATATAGCTGTCTCTTGTGAGGCTATGCCAGTGTCTTGGAAATATAGAAGTGGATGCTCACAGTCATCTATTGGATGGAACATAGGGCCCCCAATTGAGGAGCTAGAGAAAGTACTCAAGGAGCTGAAGGAGTCTGTAACCCTATAGGAGGAAGAGCAATATGAACTAAACAGTACCCCCAGAGCTCATGTCTCTAGCTGCATATGTAGCAGAAGATGGCCTAGTCGGCCATCAATGGGAGGAGAGGCCCTTGGTCTTGTGAAGATTATATGCTCCAGTACAGGGGAATGCCAGGGCCAGGAAGCGGGAGGGTGTGGGTTGGGGTGCAGAGTAGGGGGAGGGTATAGGGGACTTTCAGGATAGCATTTGAAATGTAAATAAAGAAAATATCTAATAAAAAAAGAAATAACCACCAGAGATTTTTTCCATTGATGAAAAATTTTCAGCATCTAGTGACAATTCAAGGACTCATGTTTATGTTTCTATATCTACACAGAGCAGAGACATATACTACACTTTGATTAAATTTTGAAATGAAAATGCTTGTGATATTGCATGTCAATATGGCAGTAAGCAATAGGAAATAAATAGGTGAGCAGAGAAGTAGCTGGATTTGGGAAAACCCTGGTCCTGTATCATCACTTCCTGTTATAAATGGAGGTACCTAGAACTGAAGAGGGGAGGGATGGTGGCCAAAGCCATCAGGTAACAGGTGGCTAGCAGTTCTGTGACTTACACAATAGCACCCACCTCTAGTCAGAATGCCATGTCTGATGAAGCAGGCCCTATACCAATGCCCCTTTCCCTGTAGCCCCCAACCTCTGGGATCCCCTCCTCATCTCCACCTGTACTCTCAGTCACTAGCTAGAGATATACTGGCACCTTGGAGTTGACAGGTCTAAAGTTTAACAAGGATTAAAGTTTAGTAAGAAACTTTTGGCTTCACTGGAATGAGAAAGTCAGATTTATGCAGCTCCACAAGGGAGCGACCACAAGTAGGGGGAGCATTTTGTAGTAGTTTCCCCCTGACTACCAATGCTGAACTGTAGGAATCCAGCCAGCTCTAAGGGAGACCTGGATATTGTGGGATTTTCAATGTGTGTGTCTCACAAAGCAATTCAATGTTGGTGTTGGAAATCAAACAGATGGCACACGAAATGACTGGGCTCACACATCCCAAGTGCTGCTAAATCTATTAACATACTAAATCTGGGTAAGAATAATATTGATCTTTAGGTCTATATTACACTGAGACTTTAGAGAGTGAATTTTTTTAAGCCTCATTGGTATATGTTTACATGCTATTTTTAAATTCCTAGATGACAATTCTGCCCAGAGCAAAAGTAGTCAGTATCATGTCCATGTGTTTGGTGACCGTGAAAGACCCCAGTTTTTACTCATGTGTGAGTTATATTGTTCTGAATGAACAAGAAGAACTGCTCTGATGAGAAATGAATGAGCAGGCAAGAAGATGCAATACTTAAACATTTACAGGTTGTTGGGTTCCTAATGGCAGGAGAGGAAGCCCCTGGGGCGCAACGTGCCTTGTCATTCTGTAGCCCTTCAGCAGACCTCCAAGCATCATGTCACACACAAAAGACACAGCTGTTCAAAAGACTGTGTACCTCCGGGCTAGGAACTGTATCTTCCGGATGCACCACTGCTGTATCCACTCCTGTCAAGAAGGAAGCCTTTGAATTCTTTCAACTCACAGCCTGAATTGATCTTCACAGTGACCTTGAGAGACAGATCACCTCTGCTATTCAACACTTGCAGATTCATCTCTACAGTCCGGCTTCCTGAAGATTGTCCAGGCACTGTGGCTTTGTTGGAGCTGTCCCAACAAGGCTAAGGCGAGTGAGCTATTTTTGGAGATGAATTGGTTTGCAGTCAATATTTTGATGGGGGTTGCAGAATGCAAGAGGCTACTTACTTATCTATTAGAAAATGCATGCAAGCTGTAAGTAGAAACCAATATATTTGACACCATGTAACAACTTCAAATTTGTTGTTTAAACTCTTCTGTTTTCTTAACAAAAATTAAGCCAAATCCAGGATTTGAGGATTGACCTCAAATGGTTCCCTGTAATGGAAATTGGAAATGAAAGAAACAGAAGGAAACAACCCAAAGGCCATGAAAACCAACTTGATTTAAATAAAGCCCTTGGAAAGAGTGCTTTCTTTTATTGCTTTCACTTTTTTTTTTTTTAACTCTCTTTTGGAGGCTGGAGAGAGAGCTCAGTGACTAAGAGCACTTACTAGTTTTGCAGAAGACTGAAGATAGATTCCCAGCACCTCTGCTGGACAACTTACAACTGCCTGTAAATCCAGCTCCTGTCACGCCAGCACCCCCTTTCATTTTCTGCAGGTACTGCACCCCATGCACAGACACCCCCCCCCCATACATAAACGTGTACAGAACATATAATCAAAATTTAAAATCCTCCCTTACTTAGGCTGCGTGAGAAACTGCACATACTACTGAAAGAAAAAAATCAATCTCATTTATAGAAGCTGACTGAGATAGCATCCTTCTGATGTCACTTCAGACCAGAGTTCTCAAAAGAGGCATTTGGAATGCTGGGTGTGCAGTCTGTGTCTGGTCACTGGACTGAGACAGGGCAGACACTCTCTGTGAACTGCAATAGCACCCTCCCTCAAAGTCCATATTTCATTCCATGTGTTTATGTAACTCTGTGTTTGGGGGCTACTGTAACCAGTAGGTGTTTGGAATGTAAATGTGTATATTTTCTTTTAGGCAAAAAAGTTCACATAATGTAAAATGAGCCATGGTACAACTCAGTGACATTTTAAAAGGATATTTTCAAGTGCGACCTTCATTTCTTTCAAGTTCTGAAACATGGTCACTTCCCAAAGAAACCCCATGTCTAAGAACAGTCACTTCCCACTGTCCCTTTATGCCAGAACCCCCTTCCAATCCACTTGAGTCTATGGATTTGCTTGATCTGTATATTTCAAAATAGTGCTGTCTTTTTGTGCCACATTCTTTAATTTAGTGTAATACGCACCATGCTTCATAGTTAGTACAGCTGTTAGTACAGACTGTGGAGGACTCAGACTATACTAACCTGAAGCAGCTTCTTTCTCTACCCTCAATGGCTGCTGTAAGAGAAGTGGCAGGCACCCTATGGAGACTGTGAATCTGCAGTCCTTACTAAAAGATTGAACAAGCTCCAGAGTAACCAGACCCTATGAAACTGACGAGAACCGGGGTGTTGGTTGTTGTTTTTGTTGTTACTGCTGTTGCTGCTGCTGCTGCTGCTGTTGCCGTTATTGCCACATATGAAAGCAGGAGTTTGTGCAGAGGTTGGATAACTTCAACAGTCTGTTCTCTCCTCCCACAGTGAGTCTGGCACTACTGGTTAACTGTGTGGCATAAGATCTGGCAAACCATTCTGTAACCTGTTAGAAGAGGCCTTCGTCTCATGGGCCTGAACCCTGTTTGAACTTCCCCCTCGCTGCCTATCTATTCACTTAAGAATTCCCCTAATAAATGTCTTACCTAGAAGAGCAGTCTCATTCAGTGTTTTCTATGGTCTGTCCCTGTATGGAGCCTTCATGACACTGTTGAAAGCACTCCCTGATGCCTCCTCCCATCATTGGCCAGCACTTTTTGAGCAGGAAACATAAGCAAGTATTTCAGGTGACACTTTGTCCTCCAGAAGCCAGAGTAGGTTATGTTCTGAGTCAACAATTGGGAGGAAGCAGATCTGTGCCTAGGCCCTGAGGAATGGCACCAAAGTGGCTGGAGACACAGAGAAGTATGTATGAGCTTGAGTGAACTTAAGTTAGATACCAGACCCAAACAACCATGGCAGAGGTCCTGGCAAGAGTTTGGGGGTTGGAAATCCAGCCTTGGGTCATGTCCTGTGTTGTCACATGCTTAGAAAAAGTAGTCAAGCTGTTAGTGATGTAAGCACTTGGGAGATGAAAGAAAAAAGGTCAGGGTTCAAAGCTAGCCTTAGCTAAATGGTAAGTCAAGGGCACCCTGGGCTCCTTTCCACTCTGTCTGCAAAAGCCAAATAAATAAATACATAAAGAGAAATTAGTGATGTGCCTAAGTTCCACTCACAGGAAAAACTCAGCAGGAGGTGAGGCACCTCACACTTGGCCTGGCTGCCAGGCTCTCTGGTTTTGATAGACTAGGGTCAGGGATTCTATTTGGTTTTCCTTGCTTTTCCCAAACACGTACCATCTCATTACCATACCTTTCCACAAATGAGTCAGATGTGCTGCCCTTTGGAATGTCAGATGTCTATTCCCATGGCAGCCAGAGGCCACTGCAACAAAGAATAAAAGACCCAGCAGTACTCACAGACCGCACAGAGGACCACCAGTCCTCATCTGAGTCCAGCGGCTCTTCAAAGACCGTGGCTCTTTCAAGGGCTGGGATTGTACCTCCTTCCTCTGAAGGCATCTTCACGCAGTGAACATTAAGCCAGCTTCCCATGAAAGGCCTCCTAGGCACAAGTCTAGCTAGAATGACGTTATGTGGTAGACTCACACACAAGACCCTTTTGTGGACTTTCAAAGTAGAGCCAGATGTGCACTGCTGCTTGCGCAGAGTATAAATGAGGTTTCAGGTAAATCAGATCTGTGCATGGTTATAAAATCGCATGGTCCATTTCAGTGAAACCTGCACCGATGCAGAACAAGATCACCACAGTGCAATTTTAACACATTAAGAGGAAGATTTACCTGGGAATAGTTTTAATTTACCCAGAATAGTATTTAGATAGAATAACTGCCGGAACCCACCAGTTTCAGAATATTTGTCCTTGGAACAAGGAAACAGAAAAAACAAGTGTTCATAGAAGTATAACTAAAAATAAAATAAAATAGCCGGGCGTGGTGGCGCACGCCTTTAATCCCAGCACTCGGGAGGCAGAGGCAGGCGGATTTCTGAGTTCGAGGCCAGCCTGGTCTACAAAGTGAGTTCCAGGACAGCCAGGGCTACACAGAGAAACCCTGTCTCGAAAAACAAAAAAAAAAAAAAAAAAAAACAAAAAAAAAAAAATAAAATAAAATAAAATAAAATGAAATTCACTGGCGGTGGGGGGGGGGGAGAGAAAGCTCAGAAGATATAAATAGCATGCTAGGAAACTAAAAAGAAACATTTCTGAACTAATATATTTTCCTGCACACAAGGATGATAGTATCTTTGGGTTAAATGTTCTTATCAAAACAATAACTGGTACTGGATAATGTGTAAGGAAAAGACATTTATTTGGCTCACAATTCTAGAGGCTGAGTAGGGTGTCCATTTCTGGATTAGTCCTCCTCCTTCATCTTGACACTAAAGCAATGGCACTTAGAGGAGAAATTCTGGGAGAATCTGGGATAGCTTTCAGGTCCTGGGGTCAGTTCCTGGAAAGTAGGACCCAACCCTTAGAGATCATTAGTGCCTCTTTCTTTATCCAAGTCATTACTTTGTGAACATGAGCTTTCATTTGAGAGAAATAATATCAAAACTGCAGCAAGCATACACTCTAAGGTTTGTGATTGTCTCAACTGCCAAGTTAATTTAAGTTTGTGACTTCACCAGAGCCCACCTTTGAGTGCTGTCTCTGAAGAGGGGCATTATGGAGCTGACACAGTCCCAGCATTTGAGCAAGTGTGAGTCAGCCTCTACACTATGATATTAACAGTTCATTAATTCACAAAATTTTCTGAATGTCTTCTTGAGTCAATATTGTTATATTATCTCCTTATAAGTTAATCTGAAGAGTTAGTTTAGTTAAATAGTCTGTCTGTGGAAGGAATGTCCTGTGGAGCAGATAGTCATTTCAGAGTTAATAAATCTATGTGGTCATTTTCCTAAGTGATACTTAAAACTGAAAGGAGATGTTATATTGCAATGCCTGCCACTTTAAAGCCTTTTAATTTGTGACTAGATTGTTCTAAACCTTTTCTTCTCCTTTTCAAACTTGGAATAGTAAATCCCAGAAACTTACTTCCATCCCTCCTGGAAGAAAGGGTAGGTAGATCCTCAAAAAACCAAACCAAACCAAAACAACAACAAAAGCAGTTTAGCCATGATGACATTTTTCTCTATCTTGAGTTAGTATTAAATGGGAAGAGACTGTTTTCTCTTTTAAAGTTGTTTTGCTACTGCTGTAAATAAAATGCACCTCACCTGGACAGGCTTTGCTGTCACCCTTTCCTTTTTCTGGGATGGCATTCAAAAATTCACCTGTTTGTAAGATTTGTTCTCTTATGAGTCAGAGAGAAAGTTTAGAACAGAATTTCTTTGGGGAGAATTTCTTCCAGGGAAGAGGAAAACTTAAAAATAAATCTGAACAATCCTAGAATCCAGGAGTGCTCTTAAAGAAAACACAGGCACCCTCATGTGAAACCCACTTGAAGATCTCCAGGTTTAAAGAGGCTGTAAGAGAGCCGCACTTCTGGCTGTCCCTTCACTGGTGTGCAGGGAGCCTCAGGACCATGAACGCTCCCACGAGCCAAATAAAACAAAAAAGAACAGATTGCAAAAGAATTCCTTATAGTGCAGTGTCATCAAGAAATACGCTAAAAGATCATGTTGGGAAATGAGAGCCAAAACAGATAACCACAACTTGAGCATGTCAGCAACTCTCTGCCCTTTACATTGTGGTTGGAGCTATGGAGTCGTTGTTAACTTCCTGGCTATGGGATGAGTGTGTTGACACCTCACCTGGTCTTTTCTGGACCACCTTGGAGTGATGAGGGCTGGGAATTTACAGAAAGGAGGAGGAGGCAGTGAGGTTCAGAACAGGAATGAAGTCATAGCTAGCTGGTCCAAGTAACATCTGCTGATACACAGATTTCTAATACAGAGAGTAACCCTGGGAAGCTCACGAGGCCCCTGCAACTTCATTTCCAGTTTCTAAAGATATTTGAGTATTTTGATTAAGGTCACCCTTTAACAATATCAAGAAGCCCCTGTAAAGGGTGATCAATAAAGACACTTGCAAGGAAACTCATTCCTTCTAAGTATAGTGCCTGTGTGCCTATAGTAAACAACTTTAACTTCACTCAAAGAAATTGCACACTTGCTGCAAACAGGACAGTTGAAGACAGCTGTCAACAGTCTGAAGGCACATGAGATCTTGGCCAGGTCAATGCACAACCAACATTCAGGACTTACTGTCTAAAATCAGCCTTGCTCATTCACTTAGAAATGAAGTTTTCAAATGGTTTTGTTTGCTAATGATTCTTCAGCATTGCCAATGAACTCCTGAATGATTCATCAATATTTCCAATGAGTGTGGGGCAATGGGCTATGCACAGACAGCTTGGTCTCCAGACGAGCTGAGGTCTTGAACCCCAGTAGAACCCGATGGGTGGTAATTTCCACCTACATGAGACAGAAGGCATCCTCTCATGTCTCCTGGACCCCTGGCTCCTGTCGAAGTTACCACCTCCACAGCTCCCACAAGAGAGGCTCATGGCTAGCAGTCATGTACACAATGTCCCAAGCTTCTGACCTTCAGGCTAGACTCCTCCCAGCTACCTAGCAACAGCAAGATAACAAGCCCACTATAAGAGGAGCTGCTTGGTCCCTCCTCACTCTCTTAAGCTTTTACTCTCCTTACTTTCTCTAACCTCTCTCTCTCTCTCTCTCTCTCTCTCTCTCTCTCTCTCTCTCTCTCTCTCTCTCTCTCTCTTTCGCGCGCGCGCGCGCGCACGCCTTTTATCTTCTCCCCCCCCCCCCCGCCTTTCTACAATAAAGCTCTAAAACCATAGACTCTCTCTGTTCATCAAGGGCCCTCTGTGCTTGGATGATGGGATAGGCTTTCTTCTAATGAGCCACTTTTAACCTCCCGATGGAAGGCCTTCCTGTGCTCCAGCCACAGACTTAGGACTCTCGCCTGCATGGGAACCTCTCTCCCTCTGCCCTCTTTCCATATCTCTAGGGCCAAGAGTTTCTCCCTGGAGCCCCTATTCTGTTCTGCTCTTCTGCCATATCCAGCATGAGGTGCCAGAGACTGAGAACTTGGTACTGGGGGCTGCCCCTTGTCCACTCACCCCCCTGTGTGGGGTCAGTGGCTTCACATAGCCAGATGCCAACCCAGGGCCATGTAGAAAGTGTCCGGCAGTCCTCCCATGTCGGCCTGCCCAGAGCACAGGAACTCAGGCTGGACACAGGCTCTCTCTCTCTCTCACCCCTCTTCCCCTACACCCACAGCCTGGCAAATGAGCTCCTGAATGCTTCGTCATTGCCAATGAGCAATTCGTATTGCCAATGAGCTCCTAAGGCAAATGATTCCTCTTTGAAACGAATGGCTTCTGTTTTCAAATGAGTTGTTTAAGTGAGACTTCTGTGACTATAGGATGCTCATACCAAAGCAAACTGGAGAGTCCAGGCTTCCTATGAAACCTAGTACACATTTAGACACCATAGTTCTGGAAAAATCTCCAGTATAGCTGCCAAATATGTTCTCCCCTCATAATATTTAAACATTTTCATGGAAATCTAATCCATATGTTTCTGAGCCATTTATATTTGAATCATAAATTTGTTCTTTTTAAAGATTGAAAGTCCAACAGCTCCTTGTCACTTACAAAGTACATATTTTTACGATGTACCCACTTAAGAACAGAAAAAGCTGCTTTAAATGAGCCCACATAGAAAACAGGTACATTTCTAGTACATGGTCGCTGTTTTGAACACAGACTCAGTTTGGCAAAGGGCATTTCTTACATGCTAGCTGTTTGTTGTGTTAACATTAGAAGTGTGCCAACCCCTCATTCTTTCCCTATGTGATTATTAACTTTGCTGCCATTGTAGTCCTATGAATTCATTCCACACATTCATTATCCTCTGGAGACTTCTATCTTTTAAGTATTATTAAGTTCAGGCCATTCGGGGCTTGCAAAGTGTGGTGTGGGACAATTTTGCTCTTTTGGGGGAATATGAATACAGTTGCAGCAAGTAATTTCTCCACAAGCATCTATTCTCGTGTGGCCTTGTCCAGGTCTGAATTCTTCGACTTCATTTTCGAAACAAACAAAATTTTAGACAGCACTCTCATTCTAGGAAAACCTTCAAGGGGACCAATACACATTAATGGAGTCTTTGAATCCACGACTCCCATCAGTCTTGTACATAAAGAAGATCGGAAGACTGGAACCTTGTGAACAGAAGCATTGTACATCGTTGTACAGCAGCCAAAAGCTTGGGGAGTTTTTGTTTTGTTTTTCTTCTAAGAACTGTTATTTTTCATTTTCTCCAGAAGTTCCTCTGGTTTACTGCATTTCAGCAATGGCCATAGAGATGCTTCGATTTCTCACTAAATCTACTCTTGCTAATGGCTTCTATGTGTTGCAGCCACAGTAATATGAAAATTGTCTTTGCTGTAAGGCACCAGCCTGTTTACTTCAAAAAGAGGTTTTAACCACTGTATCTTTGTCTTATCTTATCATACTCTTGATGTAGTACCACTGTCCAGTTTGTAAATCTATCTTAAGAAGTAAAATGTACCCAAGAGTCTTCAGAAGATTAATTACTGTTGGCTCCATGAGTTATTTTATGATCACTATATTATCTGGCAAGCTATCTTCCAGTGCATATTTAGCACAGGGTATAATTTACACATGGCAAGAATACCCAGACTCCATTAAGCTGTTTAACTCAATATTTTAAAACTCATTTTTCTCATCAAGAAGAATACATAAACATTCGCAACGTCCACAACAGTTTATTTGGGTTCGGAAGGATATTAAAGGACAAAGTGAAATAGCTGAGCTTGTGTCTACATGATAGACTCATAGCTTTCTTACTTGTGAATCTTCAGCAATTTAAAGCAAACAGAATAAATGACACAGTTACAGAAATGGTTGCTGTAGGTGGCCTCACTGCTGAAGTTTCATCCATGCATTCACAATGCCCTCTCAGATCTTTCTGGTCTCACCTTCCAGTCTGCCTTTGCAAAGAGACCATGGGGAAGAACAAGCTCTGTGACTGAGGAGCAGCATTTCAGGCAGTCTTACCTGTCAGCCTCCATGAAACAAGACAGCACTGGAAGATGGCATAGGCCCATATTAACAGAATACAGGGTGACTGAGGTCATATCTTATTGGTCCACAAATATTTGACGTTGAGAATGAGATGTTGCTTTTGTAGTAAATGCCATTATGGTTCATTTGTATAGAATCAGTGTGGCGACCAAATCATCCCACTGAAATAAAAGAAAGAGCTTGGGATTGCAGAGAAGGACAGAGGACAGTGGGAAGAAAGGTCAGGCTGAGAAAGAGTAGGCAAGTTCCATAGAGGGAGCTTGGAACTTAAGAGAACAGAAGTGTGGAGTCTATGGGTGCTCAACAGATACATTTTCACACAGTAATTTAGCCAGCAATAATGAATCAAGCCTTGTTCTATATGTAGTACAACCTTCCTCACCATCCATAAAAAAAGCAGAGTTTTTCTGTGTTAAGAATGAAGGATCTGGGTAAGAGGAGATGTTCAGTAGCATAGCTCACAGTAGGATAAAGGCATAGCTGGAGATGGAGATGGCCTGCATTGGGACAGGTGTCATTCTGACAAGAGTTAGAGGGACTCCAGCTGAGTGTGTGGCAAAGCATTAAGAGAGTTCCTGATGAGAGTTATCACTGCAGTTAAGACAAGCACCTGCTCTTAGAGGCACCTGTGAAGACTGAGTGAGTAGGCTGGACACTGGGTTTACAATTGTGGCTTATCAATCAAGGCAGAAGGACCAACCCATATCCTTGGGCCTGGATCCAACTGCAAACATGGCAGGCATGTGTCAATATGGTGGCTGCCATTATGGCTGGAGAGTGGCAATGAGCAGAAGCAGTAGGCAAGGTAACTATGACATCTTTCAGCCATATGCACAGGGTTTTTTCCTTCTCCTCATAAGCAAAAGGATCTGCTGCCATGTGTGAGTGAAGCTTAACAAACCTCTGGAAGTCTCTCTGTTGTGTAAAGGCTTGCACAGTGCTGTCTGGGGTCTGTCAAGCTATCTGGTAACTCAGCATCCCTCTGCTAAGCATGTGTGAAGTCACTGTCTAACTGATGCCTGCATTTTAAAGATCCTCTCAATTCTTTTCTTTTTTTGAGACAGGGTTTCTCTGTGTAGCCCTGGCTGTCCTGGAACTCACTCTGTAGACCAGGCTGGCCTCGAACTCAGAAATAAGCCTGCTTCTGCCTCCTGAGTGCTGGGATTAAAGGCATGTGCCACCACTGCCCAGCCAATGGACACAGGGTTTCTCCATGTAGCTCTGACTGTCCATAAGCTTGCTCTGTAGACTAATTCTTATGATTATCACTTGTAATACAGCAAGGCCAAGAGTGAGTGTTACATGAATTATTTTATTCACCAAAGGCCTAGAGATGTAGAGTGCTTGATTGTATTGCTTTGCATGGCTAAAAGAATAGTAACACTTTTTTGCATCTTAACTTGATTAATCTCCAATGCTACTATCCATACTTATCAAATCATGAGTGGCCTATGGTGATAATTACATATTCTTTTATCTCCTTTCAGGTGATCTTGAGGGTGAGACAATTAGTGGAATTCTCCATAGCAGTTGACAGACACCCCAATGCAACCATAAATGGATACAACATGGTTATCACTAAATATATACATAAATCCTGTAGTGCCCATTAAAAAAAAGATTTTATCTATCTATCTATCTATCTATCTATCTATCTATCTATCTATGTACACAGTGTTCTGCCTGCATGTATGCCTGCACACAAGACAAGGGTGCCAGATCTCATTATAGATGGTTGTGAGCCACCATATAGTATCTGGGGATTGGACTCAGGACCTCTGGATGACCAGTCAGTGTTCTCAACCTCTGAGACATCTCTCTAGCCCAGTGAAGTGCCCATTCTTTTAAGTATATTATAATCCTACTCTCTGACCACTCAGCTGTAGACTGATGCTTGCTATGAAGGAAAGCAACAGGACTGAGAGAAATTTGAGGCATGGTCCAAGGAGTGATCAAATAGTGAAAGACATAGGCCCATGTCTATAATATCAGTACACTGGAGGCTGAGTGAGGAGGATTATTGCAAGTTTGAAGCCAGCCTTTACTCTGAGTTCCAGGCCAGCCTGGGTTAACAGGTGAGACTTTCTCTAAAAATGTAAACCTCAAAATAAATAGCAAGAAAAAAAAAGAAAGAAATTTGACTCAGGATAGAATCAGCTCATCTCAATGCTATGGAAAGCAGCAACATGGTTGCTATTATGGCAAATTAATTGTACAGTCACCGGACTGCATTCATTTTCCATTGGAAAACAATATTTGTTCCACTAACCACTCCACAGGCCATGCATGACGAATGAGCAATCAATGGGAGCAACAACTCCATTCGGTGCAATTTATCCCAGTGGGTCAAGTCACATTTTTATTGCTTGCTCTTGAGGACATTGTGATGTGGGCATGCTGTGTGTCTGTTTGTCACCAAACAGGTACTGATATTGGTGGAAGAGGGAGGCTAAGAGGAAATAATTGATTCCACCACCAGGGTGTACCTCAAGTTCTTCAGCTGCCAGCACCCAGGCTGTGCTCACTATTCCAAGAGCTGCAGAAACCACAAATAAAGCCCCCTTTCCTCCTGAGGTCACCCTGCTTGTGGAATGACAGATTGCCCTGTTGTGGTCCACATAATGACATGCAGTGGTGAGCAGGGGGTGAGGGAGAGTCTGACTGGCTGGCACTGTGGACTATTGGGCCAGCTGTGGGGCATCACATTACACGGAAAACAACTCTCTGCTTTCCACTCCCGTGAAGGTAAAGGCAGTCATTCCTGGGCTCATTACCCATGTCTATAAAACATGGGAATGGGAGAATGTGCTGGAGTAAATTTCAAAGCTGTCAGGAATTTGTGGTCTTGATATATTCAAGGAGATATTTCTCATATATGTTTTGTAAAACCATCAGCATGTATACTCTGTGACCACTGTGCTGGGGAAGCACAGGCCTTCTGGCAGACTTCTGGGAAATATAGCATGACTAGACTGTCACACTGTCTTCAGTAAGAGCTACTCACATAGAAGTGCGTCCAAGGTAGGTACTGTTAAGGTAAATAAATGAGAGATATTGTAAAAGATAAATAAATAAATAGATAATAAATAATGTATATGTTATAATATATGATATTTCATGTAGTATTTTATATATGAACACACATATATTTTGCCACATTTGATATTCACACAGGAAGTCTGGAAAAGCACATGCCAACAATGTTGCAGTTGGTTACTCTGTCAAGTTCTGTGTTCATTCACTGTCCTTTCTGTGAGTAGAGCACTATAGAGCAGAAACTACGTTAGAGGTTTTGCCCCCTCTGCTCAATATACAGACTGTGGCTTAAAATACTAGTAAATGTCTCTATACTTCAGTTTCTCTGTTTATAAAAACAGGAATGCTAAGTTATGCTTCTACAATGCATGAGATGAATCTAGGTAGAGCAAGAGTTTAGTTCATGCCTCAGGTCTTGGGAAGGATTTGCCAGGTGTTTGTCACTGATCACAAAGGACTGTCATGTTTTATTGACATACAGGATTTTGTGGGTGAAATTAACAGAGGGTTTGCCTCAGATCTGCCATTATATGTTGTGCCATTCACAAGCCTTGTGGCCTGGGGTTGTACCAATATACTTCCCAAGAAGGGTGAAA
This sequence comes from Mus caroli, assembly GCF_978045245.1. Taxonomy (NCBI): domain Eukaryota; kingdom Metazoa; phylum Chordata; class Mammalia; order Rodentia; family Muridae; genus Mus; species Mus caroli. The sequence continues at coordinate 11,703,285 of NW_028227256.1, forward strand.
TTGACAACTGTTAACTTTTACTCACACCCAGCAGTTAGGTCTAGTTCATACTAAAAGAAAAATCATATATTCCTGTTTTCTACTTAGAGAAGGTCGACTTCAAAGCCTAGTGCCTGGATTTCTATGTGCCTCTAAACCCTCCATGATCACATACATATCACAAATAGTGTAAAAAGACCCTTGGGTCAAATTCATCATTGGACATCTCATGTCATCAAGTTCTTTGACTATGTGGAAGGAGAATGGGTTGAGCATCGAGTCCTACGGTCAGAAAATTGAAAAGCACCAGGTAACAGGTGAGAACTCGCACATGTGAAGTGTGTTTTACTGGGATGTGGGAAACCCCTGCACTCGACATGACTGAAGCCAGGCATTTGGAGGAGGGATCTTGAAAAGTTGGACTGGTCTCATTTCAAATTTGTTTTTAAGATTCACCATATTTTACTTGAATCTCCTCTCTGCAAACTATATGAATATTCACTGGGAGAATGGATCTTATGTGCCAGTATTTACCCACTGATAAGATTCTAAAAAACAAAACAAATCATGTCTTCTAAAACATAGCTACTCACCCATCTGCCAGAGGCACCATTCTGTCTGCCTTCAGTTATCTCTGCAATGCCACAGAGAACTCACTTTTCCTGTATTCATCCTGGTCTCCTGCTCTCTTGTTTGAGGAGCACCACCTAGGCTGTTCCTTTGCCCCTAACACTCTGACATGGATAAGTGTGTCGATGAGCATTTCCTATCTACACATTTTGTGGTTTCAAAACACTCCTAGCAAATTTATCACACAGATAAGGGGAGATTCAGAGAGTATGGGGTTGGGAATAGTTGCAGTCAAGACCTAGTGAGAGAAGAGGGAATGGTCCTTAGGTACTGGAATGATGGACATAAAATGGTGTGGCTAAGTGAGGTCAAGGGGAAAACCCAGGTCATCATGGTATATAGAGCTTCAAAAGCTGTGGGACTATCTGCACACCATGCTTGGGAAATCCCTTCTATTCTAAGGGCATCTCATTTTATGAAAAAGACCTGGAAGCCCAGTGAGGACACATGATCTGTTCCAGACAGTGATAGTAACATGACAAAAGAATGAGCTGGAACCTGGCTATGTTATTCTTGAGACTTTTCTAATTTGACAACCTAGGACCCTTTAAAAATGCTCTATACTTGTTTGCACTCTTGAAAACACTGCGACTTTCTTATACAATTAATGACAGGTTTCTCCCAGAAATGTATGTCTGGGAGAAAATGACAGGGCTGAGCTTCTAATGATACTAATTAGCTAGCTGGCTACTAGTCATACACAGAGACACCCCGCTAGTGGGGCTGGGGAATTGCCTCCATCAGTAAAGTCCTGGCCATGGCACAAACACAAGGCCATCAGTTCAGTGAAAAAGCCAGATATGGTAGCATGACTGTGGCTCCAGAGCTGGGGAAGTAGAGGCAGGCAGATACTATTGGCTTTCTGGTCAGCTTAGCCTAGCCTTAGTCACTGGCCCAGTGAGAGAGCCAGGATGAATTAGGTGGATGGTTATAGAGGAATGACATACTTGAGATTGAATGATGGCCTCTATACACTAACACATAGGTATGTGAGAGGGATAGTAAGACCCAGCTTCAATGTCAAACTGATACACCATGGGGGAACTGGGTGTCCCTCCTCTGTTCTATAACCACGTAAGAGCAGAGTAGTAAAGTTCTGTTGTACAGCCATGAAGTGGTCCACAGAAGCCCACTGCCAAAATCTTTCTTTTCTAGGACAAGCATCTCTGCTAGTGGACATCAAGCCAAGACAGAGTTACTTCTTCTTACACATATTATTTGCGGTGACAAGTTTCTTCCTGGGACTTTACAGATGAGATGACCCTACAGGTCTCCTCCACAAAAGTAAACAATAGCATAATATCTCACATTCTTTATACAAGGCCATCAGGATCCAATTTAGATTATCCCAAGAATTCTGCCACTATTACAAATTCCCTGGACCAAAGTGGCTCCATTGCAGGCGAGACTGCACCAGTGTCCAACAGCAACATCACTAATTGATTCTCTCACAGGCAAAGGGCCTTGAAATCCACAGGACTGATGGAGATTCATGGGGTAGACAGGGATACTTGCTGTTTGACTTCAAGTCTTCTGAGGACACCATGAGCAAGCCATGGTATGCTAGGGACATCAGCAATGCAAATGAACTTATCCAGGTACAGTGGATATTAGTCAGTCCAGTCCTTTGAACCCTCAAGGCTGTGGGTTTGGATAAGACTATGATGACTTGACAGATGCAGGCAGAGACTTCATGCTTCACTTTAAGGTTCTTGAACAAAATCCCACATTAATGATAACAACATCAAGTGAATGGCATAGTAAAAAAAAAAAAAAATCCACAAAGGGATTTTTTTAATGGTTCATGAAAATGTGTGCTACAAAATGAAATCTTGACTCCAAGCTTGAAATGAGGGCAAACAGATCCTTCTGGTCTACATCTGCACCCTAGAGCTAAGGCTGTCCCAGAGCCCCCCTCACCCAAATCCTTCCATGAGAGAGCTGGTCTCCTAGGAGCGCTCTCACTCCTAAGGGCAGAGGTGAGATCATCACTTTCACTCCAATAGCTTTCCAAATGGGAACCTACCAGGAGCTCACAGGGCAAAGGAACAGCAAAGCAGCTGGGGCAGGATCCTTCTAGTCTCCACCTGCCCCCTGGAACTAAGGCTGTCCTACAGCCCTCCACATCCAAATCCTGCACAGGAGAGAGCTGGTCTACTTAGAAGTGCGGAAAGACCTAAGATCACCGGCTCACAGGTCCACAGGAAGGGCAAGCTCCAGGCAGACAGCAAGACCAACTAATACCAGAAGTAACTAGATGGCAAGTGCAAGAACCTAAGAAACAGAAACCAAGGCTATTGGCATCATCAGAAGTCAGTTATCCACACACAGTGAGCCCTGGATAGTCCAACACAACAGAAAAGCAAGACTCTAATTTATAATCATATCTCATGATGATGATAGAGGACTTTAATAAGGGCATAAAAATTCACTTAAAGAAATATAGTAGAATGTAGGTAAACAGGTAAAAGCCCTTAAAGAGGAAACACAAAAATCCCTTAAAGAATTACAGGAAAACGCTGCTAAACAGGTGAAGTAAATGAACAAAACTCTCCAGGATATAAAACTAGAAATAGAAAAATAAAGAAATCACAAAGGGAGATAGAAAACCTAGAAAAGAGATCAGGAGTCATAGACATAAGAAGCACCAACAGGATACAAGAGATAGAAGAGAGACTCTCAGGTACAGAAGATACCATAGAAAACATTGACACCACAGTCAAAGAAAATGTAAAATGTAAAAAGCTTCTAACCCAAAACATTCAGGAAATCCAGGACACAATGAGAAGACCAAACCGAAGGGTAATAGGTATAGAAGAGATCGAAGATACCCAACTTAAAAGACCAGTAAATATATTCAACAAAATCATAGAAGGAAACTTCTCTAACATAAGAAAGAGATGCCCATGAACATACAAAAAGCCTACAAAACTCCAAATAGACTGGACCAGAAAAGAAATTCCTCCCATCACATAATCAAAACATTAAAAAAGCAGTAAGGGAACAAGGTCAAGTAACGTATAAAGACAGACCTATCAGAATTACACCACAGTTCTCACCACAGACTATAAAAGCCAGATGATCCTGGCCAGATATCATACAGACCCCAAGAGAACACAAATGCCAGTCCAGGCTACTATACCCAGCAAAACTCTCAATTACCATAGGCAGAGAAAACAAGATATTTTATAATAAAAAGAAATTTACATACTATCTTTCCACAAATTAAGCCCTACATAGGATAATAGGTAGAAAACTCCAACACAAGGGAAACTACCCTAGAAAAAGCAAGAAAGTAACAAACCAAAAAGAAGATAGCCACACACACATAATTTCATCTCTAACAACAAAAGTAACAGGAAGCAATAATCAGTTTTCCTTAATATCTCAACATCAATGGACTCAGTTCTCTAATAAAAAGACATAGACTAATAGACTGGCTCCATAAACAGGACCCAGAATTCTGCAGCATACTGGAAATTCACCTCAGTGACAAAAATACTACCTCAGAGTAAAATGCTGGAAAACAATTTTCCAAGCAAATGGTCACAAGAAACAAGCAAGCCATTCTAATATTGAGGAAAATCGACTTTTAACCAAAAGTTATCAAAAAAGACAAGGAAGGATACTTCATACTCATCAAAGAAAAAATGTACGAAGATGAACTCTCAATTCTGAACAGCTATGCTCCAAACACAAGAGCACCCACATTCATAAAAGAAACTTTATTAAAGCTCAAAGCACACATTGCACCTCACACAGTAATAGGGGGAAACTTCAGGACCACAGTCTCATCAATGGACAGATCATGGAAACAGAAACCAAACAGAGACACAGTGAAACTAACGGAAGTTATGAAGTAAATGGATTGAACAGATATCTATAGGACATTTCATCCTAAAATAGAAGAATATACCTTCTTTTCAGAACCTCATGATACTTTCTCCAAAACAGGCCATATAATTGGTCGCAAAACAGGCCTCAATGGACACAAAAAGTTGGAAACAATCCCATGAGTCCTATAAGATCACCAAGGACTAAGGCTGATCTTCAGTAACAAGAAAAACAACAGAAAGCCCACATAAACATGGAAGCTGAAAAATGCTCTACTCAATAACTTGGTCAAAGAAGAAAAAGAAATTAAAGACTTTTTAGAATTTAGTGAAAATGAAGGCACAACATACCCAAATTTAAGGGACACAATGAGGGCGGTGCTAAGAGGAAAACTCACAGCTCTGAGTGCCTCCAAAAAGAAACTGGAGGGTTGGAGAGATGGCTCAGCCATTAAAGGCTAGGCTCACGACCAAAAATATAAGAAACTGGAGAGAGCATACACTAGCAGCCTGATAGCACATCTGAAAGCACAAAAACACAAAAAGCATTAAATACACCCAGGATGAGTAGACTGCAGGAAATATCAAACTCAAGGCTGAAATGAACCAAGTAGAAACAAAAAGAACTATACAAAGAATCAACAAAACCAGTAGCTGGCTCTTTGAGAAAATCAACAAGATAGGTAAACCTTTAGCCAGACTAATCAGAGGGCACCGAGACTGTATCCAAATTAACAAAATCGGAAATGAAAAGGGAAACATAACAACAGAATCTGAGGAAATCAAAAAATGTATGTACTACAAAAGTCTATACTTAACAAAACTGGAAAATCTGGATGAAATGGACAATTTTCCAGACAGATACCAGGTTTGAAAGTTAAAACAGGATTAGATAAACCATCTAAATAGTCCCATAACCTCTAAAGAAGTAGAAGCAGTCATCAAAAGTCTTCCAATCAAAAAAAGCCTAGGACCAGATTCGTTTAGTGCAGAGTTCTATCAGACCTTTAAAGAAGACCGAATACCAATACTCTTCAAACTATTTCACAATGTAGAAACAGAAGGAACACTACCCAATTCAATTGTATGAAGCCACAATTACTCTGATACCTAAACCACATAAGGACCCAACAAAGAAAGAGAAATTCAGACCAATTTTCCTTATGAATATCAATGCAAAAATACTCAAAAATAATTCTCACTGAATCAAAGAACACATCAAAACAATCATCCATCATGATCAAGTAGGCTTCATCCCAGGGATGCAGGGATAGTTCAATATACAGAAATCCATCAACGTAATCCACTATATAAACAAACTCAAAGGGGGACAAAAAAAAAGCATCATTAGATGCTGAGTAAGCATTTGACAAAATCCAACACCCCTTTATGATAAAAGACTTGGAAAGATCAGGAATTAAAGGCCCATACCTAAACATAGTAAGAGCAAACCAGCTGCCAACATCAAACTAAATGGAGAGAAATTTAAAGCAATCCTACTAAACTCAGGGACTGGACAAGGCTGTACTGTACAAAGAATCAACCAAACCAGTAACTGGCTCTTCGAGAAAATCAACAAGATAGGTAAACCTTTAGCCAGACTAAACAGAGGGCACTGAGACAGTATCCAAATTAACAAAAAACATAGTACAGCAAACCAGCTGCCAACATCAAACTAAATGGAGAGAAACTCGAAGCAACCCTACTAATATCAGGGACTAGATAAGGCTACCCACTTTCTCCCTACCTATTCAATATAGTACTTGAAGTCCTAGCCAGAGCAATTAGACAACAAAAGGAGTTCAAGGGATACAAATTGGAAAGGAAGTAGTCAAACTATCACTATTTGCAGATGATATGATAGTATACTTAAGTGAACCAAAAAAATTCCACCAGAGAACTTCTAAACCTGATAAACAACTTCAGTTACGTAGCTGAATATAAAATTAACTCAAACAAATCAGTGGCCTTCCTCTACTCAAAATATAAAGAGATTGAGAAAGAAATTAGGGAAACAACACCCTTCACAATAGTCACAAATAATATAAAATACCTTGGTATGACTATAACTAAGCAAGTAAAAGATCTGTATGCCAAGTCTCTTCAGAGACTTCAAGTCTCTGAAGAAAGACATTGAAGAAAATCTCAGAAGATGGAAATATCTCCCATGCTCATAGATGGGCAGATTAGTATAGTAAAAATGGCCATCTTGCCAAAAGCAATCTAGAGATTCAATGAAATACCCATTAAATTCCAACTTATGTCTTCAGAGTTAGAAAGTGCAATTTACAAATTCATCTGGAAAAACAAACAACCCAGGACAGTGAAACTGATACTCAACAATAAAAGAACCTCTGGAGGAATCACCATGCCTGACCTCAAGTGGTTCTACAGAGCAATTGGGATAAAAACTGCATGGCATTGGTAGGTACATCGACAGACAGGTAGAACAATGGGATAGAACTGAAGACCCAGAAATGAACCCACACACCTATAGTCACTTGATCTTTGACAATGGAGCTAAAACTATCCAGTGGGGAAAAAAGACAGCATTTTCAATAAATGGTGCTGCTTCAACTGTTGGTCATCATGTAGAAGAATGCACATTGATCCATTCTTATCTCCTGTACAGAGTTCAAGTCCACTAGATCAAGGACCTCCACATAAAACCAGATACACTGAAACTAATAGAAAAGAAAGTGGGGAAGAACCTCAAGTACTTGGGCACAGGGTAAAAGTTCCTGGACAGAACACCAATAGCTTATGCTCTAAGATCAAGAATTGACAAATGGGACCTTGTAAAATTGCAAAGCTTCTGTAAGGCAAAGGACACTGTCAATAAGAAAAATTCACAACCCACAGATTGGGAAAATATCTTTATCAATCCTAAATTCAATAGAGGGCTAATATCAAATATATACAAGGAACTCAAGAAGTTAGACTCCAGAGAACAAAGTAACCATATTTTAAAAATGGGTGTCTTAGTCAGGGTTTCTATTCCTGCACAAACATCATGACTAAGAAACAAGTTGGGGAGGAAAGGGTTTATTTGGCTTACATTTCTATACTGCTGTTCATCACCAAGGAAGTCAGAACTGGAACTCAACCAGGTCAGGAAGCAGGAACTGATGCAGAGGCCATGGAGAGACGTTCCTTACTGGCTTGCTTCCCCTGGCTTGCTCAGCCTGCTCTCTTATAGAACCAAGATTACCAGCCCAGAGATGCTCCCACCCACAAGGGGCCTTTCTGCCTTGATCACTAATTGAGAAAATGCCTTACAGTTGGATCTCATGGAGGCATTTCCTCAACTGAAGCTCCTTTTTCTGTGATAACTCCAGCTGTGTCAAGTTGACATAAAACTAGCCAGTACAATGGGGTACAGGGCTAAACAAAGAATTCTCAACTGAGGAAACTCGAATGGCTAAGAAGCACCTAAAGAAATATTCAGCACCCTTAGTCATCAGGAAAATGCAAATCAAAACCACCCTGAGATTCTACCTCACACCAGTCAGAATGGGTGAGATAAAAAACTCAGGGGACAGCAGATGTTGGCAAGGATGTGGAGAAAGAGGAACACTCCTCCATTGCTGGTGGGATTGCAAGCTGGTACAACCACTCTGGAATTCAGTCTAGTTGTTCCTCAGAAAGTTAGACATAGTACTACATGAGGACCCAGCAATACATCTCCTGGGCATATATCCAGAAGATGTTCCAACATGTAATAAGGACACAAGCTACACTATGTTCATAGCAGCCTTATTTATAATAGCCAGAAGCTGGAAACAACCCAGATGTGTCTCAACAGAGGAATGAATACAGAAAATGTGGTACATTTACACAATGGAGTACTACTCAGCTATTAAAAACAATGAATTAATGAAATTAGGAAAATGGATGGAACTAGAAAATATCATCCTGAGTGAGGTTAACCCAATAATGAACTAACACACATGGTGTGCACACACTGATAGACATCATGGACCTCAAGAAGAAGCAAGACCAAAGTGTGGATTCTTCAGTGCTTCTTAGAAGGGAGACCAAAATACCCATGGAAGGAGATAGAGAGACAAAGTGTGGAACAGAGACAGAAGGAAAGCCATCCAGAGACTGCCCCACCTGGGGATTCATCTCATATACAGTCACCGAACCTAGACACTACTGCAGATGCCAAGAAGTGCTTGCTGACAAGAGCCTGATATAGCTGTCTTTTGAGAGGCTCTGCCAGTGCCTGATAAATACAGAAGTGGCCATCCATTAGACAGAGCACAGGGTCCCCAATGAAGGAGCTAGACAAACAACCCAAGGAGCTGAAGGAGTCTGTAGCCCCATAGGAGGAACAACAATATGAACCTACCAGTACCCTCCAGAGCTCTTAGGGACTAAACCACTAACCAAAGATAGCCATGGAGGGACCCATAGCTCCAGCTGCATATGTAGCATAGGATGGCCTAGTCGTTTGAGGAGAGGAGAGGTCGTTGTTCCTGTGATCGCTTGATGCCCCAGTGTAGGAGAATGTCAGGACCAGGATGCTGGAGTGGGTGTGTTGGTGAGCATGGGGCGTGGGGAGGGGTTAGGGGATTTTCAGAGGGGAAACCAGGAAAGGGGAAAACATTTTAAATGTAAATAAAGAAACTATCTAATAAAAAAATAAAACATAAAATTAAAAACACATAAAATTTCCCATGTTGCACTGAAAATAAATAAATAAATAAAGGAAGAAAGAAAGAAGGAAAGAAGGAAGGAAGGAAGGAAGGAAGGAAGGAAGGAAGGAAGGAAGAAAGAAAGAAGGAAAGAAAGAAAGAAAGAAAGAAAGAAAGAAAGAAAGAAAGAAAGAAAGCAAGCAAGCACAGAGTGCAGATTTCAACATTCTGGCCACTCCTCATGCCTTCTGAGCAGTGCCAGTCAAGATGAGCACTAAGATACAGTCATTCTTTACCCAACATTATGAAAGCCATTTTAGAATGAGAGACTGCTTTGCTCACTTTGGAAGATCTAATCACAAGTGTTGATGGGACCCTCTTCATGAAGGCTTCCCATTCTTTTATGCACTCATTCATGTGCCTTCTCTTTCCTGTACTCATGTGCATTCACCTACTCAGTGGGTTTGGATGTTGCTTCCCATTGCTAAATAGTTTCCTCCTCCCTGACTAGAGTGGGCTCACTTTGCCAGGGGCATCATGGCCCATCTCCTTTCTCACTGCCCACCTTTGCCTCACCAGCACAGGCATTCTTGGAAGGCCAAGTCTTACCTACATCATTAAAGCAACCCTCTCAACACAGGAAGATCCAGTTTTCTCTCTGAAGTCCCTGGGAGGCTTGTCTTGGATAAGAGTAGATGTTTAATAAAAATGGGTTGAGTGGACTAGCATCTCTGCGTCTCTGCTGTCTGCACCATCTTCCCCTGTGCAGTGGTTCAGGGCTGAAGCACTCCACACAGACCACTGATGTCACCTGCTGACATGGCCATCCTCCCATTGCTATTTTCTCTCCAGCTCTCATTGCTCCCAAGAAGCCCCTGCACCACTGCTTTCTTCTCAGGAAGCTTATAGTCCTTAACTTGGGACTCCAAGTCAGCTATACCAACAGGTCTCCTCTTCTTGGTTTGTGCTCTCTCCTGTTCTCAAACCCTTTCCTCTGTCAGTCCCAATGATAGACATGGCCTTCTTTATTTATGGTTCCTTCCTTCTGTCTAGAATATTCTTGCTTGGATCCCTTGGTCACCCCATCTCACCATCCTACCCACCTCTGAAGACTCATTTGCACAGAATCTTACTTCACATTTTCCTTTGTTCCTCCAGGAATGTGAATAAAAATGACTCGCATAATTCATCACTTTTTTCATGCTTCTGTTCTGTTATTTGTTAGCATAACTTAATTTTTGGGAGATAATGTCTCACTCCAGGGCATTTGTGCCTCATTTACTTTTCTGCCACAGAAAAGTGCCTTGTATGTTTTAGGCACTCAATAAATCATTTTGAGTTGAGTGGAACACAGAAATGTGATATAGTCCTCACTTCTGCAAGGACAGGGGAAGAACATGGATGAGAGACCATTGAGGGTAAGATCTGTCAGTTGGACTCTTTGGACACTCTGGACATATTTTCCAATCAACCAGAAAATACAGGATCTACCACATATTGCAAGTATCTGGCATCAGTAGCACCGGATTCTTTCATGTTAAAGCATTTCCCAATCGGGATCTTATACATTATTCACATGAGCACACACACATAGAGCTCAGCTTTCTCAATCGTCAACCCAACTCACAGAGCTCCTCTAACATCGCCATTCCAAACAGAAACAATCTGGCCAAGCCCTGGAAGTTAACAATATCCTTTCAAGTTTACAATATGGCAGATGCTCTGCTAGATGCTTGCTTATAGGATTCACCTGGAGTCCTGGTCACCTGCAAAGTAAGCAGATACAGTAAGGATTGTGTAGGTAAGACATTGGACAACTCATCCAAAGTTAGGTAAATCCAGGAGAACAAGCCAGCATTCTCTATTCGTTGGGTGGGAGAATGTGTCCAGGCCTTTCAATTTGTGACAATTCTAACCCGTGTGTACCTGCTGTGTTTCTATCATTCATCACCAGTTTTTTTTTGTTTGTTTGTTTTGTTTTGTTTTGTTTTTTGTAAATAGACAAGTTCTCCAGGACCCATAAACTACAAATTAAACTTCACTCAATTGGGTATCATATGTGAGTAGTGGAAAGTCTATTTTTTTCCACACACTTTCATATCTTATGTGAGTAGTGGTAATTTCTCTTTATTTTTCCAATAGTTCCTATGCTTTTTCCATCCATTTAAAGTTTTATATAGTTTTAAGTGCTGTGGTTGAAAAGCAAAATAATGCAGGATTTATTGTCCTTTAACACTGTTCCAGGGATACCAGGGGAAGGGCTATGGCACAAAATCTTTGTTGGGCTTTATTTTATCAAAATTACTTCCCAGCAAAAAGATTTTGGGGGTTGTTTTTCTGTTTTGGTTTTTGGTGTTTTAGTTTGTTTGTTTTTTCCTTGTTTGTTTTTATTTTAGTTTTTCTGCTGATACTCCTCTAACAACTCAATTTTAAGTCTAGGTGATGAGTTTTCAGCAAAGTTAATCAGTAAGAAAATTAGGAATGTGAGCAGGAGAGGCTGAGCGCATGCTGGTTTTCTCTGACAGGCATCGGCTGCCCCCTGCTGGAAATGTATGCTTTACAGGTGGGATGGAACAAAAACCAAAACCCAGGTTTTTTGTTTGTTTGGGGTTTTTTGTTGTTGTTTTGTTTTTTTGAGACAGGGTTTCTCTGTATATCCCTGGTTGTTCTGGAACTCACTTTGTAGACCAGGTTGGCCTTGAACTCAGAAATCTGCCTGCCTCTGCCTCCCGAGTGCTGGGATTAAAGGCGTGTGCCACCACGTCCGGCAAGGAAAGTTATTAAACAGCATCTGTTCATTAAATGTGAAATCTCCTTGCCTCGGATACAACACACAGAATCTGCCTCACCTGCTTCATATTCTGATCAGATTGACAAGTTGAAGTAATAGGTTGAATTTGGCTTCTATGTGTGCCTAAAATACAAAGCCTCCCTATCTCCCTCCTCCTCCTCCTCCTCCTCCTCCTCCTCTTCTTCTTCTTCCTCCTTCCCCCCACCCCTTCTCCTTCCCCTTCTTCTCCTTCCCATATTTCTTCCTTTCTATATTTTGAACCTGGGTTTCATGTAACTTAGGCTGGCCCTGAACTCTCTATGAAGCCAAGGTTAACTTTGAAATTCTGAACCTCCTGCCTCTACTCCCCAAGTGTTGAGATTATAAGAAGCTTGTTTCTGTATCGCCACACATAGTGCACTTTGTGTGGTGCTGGGGATCAAACACAGAGCTGAGCAAGTCATATTTGAACTGAGCTCTATCCCCAGCCCTGCCATTTCCCTTACACTGGCTCCTTGAATGGCATTTTTCACTAAGGAAGGGTCAGACCTATTAGGCATAGCCTTTCTTATGCTCTCCCTTTAAAATGAAGGACCAAATTCCCATGGCAGAATGGGATTCTGGATTAAGCAACACACCTGGGACATCCTCACACAGCACCAGACAGAAGAGATGGGGCTACCATCTGATCTTCATCATTATCATATAAAAAGGGAGACTAATAAAAATACCTCATGAGAGGAACTCCACAGGAAGACCAACAGAATCATCCTGGACCCTTGGGGGCTCTCAGAGACTGAACTACCAACCAAAGAACATACACAAACTGGACCTAGGTTTCCCTGCACATATGTAGCAGATGTGCAGGTTGGTCTTCATGTGGATCCCAAACAACTGGAGTGGGCCTTATCTCAAAAGTTGTTACCTACATGTGGGATAAGTCCTATTAGCTTCGCTGAAGTGTCAGGGTGGAGGAATATTCAGGGGCCCCTACCTGCTCGGAGGTGAATGAGAGGGAGCATGGGGGAAGGATTGTGGAAGGGGGAGACTGGGACAAGGACAGTGAACAGGGTGTAAAGTGAATAAGTAGAAAATTATAATTAAAAAAGAAAAAAGAAAGGAAAAAAAAATAAGTAACCCAAAAGAAGAAGCAGAGGCAGCAGGAAGAGGAAGAGGAGGAGGAGGAAGGAGAGGAGGAGGAGGAAGAGGCGAAGGCAAAGGCAGAGGAGAAGAAGGAAGGACAGAAGTAGAACAAGTAGAAGTTAGAATGAAATTATGTCAAGAGATGTTGCTATCCCACCAGACTGGATTCATGAGATAGGCATAGGTCAAGCCTGATCCTATAATACAGACATCTTTTCATATCATGCATTACAGATTCTGTATCATCTTGTAACCTTAAATTATTTACGTTGTAAAAGAGTAGTTAGCTTAAGTACAGACTTTTCTCTTGTTTTCAGAAATATGCTGATACTTTGTTGGTATTGAATTTCTAGTTGTCTATGGCTTGCTTTGCTTCTGCAGAGTGTTTTCTGTTATCTATAAATCAAACATTCTTGACTTATTTTTGAGAGACTCAACTTTGTCAATATAGTGAGAAAAATGTTTTTTTTAAATGTTTGTCAAAGTGATATCTTTAAATATCTAAAAAGAAATCCCTTGTGGATACAGTATTTCAATCGCCTGCCCTTCCACCATGTGCACACAGGTGAGTAAAATGACCATGCAGGTGACAGAGGGATCCTGACAGTCACCTGTTCAGTTCACTCGTGCTGTTACTGTGGCATCCACTCTCCCAAACTCAGAACCAACTCTGACTCTCTTGGAGTGGTTACATCATGCAGGAAAGAAAATATTGTTCTGAGGTTTATAGTTTTTGAGTCTGCTCTCCTAAGTTAGCATCTCCTTCTCTCGTTGCCTAGAATAGAAAGCACCAGTTCCCTTTGCAAACCGTTCAGAAGCATAGAACCATATAGGGCGATTCATTTGTTAGTTCCTGGTGTTTAAAATTTTCCTGCATTTTGAGACTAGAAATGCCAAGCATGAAATTCTAATACAACAAACATGGAGAACCATAAGGAATGATAAACTGAGTCAGCAACCAATGCCTCTGCCTGTCCCTCATCTAGCAAACTAGTTCATCCTTTGGCAAACTGTCAAAGCCTGCTGCCATGAGATTCTTTCCTTTTGTAAATTCATAATGTCTGTGGTTTTAAACAGTCATCTTTGTTAGTCCAAAATTGTTTCCATCTATACTTTGAAGTACATGGGACACTTTGTAAGTCTATTCATTCAAAGATTTAAGTGACTTGCTGAGACTCCCAGGCAGGACTGCTAAACAATACTCTTTGCGGGGGGGGGGGGGGGGTCCCACCTCAGCCTGGTTTTCACCTCACCATTCTTCCCAGCTCATCTGCGGATCCTTAGATACCCCACAGTTGTGTGTTCCCACTCAGTGCACATTCTACAAGCTGGTGCTTTTATTTGTCATTTTTGGATCAATGCTATTGATGCTTGTAAGCCCTTCTATGGTCGTCCCATAATTCGTTTCACAGTACATATTCTCATTGTAGAATTTTGTAAAGCACAAGGCAAATGTGTTTACACAATAGTTCTAAAAGCTAATGTTTATTGTGACAATTCTGTGATAGTTTTACATGCATGATCTCTATGAACGTAGAAAGCTACAGTAGAGGGATTAAATGCTGTGGCTGACATGACCCATGTGTGTAGAGAATATATGCAAGCTCTTGTCCTTCCAGTCTTCCACAAACTTGCCATGTGCAGCTGTTTTGCAATGGAATCCTATCTATTTCAGGTACATATTGATTCTTTAATAGATCTCTGGTGTTAGGCTAGCACCTATATCTAATACGCTGTCAAATATATGCTACAGGAGTGGATGAATGAATGAATGAATGAAATGAATGAATCCTTGAACATCCTTTTCAAGCAAAGGTCAATGTTAAAGTCCTCATTTTCAAAATCTGAGAAAGGTTCTCAAAAGAAGTCAACATGAACTTCTCTGTGTTCAACCCCCCTTGCTCCATTTCTTCCTACACTCCATTCTAGCACAGATGCTGAAAGCCTGGCTACTCCTGAGTTGTTGTGGCATCTGGCCTTCTCAATGCTTCCTCCTTATTCACCCAATGCTTTCTGGTTTCCATTCTCTCAGATTGTGAAATCCAACCCCCTCCCCCAACAGCAGCAGTAATAGCAGCAACAACAACAACAACACAACATGCTTTCCAGGATTGACCAATGCTGCAAGATACAAAGTACCAGGCTTGGGGGGTTGGTGGGGGTATTGGGGTTGGAAGAGGGCAGTACTGTAGTGGCCAGGAATACAAGAACTGAATCCCTCAGGAAGCTCACCAGCTTAATAAAGAGCAGAAAAACAAGAAAGTCAAGATTCGCCAAGGTCCTTTGCAGGGTTTTATGTTCAGTAGATGATTAGTAGGGAACCCTACCCCTTGGAACTGCCTAGAAGTCAGAGAGCTCTCCAGTAGGCAGCTTCTATGTGGACTCACTCACACTGGGGTGAAAGTTTTGATGACACAGCTATCTTTGAGTACCCCATACTCTTGAAAGTAACCCCAACAAACTCACTGACTCGTCAAGCTTGACTTGAATAGAATCATATCTCTTGTTTGTCATGCATAATCCATCTAGATCAAGTAAATATTTGTGAATGGCTTCCCAGAAAAAGCCATGAAATGAAGCAATGATTTCATAATGAAAGAGTCACTCTCATGACCTCCTGACCTCGCAGAGGTCCCATTCCCATCCATCATCGTGCTGGGAGCTAGGTTTTCAATGCTTGACTCAGGAGAAGCACACAACACTCAGCTCATATTGATAGGGCCCTTCCTTCTTCATTCTTCCCCAACTAAAGTGAAGGCTGCAGAGAACAGGAAGTCTGTCCTGGGCTCAGCATTTGAGCCTTGGGTGCTCAGTAACCTCCAGGTCAAGTATTGAACTTATTGGGACACCAAAACAAAACACCACCTTTCCACAGAGGAAACGAGTGCGTATTACTGTTCATTCCTAAGAGGAGAGTCCGTTAAGCTCCAGTTTTCTCATTAAAGGCAGAAAAGAGAATGGCAACATTCATGGTATAGGAATTTACTCTAGCAAGGGCATCGCGATGGGAAAGAGTGTGTTAGTTGAGAATAAATGCAAGCAAAAATTACAAATTATTGTTACATAACTGGAGAGTTCATTGGCAACTCATCACTTCAACTTATATGCTACATCCACTCTGGTAGTGACTCTCATTACAGGTTTAGAAACCTGGAAGCAGTCCTGAGGCAAAGAGTTTCACAGAAACTTAGCTTCCTGGAACCTTGGCATATACTCAAAACCTATTCCCGCATTATTCTGGGGTATGGATCTGTGTGCCCTCTTTCAGTATTGTTTTATTATAAGTGCCTTTAAGGATTGATTTGGACACATAGACAAGCCTCCACCAGTGTTCCAATGGTTCCTAGAAAGTCCTTGAAGCTGACCCTGAGCTTGGAATTCAGTAAGAATGTTACCTATTCAGTAACACTCAAATTTACTTCTAGTAGAGAAAGTGAAAATAATCAGGCATTACAATTTACTTGAATAGAGCTAGAAAGCTCAGGGCTAGTCTATATAGTAATTACTTAGGACAATAGCCGAGTCACACCCAAATACAGGAATACACAATGGCCTAGGAAATAGGAGGGTTGTAGTATTATTCATGAAAGGGTTAGTAGAATGGAATTCAATTCGCTTCGTGCAGGTTTTTTTCACTAGGCCCAGAGGAATGGCATAATCAGGTATTTACTAAGGACCCCTGGTGGTGAATTTAACAATAGACTAGCATTGTATCAGAGCATTCACCTGGCTCCTGTGTTTAGCTGATCTAAATTAAGCATTGTTCATATTCTCCGTTGCAAACAAGGCTGGCTCCTGCAATCTTTTTATGTATGCATTTTCTTTGTTTTGTGTTAAGAACCAGTGTACCTTGATGGATGTATTCACCTAGCCTTCTTGTTTTTCTTCTGTATGAAAAGCCTGGTGTTTGCTTGGACATTATCCATCCAGATACAACACTCCCTTGTGTCTGTGTCCATTTGTCATTTTTCTCACCAACCCTTGCTCACCTGTAACCAGAACCCCATTCCTTGCAGATCGGACACCCAATAGAGGTTCGTCTGCAATACTTATATGCTAGAAACTTGAGGACATGATATTTGTAATATAAAATGTCTCCTTAGCCAAATGTTCCAAGTCTTTCTCAGTTGTCAACAGTATTATGTTGGTGCCCAGGCAAGAGGTCTAAGGGGTTGTTTATTGAAATTAACCTTAAAAGAAACATTCACAATTTTGTAAGTTAACACATTATCCCCAAGAGGAAAATATGGGCAAGAGACAATGAGGTGTCCCCGGCCTCTGTAGCTTTGTATCTGACATTAAGCTTTGCAAACAGAACAGCTCAGGACTACAGATGGGTATAAAGGCATTTGCTTAGCACCCTTGGTAGGTCTCACTTGGATTCCCAAGCACAGAGAACTAATCAATTAGTTAAAAATTAAAGCAAGATCCCATAAATAATAAAATTGCTGTCCTTTATGTTTCTATCCTGAATGTTATGGACCTCTTTTTAAAAAATGGTTTCATAAATTTATTTTCCTTTTTTATTGTATTGAAAATAGTCTTTTCGCATACAATACATCCTATTTATAGCACTCACATCCCACTCCTCTCATTTCTCCGCAAGTTTCCTCCCTGTGGAGTCACTTCTTTTCTGTTTCTCATTGGAAAATCACAGGCTTCTAAGAGATAACTACTAAACATGTCAAAATAAAATATAATAAGATGAAACCAAAACTATCGTACTGAGGTTGGACACAGCGATCTAACAGGAGGAAAAGAGTCGTAAGAGCAGGAAACAGTGTCAAAGACCCACTCATTTTCACAGGCAGATGTCCCACAAAAATACTGAGCAAATAGCTATAATATATACATAGAGGACCTGGTACAGTCTCATTTAGGCTCTGTGGTTGCTGCTTTAGTTTCTGTGAGCTCATACCTCCTTGCTTAGTTGATTCAAAGGGCATTGTTCTTCTGTTGTCCTCCATCCTCTCTGGCTGTTACAATTTTTTCTATTTCTCAGGATTCCCCAAGCTCTGAGAAGAGGGCTTTGATGGAGATCTCCCATGTAGGCTCTCTCCCTCTACATGCTGTCTACCTGTGCATCTCTGCATTTATACCCATCTAATGCTGGAGAAAGCATTTTTGATGACAACTGAACAAGTCATTGACTGTGAGTATAGCATAATATGATTAGAAATCATTTTATTGATTTTTAAAAAGACAAATGGTGTTTGGTTTTAGCTTAGGACTCTGCTATCTAGTCTCTGGTTCTTATTTACCTATGCAGTGTTGGGTATAGGTTCCTTTTCGTGAAGTGGCCCTTGTCACAAATCAGACATTGGTTGGCTACTCCTGCAGTTCTGTGCCAGCATTGCCCTAGTATATTTCGTAAGCAGGACAGCTTGTAGGTCAAAGGTTTTGTGTTTTGATTGGTGTGACTAATAACCATGCCACCAACAAAGTTGTTGCTGTTCTATCATAGCTGCTCCATAATGGGGATAGGTCAGAGACAGAGACTGAGCTCAGACCTCCCAAACCATGACCCCAAACAAATTCTCTCTTCCTTAAGTAGCTTTCTGCCAGGCATTTGGTCACAGCAATGAGAATAAAAATTATGCCTGCATCAATCTGAACAACCCTAGGGTGCATTCATGGGTACCATGGTATCAGAGCAGAAGCTGCCAAAGGCTTCTAGTTAACCAATGCCCATGACTTGGCTTATAGACGATGATGTGCACAAACTTTAGTACATCCCAAGTCAGGTGGAAGGACCCTAGAGTGTGGGTATAGTGGCAATGAAAACCCAAGTTTCAACTCAAATTAAATATGTAAAATGAATCTGTATTCATGCCCATAAATGACCTTCATAAAACTAAACAGGGCTCTGGGACAAGTGGGTAGAAACAGAGATAGTGAGACTTCAAAAGAGACTCAGGAAGTAGCATAGAAGAAGCCAAAATTTCAAGAGGATGTTGCCCTGGAGGTCAGGGGTTAACTGGCCTGAGGGTCAGAAACAGGGCCTTTCAGGACTGGGGAGAAGCCACCTGCTTCCCTACACTTTCATTCTATGGCTGTTCTCTGTGAACTGCACACTGATTTTGGAAAACAGAAAGAAGGCAACAGTGCCCTCCACCTTCATTCGGGAGTTTCTAAATGGTTACCAGCAGTTGCGGCCAACCTAAAGGACAGTCCCTCTGATAAGGCCATCAGAAAAAAAATCAGAACAAGCGGGCGGGCGGGGGGCGGGGTAGGTGTTGGCATTCCTTCTAGGCTCTGCCCAACAGTTACCTGGAAACAGGTCTGGCTTGCTATAAAAGGGGCTGTTTGGCCCTTCCTCACTCTCTCTGACCCTTCTCTCTCTCTGACTCTCTTCTCTCCTCTACCCTCAATCTTCGTCTCCCCCTCCCCTCTTGCTCCACATGTTCCTGACCAGCATCTCCTCTTCTCTTTTCACTCCCTTGTCTATCTGTCTGTCTTTTTCTGTCTCTACTCCTTTCTCAACTCCTCTACCTATGCCACAAATAAACTCTGTTCTACACTATACCCATTCTATGGCTGGTCCCCTTGGTACCTCAGGGAAAAGGGATGCCCCAGCACAGGCCCACAGAGCACCCCCTCCCACCTCACCATAACTCCCTCTGTCAAAAATACCCTGGTCTTTTATAAAACACAACAGGCTTCTGTTGTAAAAGCTTGCTCCTACTTTGAAACAGTTCTTCCTACATAGTTTCCTGAATTTTGAGGTGTTCTGTTGTGGAAAATATTAAAAAGAACTGACAACTTCTCACCCTCCATCCAGTAACTCTCTGCCTACCAACTCTCCGGCAGGGTTGGAGCTTCCAAGTTCCCTTTGCTGCCACGCCAGCCCCACACAATGACCATCCACCCCACGGTCATCTGCCACAACACCCAGCAACCCGGGAGAAACAAAACTCTAGAAGCTTATAATTAACAAGTTAGATTTACATATCAATAAATTCTCAATTCACAAAATGCTCACACAGTAATTTCAGAGCCAATTGATAATGATACAAGCTGCCTTCCTAGATCAGACAAGTTATCCCTATATGGTATTCATAACTACCTGTGACTATTAAAACCACACAGGATCAGGATCTGCTTCCTGTCTGTGTGCTTCCATCTTAGCTTCTCCTCCTCCCTCCTCTGAGTCACTCTCTGTCCCTGCAACTCTTCATGTCCTTTTCATGTCCAATCACAGGCCTCCTGCTGCACTAATACTTTAAGGTAATTGGTCAGGGAGAACCCTGCCACAGTGCTCTTTCATTCAGGATGTTATGAGACTGGCAGTTGGACACTAGTTTTTAAATGCCAGAATTGGGGAGGGGTGTCAACTTTATTTGTGATTTTTTTTTCCCTTGAGAATTCTTCTACCCCCTACCTCCAAATTTGGAAAGCATGACTTTAAATTACAATAGAAGAAAAATAAGATAGACATCTGTTATTTAGAGAAACACACCTCAAATTATTGCCAACCTGTTCTTTTGCTAACAATTCAGCAAGGAAGAAAATATAGGCTCCATTCTGACTCAATGTAACAAATAATTTGACTTTTTCTTTATAACTTATGTGCATATTTTTATGTATAGAGGTTTTAAAACTGCATACATGTGTACTTATATCACATATACCTATGACTTATAGTGGACAATAAAATGATTAAATTCCCTGTGGCACTATGGTTTTGAAACACCTATTCCTGAGATAATATTATTGACCATAAGTGGGCAGTATACACACAGATTATGACTGCCAAATCTTGATTTATCCATGGTTTTCTTTATCTCAGGCTGCCAACCAATATTGCTGCTCATGGTGGTTTGTAAGTATCAGTTTAACACAGATAACTCACCTGAGAAGAGGAAAGGTCCACTGAGAAATTGTCTCCATAAGCTTGGCCTGTGTCTGCGGGGCTGTTATGATTCTCCTCTGACAGCCACAGGGACTGACCTTCCAGTTAGTAATGCCCCATTCCCACAGAGCAGCCACAGAAGGAAATTGTGGGGGAACTGACAACTTCTCCCCCATCTAGAAGGGCCCTGTTTCTGACCCTCAGGCCAGCAGCTAAGCCCTGACCTCCAGAGCAACAACTTCTTGGTATTTCTGCCCTGTCCATGTTACTTCCTGATAGGTGAAATTTTTAAAGTTTTTACCTCTCCTGACCCACAGGTCCCAGACCCCAGTCTAGTTCTATGAAGGTCATTTATGGGCATGAAGACAGTCTTCTTCTATAAGAAACATCACTTTCTGGATTGATGACTAATATAGGATGGTCCAGCCAACTGTGGGCAATCAGAAGAGTGGAATCTGTGTTCTATCTATGGCCTTTGGTAGAGCCTGGCCATTCTAATATGCTTCACAGGCTAGGATGCTGCTGCTCTGCTTCATTTTTGCTACTAGCTAGGTAAAGAAGCTCAGCTGAGGAACTACCTCCTTCAGACTGGCCTGTGGGCCTGTAGCATCTTCTTAAGTCCTCATTAACCAAGGAGGGTGCAAATGACCATGAGTAGGGCCACTCTTGCACAGGTGGGCCTAGGCTGTTTACAAAAGGCCTCTGAGACAAACCACAAGGAACGCGTTTATTCTTTCATGGCCTTGGTCTTAACTTCGGGTCCTACCTGCAGAGTTCCTGCCCTGACTTGTCTCAGTGATGAACTATGATGCAGAAGGCGCTTTTGGTCAGAGTTTTATCGCCAGGTAAACAAGGACGCCTGCCCTTTTTAATTCCTTAGAAGGGAAGCTTGTCTCAGCAGGGAGGCGTGTCTCAGCAGCTTCCTCCTCTGATCACTAACCTGGGTGCAACTTGTGGTCAATGAGTGAAGATGGAGGCGTTATCCCCCCCACCCCCTTGGCATTGCTTTGCCTTTTCCCTTTTCTATTCATGATTGCACATGGATAGAATATGGAATTGATATGAGGAGAGCGACCCAAGAGTGTTTGAGAAAGCAGCCTATCCACACCGGGGCCGTCCTGGAGCGACTGGGTAAGCTGACCTCCAGGAATGGAGCTGGAGCCGCAGGAACCTTCTCTGCTTCTCAGGACCACCATTAGCAACAGCACTATATGGAGACTGGGTAGGCCCTGGGGTCTTTGTGACACGTCTTGCTAAGCTCCTTTGCCCCTGTAGCCTCCTGGGTCCCAGGTCCTGAGTCGCTTCTTCTTCCAGGCATTTCCTAGCCCTGATGCTGTAGCAAATGCCTCATCAGGAGTCTGCACACATGCCTTTGCCTCGGGGATCTGTCTACTAGGAGATCCGAGCTCAAACTGTTTTGATGTTGGTAGGCTATGGCTGCACTGAGTGCAGTCCCAAACCTTGTACTCCTGTACTAAGTCACCTAGGCCTGAGGGGAGGGACGGGAGGTGGGGTGGGAGGCGGAGGGGGGCGGGGGGAGGGGGCAATGCCTCTCTGTGAGGCCAATGGGCTCTTCCTCAACATTGCCTGCGATTCCAGTATTTAGCACAAGATGGCGAGCTAGTAACATGCTTCTATGGGGGCTACCGCAGCTGAGCGCTCAGAGGGACTCTGAGGGAACTCACATGCCTAAGGTTTTTGGCTTACTTCAGTTCTGCTACTTTTCCTGAGTGGCAGAGTCCTCAAGAACTGAAAGGTGGGTGTGTGAGCAGACTGTCCGTGGAGGTGACTTTCGAAAGTTTCCCAATTTTCTTGAATTTGGTGACAGATTATTGAGACCTTAAAATAAGTTAAGTGTCATTTAGTCACAAACCCTTCCTAAGTAGTTACCTAGTTGGAAGGAATCATAATTTTAAATTCTTGCACCGGATTCTGTGCCTAGGTAATCTTGTTAAGTATTTAATTAGTTTTCATTCCTGTTAGTGTTAAGGCCATGTGATGAACATAGCATAAATTGTGTAGAAGGCTCCTTGTAGCTCAGAAGGGTTACAAATTTATGTTTCTATGAAATCCCCACCACAGGTGTCCCCATAAGTACAGAAATGCTTATCATCTTTAGAGGCCATCACACATCTTCTTGGTGACTTTTATTAAGTCTACTGTCACCTCCACTTCAATACAGACTTATTTTCTCTTTTGCTACTGGTAAAGCTTGAAAAACTCTGGTTCACCTATGAGGAGCAGAAAGTGTCTTTATCCTCATCAATAAAAGAACTTCTGGGGGAATCACCATCTCAGACTTCAAGCTGTACTACAGAGCAGTAGTGGTAAAAAAAAAAAAAAAAAAAAAAAACTTCCTGGTATTGGTACAATGAGAAACAGGAAGATCAATGGAATAGAATTGAAGACCCAGAAATGAACCCACACACCTATGGATACTTGATCTCGACAAACGAGCTAAAACCACCCAGTGGAAAAAAAGACAGCTTTGTTTGTTTGTTTGTTTGTTTTGAGACAGGGTTTTTCTTTGTAGCCCTGGCTGTCCTGGAACTCAGAAATCCACCTGCCTCTGCCTCCCAAGTGCTGGGATTAAAGGTGTACACCACCACAGCATTTTCAACAAATGGTTCTGGTTCAACTGGCAGTCAACATGTAGATGCATGCACAGCAATCCACTCTTATCTCTTTGTACAAAGCTCAAGTTCAAGTGGATCAAGGACCTCTACATAAAACCAGATACACCGAATCTAATAGAACAGAAAGTGGGGAAGACCCTCAAACACATGGGCACAGGGGAAAAGTTCCTGAACAGAACACCAATAGCTTATTCTCTAAGATCAAGAATTATGAGACCTCATAAAATTGCAAAGCTTCTGTAAGGCAAAGGACACTGTCAATTGGAAAAATTGGCAACCAACAGATGGGAAAAGAACTTTACCATCCCTACATCTGACAGAGGGCTAAAATCCAATATATAAAAAAGAACTCAAGAATTTAGCCTCCAGAGAACCAAATAACCCTATTAATAATGAGGTACAAGAGCTAGCCAAAAAATTCTCAATTGAGGAATACTGAATGGCTGAGAAGCACCTAAAATAATCTTCAACATCCTTAGTTATCAGGGAAATGCAAATCAAAACAACCCTGAGATTCCACCTCACTCCAGTCAGAATGGCTAAGATCAGAAATTCAGGTGACAGCAGATGCTGGCAAGGATGTGGAGAAAGAGGAACACTCCTCCATGCTGGTGAGATTGCAAGCTTTTACAACCACTCTGGAAATCAGTCTGGCGGTTCCTCAGAAAATTGGACATAGTACTACCTGAGGACCCAGATATACCATATACTCAGAAGATGCTCCAACATGTAATAATGACACATGCTCCACCATGTTCATAGCAGCCATATTTATAACAGCCAGAAGCTGGAAAAAAACCCAGATGTCCCTCAGCAGAGAAATGGGTACAGAAAATGTGGTACATTTACACAATGGAATGCTACTCAGCTATTAAAATCAATGACTTCATGAAATTTGCAAACAAATGTGTGGAACTTGAAAACATCGTCCTGAGTGAGGTAACCCAATCACAAAAGAACACACATGGTATGCACTCACTAATAAGTGGATATTAGCCCAAAAGTTAATAGCCAAGATATAATTCACAGATCATATGAAGCTCAAGAAGAAGGAAGACCAAAGTATAGATGATTCAGTGCTTCTTAGAACAAAGGGGGAACAAAATACAAGAGGAAATAGGAAGACAAAGTGTGGAGCAGAGACTGAAGAAAAGGCCATCCAGAGACTGCCCCACCTGGGGATCCATCCCATATACAGTTACCAAACTCAGACACGATTGTGGATGCCAACAAGTGCTTGCTGACAGGAGCATGGAGGGACCCAGGGCTCCGGCCACATATGTTGCAGAGGGTGGCCTTGTTGGACATCAGTGGAAGGAGATGCCCTTGGGCCTGTGGGTGTTCGATGCCACAGTGTAGGGGAAGACCTGGGAAGGAAGGCAAGAGTGGGCCGGGGTGGGGAGAGCATCGTCATAGACGCAGGGGAAGAGAGGAGGGGATAGGGGTTTCTGCTGTAGACCAGTCGGCCCTCCTCAATCTACGAGAGAAATTAGGGTTTCAGACAGGTGGGCAAGGAGTTGGCGATGAAAAGAGTGACAAACAAAGGAGTGCTGTATCTGGATGCAATTTGTCAAAGTGAGCATCAGTCTTATATATTACAGAAAACAGAGAAGTTAAGTGATACATTAAGGCCATCCAAGGTACATTGAAGTTATCTGATGCAAAATGACTTTTACAACAAAACAGAAGAATGCATACTAAAAGCTAACTGGAACCAGCTGGGATCAAAAGCAGCCCCATAAGGTCAGTTTAATCTTAGCAGCCAGGAGCAAGGTCTTCACACCCTTGCCATAGTTCCAATTCTAGTCTATTGTATAGTCCACCTCCCCCCTAGGCCATTGTAATTGCCTGTGTATGGGAGAGACTCAGCTATCTATAGTTATAAGTATTTACTCTAGTTCCTTCTTAGACCACAACCTTCCTTCTTCCTAGATCATTGTAAATTCTTGAATATGAGAGTAACGTGGCTATTATTCTAAGTGATTGTGTGGGGGGACTTTCTCCTAATAAGTAGTGTTGTCTGCCATATACTACAATATAATAAGAATTCTAAACTTACTTTGCTAAGCTTGCCCTGAGATTTCTAACTCTATGTAGTAGATAGTAATGCCTGATTTCTTTCACTATTTCTCTTATAATACTACAGGCAATTCTGAATGTCACTGAATAGGCAACATTCTTACTGAATTCCAAGCCCAGGGTCCGCTCAAGGTCTACCTAGGGCATTGGTGAAGTCCAGGAAGCAAAGTTCGATTTTGCTTAGGTATATGGCAAGTCATTGCTTGGAGGCACCTATAACAAAACAATGCTGAAAGAAAGCACACAGATCCATTCGCAAGGACAAGTTTGAAGAATTCATTATATGGTATGCCACGGTTCCAGGAGACTAAGTTTCCATGAACTTTTCGCCTCAGGACTGTGTCCAGGTTTCTAGGCCTGTCATGCGAGTCACTACTGGAGTGGATGCAGCAGGTCTCTGGAGGGGAGACCTGGAAAGGGAATAACATTTGAAATGTAAATAAAGAAAATATCCAATAAAAGGAAGAGAAAGAAAGGGAGGAAGGAAGGAAGAGAGAGAGAGAGAGAGAGAGAGAGAGAGAGAGAAAGTGTCTTTATCTGAAACTCATTTAAACAACTCCTACATACAAAATTAGCTGACTGTTCTAGTCACAGCGGGTTGCCCAGGTCAGCTTTAACTGGCTCTGCCCTCCTTTCTTCCTTTCAGTAGCTTGGCTCCCATCTTCAGGTTGGCCACTTTCTGCCTGTGCTGTGTTCTCCAGGAGTGTTCACAAAATCCTTCCAGTAACCACAGAGGGAGTATGAGACTTTAAACTGTCCATATCAGCAGAAAATGAGGACAACAAACTAAAAACATTTGCTTAGACTCACAAGTCTTTCCTAGGTAGCTTTGGCTAGCATCTCCCCAGAGAGAGAGAGAGAGAGAGAGAGAGAGAGAGAGAGAGAGAGAGAGCTCTGACTCACATTCTGGACTCCGTTCTATTTTAAACTCTTTAAGCTAGATGTAGTTGTACAACTCATCTACTGTTCTTAGTTCACATCCAAGGTGAAGTTCAAGTTAACACTTAAAGTAAGCTTGACCTGGGTGGCCGTGGTCCCTATCTTTATACACACATGCTTTTCTCTTGCTCCTGGCAAACAATCCTTTGGAGATACAATGGAGTTCTGAATTAGAAGAAACAGGTTTAAGCTATGACTACCATTTACCCTGGGTAGCCATTGGCACATTCCTAATGTCTGTGAGCCTCAGCTTTCCTCTGTGTAAATGAAGATAATCAGAGACACATTGTTGTATCTTATGTGTAATTAAAAGGTATGATAATAACTGTGAGGTATTCACAAAGGGCTCAGAACATCTCTTCTGATTTTGAAGCTTTTTTTCCTTTTACTGCCTATACTCTCATTCAGTTCTTTTTCCATCCAAGAAATCTTTCAAGTAGTTAGAAAATAGAGCTCATGCCAAGTGCTAACACCTGACTGTGCACGTTCCTAGGCTCTGTGGTAACTATGTCAGGTGCTTCAAAGCTAAGACATTCTGAAAATCAACATCATCTTGTGAAGGAAAGAGAAAGATCATATCAAAGAGTAATAACACCTAGTTTGCCAGTGCCTGACAAATACAGAGGTGATTGCTCTCAGCCAACCATTGGACTGAGCATAAGGTCCCCAGTGAAGGAGCTTGAGAAAGGACCCAAGGAGCTGAAGAGGTCTGCATCCCCATAGGAGAAATAACAATATGAACGAACCAGTACCCCCAGCGCTTCCGGGGACTAAACCACCAACCAAAGAGGGCCATGGAGGGACCTGTGGCTCCAGCTGCATAAGTAGCAGAGAATGTCCTTTTTGGTCATTAATAGGAGGAGAGGTACTTGGTCTGTGATGGCTCTAAACCCCAGTGTTGGGGAATGCAGAACAGAGAAGTGGGTGGGTAGGTGAGCAGGGGAAGGGGGGAGGGGATAGGTGGTTTTCAGAGGGGAAACCAGGAGAGGGGATAATGTTTGAAATGTAAATAAAGAAAATATTTAATTTTTTAAAAAGCAGTTTTACAAGTTCAAAAAAGATGCATAACCAATCTTTTTAGTTAACATACAAAGCAATTCTTTCCACAACATGTCCATACATATACATCTGTATACATTTCTCTCACCTTTCCTACTGTCTGCACTGCCTCTTGTGAGTCCCCTCCCTCCCTCTGAAGAGTCCTCCTTTCTGCTTTCATAATACACAATATTCCTTCCTCCTTCTTTTGATTTCTTCCTCCACCCATTTACTATATGTATAGAAATTTAAATCTAGTCCCCACATTTGAGTGAAAAACTGCTGTCCTGTCATTCCGAATCTGCTCATTTTGCCTAACACTATGATTTCTAGCTCCAGATGTTGTTCTACAAATGTCACAATTTCATGTTACTTTACAGCCGGATAAGATTCTATTATGTATACATACCGCCTTTTCCTTATCCAATCACATGCTGATGGCCATCTAGGCTGCTTCTATACCTTACCCATTAAATAGCACAGTGTGGAGCACAGCTATTTTAAAACAATCGAAGCAGAAGAAAAGGCAGAAGTGTCTTGCTACCCACTCTCTGCTCCATCCATTGCTAAGAGAGGAGATCAGATACTGTGTGTGTTTTTCCCCAAAGGCAAACTCCTGCTGTTAATTGTCCCATGGTTCTTCTTATCAAAGTCATGAAGATTCTAAAGCTGTTTCAAATAGAATCTTTTCAGGTCAAAGGGAACAATGGCTGTTTCTATACATGCTAGGCAGTTGCTCTACCATTTACTTACATCCTCATACATCTCTTTTATTATGCTATCTATCTATCTATCTATCTACCTATCATGTATGTGCATGTGCGTGCATGCGTGTGTGTGTGGTGTGAGTTGGCACACACATGACACAGTACACTGTTGGTGGTCAGTGGATAATGGACAGCTTAAGGAAATTAATGCTCTCCTTCCACCATGTGGGTTCTGGGGACCAACTCAAATTATTAGGCTTTACCCATTGAACCATCTTGTTAGCTGACCTCAGCCCTCTTACTCTTAATTTTGAGAAAGGGTCTCAATGAGTTGTCCAGGCTAAACATAAGCTTACGTTGTAGCCCAGGTAAATCTTCTGCTTCAGCTGTCTGAGTATCAGCAATGATCTCAAAGGCAGAGGACAAGGCTCGAGCCTCATGGGAATCACAGCTCCTGTGCTAATTATGTTTTCCGGGATACACTGATTTCTTCCTCTGTTTACTTTCTGGACATTTTTTAAAAGTCATGCATTCAAAGATTTCTCTGTAGTAAGTTTCACTATTGGAGAGAAAAGAAAAATAGCCCCTAAAACTTCCAGAATACAGAAAGATACATTTTCAGTGGCAAGTGCAGAGATGTTTGCCCCTGTTTGCCCCAGTGGATAGGTCTATACTGAAGGGATGTCCCACTGAAAGAAGACACAGCCAGACATTCTGTTACAAAAGGAGCCACATGCTAGATTCCTGGAAGTGAGAAGGCAGTTGTGAGTTTACCTGGTTTTGCTAACTATGACTAAGTTGACTTTCTGAGTCATAAGTTTAACATCTTCCAGGAGAGTCAAGCAAAATTCCCTCCTGGTACCTTTTAAAATCTGATGTGTTCCACTCAGTTCTTCTTTTGACGGAAAGGAGATTTTTTTTTCCTACTCTTTGATGAAACATTTTTATCACCAAACCAAACAAAAATCTTGTGCCTGTAAAAATCCCTTTAAAATTGCAAAACATCACTGTTGTTGCTGTCTGTTGAAGGAGCCACCAGACTAAAATGAAAAAACAAAAAACAAAAACAAAAACCTTGAAGCCCAGAGCAAAAGATTATATATAAAATCAATTGAGCATCCAGGACCAAGGTATGCCCAATGTTTCAAAATTACAGTGCCAAGGTCACTTCTTCTGAAACACTCATCTTAGGAAGAGTCTGTGGACAGGGACTTTTGCTCT
Organism: Mus caroli; assembly: GCF_978045245.1. NCBI lineage: Eukaryota > Metazoa > Chordata > Mammalia > Rodentia > Muridae > Mus > Mus caroli. Next base: position 11,732,752 of record NW_028227256.1, read on the forward strand.
CATCTGATGAGTCACCATCACTGCTCCACCAATAGCAAAGAGCTCTGGTCCCTTAGAAAGCCCCCAGCAGAGTGTTTTCAGTTTACTCATCCCTTGTCATTCAGCAACTTTAGCACCATCAGCCTTTACCCTTTGCTCTCAGAGCAGAATCAAGACGGTGGTATCCCAAGCATGGGCTCCTTGTGACTGCCTAACTTCCAAAAACCTCTAGGTAGTTCCCAGTCCCCATCTCTGTATTTCTCATTCATATCTCTGAAAGAAAATGATGGTGGGTGGGAGTTGGAGGAAGCTTTGGGATATCTGTCTGTCTGTCTTTCTGTCTTTCCTCCCTCAATCCCTCTCTCTCTCTCTCTCTCTCTCTCTCTCTCTCTCTCTCTCTTTCCTTTGTTCTAAGGACACAGCATGCTTGAGTCATAGTGGCAAAGAAAGGAGAACTTGGAGGTCCTCCATGGCAATTCTTGCCCTAGAGATTCAGCAATTTAATCTAGGGTTTATGAGAAATGGAACTCCTCCTTTTTATCTTTGGTTTTCTTTGTTGTTTTATTTTTCCCCTTTCGGAATTTTTTGTTACATTCTGTTTGTTCATTCTGAAGATCCAGAGTAGCTGGGGATGACTGAATTCCTGATGCATCACTGGAATTTCAGGCATATGAAACACCCATGTTCATATACTGCTGTGGATTGAGCTCAAGGGTTCCTGACCACTCACTGGGCAGTAGCTATGACTCTAAGCTATAGTTCCACATCTCTCCTTTACCATTACTATATCTTGCTAGAAACTTTTCACTAAATCCATGAGGCAGAAAATTCTTGAGATTTTTTTCTTCTGTATCGATTATAGAATTACATACAGTCTGCTGTTAAAAGTGACTTCAAAGGACATGATGGCAATAGTGTTCATGTGAGTCAGTGGGTTGAAAGTCTGTGTGCTTGTTTGTGGGGCACCCTGAGAATAAAATTATGAGAAAATAACCCATTTTTAATATTGATCTTTGAAAATCTGCTCTATCTCTTTATTTATCCAAATTCTTACTATTGTCAATATTCAATGTAACTTCTTTTGTGGGTCTGTTTGCTCCTTTGAGATACTTGTTACAAGGGCAATCCCACCACTGAACCCACTCACTCCCCTGTGAGGTTTTCTTCGTTATTTGCTTTATATAAGCTAATGTCCTACAGTTCTGGAAAGTGGTCAGCTTGTAATCTTTGTTCTCCAGCCTCTGAGAGAGTGGAATGACAGGCTGTAGTACCCACCTGGCTTTGGGTCTATTCTAAAGACTGAACTATTAAATGTCATCTCCCCTAAGGCTTGCCGCTGCCTCCGGATTTCCTCTCTCTTCCAGTGTTACTGACTACATAAGCATTGCAGTTGCTGGACTATGCTCCAGTGCTTGCTCCGGAACCACTCTTTTGAGATGAAGAAACTGAGATTAGAAGAAATAAATTTACATTTGCTGCATATAGTGCAGTAAAACACTTAAATTCTAACATGGGATCTGAGGAATTTCTGGTTTCTATTCATCTTATCCAGGGTCACTATGGCTGTTACTATCACCATGGCCCAAACAACTTGGGAAGGAAAGGATCAGCTTGCACTTCCACATCATCACTGTTCATCACTGAAGGAAGTCAGGACAAGAACTCAGACAGGGCAGGAATCTGAAAGCAAGCACTGATGCAGAGGCCATGGAGAACTGAGGCTTACTGGTTTGCTCATCATGGCCTGATCAGTCTGCTTTCTCATAGAACCCAGGACCACCAGCCCAGGAATGGCCCATCCACAATGGGCTGGGCCCTCCCTCATCAATCACTAATAACGAATGCCCTACAGCAGGGTCTTATGGAAGCATTATCTCAGTTGAAATTCCCTACTTTCACATGACTGTGGCTTATATCAAGTTGACATAAATTTATCAAGCACAATTGACCCTTTGTCAACTTGACATACAAACACATATCTGTTAAGCCATAGCCTTTCCTTTTTGGTCAGCCCCCAAGATCACAAGTAAATATCAACATTACAATGTTAACATTTCAAATTTAAAAGACTCACAGTCTTTAGAGATTCAAACATTTAACAATTCAGTCTCCTTTAAAATCCAGTCTAAATCTAAATAGAAACAAATCTTAGCTGTGTAAATTACTCAATGCCCAATGTCTGGTATTGACTTACAATCTTCTGGGTCACTTCTTGGGCTTTACCCTCTACAGAAGACACGGCTTGTCTTCTACCTTCCTGCTGACTCCACTCTACTGCTGCTGCTGTTCTTGGTGGTCATTCCATGGTATTGGCATTTCCAAAATGCTGGGATCTTTGCTGCAACAGGGTTGCACTTTTCACCAATAGCCTCTCTTGGGGTCTCTTTATGGTACCAAGCCTCAACTTCTCTCCATGACCCCTTCAATTCTGGGATTTCAACTGCTACTGAGGCAGCATCTTCTCCAATGGCCCACTCTGACCACTCACACTGCCAAGTCTCAAACGTTGTTCATGACTCCTGCAAGCCTTCAAAACCAGTACCACCTGGGTGACTCTTACACTACCGAGATCTACAGCCAGCAGGATGTACATCCTTGGCAGCCTCTAGAGCACAGCTTCTGTGTGCTTACTCTGAGGAAGTCTTCCAATCATCTCCGTGAAGCTGAGGTTTCTCCTTAATCAGCACTAACTTCTCAGCTCCATCTGAGCAGTGTCAACTACCCCCATAAAGCAAAAGTTTCACTTTGGTGGTTCTGGTTTCTTGTTTTTTTTTTTTTTTTTTTTTTTGGTTTTTCGAGACAGGGTTTCTCTGTATAGCTCTGGCTGTCCTGGAACTCACTTTGTAGACCAGGCTGGCCTCGAACTCAGAAATCCGCCTGCCTCTGCCTCCCGAGTGCTGGTATTAAAGGCGTGCGCCACCACGCCCGGCTCTGGTTTCTTGTTAATCACAGACAATTTTTCAGTCCCCAGCTGACCAAAACCATAGATTCTTAATGACTCTGATAGTGACTCTCAAATCTCCTGGAATTTTACAAGCCAAGCCTCCATCGTTTGCAGTTCTTTTAACATTCTTATCTTCCATGTTCCCACAAAACAGTTTACAGAGCTCTCAGCTCAATGGCTTTTCTATCCCAGAGCTCTCAAGTCTTCCCACAATCCTCTCTGAAACACATGGCTATGTCTTTCATAGCAATAACCTACAACTTGCAACAATTCCTGTTCCAGTAATGGTTACTATTGCTCTGATGAAATATGGTGAACAAAAGCAAGTGTGGGTGAAAAGGGTCCACTTGGCTTATATTCCTGTATAATTACTGCTTATGTAATGAGGTTAGAACAGGAACTCACACAGGGCAGAGACCTGGAGACAGGCTCTATTGCTGAGGCCAGGAAGGGGTGCTGCTTAATGGCTTGCTCCTCATGGCTTGCCCAACCTGCTTCCTTGTAGAACCCAGGACCTTCATCACAGGGATGGCCCTACCCACAGTGCTGTGGACCCTCCCTCATCAATCACTAATTAAAAAAAAATGTTCTACAGACGGATCTTATGGTAGCATTTTCTCTATGGAAGTTTCCTCCTTTCAGTTGAGTTCAGCTTGTGTCAGATTGGCATAAAACTAGCCTGCACACTATTTTTTCAGTTCATTTGTTTGTCTGTTTTTTGAGACAGGGTCTTATGCTGTTGTCCATGCTGGACTAGAACTCACGGCAATCCTTTTGCGTTCTCCTTCTTCCACCATGTTAAGAAACATTATATTTCTTATGATTCATCACTGCTCACTTCCCCCTCATGGTTACACCCTGCCAAAATCTTCCCCTATCCCCTCCCCTTCTCCTCTGAGAGGGTGGGGCCCCACTTGGTATCCCCCCCCCCACCCTAGCACATCAAGTCTCTGCAGGGTTAGGTACATCCTTTCTCATTGAGATTAGACAAGGCAGCCCAGCTAGAACATATCCCATGAACAAACAACAGCTTTTGAGGTAGGTCTCGCTTCAGTTGTTTGGGACCCACATGAAGACCAGCAAGCTGCACATCTGCTACGTATGTGCTGGGGGAGGGGGCTCTGCTCAGCCTATGTATGCTCTTTGGTTGGTGGTTCAGTCTCTGAGAGCACAAAGGGTCCAATACCCAACAAGGGTCTAAGTTAATTGATTCTGTTCATCTTCCTGTGCAGTTCTTATCCCCCTGGGGTTGCAATCCTTTTCCTCCTACTCTTCAGTAAGAATCTTCTTGGAAACACCCTTACTTTGTATTTTAAAACTTTGTTTAAGACAGGGACACTCTTTCTGAGGCTGTGTGATCTTTATACTCAGGACAATCCTCCTGTGTTAGCCTGCCTAGTGCTGGGCTGACAGTGTGTGAGTCAGTCACTACACCAGATAACACCGGTTCTCAACCGTCATAGCAGGCAGTGAGAAGGAGCCAGGCTTGCTGGAACCTTTGGAGATCATCTTCACTACAGCAGACCCTGGTCCTCTGCTGTTCAGACCTCACAGCTGAATTACCCAGCATGCTTGGGGTTCTTGCCATTAGTCATTTTGGGTTCCCCTTTGTCTGAAAGCCCATGCCACAGAAAAACCAATGTCATCACCTCTCAACCTCCAGCTCTTAACTGAGCCCAGGACGGACCAGCCTTCTCTGGACTGAACACAAGCTCCAGAAACTGTGTCAGGAGACGGTTCTCTGGGGTTTGGGTTAGTTTAGTTCAAAACAAGAAGTCATGTTACCCAGCCCATCTCACCTCTTAACAAAAATCCAGCTGTGTTTTCTCAATGGTCAAGTATTTTGATTTTAGGGAGTCACAGGAAGAATCTCAGTCTAGCAGGTACTTAGGTACTTTCATCCTTCACACTTTTACAATGCTCTAAAAAAATGAGTTTTGTTTACAGAGGGTCTGCTGACTGACAAAGAATACAGACCTTGTAGCTCTTGGAAAAAAAACAGGACATGATGCCAAACTTGTGGTGGTGGGATTGAACAGGAGTTTTGGGGCAGGGAAGGGCGGAGTACAATACAGATACAATTCCTATAGCTTTGATCTAAGAGCTATGGACTCCAGAGTGTGGGGTTGGAGGAGTTACCCTTGTAAATAGTAGGGTATGGGTCAGGCTGGAGAAGGTGTGTGTGTGTGTGTGTTTGTGTGTGTGTGAGAGAGAGAGAGAGACAGAGAGAGAGAGAGAGAGAGAGAGACTGACAGACAGAGAGAAACAAACACAGAAACACATAGAGGCCGAGTAATGAGGATTGAAAATTATTAACTACTATATTTATTTTAGATGTGTTTGTATCCCACCCCCAACCCCTAGGCAACCCTAACCTCAAACGGTTTCACCTTTACCAGACTTCTAGTTCTTGCTTTCCAGGGGGACGCTGGAAAGATCAGAAACAGAGTATTTTGATTTGATATGGTGGCTCATCCTGGCAGCCATGCCGGTAATCCCAGCACTAACCGGGCAGCATGAAGAGGATTGTGAATTCAGTGGCGGCTGCGCTTACATAGTGAGCTTCTCATATATGTCTGTATACAGAGTGGTGATGAGGAAGAGATATTGGAAATCTGACTAAACATTGCCATCCTTCCTACATAATGACAGTCACTGAGAGGAAAGTCCTACATATTTATAGTTGATTTCCACACCTAACAGCCTTAGGAAGAACTTTACAATGCATGTTTTGTCCATAAAAATAAATTTATTTACATCTGTTAGTTACCATGGTAGTGCAGCATTGCCAGGACCACTAAGCACCATGTACTGGGTAGAAACCAGTATAATAGAGAGACCAGCCCCAGCCCCAGCCACCCACCACACACAGTCCTTGGACCAGGAAGAATAGTACATCCCTGGAAGATCACGAACCGCACAGAAGGCTATGCTGTGGCAGGGTGAGACAATTAGAGCGGTGAAGCACATGTCCCCAAATAGGGGACAGTGTGAGTGGGAAGGAGCTGAGACCCCATAAACAAGCTGCACTCACTGAATGGAGACCAGCAGGGCAGGTGGCCCCAACACTGATTAAACAGAGGAGGGAGCTCAGGAAATGAACCCCAGCCTGCAGAGATTTCAAGCAAAACCAGCACCTGGTGTTAATGTCTCCATCTCAACATGTCCTGCCCGGGGAGAGTATGCCACTGTCTTTAGCAACACTGCCCTTAGGGACGGGCCCCTGAAGAGCTCTAATGCCAAGGCTTGCTTTCTAGTGCTGGGAAACAGCTCGCATCCACAGTCACAGAAGGACCTGGCTGTGCAGGACCTTGCCATCAACCATAGGGCAATCAGGATGAGCTTCAAAACCAACGCGTTTCTGCACTGGACTCAGATAGCAGGCAGGGGGGTTGTGATCAGAGCTAAAGCCCTAGGTTTGTACCTAGTCCACGTATTCTTTCTTCCCCTGAAACTGGGCTGTCTTTGGTTACAGAAGTTTGCACTGATTCGGGGCACCCATGGCCACCTGTGCTCCAGGAGGGCAAACCACACTTGTCTCCTGTCTTGTTCACGGGCCCAGGGAAAGGAGAAGGTCCAGAATCCAGTGGGACTTCCTTGGCCCAGTCCTTTGCGTTTACCACAATCCATCTAACTGTCCTGTCCGTCTAAGCGGAAGTTCCGCAAAGCCTGTTGGCTGCAGAAACGTCTTTGCTGTCAGAGTCTGGGCGTCCAGAGACCACGAATGGCCACGTCTGAAAAAATTGAAATGAGCATCAGTTACGGAGGAGAAACGATCACAAAATGAAACCACTTTCCCAAGGGAACCCCGGAGGTCCCTCGCTTTTATTAGCGTTCTGGAAATGTGTGTGTGTCTTGTCCTTCGATTAGAATTTTAATCCTACTGGTTACTGATTATTTGAGAGCCTTCATGCTTTCCTCATGGGTTGCCCACATGATTTTTCTGTGAACAGTGCGAGAGTTTAGAATTCTGTGATTTAATGTCCCCTCCCTCATACACACATACACGCTGCCTTCCTTTTTTAAATAAGTCTGGATGAGATTTTTCCCAAGCTCAGGGAGCTGGCAGGTTAGACAGGGACTTTCCGGACAGTCGCGTCCAGGAAAACTATGCTGCATTAATGTTTTCTTTTGTTTAAGCCACTCAAACGTTTATTTTAAAAAGTTAGGTTCTCCCAATCTCCCCCTTCCCCCTTTAAAGAAAACAGCACTGGCGATTCAACCCTGCTAGGTTGTTGTCTGGAAAAAGTTGGGCAACTGAGTTTCTCTTTGTTTGGTTGATTGGTTTTGTTTTTGGTTTGGTTTTTCCAATTTGGCCTAAAAACTTAGAAATACTCCCAAGTGGGAAGCCACACTTTATCCCGGAAGTAGGGTGTTAACAGATAGCAGTCGCCAGGCAAAGGACCAGGACATTTTCAGATGGCTGGATGATTTTCTCCCAGCAAATGGCTGGCTCCTCTTGCCTTGATTCGGAGGTCACTGAACCAGATTCCTTACCACTGGTTCCAGAAACCTCCCCTCTTGGCTCTTCGTCTGGGGCCGAGCCAGCCCTGGGCCCCGGTAGCGCTCTGGGCTGCTGTCCCCCGGCCTCGAGCGCAGCATCCCTACCAGGTTCACAGGGTGCACATAGCTGTCCTCGTAGCGGTCCTCCTGAAGCAGCTGGCGCAGGTGCGCGATGTAGCTGGAAGCCAGGCGCAGCGTGTCCAGTTTGGAAAGCTTGGTGTCCGGCGGCACCCAGGGCAGGCTGGTCTTCAGTCTGGAGAAGGCTTTGCTCAGCACGCGCATCCGGGCGCGTTCGCGGGCGTTGGCCGCGTTCCGCTGCGACTGCTTGCACTCTGCGGCCGAGCCCTTGGGCGGGAGCGGCTTCTTCCCCGTGCCGCCTGCGCGGCCACCTGCGCCGCCAGCGTCAGCCCCACGGAGCCGCTTCCTCTTGCATCCTCCCGCGGCTCCCAGGGAGCCGGGCTCCTCTTCGCCGTCCGGGTCCTCTTCCTCCGCAGAAGAAATGTCGCTGGGCGAGCCGTAACCGCGCTCCATGTGGAGCAGGGGCGGCCTCTTGGAGGCCGGGGCCGGGTAGACCCTCTGCAGCCCCCTCATCTCCGTGTCTTCGGGGTCACTCACCGAGCCGGTGGACATCGCCTATTTCCCGGCGCCCACGCGCGCCCGCCTTTCTCCTCCCCGGCCAGTCTCGCTTTCTCTGGCTTCTCTCTGACAGAGGATGGGGTGTGGGAGAGCCCAGGGGAGGACCAGAGACCAGGGCTTGCCTCCGCACTGAGGCTCCCCTGGGCGCCTGGAGTGGGCGCGATCTGCTGCTGACCCTGTAGCCCAGGGCTCTGCTGAACTTGACTCCGGATCCAGAAGTACAGCCGTGAGCTGAGCCTTTTGACAGGGCTATTTATCTGTACTCTTAGGGAAAAGCCACCTCCCTCCCCTTCGGCAAAGTAGAGGAGGTTTGAAAGGGGGACAAGAGGTGGGGCAGGGGCGTGGAAAGGGTGGGGATCGTTTTTTTTTTTTTTTTTTTCCCTGAACCCTGCGGTTAGTGGGGCGGGGGCAAGGAATGTTTGCGCGCAAAGCAAAGACTTAGGCCTCTACACCCACGACTGACCCTCAGAGTATCTGTGCGAGGTAAGTGAGATTTGGGAGCAAAAAGAAAAGATCTTGTTCCTACTCATCCCGTTTTCACCTGCAGCTTGTCTTAGTGGGAATTGAAGAATCTGAGCATGCCCAGCGCGGCTTGTCTCCCAGTGTGTTCCTGGGGACCTGTCATTCAAGTTCATCACTCAAGATGTGTGTTTGCTTATCCAAGGCTTCATAGAACGAGTACAGAGAAAGAGCAAAAACTAAGGAGCAGCTCCAGCAACCCATCTCTTGACCCCCCCCGCCCCCCCTCCCGCCACCGCTTTTATAATTCACACCGTGGCGCTTCTTTTCTACTTTGTCGTGTTTTATCTTCAAGCAACTTCTGAAACTTACATGTTACGATGTCCATCTTGCAAAACCACGGGGAGAGCAAATAAGTAGGATCAGGAATCTGTGTGTTTGTAGCATTTCAGTAGCCACAAGCCTCCTAACCACACATCAAGCGATGCTATTTTCCACTGTTGTAAGAGTTCCCCCGCGTGATTAAGTTGTGGACTCAGACCCAACGCTTTGAGAGCAAGTTCTTAGATGCAGAATAGTATGTCAGCACAGTTGCCTTGCCAAAATTAAAGAGAAAGGAAAGGGGAAAAGCAAAGAAAAGAAAGACCAATAACAACCAAAACAAAAAGGACTACCAAGCAGCCTCTAGAATTGTGCTGCATTTCAAGTCACAACAAAACACCTTGCCTTCCCCAACCCCAGAGCGGACAAAACAAGGTGGAAGGCAGGCCAAGGGTGCTCAAGCTGAAGGGCTTTGTTAGCAAACAGACAGGTGTCAGCCAGGACTCCCGCTGTGCCACAGACTGAGGTGCCCTTAAAGGGTTGGGGTTTGACTGTCTTGGCTGAGCAGAAGCTGAGTTTCTTTTCTGTTCCACTCTGTTGTCTTCTTGTACTTCTCCTCTCACAGGTTCCAGATGAGAGTGGGTCAAGCACATACGCGGATGCAGAAGCTGCCTAGCAAATTCTAGTCTTTACAGCAGAACGAATAACTGAGCCCTGCCTGAGCCTGAAGTATCATAGCAGGTGGCTGGCAGGGGTTGATTTGGCCCTTCAGGCTTCCCTCCACCTTGTCTCAAGGTGATACTTCCCACTTAGGGGTACTGTGTACAGCCACCCCTACTTGCTACCGTTCCTGAAGTTTTCTTGTACCTTTTGTCTTTGGTTGGGGGTAGGGTAAGAGAGGTTCTCATCGTGAGACAATTTGAGTAAAAAAGTCCTTTGCTCTCAGATTTTCTGGGTTGGGGAAATGCAGCTGTATTTGGCAGAGAGTTGGGTTTTGTTTTGTTTTTGTTTTGTTTTTTGTTTTTGGACTGCTTAAACTTGACTGTAGGCAAGCCTGGTCAGGCAAAAGGGGGCGGGGTGGAGATGGGGGTGCAGGCAGAAAGATGGAAGGCAGAGGTGTTACATATAGATGACTTTAAGCTATCACTATAAATACATACTCTCACACATTAGGGGCAGGCATATAGGTTTAAAAAATCTGGGTTGTTTATACAGGTGCAGAACAAAGCTTTTCCTTAGGAAAGATTAATGGTGGGGGCATGCGGCATTTCTCTAAACAGTTCCCCAAACTGCCCAACCTCAGCGCTGAGGATCATGGCTGCTTTCTCCTCCGTGTATTCTCCGGAGCACCCTCCTTCTCCTCCCTCCCAGGCTTCCCTTCTGTCTGTCTCTTCACTGCGACTGCGACTGACCAACTACAGACTGACTACCTAGCTTTTGGGAATGAAACCTCTCTACACACCTTTACGAATCCTACTCTCCTTTCTCTTTCATTTTTTGTGAGCATTTTATTTCTAGTCTGGCTGTGACTTTGTCCTTTTGCCTTCTTCTGGCCTCAGATGTGAGAGGGAGATGAGTGGACCACCTCTGCGTTCCATATTAGTGAGCAGCTGCAGCTTGGGCTGTGTTGCAGTGTCCAGCATTTGTTCCTCTTCACACATTCGCAGTGCTTGACTTTCCTTCTCCTCGAAGCATCCTGAAAGCCCAGAGAGCACAGCACAGCGCAGCTTTCTTGAGTGCCTATATTTTCCCACTGTTTTGATGTAACCGCATATTGTAGGTGAACGGTAATGTCTTTATTTTTCCATTAATAAAGCACTCTGAAATCAATTCTCCTTGCCTATAATTTAAAAATTATAGACTTGTAAAAGCCATAGCCATACTATGGTCTATTACTTATAGTCAGTCTAGATGTTTTTAACCATATTTCTTCTAACTGTGCAGTGGTGAGTGAGGACAACTGATACTATATTATAAAATAGCATTAATATGTTTTATTATATTTCCCCATTCTTGTTTTCTTGCTGCCTACTTTTGGTAATTTCCTTTCACCTATTAATTTTTTTCAGTCAAAGTCTTGCTATATATCCCTGGTTGACTTGGTGCCTTTTACATATTCCAGGCTGGATACAGGTGGGACACTTTCTGTCTCACCATCCCAAGTGGGAGGGTTGCCAGGACACATCACTATACTCAGCTATTGAAAAATATGCATATATATATAATTTTGAAATAGAAACTATTTATTTATAACATGTATGTGTAAGAGGAGAAAAAGAGAGTACAAGAGAGAGAATATTATGTGTATGTAATTCTGGACCTAGAACCTAGGCCTTGCATGTATCAGACAGATGCTTTAGCACTGAGCTATGCCCCCAGCCCATGTTAACTTTTTGTGATGAGAAAGGAAGCTTGGGAGCAGCTGCCCATGTAAGATTTATCGCAGATGGTCACTTAGTGCTAACTTTTATTATTCCTCTAGAACCTTGTTTATTTAGAAGGCAATGCTTGTGCCTCCCCCCCCCACCCGCTGCTCCCCCCAACCACAGCATCAGGGCTTGCTCTGGGCTCTAACTAGCACTAAGATGTTTAAGGTTTACTATCTCATCCCCAAACAGTTTCTACATCTCCCATAAGGGCTCTCACTGAAAGAAAGGCAAACGGGACTTCATTAGAAACTTTCTCCTCACTCTATCCCCCACCCCACCACTACAAAACAGAAGCACTTCTTCAGTTCTTACTTACTTTCCAAACTGGACATAAAGGGGGGACTTGATGTCATGATTAAAAATACTGGAGTGTACAGGAGGGCAACTTTGTGGGGTAGGATACTGAGAAGCCCTTATGTTACAGAACATTTAAAATGCAGAGCTTTTAAGGGAGCTGGTAGCTGGGGTGACATGTACAGAAAACACAGACACATTCATTGTCACCTCCCATCCTGCTCTGCAGCAAGTCCTTGGTATAAACCACTGGAGATGGGTGGGGTTGGGTGGGACTCCTCTATTCTCTGTGGCCAAATGAAAACCATACAGTATGCAGTTGCAGACTAAACTCTTATGGGGAATGTATCTAGGTGGGCGGTCCCCTTCCTATATCAGTCTTAGAGATGCTTCTGTCCACAGCCTCTTTCTATCTTGTTCTGTCCCATTGGATTGGAAGAATTTCACATACATTTTGACGACTGTACCTTAATCTAGAAAAAAAAATGAAAATTTAAGAGCATTCGTGGGCTACATAAAAGACCCCGCACTGGTGACTACCGAGTGTTTGCAGAGTAGCTAGTCAATAGTCCAGGTCCGTGTCCAATATATTGAATATTGACGATGTAAATGAATGAAAAAATGGAAAATGCTTCATCAACATACCAAGCATGGTACACAATTGGGAGTAAAATACAATCAGAAAATGTCACCCTTTTAATTATAAGGTTGTTGTTGAAAACTTAAGAATTATTTAAATTTTTGATAAAACATTTCTTCTGTATGACTAAGGTTGGGATTCACTATGCAGCCAGGAGCTGAGCCTCCAGTTTGCTGTGGCAAGGCATTTGTCAAGCTGACTCCTGGCTCCTGGAAGGGCACATTCTGGAGGAAACACCTGAGAGGCGGTGCACAGCAGAAAGAAGTAACATTGGTCTCACTTTTCTCGCATCTCAGGACCTGCACCTAACCATAAGTAACTCTGCAGCTCCAAGGGCAAGCATACACTTCTGGTAGGGAATTACAGAGAAGCATAGAAACACACCGCGCGTGCACGCGCGCACACACACACACACAAACACACCACACCATGCATCACACACACACACATGCACATACCACATACTACACCATATACACACACACACACACAAACCACACATACCACACACAAACATACATATACATGCACACACAAATATACCACACACTAATCATGCATCACACACACATACACACATACCACACCACACACATACACATACCACACACACATGCACATGTACACACACGTCACACACTACACACATACACAGACCCCACACCCCCCACACAAGCACACACACACACATACACACACACACTCAAACATACTACATACCACAACATACATCTATCTCTCTCATACACACATACACACAACACCCCACATACCACACACACCCCCACATACCACACACATCCACACATACCACATGCGCACATGCACGCCCACACATACATGCACTGCAGATGTAAATTTTGGTTCATAACCCTCAAAGCCAGGTCTACAGTGTCATGCTGTTGGCATTCTCAGGACAACACTTGCATGCAAGTACAATTCCCAAGAGAGGAAGATGAAAGGTAGGCCACAGCTACCATCTTCATGTGGTATTCCAGGCACTTGCTGGATTCTTGTGCTGCCTAGCACAGGGTTATGATTAGGTCTCCACAGGCTTACGTCCTTTTTGGAAACTGTACTAGAAGCTGTGTGCCCCCCTCCAGGTTCAAGTCAGCCTTTGTGTTGTTGTTAGCTGCTGTTCCTGTTGTCATTGCACCAGAGGGAACTATTCCTGTGAATGGCTGCCTTCAGAAGGTCACCAGCCATGAGATCTGACAGGGGCAATGGCTGGAATCTATGACATACTCAGTTTCAAGACCTGAATAATGACCATACCTGTTGAGATCCATATGTGGGTGAGGGTATCTCTCAATGTCCCACCCCTAGATTAGGTACAACAGGCAATTAACAGCTGCTGATCGAGGGAGCATCAGTCTTCCCCAGGGCCACTCATCACTGAAAACACATGGGAGCCACACTAAATGGATCTAGCATATTGTAGTTTTATATTTATCCATGTGTTTGTAGGAATAATTGTTAAAGAACAAGGAGCTTGGCAAGGAATGTGAGAAGGTCTGGAGAGAGAGAAGAACTATGTAAATTAAGGACACACATATGATAAAGAATGAAGATAAGACTAACCATGGCGTCCCAGCACCCAGGAGCTTGAGGAGGGAGGATTACAAGTTTAAGGCCAGCCTGGGCTTTGTGTAAGACAGTCTCCAACAGGGAGATGTGTCTCATCCCTGATTTTCTCTTCAACTGAAAATATAAGCCAAGTACCCCATTGATGGTCTCCTCCATTGTAATGACGCCTAAAGACTCAACCAGTGTTGGAAATAGTTTTGTTTTTTTCTTTTAAAGCAGTATCTTTCTGATTTTAGGGAGCTTCAAACTTCCAAAAGCTGAATGTTTTCTGTACATCACTTTGCCTACAGGATTAGCCTGCCAAGGAATTTCAGTCCCTTAGAAGGATGCCTGTGAAATGAAGTCCCCAAGGCTTTTGAGCATTTGGAACAGCAAGAATGATGGTGGGGAATACTGAAAGATGAGCTGCTTTGTGACAGCTTTGGCTCCTGGGTCTGAGAACAATCTTTTTATTTCTTTATTTAATTTTTAAAAATCTTTTAAAGAAGCCTTTAAATTCTTAGGCAAAAGCTAAGAAAGTCCCATCTCTGGGGGAATTCCTCCTTTTTAAGTACTTTTGATTTTATTGACAGTAATTGGAAGTGTGAAAATAGTTACTGAACCATTTCTTGAAGTTGTAATACATCAGTGTTCAGTGTGTAGTCTCAAGTCTTGCTTGATAAAATTGTGTTCTACTTGGGAAGGAAATGTTGCCCTACCATGTGGCAAATACTGGACATTGGTTCTCCTCTGCAACCTACCTTTCACTATCTGCTAAGCCTCTGGGAACATGTTGCCTGTGTTGTCTGGAAACAGTCTGTTTGTTGAGGGTCCAGAATGGCTATGTACAACTCCAGTCCTTGTAGGGCACTATACAAGGTCAGTTACTAGTCAGTCTGAGCCTCATTTGCCCTACAGTGGTCCCTTCCTCTGTGTCTTCTCTCCCATGACTTAGGCTGTGTTCACAGGACTCACATTTTAGAAATGCTCTGACACGGGGCTCATGCTCCTTCACCCATGGCCCAAGCTCCATGGAAAATCACATAAAAACTAGAAAAGCTCCCAATGCCAGAGGACGCTCTCATGGAGTAGATGAGGAGTAGCACAAAAAGCATGCTGTGCTATATTTCTTTTTCAGTTTCACTCTCAAAGGAGAGCTTGAGGAGGTTATTGAAAACAGAGATGAGTAAGTCTTGTGCCCTGTTTCATATTTCTGTCCTTAGGTTACTGGTTATTGCGGCTTAGCCATTTCCTCCAAGAAAGAAAGAAGTGTTAAAAACAAAACAAAAAAATTAAAGTGTAAGGTCAGTGATGGCAGAGAGCATCTTGTGTTCCCAGGTCTGATTGCTCAGGAAAGGAGCCTCCTACATATTGGATGGTTGAAGATGCAAGCACATGAATACCACGTGCCATCAGCAAATAGTAGTTAATGGAAGCTACACTCAAGCCATTGCTTGTCCTTTGTCTAAACAGAGTTTATGCCTACATGTTCTGTCTACTCTTCTGCTGACACTTAGCTATGAGCACATGTCTCACAAACTGGAAGAGCCCTGAGAGAACATTGTTTATTTATTTTATGTACATAGCGTGCATGGCAACAGCCACAATATAAGTAATTGAAGAATTGCATTTATTGTTAAAGCCAGACAAACCTGTTTTCTTCTTAAAAACATGAAATCAACCTTTAAATGGTGTTTCTTTAGGTGAGAGGAATTCTGGATCTTCATAAAGTTTCATGGATGCCCTGACATGAAAAAATCTTATTTAAAAACTAGCAGCCAGGCAGTGGTGGCACATGCCTTTAGTCCCAGCAGTTGGGATGCAAGGACAGGCAGATTTCTGAGTTTGAGGCCAGCCTGGTCTACAGAGTGAGTTCCAGGACAGCCATGACTATACAGAAAAACCCTGTCTCGAAAAAACCAATAAATAAATAAATAAACAAATAAATAAACAGACAGACAGACAAACAAACAAAAACAACTAGCATAGATTAAGAAGAAAAGGTCAGTTGTAGAGCCCTGTAATGTCCATGTATTTAAATGAAGTCAAAGGAAGATGGGCAGTAATCAGAGGTGTGAAAGCCAATCAAGCTAACCAGTGTTAATGAAGGGGGGAGAGGAACTGACAGGCAAGGAGGACTGCCAGTTGAATTCTGGTGTGACTACACTGGAGGCTTTCCCTGTGCTCTAAAACAGCAATGAGAAACAGAATGGAAAAATGGAAAATTAAAAAGGCAAAAGGTGACACGTTAAAAAAAAAAAAACAAAAACAAAAAACAAACATCTCTGGGCCACCTGGAACAAAATGGCAGGAACATTGGCAAGTTGAATTCTTCTCTGTACAAGAGAATAAGATGATCCTGTAAGTGTAGAGAAACTACAGATCTCTAGACAGGGAAGGTACCATGGAGAGGCAGGTCCAGATAGGCCCAGGCAGGCCCACATGTTTTCCTGAGACTGAGTCAATGTAAATAAGTATTTCTTTTAATTATGGGCTATAATTGATTCTTTCCTTGCCTCCATGGTAACTTTTAGTTAAATGCCAGACAGTGAAACTTGCCTACTTGGTCCTGGATATTTTGTATTCCCATGAATATTATTTATCTTTGTTCTAGGATGCAGATAAATTACTTAGAAATAGTATGATGTACCATACACACACACACACACACACACACACACACACACACACACGTTTAGTCAGGGTTCTCTAGAGGAACAATGAATGAATAGAAAGAACATCTAGGATGCAGATAAATTAATTAGAAATAGTATGATGTACCATACACACACACACGTTTAGTCAGGGTTCTCTAGAGGAACAATGAATGAATAGAAAGAACATCTAGGATGCAGATAAATTACTTAGAAATAGTATGATGTACCATACACACACACACACACACACACACACACACACACACACACGTTTAGTCAGGGTTCTCTAGAGGAACAATGAATGAATAGAAAAAACATCTAGGATGCAGATAAATTACTTAGAAATAGTATGATGTACCATACACACACACACACACACACACACACACACACACACACACACACGTTTAGTCAGGGTTCTCTAGAGGAACAATGAATGAATAGAAAGAACACATAATAACCGTGTACTATATATTATCATATCAACCTACAGTGTGTGGGCTGAACAGGACAACAATGGCTGTCTTCACACTGCAGATAAGAGGAACTGTGAACTTCTCCAGCCATGATGCTGGATAGTACAGTCCCAACCTGAAGGTCTGGAGGATTCCTGAGGGCCACTGATCTTGAACCCATGTTGGAAAGCTGGAGAAGCTGGATTCTGATGGCAGCAAGGGATGGTGTCAGCTGTGACAATGACAGTAGTAGCGATAGAGTAGATGCATTTAGGACCAGGAGAGATTAACTCCCAGTAAGATCTGGGCGGGCCAAGCAGAAGCGTCATGCCCCTGGCTCTCCTTGTCTGGGGCAACACAGCTTTTCCTACTCTGATTAATGAGGAAATGCCCACAGAGGCTGGTCTCATCTAGATCCAGTCAGGGTGACAGTTAGGATGGGTTATCACAGAGGCTGAGAGAGTCAGAGCAGAACTCAGGTCAAGGATTCTCTACAACATTCCAAGAGTCCTCTGCACTGTGACCCCAATTCCCTGTGAGCTCTGAGATTTCAAAGTCTGGAAGGGTCAGGTGCTATTCCTGGCCTCTTTGAGTGCTCGCTATTGTCCTCCCATCCTTGTTTTTTCTGTCTTTCTGTCTCTCTGTCCCTCCCTGTCCTTCTCTGTCTGTCTATTTGTCTTGTTTCTCCCTGTCCTCTGTCTGTCTGTCTGACTGTCTGTTTCTTTCTTCTTTTTGTGATTGCCATTACAGGCAATGGTTTTCATTACAAAATCCTCATAATAAAAGTGATTATTTTCTATTACCTTCTTCCTTTCTTCCAGCTGCTTCCTCTCTTCCTTCTCTCAGGTGCTCTTCTCTTCTACTTTCCTATTGACTGTTTACTAGTACCATCTCTATTTCCACCTCCTTTAATAACTCCCTCTTTCCTCCTTTGAACCACTTCCTAGTTGAATAACACACAAACACATACATATATGCATGCATAGATGTGATTTTAAATCTGGACTCTGTTGATGAGAGGAGAACATCTACTTCTTGCCTTTTTCAGTCCGACTTACTTCATTTAGCATAATGATTTCAAGTTCCATCCACTTTCCTACAAATGTCACAATTTTATTTTTCCTGCATGGCTGCATATATTCTATTTTGTATGTATACAACATTTTCCTTGTCCATTCATCTGTTGATGGACATGTAGGCTGGTTCTGTTTCTTAGCCAGTGTGAGTGGTGTATCTATACATACGAATTTTTAAGTATGCTGGAATGGTGATTTACAGTCCTTGGCATAAACACTTGGGAGTGGTACAGCAGGGTCATATGGTAGCTCTATTTTCAACTATATTTATTTTTTAGAAATCTCCATTTCATTTTAGCTTTAATTTATATTTTGTTAATGCTGTTCATTGTTGATCATCTTTTCATATGATTGTTGGCCACTTGTATTATCTTCTAGAGGAAAATGTCTATTCAGTGTTTTGCCCAATTTTGAGTCGGTTGCTCATTCTTTATTAGTTTGCTTTCTAGAAGTTCTCTATTTTCTATCCTCAACATTAATCAGATGAAGCATCCTTGCATTCCAGGAATTAATCTGACTTGGTCATGGTCTGAAATGGTATTGAATTTGGTTTGTTACCATTTTATTGCAAGTTATACAGTATTGTGCATAAAGGGTATTTGCCAATAGTTCTTTCTTTTAGGAACATCGGTTGGGCTTGGGGTTAGAGTGATACTTATCCCTCATTGGATGAGATAGGAAGTTTTGCATCCTCTATAAAACCACACAACATTAACAATAACAGAACTATTATAGAGGGATGAGTCATAGTCCCTTAGTGTTTGATAATTCATAAGTGGAACCTAGAGATTCAGGTATTTGTTTTATTACCAATATATTTTTAATAAGATATAGATCTATTGACATACTCTGTTTCTTCATGATTTATTCTTGTTTATTTTATATTTCCAGGACTTTGCTTTGCCTTTGTGTTCTTTTCAGTCCTTGTATGTTTTCAATATACTCATAATTTCATTATTTCCACACAATCAATAATAATACCTATTTTCATTTCTAATTTTAGTAATTACAGTCTTTCCCCCCTTTATTCATGTAGCTTAAGTTATATCATATTTGTTTATCTTTTTTTTTTCTTTTTTTTTTAAATTAGGTATTTTCCTCATTTACATTTCCAATGCTATCCCAAAAGTCCCCCATACCCTCTCCCCCACTCCCCTACCCACCCACTCCCACTTTTTTGCCCTGGCGTTCCCCTGTACTGGGGCATATAAAGTTTGCAAGTCCAATGGGCCTCTCTTTCCAGTAATGACCGACTAGGGGCATCTGGGTTCTTTCCAGCTTCAAGCTATTATAAATAAGGTTGCTATGAACATAGTGGAGCATGTGTCCTTCTTACCGGTTGGAACATCTTCTGGATATATGCCCAGGAGAGGTATTGCTGGATCCTCTGGCAGTACTATGTCCAATTTGCTGAGGAACCACCAGACTGATTTCCAGAGTGATTGTACAAGCTTGCAATCCCACCAACAAGGGAGGAGTGTTCCTCTTTCTCCACATCCTTGCCAGCATCTTCTGTCACCTGGATTTTTGATCTTAGCCATTCTGACTGGTGTGAGATGGAATCTCAGGGTTGTTTTGATGTGCATTTCCCTGATGATTAAGGATGTTGAACATTTTTTCAAGTGCTCCTCTGCCATTCGGTATTCCTCAGGTGAGAATTCTTTGTTCAGTTCTGAGCCCCATTTTTTAATGGGATTATTTGATTTTTCTGGAGTCCACCTTCTTGAGTTCTTTATATATATTGGATATAAGTCCCCTATCTGATTTAGGATAGGTAAAGATCCTTTCCCAATCTGTTGGTGGTCTTTTTGTCTTATTGACAGTGTCTTTTGCCTTGCAGAAGCTTTGTAGTTTCATGAGGTCCCATTTGTCAATTCTCGATCTTACAGCACAAGCCATTGCTGTTCTATTCAGGAATTTTTCCCCTGTGCCCATATCTTCAAGGCTTTTCTCCACTTTCTCCTCTATAAGTTTCAGTGTCTCCGGTTTTATGTGAAGTTCCTTGATCCACTTAGATTTGACCTTAGTACAAGGAGATAGGAATGGATCGATTCGCATTCTTCTACATGATAACAACCATTTGTGCCAGCACCATTTGTTGAAAATGCTGTCTTTCTTCCACTGGATGGTTTTAGCTCCCTTGTCGAAGATCAAGTGACCATAGGTGTGTGGGTTCATTTCTGGGTCTTCAATTCTATTCCACTGGTCTACTTGTCTGTCACTATACCAGTACCATGCAGTTTTTATCACAATTGCTCTGTAGTAAAGCTTTAGGTCAGGCATGGTGATTCCACCAGAGGTTCTTTTATCCTTGAGAAGAGTTTTTGCTATCCTAGGGTTTTTTTTGTTATTCCAGATGAATTTGCAGATTGCTCTTTCTAATTCATTGAAGAATTGAGTTGGAATTTTGATGGGGATTGCATTGAATCTGTAGATTGCTTTTGGCAAAATAGCCATTTTTACAATGTTGATCCTGCCAATCCATGAGCATGGGAGATCTTTCCATCTTCTGAGGTCTTCTTTATTTTCTTTCTTCAGAGACTTGAAGTTTTTATTATACAGATCTTTCACTTCCTTAGTTAGAGTCACGCCAAGATATTTTATATTATTTGTGACTATTGAGAAGGGTGTTGTTTCCCCAATTTCTTTCTCAGCCTGTTTATTCTTTGTGTAGAGAAAGGCCATTGACTTGTTTGAGTTAATTTTATATCCAGCTACTTCACCGAAGCTGTTTATCAGGTTTAGTAGTTCTCTGGTGGAATTTTTAGGGTCACTTATATATACTATCATATCATCTGCAAAAAGTGATATTTTGACTTCATCTTTTCCAATTTGTATCCCCTTGATTTCCTTTTGTTGTCCAATTGCTCTGGCTAGGACTTCAAGTACAATGTTGAATAGGTATGGGGAGGGTGGACAGCCTTGTCTAGTCCCTGATTTTAATGGGATTGCTTCAAGCTTCTCACCATTTACTTTAATGTTGGCTACTGGTTTGCTGTAGATTGCTTTTATCATGTTTAGGTATGGGTCTTGAATTCCTGATCTTTCCAAGACTTTTATCATGAATGGGTGTTGGATCTTGTCGAATGCTTTTTCCGCATCTAACGAGATGATCATGTGGTTTTTGTCTTTGAGTTTGTTTATATAATGGATTACGTTGATGGATTTCTGTATATTAAACCATCCCTGCATCCCTGGAATAAAACCTACTTGGTCAGGATGGATGATTGCTTTAATGTGTTCTTGGATTCGGTTAGCGAGAATTTTATTGAGGATTTTTGCATCAATATCCATGAGGGAAATTGGTCTGAAGTTCTCTTTGTTGGATCTTTCTGTGGTTTAGGTATCAGAGTAATTGTGGCTTCATAGAATGAGTTGGGTAGAGTTCCTTCTACTTCTATTTTGTGGAATTCTTTGTGCAGAACTGGAATTAGATCTTCTTTGAAGGTCTGGTAGAACTCTGCACTAAACCCATCTGGTCCTGGGCTTTTTTTGGCTGGGAGACTATTAATGACTGCTTCTATTTCTTTAGTAGATATAGGACTGTTTAGATCGTTAACTTGATCCTGATTTAACTTTGGTACCTGGTATCTGTCTAGAAATTTGTCCATTTCGTCCGGGTTTTCCAGTTTTGTTGAGCATAGGCTTTTGTAGAAGGATCTGATGGTGTTTTGGATTTCGTCAGGATCTGTTGTTATGTCTCCCTTTTCATTTCTGATTTTGTTAATTAGGATGTTGTCCCTGTGCCCTCTAGTGAGTCTAGCTAAGGGTTTATCTATCTTGTTGATTTTCTCAAAGAACCAACTCCTTGTTTGGTTAATTCTTTGAATAGTTCTTGTTTCCACTTGGTTGATTTCACCCCTGAGTTTGATTATTTCCTGCCGTCTACTCCTCTTGGGTGAATTTTCTTCCTTTTTTTCTAGAGCTTTTAGATGTGTTATCAAGCTGCTAGTGTGTGCTCTCTCCAGTTTCTTTTTGGAGGCACTCAGAGCTATGAGTTTTCCTCTTAGAAATGCTTTCATTGTGTCCCATAGGTTTGGGTATGTTGTGGCTTCATTTTAATTAAACTCTAAAAAGTCTTTAATTTCTTTCTTTATTCCATCCTTGACCAAGGTATCATTGAGAAGAGTGTTATTCAGTTTCCACGTGAATGTTGGCTTTCCATTATTTATATTGTTATTGAAGATCAGCCTTAGTCCATGGTGGTCTGATAGGATGCATGGGACAATTTCAATATTTTTGTATCTGTTGAGGCCTGTTTTGTGACCAATTATATGGTCAATTTTGGAGAAGGTCCCGTGAGGTGCTGAGAAGAAGGTATATCCTTTTGTTTTAGGATAAAATGTTCTGTAGATATCTGTTAAGTCCATTTGTTTCATAACTTCTGTTAGTTTCACTGTGTCCATGTTTAGTTTCTGTTTCCACGATCTGTCCATTGATGAAAGTCATGTGTTGAAGTCTCCCACTATTATTGTGTGAGATGCAATGTGTGCTTTGAGCTTTACTAAAATGTCTTTAATGAATGTGGCTGCCCTTGCATTTAGGGCATAGATATTCAGAATTGAGAGTTCCTCTTGGAGGATTTTACCTTTGATGAGTATGAAGTGTCCCTCCTTGTCTTTTTTGATAACTTTGGGTTGGAAGTCGATTTTATTCGATATCAGAATGGCTACTCCAGCTTGTTTCTTCACACCATTTGCTTGGAAAATTGTTTTCCAGCCTTTCACTCTGAGATAGTGTCTGTCTTTTTCCCTGAGATGGGTTTCCTGTAAGCAGCAGAATGTTGGGTCCTGTTTGTATAGCCAGTCTGTTAGTCTACGTCTTTTTATTGGGGAATTGAGTCCATTGATATTAAGAGATATTAAGGAAAAGTAATTGTTGCTTCCTTTTATTTTTGTTGTTAGAGTTGGCATTCTGTTCTTGTGGCAGTCTTCTTTTTGGTTCGTTGAGGCATTACTTTCTTGCTTTTTCTAGGGCGTGATTTCCGTCCTTGTATTTTTTTTTTTTTTTTTGTTTTTTCTGTTATTATCCTTTGAAGGGCTGGATTCGTGGAAAGATATGTGTGAATTTGGTTTTGTCATGGAATACTTTGGTTTCTCCATCTATGGTAATTGAGAGTTTGGCCGGGTATAGTAGCCTGGGCTGTCATTTGTGTTCTCTTAGTGTCTGTATAACATCTGTCCAGGCTCTTCTGGGTTTCATAGTCTCTGGTGAAAAGTCTGGTGTAATTCTGATAGGCCTGCCTTTATATGTTACTTGACCTTTCTCCCTTACTGCTTTTAATATGCTATCTTTATTTAGTGCATTTGTTGTTCTGATTATTATGTGTTGGGAGGAATTTCTTTTCTGGTCCAGTCTATTTGCAGTTCTGTAGGCTTCTTGTATCATCATGGGCATCTCTTTCTTTAGGTTTGGGAAGTTTTCTTCTATTATTTTGTTGAAGATATTTGCTGGCCCTTTACGTTGAAAATCTTCATTCTCATCAACTCCTATTATCTGTAGGTTTGGTCTTCTCATTGTGTCCTGTATTTCCTGGATGTTTTGAGTTAGGATCCTTTTTCATTTTGTATTTTCTTTGATTGTTGTGCTGATGTTCTCTATGGAATCTTCTGCACCTGAGATTCTCTCTTCCATCTCTTGTATTCTGTTGCTGATGCTCGCATCTATGGTTCCAGATTTCTTTACTAGGGTTTCTATCTCTAGCATTGCCTCACTTTGGGTTTTCTTTATTGTGTCTACTTCCCTTTTTAGGTCTAGTATGGTTTTTTTTTTCATTTCCATCACCTGTTTGGATGTGTTTTCCTGTTTTTCTTTAAGGACTTCTACCTGTTTGGTTGTGTTTTCCTGTTTTTCTTTAAGGACCTGTAACTCTTTAGCAGTGCTCTTCTCTATTTCTTTAAGTGGGTTATGAAAGTCCTTCTTGATGTCCTCTACCATCATCATGAGATATGCTTTTAAATCTGGGTCTAGATTTTCGGTTGTGTTTGGGTGCCCAGGACTAGGTGGGGTGGGAGTGCTGCGTTCTAATGATGGTGAGTGGTCTTGATTTCTTTTTAGTAGGAGTCTTACGTTTGCCTTTCGCCATCTGATAATCTCTGAAGCTAGCTGTTATAGTTGTCTCTGGTTAGAGCCTGTTCCTCAGGTGACTCTGTTAGCCTCTATCAGCAGACCTGGGAGGCTAGCTCTCTCCTTAGTTTCACTGGTCAGAGTATTCTCTGCAGGCAAGCTCCCTTCTTGCAGGGAAGGTGCCCAGATGTCTGGTGTTCGAACCTGACTCCTGGCAGAAGTTGTGTTCCAGTCACCAGAGGTCTTAGGATCCCATGGGGAATCCTGTGTGGGTCTTAGCGGGTGTCTGGAGACTCCACTGGCAAGGCACTCCGGTGCTCGAGTGGACCGGAAGGGACTTGTGCCCCAGCTCAGGCCGGGTTGTCTGCTTCCCTAGTTAATGCAGTCTCAGGTTTCGCGAGATTGGATTGGAGCAGACACTGTGTTCCACTCACCAGAGGTCTTAGGATCCCATGGGATATCCTGTGTGGATCTTTGCAGGTGTCCAGAGACTCTGCTGGCAAGGCAAACACTTAAATATTTCAATGCTTAAAAGTGTTCTTGTTTTCTAATTTCTTTTCTTCTTTATAAATATTAATTTATTTATTTTATGTTAGTACACTATTGCTGTCTTCAGACACACCAGAAGAGGGCATTGGATCCTATTACAGGTGGTTGTAAGCCACCACGTGGTTTCTGGGAATTGAACTCAGGACCTCTGGAAGAGCAGTCAGTGCTTTCAACCACTGAGCTGTCTCTCCAGCCTCAATTTATTTTCTTAACTAGGAGAGCTGAATACACTTATATTTAAAGTATTAATAATATGGAGAGACTAATATAGCTCTCTTTAGCTTTGTGGCCTCTCTTCATGCCCTGATTTACTGTTTTTTTCCCCACCAAACCCTAAGTGCACCCGACTCTCTGACTTGATGTCACAGCAACATAACTGCCCTCCTTTCAATGACACATGCATCGGCGTCTTCATACTTCTATTTTCACAGTTTTCACTTTTGGAGGACATGAAGTGTCTTCTTTATACACAGCATAGCCCAAAGCTATAATGTTGTGACATGCACTCACCCTTTATCTCTTATGCAAATTTAAAAAGAAATGGGTGAAAAGATCAAGCAGCAGTAGTGGTAGCTTTTAGGCAGACACTTGTATTTTAATAAATAATTTTGTCTCTTAAAGTGGAAAATGAAGTGCATGGTTACAAACCATCACTGCATGCAGTGAATGGATTTTGTTAGTCCTTTTCTTTTTATGTGGCTTCAGATCACTGAAGCATTCTTTCTTATCACACATGTGTCATTGAGCATTTGTACTTCAGGGAAGGTCTGGTGGCGATGAACATCTTGGCTCTGTTTATTTGGATCTGATTTAACTCCACTTCACTTTCCAAGGACATCTTTGTGAAATACAGACAGGAAGGAATTATGATGCAGATCTCTCTCTCTCTCTCTCTCTCTCTCTCTCTGTGTGTGTGTGTGTGTGTGTGTGTGTGTCTCATGCCCATCTCTGTTTTCCTAGCATTGGTCTTAAAGCAAATATAACCACACCCCACTTACCATGAAGGTTCTGGGTATCCTTATGCTTGGGGGGCAAGTGCCTTCCCTACTGAGCCACCTCTCCTGCCTGTCTTAACAGTACTCAATGTTGTTTTACTTGAAAAAATTTACTTTTTAGGTACTTTTTTTTCTGATATTACCCTGCATAGCTCTGAATTCTGATGTATATCTTCACATCATGAAGTTCAACCCACAGGACATTCATCGTTTGCTAAATCTCCTGCTCCCATGAGCTAGGAGAATACTGAGGAATGACCAATGGTCCCTGCTCACCCACTCTCTGAAGTTTCAGCTTTCCTAGTGCTCAGGAGTTAGGTCAGGGCTGGGGAAGTGTCCCTGTGGCATGAAGACCTGAATTTAGCTCCTGCATTCCACATGAACTGGTTTTCGTTTTTCTCCCCTTGAAACAAAGATCATTGGGAAAGAATCTTAACTGAGAGAACACATCCATAAAATTGGCCTCTGGCATGTTTTTGGGTACTGATTGATGTGGGGTGGCCCAGTCCACTGGCAGGTGCCACTCTTGAAATTACCCTTATGTTTAAAATAATGCTATGGGGACCAAGCAAGCTGAGCAGCGCCATTCCTCTTGGTCTTTGCTTCATTTCCTGTCTCCAGGTTTCTGCCTTGTGTTCTTGCCCTGACTTCCCTCAGGGAGTGACTGTGATATAGAAGTATAAGACAAAACAAACTCTTTGATGTTCTTGGCATCTATCACAGAGATACAACACAAACTAGATTACCAGGTGAGAATGCCAGGCATGGCAGTCCATTCGCAATTCCAGCATCAGAAAGACAGAGAGCAGCAGATCCTTGGGGCTTTCTGGCCAAGTAGAGGAGACTAATCAATACATTCTAGGGTACCTAGAAATCCAACCTCAGAGGAGGCAGGCAACATTCCTGAGGGTAGCACCTAGTGTTGTTGTCTAGTATACACACACACACACACACACACACCTTAGAAAAGAGTCAGTGGAGGGCAAGAAACCAGGAGGTAACTACCTCCTGGGATTCAGCAATGACATGCCAGCACTGTCTGTCTACCTCTCTTGCCTGTGGAGGCAAACCACACTCCTGTGCTTTTCATTCTTGTCTCTCCCTCTTCCTCTGCAGCTTCTCTGTGGTTAGGTTTCCCATGGCAAAGACTGACTCATTCCAGCAATAGTGTCTAGCCTAAGGACAGCTGTGTCTGCAAAGGTTTCACTCCAGCATCCAAGACCGAGAGCTACTTGGAGGCATTGGCTGAAGCACTGGTGTCTGTGACTACAAAGTGACATGCTTTAAGCCTTTTGTAAAATTTTCTAGGTGAATAACAATGAACAAATATGTTTAGTTTCTATCTTGCTCTTTAACCCTTGCAGTAACTTTCTAGACAACACATATCTCCCACTGTGATTAAAAAAAAAACCAGTCATTTTCATACATCCAATCAATAGATGATGTAATAATCCCAATTATTTTCATTCTGTTAATGAGAAAACCAATTAAGCTAAGGAGATATGGTGATTAATTCTTCCATTGATATTCTCATAGTGTTTCAGAACTGTCCTGATTTTCCTGTGTTCTGGTCATGAACCCTGTATTACAGAGGTGGTTTTACCTGGATTTCCCTTAATTCATCTACAACACAGGACAAAGTGATTCAGGTGTCACAGAAAATACTCAGTACTGTTCCCCATTGGTGTAAAAAGAAACTACTCAGAAGAAAGCAATGCTAAGTAAAATCATTCAGCCCATCTGTCAGCATGAGACAGGGCGGGGTGGAGTATGTAAAGAATGGCCACTGGATTTTTTTCTCCTCTTTTCTACTACCTTCTGCTGACCTTGCAGAGATTCACATACCCATACCCATACAGAAACACATTCAGTTACAGACATGAGACACTAAGATTTGACAAACATTTTACTCTTCAAAATCCCCATCTCTATATCATACTATACATACTATGTAACCTTAATACACATATTCCCAAGACCTTGTTTTGCACAGTTCGTAATTTCCTGACTAAGTGTCGAGGGCATAGAAAGTGACGAGGCTGGCTTATTTAATGTCTGCCATCTTATTTTCTCTATGGACATAGCAGGACATTTTTGACATGTAGCTTGATACTCTCTGCTATGTGGGAAAGAATGGGAACACTGACAGCTGCCCAGAACTGCTGCAGGAGTGGACAGCTGGGTGCAGGTGCACAGACTGTCTCAATTTGACAGGCTTTAAGGCTTGCATTATCTGAAGTGACATTCAATATCCCACCCAATGAGGTACTTAGAAATAACAGAAGCTGCACTGTTATGTGTCCATATATTCAGCAGCACAGAGAACTCCAGAGCCATCATGCACACTGTCATAGATGAAACCCCTGCAGCTATTTTGTGACTTTCTGATCAACAATGTCATGGTAGTTTAGAACACATGCCCTGGCCATTGTGATCGTGGGTTACACAATTTTCTTTTTGCCTGAATTTCCTCCATGTATGTAATGATGGGGATGCTTGGATTCTCATAGGTAGTAACTGCTGGATGAAATGTTCTGGTTATTGCTTAAAGTTCAAGGATGTGAGTGCCTCTGGCTTTGAGGGTATATCCTCAGTGAGCACTAACTGGCACTAGAACCTCCATGCTACCATTGTGGACAAGTCACCTGCCCTTTCTGAATTCCCTTTTCTTGGCATTCACTGAAATTAAGCCTTGCCCTGTTGGTTACCACAAGGTAGTTTGGTTTGGAGACTGGAATGATCCGAGGACTTTGGGAATAGCTGAACTAACTTCTCAGAGGGAGAAGAAGCTCCAGGGTTCCCGTTTTTAGGAATGGAGGCGTTGCTTTTATTAGGATAATGAGTATCCAGTAAAGCTCAGGACTCTAAGAATGTTGATTGGAGCATGTGCCTTGGGTGTGAGGCCAAAGTAACTCATTCACTGTAATTCAAATATAACCTCTGTATTTGCTAAGTAGTTCAAGTCTCATGGCAAACCCTCTTGCCAAGCTACATATGGTTTTATAGGGCTGTTTCAGCGAGTCAGGAAGAATTGGAACTAGAGAGTCAGCAAGTCTCCCACTAAAGGCATAGACCCTTCCTTACCAGATGACTTCAGACACAGGAAATACAAAATCTTGAACCAGGGCAGAAGACAGAACTTCTTGCATGAACATAGAACCATCATAGAGAAGTAGATGTCAGGGCACCAGGGAGTGGTGACCTGAATTCTATCTGATAGGGAAACAAGGTTGTGTGAAAGCTCGAGTTTTACCTCCCTTCCTATAGAGAAGGGAGAATGAGACAGGGGGATTGACTTCATCTCTCTCCTTAGCGAGGGGGATTAGAACTGTGTGGATTTATGAAAGAGAACAAATCTCTTTTCTCACACAATGACAGGGAGGCAGACAGTTGGGCTAGGCTTTGCCTTTGCATTGTGGTTAAAAAGAAAGTAAAACCTTGATTATAAAAAATATATTCAAAAGTGCTCCTGTAGGAAGAGTGCTGCCTCAGCTGGGTGATATCAGTGGGCTAGTTCTCATCGGGAGGTTCATATGAGAGGTCAGGTCTGGTCTTGGGTGGGATGTAGCTGCTAGAAAGCAGAGGGAGACCTGTGGGTACCCTGGGAACAGGGCAGGTGTTAAGGAAAGGACTGTACTTTAGTGTATACGTAAATTAGTTTATAAATTCAATTACAGTTACAGCTGTTTTGGATAATCAAGACAAAAATCAAATAACAAACACAATTGTAATTGACCAAGGAGAGGTCAATTGCAAGACCTTGTGTGTGGTTGAGCACAGCTGTAATCCATGCACTTGGTAGGAAGAATGATGTTGGTAGGTTGTAAGCCCAGGGCAAGAAGGATGAACTGGTGAGGTCTTGGAAAGAGGAGAAGAAGAAGAAGAAGAAGAAGAAGAAGAAGAAGAAGAAGGAGGAGGAGGAGGAGGAGGAGGAGGAGGAGGAGGGAAGAAAGGAAGAAGAAGATGAAGAAGAGAAGAAGAGAAGAAAAAGAAGAAGAAGAAGAAAGAAGAAGAAAAAGAAGAAGGAAGAAGAAGAACAAGAAGAGAAGAGAAGAAAAGAAGAAGAAGAAGAAGAAGAAGAAGAAGAAGAAGAAGAAGAAGAAGGAGTAGGAGGAGGAGGAGGAGGAGGAGGGGAGGAGGAGGAGGAGGGGAGGGGGGAGGGGGAGGGGAGAGGGAGAAGACAGGGAGGGGTAGAGGCAGGCAGGAGAAAGAAGAAGCGGAAGAAGCCATATGTTGTTTCTCTTCACTGCCTTTTGAAGGCTCAGTATCTTCAATTCTTTTGGTGCAAACGGCATTCCGGGATCCAACAGGAAAGCACCACTCTGCCTGCTAAAGATCAGGCTGGACCATTTCTATCCCTCAGGGGTGATATCACTTCATCCTGGCTAGGCAGAACATTTCATTTCCCTGATTTTGAGAACTGTCCCAGGGAAGGGCATGTGATCTAACACAAGCAAAAGACACTTTTTCCTGGCCCCCTGGATCTCATTAAGAGTATTAGAAAATCTAGCAAGAGCTGAACAAGCCATCTCTCACTGATGGTGACACCTGGGGCCACCAGTCAGCCTCTGAATTCCTTAGTATTGTCTTCTGTACCAGCAGGTGGCTGGTCACTTTTATTCAGGTCCTTCCTCTTGAGTCACAGACCCACCTCCTTTTTTGTGTCATTCAAATCACAGCTCACTGGCAGTCCATCCTGGCTGTCTGTGAGGAAAATAAATTTTATAGTTATAACATAATGGGAAAAAAACAAGAGCTGTACATAATACTCATGCCTAGAATTGCTAGACTCTGGAAACCGCCACTGCTATATCTATCCACAGCCAAGCCTGTGGCTTTGCACTTGGCATAGGGACTCCTAAATGCTACTGCTGGAAGTTACGTCCCTGTGGTTAATGAATTGCAAGCCTTCTGTGGGAGCGCCTCTACTTTGTTGTGTAGTATGTGTGTCTTGCCACCTTTTTCTAGTTGCTTTCAAGAGGTTTCCCTCTGTAGAGTGCTGTAAAAACGGTTGCCCCTTTGTGTTCTTTGATTGTTAGATAGTCGTTTTCAGTTGTTTTCATGTTGTAAAACCTCTTGTGTTGCAATATTGAGGAATCTGGAATGTGGACTTGCAAATCTTGCCCTGAGCAGCAGCCAGCTGGAGCTCTGCATTAATATCTTGCTCCGCCACTGTGGGAAAATTGAAACCTTTTGCACTGCTAGTGACCCTATAGGTTCAGCAAATTCAAAGAGAAATGTGTTTAGTTAAAGCTAGTAAAAGTGTCCACTGGATTTCTTTTAAGGATTTTTTTAAACTTAGATATTTGGGAGGAACAAGAGAAAGATGACTTTATTAGAATTATTTTAAAATGTTATGATAAAACCAATTAAGCTCAAGGTAATGGGTGTCATATCTATTGCTTTTCAGATTTTAAGACCAGTGATGGTGAGGAGCGCAGTGCTAGAGACACTTGCCTAGCATGCATGAGTTCAAGTCTCAGTCCTGAAAACACAAAAAGAGAAAAGTTAAGATAAATGTAGGTAAGGATGCTGATTTAAGAAAGGATGTGTTCTATTGTAATTAATACTTAGTAACTCACTATCAGATTTCCCCGATAATTCAAGAATTAAACTAAATCTATTTGAAGACAAAAACAAACCCACATTTGTCCAGTATGCTATAACTTATAAATGTATTGTCTTCCCGGACAGCCAAGATGTTTTGCCAGTGTGCTGTGATTAGAACACGTCATGTTCCACAGTCATTGGGAATCCATACTACACTGACTTGGATGGAGGCAGTTGAGTCATTAGCAGATGGTTGTGTCATTTTGGACCATCAAAAAAGACATCTGCAGCCGGGCGTGGTGGCGCACGCCTTTAATCCCAGCACTCGGGAGGCAGAGGCAGGCGGATTTCTGAGTTCGAGGCCAGCCTGGTCTACAAAGTGAGTTCCAGGACAGCCAGGGCTACACAGAGAAACCCTGTCTCGAAAAACCAAAAAAAAAAAAAAAAAAAAAAAAAAAAAAAGACATCTGCAGTATAAAAAGGAAACCTGAAAGTGGCCAACCATTTGTTAAGCTGAACTTTCAAGTTGTTTGAAGGGTGTTTTGACTGAACAATTAAAACACATTGTTTAAGTCTCATTACCACAGGAGGGGGCAGGCAGTTTATAAATATCTACCTTTCATGAACAATAGAGAGGTATTTCGAAAAGAAAGAATGTTGTTTTTGAAGGAACCAGAAACAATTCTGGTATCAACTTATGTTCTGTGTTGATCTCTCTAACTTGTCCAAATTGTTCAGCTGGTCTGAAAATTAAAAATAGACATTTACTTTTCTCTTTAAAAGTAAGGCCAAATATCAAGTAGATTAGCGACTTTTGCATTGTATTTCATTTTCTCATTATAGTTTTAATTTTTAATCTGTTGAAAAACCTGGAGTTTGGCAAGAAGTTCAGATTTTTTTTCCCCTGGCTAAGATAATAAATTTGGTCATGGAAAAGAATCCATTTCCAGACTATCTCAGATATTTGTCATCATCCTTTTACAAATTCATTGTTGATTCATGATTCATACAGTGTGTGAAAATGTTCATTCATGAGTGACCTTGTCCAAGACATTATCTAATAAAACAGCTGGTACTCTTGTTTAGATTCATCCTGAACTACAAAAAGAGTTCACAATTCTCACAAGACTTTGGCCTACCATTGTTTTAAACAGAGAGTCTGAATCCTTCATTTCAGTCATTTACCCTATTATCTGTTGGTGTAATTGATGAAAGCCTTCACAGGAGGCATAGGCAGCCTTTCCAGAGATCAGCTGACTTCTAAGTTACATGATTGGTTTAATGTCAAACATTTTTTAACTATCTAAATGAATCTAAATCATGTCATTCATTATTTTATTTGTATCTCTCTGTTTAGATAACACTATCCATTTGCCCAAAGCATAGACAGACTTGAATTTATAGTCCTGTTAATTCTGGAAAGTAATTCTGGAAGTGTATAAAAACACAGAATTACAAGAGTCTGCTTGTAAATGGTAAACATTTCTGAACATAATCAGATACTGTTTACAGCTGTCTCTCATGTGCAGGTGTATTGTGGGAAAGTAACTTGCCACTGAAGTCCCATAAGTACCTTACTTCTGATGGTCACATAGCAAGAGATTAACAATGCTGTATCTCCTTTCAGTCCAATAGCTCTCATATTTCGTACTCTCATCCTGCAGGAATGCAGTAGAATGGGAGGACATTCGCACAAGCCCTCAGTAATCCTTGTGCTCCGGGATGATTCACAGGAGAACTCAAACTCAGTTTTTTCATGTGTTCCAAGTTAGGTTTTGCTAACACAGGCATCACCCTTGAACTTGTTATCTGCTGAGGTATGGAGTTCCCTGCTTCACTCAAGGACACAAGGTGAGGAATGTGGCCACTTGCCATTTCTGTCTCAACATTGAGCACATGTCTCTGTATCTCATGTTCAGCCTTAAGATCATTTCAATCATAAATGACTCAACAGACAGGACAGTAAATCACTGAAGTATCTATCAAAGGTAAAAATGAACGTGCTATTCACTTCCTACAGGACCGTGTTGTGACCAGAACCTTCCTCACAATGACAAGACTTAAGTATTCAAAGAGCCTAGCTCGGATCTCCTACACACAAATTATTTAAAAAAAAAAAACTAAAGACACATTTTTTGTTAGTATAGTATATTGATAGAAAATCATTTATTTTTTCAGTGTGTGTGTGTATGAGGGGGGCACATATACAGGAACACACTCACATGCACAAACAGGAGTGCACATGCTCTTGAGAATCAGTTCACTCTTTCCACCATGAGTTCCAGGCTTGGGGGCAGGTGGAGTTACTGTTTACTTTTAATTTAAAATGGGATCCTTATGTGTATTATAAGTATAAACAGTTAGTAAACAGCTTTCATACATATCTATAACATCATACAGTTTTATTCCAAAATATCTATATGCCATCAAAAATCTTTATAAAGAAAATTTGTGTATCTTGCAAGAAGACGTTTGTCACTTTCTGAGGGTGTAAGAGTACTGAGATTTCAGGGCAAAGATATTACAACCTAGTTAAAGCTGAGATTTGAGAAGGAAAAGTGCACAGTGCATCCAAGTGAGAAAGGGCATCCAGAGTTTTCTAATACCAAGGGCTGAATGTGACCTTAAAGTTACTAAGGACTGACTTCATAGTGTGTCTGTGTGTGTGTGTGTGTGTGTGTGTGTGTGTGTGTGTGTATGTGTGTGTGTTTGTCTAGGTTATATACACTCTTTGGTTCAGATGTCTACAAGACTTTGAAAACCATTAGCTCCCAGTGGAAGAGACACTGAAAGTTGGGGTGTTTCAAAGTGAGGGTCTGCCAGGGATCTGTGTGGACCTTCTGAGATGATTGAGCAGATAGCCCTGTTGGAATGGGTCAGAAGAAGAGGCTGAAGTCATCACTTCACTTGCTTAAATCAATGATTTTAATACTCCAGGTGCTAGGTTTTCAAAAATAAAGCTAAAAGGAAGGCAATGAGAAGATACAGAACCTTTAATGCCCAGCTAAATTCAGAGAAAATATAAAATGGGGAAAAGGCTAACAGAACAAAGAGAAAACATCTATTAATGTGGTATATGTGAAATTAACTGAAAACATTAAGTGTCTAAATTAATCAGTGAAAGGAGTTGTTAGAGGAGTCTTGGCTACTTGTTATTTACAAGAGAGCATAAATGTGAAGACACAGATTAAAAGTGAAATGTAACTACCCACCACCCCTTCTTCTTATAAAACTACAGAGTAATGGCATCAGGGTCAGTTAAAGTATGGGTTCCAAAGAGAAATGTTGTTGGGAATAAAGTGAGATGTGATAGAAGGACTGTTAAGTTTTCATGTAACCATGACAGTCCAAACAAAGGCCTAGGCACTTACTACCAAAGTTTCAAGGTATATGAAGCAAAGAGATAAACCTACGATCATCATTAGTGGCTTCACTGAGCCATGGAATTGTTGGGAGGCTGTGGTAGCTTTAAGAAGTAGAACTCATTAGAAGTTTTCAGGACACACAGTGTGATCGCTTTTTTGTGGATGGCTATTCTTGGTTGAATTAACTAAAATCGAGCAGTTGGGTACATCTGTGAGAGTATTTTTTTCCCTTCAATAAATCATTTTAAGTGGAAAGACCCACTTTTACTCCAAATCTTTTGAAGTGACAAGATCCACCTTTAATCTAGATCTTTTGAGGTGCAAAGATCTTTAACCTCTCATCTAGGACAAGGAGGAAAGGAGCTTTGACTCTTTGCCTGTTTGACTTAGCTCTCACCGGCAAGTCCATTTCTTCACAGGCCTACTTCTTTGGGATTCCAATGCATACGGAAGACCAGCTGAGACATACTGCCTTCCATACGGAACAATTACTGGATTGTAGAACCTTCTGTTTGCAGGCAGTCATTGTTGGATAAGCTGGACTATAGCCTGTAAGTCATTCTACTAAATCCCTCTCTCTTTCAATATGTGTGTGTGTGTGTGTGTGTGTGTGTGTGTGTGTGTGTATGCATGTGTGTTCATTCTATCATTTCTTTTCCCCTAGAGAATGCTGACTAACACATGTGGAACCACACCATTGAAGAGACTATTAGGACCCTGAGTCCTCTTTCACTTTGTTTCCTGGTTGTTGTGAAGTGAAGAGCTTTCTTTTGCAACGTGCTCCACACCATGACATGCTGGCCTTGCCAGAAGTCCATGAGCAGACCATAAAGTAAAACCTTCAAAACTACAAGCCAAAATAATAATTCTCTGGTTATTCCTGGTTCTTTTCTCTTGTATTTGTTACAGGGACAGAAACTGAATCCAGTGATAAACATAAATGGTTGGCCAGACCTACTATTTACTCTTCTGTTTTCTGCTCTGCTTGATGTTCTCATCCCTCTGACTTCATTGCCACCTATGGGTTGTTTAAATATTTTAAATGACTCCATCTTATATAAAGTGCTTCTGAGTGTTTCTCTTTGCAGTCTTTTATATTGCTCACCCAGACTGTAATAATATAAACATATGACTTATAGTAACAACGTAGTAGTCAGCCACTTTGAAAGGACTGTGAACTTTGTTTATATCCATTTCCCTCCCCCACATTAAAGAATCACTGTCTTCACGTGAGAAGTAATATAATTCTTGCAGAAATTTCATGTGATTATCAACTCCTATGAAGAAGCATGACCTGCTGGTTGTGCCCATAGTATTATTCTTTCTGTCCTTGGACTCCATTTAGATAGTAATAAAATCTTTTGTCTTCATTTGTCTTCATTGGGTTATCTCCCCACCACTGTAGCAGGATGGTTTAATTGTATGCAGACAAACCACCTAACAGTTCAGTTCTCCCGATGTTGATTGCTTCTAATGACCGATCTACTATTAATTAAATTATGGTTTTCCTCAGATAAAGTCAGATTTCTGTGGCTAATTTCATACTTTTTCTTTCCCTTAATTTTCAGAGGTTTAAATATGATAAGCTTTCAGCGTGGATATCTTTGAGTTTATCCCATTGCTTATTGTTCTGTTTCTTAGATCTATAGATTTTGCAAAATTTGACAATAGGTTAGCCATTGTCTCTTCAAATATTCTTTGAGCCACATTTTCTGATTCATTTTTTCTGAGACTCTAATAGAATGGACCTCAGATTTTGAAGACCATTACAACTCTATCTATTTTCTCCTTATTGCTCAATTTGCTTGAATTGGGTTATCTTGCTTTTGAGTTTTTTGCCAGTCTATTATTTTCATTCTGGCAGCAATGGTGCTTCCCACAGCTAAGATGAGCCTCCCCACCTAAGTTAATCCCATTCAAATCATTCCCCACAGGCATACCTGTATCTCCTAGGTGACTCTAAATCTTGTCTAGAGTCCCAGTTGACAAACAATGTGAACCATCATAGATATTGGAAGGTTTTTTTTTTTTTTTTTTTTTTTTTGTTAATTTTACATTGTTGCAGTTTTAATTTTATTTCAAATTCTCCATTTGGTTTTTTATTTTAATTTTGCGGATGTTTTCCAAGAGACGCTGTGATTGAGTGTTTCATAACCTGTCTACCTGTTTCATCTTGGTACATGCATTAACTGATGGCAATTTCACATTCAAATTAGTTTTCCCTCTTCTTGGTGTTATGTCTGGTATTTTATGACCTCTATCAAGTAAAAAGGTATATCAGAGAGAAGCAAAATTACAAAAGGTCCGTTTCCTTGGAGAAAAAAAAGTCATTTCTTAAAGTGAGATATTAGTACATAGGATCTGTGAATGTAAGTAATCTAAGTGTTAGGTGATCTAGTACACCTTTCTCCTGTGAGTTTACAAACACTTCCATAGCTACTTTCAAGTATAGCGGCTGCTGTTGTGGGATGTAGCGTCAAGTAAAAGGCTGAAGATTCTATTGAAGAGTGAGCTCAGGAGACTGTGAAGTGTCTGTCCTGTTTCCACTCCACTGACTGACTGAGTGTTCTCTTCATGCTGCCTACTCCTGGATGGGAGTGATCCCAGATCTGTTTCAAACACTCCCCAGGGAATGCTTTGTCTCAGGTCTTAGAGTATTTGTATAAACAGAAACAGATACCAACAAAGCCAGTGTGTAACTTCTCCAACTAAAATGACCAGACTTTTATAAGCATTTGAGGGATTTTGGGTGGTGTTAATTCTACCATACAACTTATCAATATTACGTGTAGAATACTTTTAAGTGACACATGTAAAACATATGTTTATGTATCTGTGGAATAATTTCTCTTTAGTTCTGAACTCTGTTTTCTGGTTTGAAAACTATAAGTATAACTTTAGTGCTATGTTGTGGCAGTGAAATTAATGTAGTCAGATAGACAGACAGTGCTACCTAGCATAGTTTAACACAGCTTTGCTTCCCTTGTGTATGCTTGGGGCCCTGTTGTTGAATTCATTCATCCATGTGTCTAAATGTACTAGGATGTCTCTCATTCCTCTGTTCCCTTCATTCTGTCCTTCATCCTGAGGATTGTTCCTCCTTTGTTTTGTAGAGTCTATTCATATAAGGATTTTGTAGATTATGTTCTCTTGCCTTGATGGATATTGATTCTTCTGCACTCTATACAAGGTCAGGTAGGAGGCATGGGAGAAATGGGTTGTGGTATCTTATTGCAGGGTAGTGTCCTAAACCCTCTCCCTGAAGTGATACCTCTGTCTTATTTCCAGAGTTCCTTCTCACTGTGGTTCTCCCATTGTCTTCTAGGAGATATGGGAGACATATAATATGCTTTGTAGAAAATAACTTTTCCTCTACTTATCCAGACATCGCTGGTTACAACACAATGCTCTGGTTGGTGTGATTTGCTTTTTACAGTTCAAATAATTTTTTGAATAATTATCTGCAGTACACTATTTAGCATATATGTAATGTCAACTGCTAGAGTATTGGAAGCACATACATAACTGTGAATAAATGGAACAGTGCTGAAGTATAAAGGAAAAGCGAGGTTGACAGAAAGAACAATTTCACTTAAGCACCAATGAGAGAAATCAGAAAAAGCTGTGTAGAGATCACAGAATTTGAATTGGGCCCTAAACAGTAACAACACTTGGAAAAAATCCTACAGCCCAGATTAAACAACTAATTGCAGAATTTTCATTTCATGCTCACCCAAACCATCCTTTGGCACTGCACAGTATTCTTAATGTATTGTCCATATTCTCAGGACACAGCCCCAAGTCATAGATTCCATGGTCTGGTTCCTTTAGACTGTGTGTGTGCACGCCTGTTCAGAAGGAGAGATATGGCACCTGAGGTGGGACTAATGGCCAGCAGCTAAGGAAGAGCACACATAAAGTCTTTTATGTGACAATGTTCATCCTCTTTTTAAAACTATTTTTAGTCTTGTAAGAATACACACACACACACACACTTCTAATTACAATGCAGCACTGACACATATTCTTAAGTGTGTCCATTCTGCTATGTTGTGGAAAGCTGCAGGACCCCCAAGATCTCTGCCCTCCCTGCTGTAATCATGGGTGGTAAGGGGCCGTGTCAATGAAAGAAGCATAAAGTAAACTTGTAAAGAGTATCTTCATGTGTTGCAGACAAAATTGAGCATGTTTATTATAACTGCTGAAGGCAGAAATGGATTCTTATGTAGAGTGTTATGACCTCACTGTGTATTGTATTTCACTCGGGTCTGGAAGCAGTGATCTCAGTATCAAGTCACCAATTATACAAGAAACATAAAAGAAACATCTGAAATATAGCCCACAAATCAAAGAGAATGGTATTTTAACTTATTAAGGAATTAATTGGTGACATTGTTGAGATAAGCAATATGAGTCAAAAAGATGACTGATTTTGGAAATGTCACAGCACAGATTTTGGCATCATGATAAATAAGCCATTCCTATTTTAAAGACCATGAATAAAGTACATGTGCATTCTAGCAAAAAGTCAATGAAATGTGGTTATCTCCCCACGATAAGCTGATGAACTGGAGCTCCCTGTGTTCCAGATTCTGTCTCCTTGCTTGGGTCTTCTCCTCTCCATCTCTCCCAGTGATTGTGAGCTTAAATGTTATACCTGTCATTCATTCACCTCTTATTGTATCACGTATGTACAACACATATTACAAATATTTTAAGTTGTGTATGCTGTTGACATATTTATAAATGAAAATAGTGACTTGCTCTCTTCATCCTCAACCTTATGTTAAGATTTAATCACAATTAAGCTGAAGTTGTACATATTTAATGTTATATAATGGTAATTCATAATGCCTCACAGTTAATTTTATACATTCCAGTTACAATGAACACACACATACATATATTTCAGTGCCTACTCTTAGTGATGCAAACACATTCAATGTGAAATAATTTAAAATGCTATTTCAAGTTTAAGTGAATCTTAAAATAGATTTTTAAAATATAAAAACAGTTATGACTCTCTCTAGAACAGTATTTTATAACATGATCATAGTTTTAATTTGATCCATACTAACTTTGAAATGTGATAGAGATACCTTGATTGAAAGAGATCTATTTTGGTATGTTATACTTCATTCCATTTCATTTAAATAAAATTCATGGTTATGATTCTCTGGGTTGATTTAATGAGCCACTAATAAGCCATTGCTGGCCAGCAGTCATGTTAGCTCTCATCTTTGTTGGACGGTGACACACTGATTATTAACACCTGTACTAAGTTGCTTTTCCAGTAGCATGTATGTCTAGTGATGGAGCCAAAGGTCTTCAGAATGCTAGACAAGCCCTTGATCTATACTGAGGTCGTTTCCAGAGTCTCTCAGGTGATCTTTCTCTTCATAGCTTCGCTCAAGTATGATGCTGCATTATCTTTTAAATAAATGAATATATGATGAAATTATAAGTGTAAATTTAATTTATTCTAAATGTTGTGCTTTTAAAGTGAGCTGTAATTAGAAGTTCCCCAGTCCACCTCTTTAGATCTCAAAAGGTCATGAATCTATGAAAAGGATAAACTTATTGTTATTAAAATGTGCTTTGAGTTGTAGTCTGAATAAGTAGAAATTTTGGCAATGCCTGTCAGCAAATGAAACCTATTCTGGGATTTTCAGCAATCAAATCTACAATATACTGAAGGAATTCCTGGAGCTGTCTTTCTCTTGTTTCTGTTTAAACTTTTGCAAATCTGTGATTCCTGAGGTCTCACATCAGGAATGACAGGAAGTGATCAGATGGAATGGAGAAGTGTTAACAGCAATTGTGCCTTAGGTTAAGAAAAGACCACGTGCATCTTAGCTCAGGGATGCCATCATGCTATGCGACAGGAAGTCACCAAGGACATGATGTCAAGTGTTAAGGATGAGGATTAGCCAGAATTGTT
This sequence comes from Mus caroli, assembly GCF_978045245.1. Taxonomy (NCBI): domain Eukaryota; kingdom Metazoa; phylum Chordata; class Mammalia; order Rodentia; family Muridae; genus Mus; species Mus caroli. Next base: position 11,773,177 of record NW_028227256.1, read on the forward strand.
CATTGCTAAGATGCAGGTCAGAAAGAGCAGTTCCAGAAACAAACATAGACACAGAAGTCTTCTAAACTCCCACCAGCCAAACAGGGGCCAGGAGACTCTCGAGGAAAGTCAACCAAGTTGAAGGGTAAACTGAGTCAGATGCTCCTCTCTCCTGGTGCTCATATATGAGCTGACCATGAGTCAGCCAGTGCGTCACTGAGCCCAGAGTTTTATTTCTCTCCAGCCCCTAGGGGAGCCAAATGTGTCCTTCACCATAATCTCCCCTGATGGTTGGGGCTGATTTAAAATACAAGTATGAGGTCTCTGTAGAGTACAGGTGGAGCACTCTAAAAGCCTCCACTTTCCCAGTGAAGAGAGTTGTGGCTTTTCTTCTCTTTCTCCTTCTTTGCATCATTTTTCCTCAGTGGAAAAGAAGTAACTAAACATCAGGATCCCTGGACTGATGTTGCTGAGTTGCTGAACTGTGGGTAGATGCCCACCTTCCAAGTTCTGTTATAACATAAAATTAACATCTGCTTGCTGAGTCTATGGAATAGTTGCTGGATATTGGTTGTTGGTTCACTCTTTGTTACATGGAATATGTATTGTATGAGTTTTGTCTTAGGTGAAACCTTCATACAACTCTGTATTAAAATCTGTTGTCCCAACTTTTCAACATTTTTAAGGAGTGAGAAATGTTACCAAGCCGGGTGCTCTTTGGTGGTGTCCTATAAAACCACTGGGAGTAATTACTGTTTGTTTTTTTTTTTTTTTGTTTTGTTTTTTGTTTTTTTTTGCATGGATAAGCTATAAATTAATGAATGATTTCTAGAAAAAGTTATTAGTTACAATTTTGGAGTAATTTTCCACCAAATTTAATGTTTTTATTGTTTATACATTAGAATATCCTTTCCTTTTTTTGGTGTTTGGATGTAGTCACCCATCCATTTTATGCTGAAGCTAGCAGATCCTTTAAACAATGTTAGTAGAGGGCATTTCAGATTGAGAAGAGAATAGAGAAATAGGAGCTAAGGAAGTAAGAGGAAAAGAGAGAGTAAGGGGAGAGGGGATATAACGGAAGTGGGTGTTCCAAGAGAGTGCTTCTGTTGATGATGGTTTCCACTCAGTTAGCATTTTGGAACATTTTGAATGAGATAACATTCTTAATTTCAAAACACCAACTGCCTCACTGTTATTGTTGGTTTATTTTAACTTAATTACCCTAGGGACACTTTTCTTGTGAAATTTCTATCCCCACCTCCTCAGACCCATAAAAGAAAAGATGTGTACAGGGATGTGTGCAATCTCATGACCTTTGATGCTCTCTCTATTTAAGCAGAAACACTGGGGACCAAGTTAGACAAGTGAAACCCCTAAAAGGAATGATGAGATGCATTGGGTTGTGTATTTTGCTAAATATGATAAAATGAACATAAAACAGCTGTTCTTTGAGAGTTTTGACCTCTGCAAAGGTTTTCCCATTCAGCTTAACTCTGCTGTTTCCTTTCCTGTGTCAAATTTGGCAAGACCTCAAAAATTGTATTTCCTTGATGTGGGCGAGGATATGAATGAGGAGTCAAAAGTTAAAGTTGACTGGAGGTGGCTTCTAAAATTATCTCAATGTTAATCTTTCACCTAAACAGACAAATTAACCTTCACAATATCAAGAAACAAAAGAACAAACTAACGACACAACGTTTGTCTGTACACTGATTTTTTTGGGGGGGCCCTCTCTGGATCCTGTCACCTCAGGGCCTTCCTGGAATGCTGTTGTTACACTTTCTGAGAATTCTGAGGGGATTCACATTGAACTGGTTTGATAGTTAAGAAAGATGACCGAGGCTCACAGGTATCTACCAAGCAGATGAACAGTTTTAGATGGTATGTGTTTAATTGTTTTTGTGTGTGTGTATGTGTGTGTGTGTGTGTGTGTGTGTGTGTGTGTGTGTGTGTGTGTTAGCATTCAAAACAATTGGCTTGGTCATAACACCTGAATCCACGTGTGTCGCCGCTATACTTTGTTTTTATTTACTCCTTTCCTTGACTTTGTGCTCTCTCTCAACTTGTGGCTCATTTGTTTCCTTTCTCCTCCATATTAACCTCTGCTCTGCCTTCTTATTACACGCATTCCACTTTGTTTTTTCCCAACTCTCTTAAGGTCTCTTCCCCTATGTTATCTCCTCTGTCTCTCTGTCTGTCTGTCTTTGTCTGTCTCTCTACCTTTGTCTCTCCCCCTTATGTACATGAATGCACGTGCACACACAGAGATCTATAGTTTTAAAGATTTTATTTTTATTTTATGTATATGACTGCACTGTCACTGTCCTCAGACACACCAGAAAAGGGCATCAGATCTCATTCCAGTTGCTTGTGAGTCATCATATGGTTGCTAGGAATTGAACTCAGGACCTTTGGGAGAGCAGTCAGTGCTCTTAATTGCTGCACTATCTCCCCAGCCCCTATACTTTTAAATCTAGACCTGTATATAAGATAAAGTCAGGGATTTTTTTCTTTTTGAGTCTAGCTGATTTCACCTAAAACAATGATATGCAGTTGTATTCCTCCTCATGCATTTTTCTATTTTATATGTTCTTTAAAAGTTATTTCCAATATAGCCTAAAATGAAGAAAACCAATAGCTTTAAGCTACATAACTTTTAACATACATTATTAGATATTGTGATTATAGATTTAGTTTAGCCATTTTCCAATTCAGAACTTATCCTGGTCTATATCTGAATAGAGCAGAGGTTAGATAATATATCTGAAAAGAAATTGCTCAACCTTTCCAGAAACAGTTTTGATTCAACTTGCCCTAGAAGGAAAGGGCTGACTCTGACTTCCAATAAAACGCTGGACACTCTAAAAGTTGCTACAGATTTGGCTCTGCCAAGGACACATTGTGTAAAAGACTCCCTGTAGTCAATTCAGTTTCCTAGCGGTGGGAAGAAACAAGAGAGTGGCAGAAGACTGGAGTGATGAACTGTGGGGCATTATCACTGATTAACCAGAGCTCTCAACCTGGGTATCCTGAAGAGACTCTTACTATACTTTCTCTCAGGATGTAGGCCTAGACGCAGAGCTGTAGACTCAAGAAAATCCAGAAAGAATTCAAACAACTGAACCCCAGGTGCTCAAATTAGCTACTTTTCATTATTCTTAACTCATTCGTGCTAGGACACATGATCACGTAGAAATGGTTCATGATGTATTGGAACGGCTTACAGCTATGCAGAGAAAATGTCACGGGCATATATAAAAGCTGCATGCATTTTGAGGGTGAAAGAGCTTGTAATTAATTTTAAGGCCCTTGCTTTGATTTTTCTATGTGTAGCATATGTGCACAAATATACTATTTGAAAAAATAGTTATCCTATCCAACAAGTCCATGCCCTATTACTAATGCTATGTTCATAAGGAAATGGTGATATGCATTTTATATGTATTTTATCTACAAAACTTACAAGCTTGCATCCTGAGATAGTTCTGAAGATTTAGGTTTTTCAGTGTTTCTTTATAAACTTGGCATTTGAAATGTAGTCTTTTTTGTTTTGTAGATTTACTTATTTTAGTTTATGTGTATGAGTGATTTGCCAACGTGCAGGTATATGCACCATGTACACAAATATTACTCACAGAGATCAGAAAAGAGCATCAGATTCCCAGGAACTGGAATTATAGGTGGTTATAAGCCACCGGGTGAGTATTGGGAATGGGCACAATTCCTCCCAGAGAGTGAACTATCTCTCCAGCCCAAGTTGGTGGATATATGTGACAGGAAGCAGATAGTCAGAGGAATCATTCAAGCATCTGACATAGGGCACACAATCAGAACCTAATTCCAAGGGGCTGTTGGCAATGTGTACATTTCTTGTAATCCTCCCTCTGAGAGGAGATGGAGTGTGTACTGATGTGTCAGTTCCCAACATTTGCACTTGTAGAGACCAGTATATTTTTTTCTCTTGTACTTTCATGTCTCTGGAAGGAGTCCTCTGCACCGAATCAGACTGCAGATATTGGAAGTCATCTGGAGCTACTGGAGAAGTTAGGTTCAAAGGATATGACTGGAACACAAGCAGCAACTGATACAGCTTCAGGAAAAGTTACTGGAGCGGTCCACACATCTGCACATGGAGAACAATTGTTATATACAAAGCATCCTGTATCACTCAGTGAATCACAGAGAGCCAGAGGCTTACCGGGTATAACTCCCATGTTTTAATATGGGAATTAAAATTATTAAAATGACTGCCTAGATTCACAGACCCACCATTGCATAGTGATCTCATGGTGGAATATATTTTAATAAATTATTTGGTTATTATTAAGTTGGGAGCTTTTTTTTTTTAAATTACATGCACAAGCAGGTACAAGGGACACATATCTTCTAGTCTCTGCTCTCAGTGCCTTTCCTCAGGACTCCTGTCCAGCCCAGGTGGCATACATACTTGATGAGCTCTGATGCTTTGAAACACGTTCTTCTAGAAAGGTACTCTGAAATATCTCTCTCAAAATTTATTTAGAAAAAAAAAGTAATTTGATTATTTTCAATATATAAATAAATCACTCCACTCTATGTTGAAGTACTGCTCACTAATAGAAAATGCCCTCTTTAAGCTGTGGTAATAAGCCGTAATATTTTCAGGTTATGTTTAGGTCAAGAAGAGTACAAGTGATCAGTGTGGCCTGGAGAGTGATTGATTCATAGAAGTGGGATGTGCTAAGACATTAATGTGCACAGCAGACTGGCAGCCAAAGAACAGCCTAGCCCCTGGCTTTCTGCAGTCCAGGCAGTTAGGTCTTCTCCAGATCCATCCTGTTCGGTTTACCCACCTTACCATTCTGTCAAGGACCTCAGTTCTTCTTTGCATTTAATTTGTCTATTCATACAACAGTAAAGAATCTTCTATGTTTGGGAGATTTTTCTTGATGATCAAGATGCAAGAAAGAGAAATGCTTAACTTTGATGTTTGTTGGAAGTATGTACAAGAAACCTAGGAAATGACTGCAAAACTCCTTCGCAGTACTCCAACAAGAATTGTTCTTGCAAAGTGCACAGTGAAATATAGCCAAAGTATTGATGCTGGTTAAATGTGAACATAGCATTGAAATATTGAAATTTAGAGGTAAAACATTAATTTTTAAAAAAATGAATGAATGAGGGAGGAAATCAAGCAGGGAAAGATGAACATTCATGTCTCCTTTTACCTCAGGCAACAGCTGTGTTCCTTGTTTAGGAAGCATGCCAGAATCAGACATCCCCTCAAGTAAGTACAGAAAATAGTGTGTGGAGGGAAGGCTTTACCCTTTCCTGGGCATCTGCTGTGTAGCACAGTTATGTGGCTATTGTTCATGGAAGGTCTGCACGGGCTCTGTCACACAGTTTCAGAACAGAACGAATGAATGCTAAAGAGAAACTTCTAGTCAGAATTCTTCCCTAAGCTGAAGATCTCTTGAAATCCAAGACTTTATTTGTGATGACGCTAGTGGACCCGGGTTTGCCCAGACTTCAGCAAAGGCAGTGTCAGCACTAAGAGCAAGACCTGTGTATGGAGTTGAGCGGTTCCTTGTAGCTTCTTTTGGAATTTTTCAGAATTCTGGATACAATATTTTTGCAAAGAATGTGTTTTCACTTCATGGTTCGGGAAATTCAGTCTCGTAAACAAGTTAGCCACAACTTTTATCCAGAGGTACACACATCGCAGGTGTGGCTCAGGGAGGCTCACGCTGGTTTCAACATGCTGGTCCTGGTTCTACAGAGCCCTAGAAATCTTGGCATTCCTTCAGGTCTTTCATCACTCACTTATGTTCCAGAAAATTCCTCTTGGATTGTTTCTTTGCCAAGTTTAAAATGTAATATATTCTAACCTATAATGGAGAAAAAGCATCTTTTTCATTTTAGAAAGAGGTCAAAAATTTCCTTTCTTCATCCCCCAAAAACGTTTCTAAGTGTAAACAATTGTAGAAATAACTACACCCAGTTACTGTGAGAATGAAAACAACACACTTGCTGTTAACTTAGAAAAGTTACCTAAGAAAATATCTATACTTTATTGTATTCATAAAACTATGGGAAAGAGGAAAATAATAAATAGAAATTAAAACACAGACCACAATTTTTGGGTATCCAAGTTGCTAATTACTACATTGTAGCTTATACACACACACACACACACACACACACACACACACACACACAAATACATAGTAGCATAATATTATAATACCATCAAACAAAACCTGTTCCTACTGGCTCTCCACCCACCTTTTCTCTCTCACTCCCTGGCCCTCGCAGTACTCTTCTGCTCACCCATATTTGGAGGTACATGAACTTTTCCTGGGAAGATGAACACAAGTGCCTATTCACCCAGATAGGCACCAATAATAGACTGGAGTGTGATTGCACCATAGTCTAGCTAGGTGAACTGGTGAGAGGCCATTATGCCTCCTTACATATCATGAGTGAGAGGCTAATTACCAAGACCTGGGTGATCCCCAAAGTGCTTCATCGCCCCCAAGTCTCATATCAATAGGCTGATGAGTTCTTCACAGCTGCATAGACTGGGCTTTACCTTCAGTCCCCTATATCCTCTGTCACCTCCTGAGACCTGTGCAGCGTACACAGAATTACAAATAGCTAAGAGGGAAGTGTTGGAATCTTGGGTAGGACTGCAAGGAATAGTCAAATGACACCCTTATCCCCTACTTCCTTAAGAGAAGGCCAGCAGGCCCTTTCTTGGGAGTAACTTGCAGAAAGCCATACCTCCCCTGATGAGGATGGTGATAGAGTTATTGTCAGCAGAGTGTTTCAAACACTATGATTTTTAAAGTTGTAAACTTTTCACTAAAACGTGTGTATTTAAAATTCTTTCCTTTAAGTATAGGATGTGACTGTTCCCCACAAACCAAAAGTGCTCACGTAGCCAGCAATCATACCCAGAACCAGATCAGTCTCAGAGAACTGTTCTCAAGATTCCTGTCTTCTTCTGAGGGCCTTAATGCCATTCCCAGGCCGAAGTATACATAGATCACTAATTCCAATAACACAAACTCTTTTTTTCCTCATCTAGGAGAACATAGATGGCCTGTGTTACATAGTGAATAGTTCTGGCTGGAGCACCACTATGCACATTTGGTGATGAACTTGCATGTGCTTGTGTGGGTGTAATTTTGCCAGTGGATGGAAGCATCCTGACATCCTAGACTATGCATCAGATCACATATAGTGCAAAGCACTAAGCCACTTTAGGGCACTACAGGCTTGCTTAAAGTAATCCTTCTTCAGACAGCCCTCACTTCTCATGAGAGACCTCAACAAACCGAAAAGGTCTTCTGAAAAACACTCCATTGTATACACTAAGATATATTTTTGTTGATACGGCTAATTTTAGTGAAATTTTTTTGTTAACAAGGTTACTTTTTGAATCATAACTTAGGGAAACATGTTTATAAGGGAATCAACGACTCCAGAATGTGGAGGTTTGTGGAGAAAGACAAATTAGCAAGCGACTAGTCATGCCTGTCCGTTTAGAAACACGATGTTAAGAGTGGGGAAGATGCCTTGGTGGCTGTGAACATTGGCTCCTCTTCCAGAGGACCCTGATACAGTACCCAGCATTCACATGGCGGCTCATAATTGTCTGTATCCCAGTTCTAGGAGATCTGACACTCTTCTCTAGCCTCCATAGGCATTGCAAGTAAGTGGTGTGCAGACATACATGCAGGACATGTAAGTAAAACACCCACACACATAAAATAAGAATAAAACTTTAAAAAGTGGGAACAGAGTATATATTTAAAGCTTTAAGAGCCAAACAGCATACTATAAGAAGACACTAGAAAGTCATGTCAAATGCAAAGCTGTCTTTTCCTCCTAACAATCCAGGGCAGAGCTCTGCTCCCCACCCTGTTCTTCCTCCAACTGAAGCCAATTCTGGTTAATTGAACAAGATTTCTTAAATTGGTTTATTTTTGGAAACAGAGTCTCTCTATACAGCCTAGGCTCATTTTGAGTTTGAAATCCTCCCCCCAACCCCGAGTTAATTTAGGATTTCACACAGGACAATTTATTTTAAGAGTAATAAAACTGTGAATATATAAAAGTATAATTACAGTGCATACCTTGCAAATGAGAAAACTAATATACAGAGATATTAAGTGAATTGCTTAGTCACAGGCCCTCCAAGATGGAGAATCAGGCTTTGAATTACATGGGCTGCTCTACATTGAACTTGATCTTTTGATCATTTGGCCTCATTTGATCATTTGGTTACAGTTACCTATGTTAACATATTAAAACTAATATTGACCTCACTTAAATTGTTAGAATAAAGCATTGTTGGATACTGACTGTTTTAGTTAGGGTTTTACTGCTGTGAACAGATACCTTGACCAAAGCAAGTCTTATAAATGACAACATTTAACTGAAGCTGGCTTACAGGTTCAGAGGTTCAGTCCATTATCATCAAGGCAGGAACACGGCAGCATCCAGACAGACATGGTGTAAGAGGAGCTGAGAGTTCTACATCTTCATCTGAAGGCTGCTAGTAGAAGACTGCCTTCAGGCAGCTAGGGTGAGGGTCTTAAGTTCTACAACCACAGTGACACACCACTCCAACAAAGCCACACCTCCTAATAGTGCCATTCTCTCAGCCAAGCATATACAAACCATAACACAAATTCCACTTTCTCTTTGAAACTGGGATTTGAGGACTGGGCTTTAAACTTCTAAGAAAATTCTATTTTTCTTAATTTATCAATTATCAACATATTCCACAATAGAAGCAATCTAACACTGGCCAAGAATAGTGTTACAGTATCTTTAAGATATAATCACTAGTTGTCACTTACTTTTGAAGTATGCTTTGAGGTGATTGCCTACATTTTTAGGCCATTTAGATTATTGACAAATGAATGATCTAGCATGCAGGATTAGTGTGCAAAAGACTCTTAGAATTTTATTATCAAAAGTAGTTCTCATATGAGGCTGATTTCATTATTACACATCAGCCATCTTAAATTACACACATGTATTTTTATCTATTTTGATGTCTCCATTCACCTGGTCCATTTAACAGACCAGAAAACTCATCTCCAGAGCCAATCAATCAACTCCAGGCATAAAGCAGCCATTCTTATCCACAGGACAGGATATAGGAAGTCTGGACTGCTACTAGAGCCATTTCTATACCCTGTACCAATCCATGTTTCTTCCTAACTGACAGACTCTGAGGATTTCAAGCCTGTGGTTCTCAGCACACTTCTGAAAGACTTTGAATGGCTAACAGTCATTTCCCAGCAGGATTGATCTCCAGCCAGGGTCACCAGACATTGGCCTCCTTTTTGTGTAGTTTGGAAGATTCTCTCTTCAAAACTGCCTCTCTACATAAAATGTTTCCTGTTTGAGTTTCCTTTTTTTCTAATGAATGAATTTATTTTGCTAGAGGAAGAATTTTCCTGAGCTGTTCTGAGAAAAGCAAGATAAATGAAAGGTTATAGATCAAACGTGTTTATTTGTCCCCTGTCTGTTGAGGATTGGTTTATGTATTGCTATGTGCTGAATGGAAGGCTGAGGGACAATGAGTCACACTGAGGTTGCTGAGAGAGGTGTAATAGCACTGGTCGAGTCTCAGGAAGATGCACATTTATGGCAGGTGTGGAACCATCACGGCCATTAGGGTGAGTCAAGATGGAGTATCATCAGAGCAAAACAGATGCTCTCTAGAACAGCATCTCTTGAAGACCCCTGAGAACTCTTCCAGGGTCATGGTAGGAACTGGGTAACAGCCACATTGCATAATTCTTACTGATCATGTTTTACTAGAGGTGAACATGCATTGTCCACAGTTACTGTACTTTGTTTTCCATTTCTTAGATTCAGAAAGTTAATTGCTCATATTACACATCCAGTAAAAGATAACTGGACTGCAAGACATCCCTTCAAACAGGTGCTCTTCACAGGGCACTTGCCTCTGCTGCCTCGAGCTGAGCAGAGGGGAACTGCTAACAATCTAAGATGAGGATACAAAAGAGAGCAGCCTAAATAGAGAGTAGAAGGTACAAACTTAAATATGGCCTGAGGTCAGAGCAGTTAGCCTACCTCTGGGATGTTGCTTGTATAGGAAGCCAGCATTGGGAAATTTGCAGGATTGATGAGGCCATGGAATGGGCAGTGATGAATGTTTTTTCCATCATGTATTTGGAACAGAGAAATAATAATCTGGAAAAACTTGAGAAGATAAACGAACTCTGGGGTGATGTGTAGATCACAGAGTGAGGTCCAGAGGTGGGGGAGTCATGGACCAGCTTCTGCAAAGACCAATGATAGAGGGACAATTATCAGGCAATTGGTATTTGACTATTGGTACTTAAAACATCCTTGAGGGTCCAAAGCGCTAATATTATGTGAGGTTTGATCTATGGATGTCTACTGTGTTTGAAATTAAAACTGAGAAATTCTAAAGTTGATTAAGTCATCTTAAAAGAAATATTATACCAATATGTTAATCATATTAAGAACTTTATGCTTATCTCAATATGAAACATTTTAGGACAATAACTATTTTACATAGTAAAAGGATGATATGTAATATTTCTATAGTATTCTCTAATGTCTGATTAGTAGAACCCAGAAAAATTATCATACATTTGATAGTCAGAAAATCGTATGTATACTTCTGAGAGAGTAAGGAGGACAAGTTAGAGAGTGTTATCATGAATATTTTTGATGCTGTGGCATTGTGAAAGACTCGTGGGGATTCTGATGAGACCTGGGAGCGAGTCTGAAGAAACAACGCACTGGAGGGTGGCCGAGAAGACTGAGGGAGATAAAAAAACAAAAACCAAAACAAAAAAAAAACATAGAAAATCAACAGCTGCATCTGGAGACTAGCAGGGTTACAGTGTGCGCAAAGACAGAACAGTCGATGCTGGAACAGCAAGCACGGGTGATCTGGAGGAGCCGCAGAGCCGACGTAGAATGGAAACAAGGAAACCCATGTGCGAAGGTGATTGGCTGGGCAGTTGGTAATTTCCGGTTTGCATGACGTCAATGTGAAATGACTGGAAATCTGTCCAGATAAAACACAGCTGGCCAAGAGTCTGGGAGCATCTTTTGTTTTTAATGGAAGTAGAATTGTAAAGATCAATCTCAAAATAAAATAAAAATGTACAATGTCATAACTTCTTTTTAAATTCATTGCAACTAGATTTTTTATTTTAAAGTGTGAGTCATGAGAAAAAAAATGAAACTTTCAGAGAAAAGTTTTATTCCTTTGACTGAACAGTGGCACTTATCACATCACGCTGTACCCACATTTTTATGTCTAGAATAATTATGCATTTAGAAGATTAAAGTTCACACCACAGTCTAACCCACACATACAACACACGTGTTTATCTGAAATACAATTAAGATGAAACCACATTTATAGATGTTAATGATACTGACATCTCATTTGGATAGACAAAAAGAAAAAAAGAAAAAAGAAAGAAATCTGTACTAAACTCTGAGTCTTGCATCTTCTCTTTAAAGATTTAAATATAGTCTTGGGGAGAAGGGCTTCTACATCACTAGCAAGATGGGGGAAGCCATGGCAAAAATGAAAAGACACAGCAGTAGTTACAATGTAACAAAGCTATGTTTCAGTAGATGTTGTAGCAAATGATTTAGTCAGGTTGGGAGGTCCCAGGGGAGTTAGCAGCAGTTGGTGTGAGACATAAAAGTGGGAGAAACAGATATTCCTGCAAATCAGATGAATCAGAAGAACGAACCAATTATTGGGTATATTTGAGAGGAAATATCCCTGTCACTGGGAGCCTGTCAACCCAACTGAGCTCTGGGATTGGAGGTGACAGACAGACCCTGGAGCATTGACTTGGGTGCAGCAGGAACAAAGGAAGCTCACTAACTGCAATAGCTGGTTAATATTTATTTTGGGAATGTGTGCACGGGCTGTGTGCATCCTTGTAAAGAAAAAGGACTATATGGTATTTGCCCTAATTTTTGAGACTTTTGTTACTCTAGTTACAAGCGTGTGTCACTACACCAAGTTCTGTTTGTTTGTTGACCCTTACATAGGTACTGAGAGGCTCCAGATAGGTCCTCATGCTCCCCACACAAGCACTTTGCTGGATGAGCTATCTCCTTCCTCTCCACCTCTATCAAGGCTTTAGTTTTAAAACTTCTCTATGGAGGAGAATATAGCAGTTGGTGATTTTGCCAGGATAACGGTGAGGGCTGAGCCAGAAATCTCCCCCTGTCCTCTACACCAGGGTTTGGCAATTTCTATCACAGGTGGTTGGTGCTGGTAGCCTAACATTCTAATTGCTGTTATTATAAACTTGGTGGAAGAGTCACACAGTTGTGATTAGACCTCTGCATAGCTTGGTTCTGATTTCTTACCAGACATCACCCATGTAGAACATTCCCGGAAGGTGTGCATGCGTCCTGTCTGCTCATCTTAAAGAACTTTATTTCTTGATGCCTTTTTTTCATCCATACAACGATGTCATATCTATCATACCGCACTTTCTGGAGGGAATTATTTGTGGTTTGCTTTAGAAATCATCCCAGATAGTTTCTAGGAGACAATTTAACCAATAAGTGAGGAGAAAGAGTACGATTTGTTTTGATACCTGAATATAGGTATATTACAAACTCCTGAAATTCTTCTTAAAAGGTGTATGTGTGTGTGTATCTGTGCGTGTGCGCATCCATGCATCCATGCATGTGTGTGTGTGTGTGTGTGTGCAGAGGTAAAGGGCTGATCATTAGAGTATCTTAAGTCATTAATAAAGTCCTATACAGAAGCAGGCTCCCATGTCCCTGAAGTATCGGACACTGTGGTCCTTCGGTGCATATACTCTGACCCAGGGCTCTGAGCTAGAGTTAAGCCAGGCACTTGTACAAACAAACAAACAAATGAGATAATCAAAAGATATCTTTAAAGATTTCTTGGCTACAAACCATGACTACAAACGGACAGACATAGCTGACAAGGACACTAACATTTTGCCACCTGTGTTTTGGTGCATGTTCAAAATCATGGACAGAGTTCAAGGAAAGTGAGATAAAAACTGCCTTCAATCCAAAAGCCAAGTAGAGTACCCTTCTGCTAACAACTGTTCCACAGACACATGTGTTCTATAAACTTGCATCACTCTTATTTTTGTGTGTGTGTGCCTGCAGTTGTTTTGTGACCTCTGTGACCATGTGGAAGGCTTCCACATGCTAAATTCCCTTTAGTGCTTAATTACTAGAAATGTAAGGACTCAGAAGGCATTGCAGCTGTTCAGTTTCAATTCGTTTTCTGCTTATCTTCCAGGAATATTTAGAGTGTTGGACTAAACACATTCCTCTTTTATTTATTTATTTATATATTTTAAGTGTTGGGAAACATGAAGACGTGAAGAGACTCCTGTTCCCACACTGCTGGGCGGAACTAAAGAACTGGGTCATCCTTCCTCTGCAGTGTTTTGGAAGGACTCGAGAGAACAGCAGGGGCATTAACTACTGGGAATAATTGGTTTTGCTTAAACACTCAATAGTCCAAGAGCTAGGCTGGAACATAAGGGCTTTAGGAAAGACTTCCTGGACCGTAGCCAGAGTCTGTATTAACTATATTCCAAGCATTCACTATTAAGGTTTGGATCAAGATGCTGAGTCCTAAGGCTCATTTTTGTGATGTTTGATTGGATCTTAGGTATCACATTGATTAATTTGCTTAAGAGTAGTGGGACTGAGTTCCAAGGGCATTAATGAATATATATCTAAATGTGGTGTCCCAGAGTCTGCTCAGTCAGCAAACTTCCATGACCTTCATGGCCAAGTACTCTAGACTCTTGAGAGTCATGTCCCCTCATCCCAGGACTCAGGTGTTCTATCAGATCAGTAAATTCCTTACATTTCTGGTTGACACATCTGTGGCTGCCCTCCTTGCATTTCTCTTACTATAAGATGATGCTTTTTAAAAGTGTTATGTTTTATAGTAGAGCTGTTCAATTTATTGCACTTCAGAAATTTCTAGGTAGCTTAATGCAACTGGTTAAAAATGTGTTTAGGGAACCATGAGCTGAAAGGAGAAATTAATGTCAAATGAGCCATATCTTGGGTGTGCAGATTAAGAAACAAAACTAGTAAAATTTAGAGGCCACCAGTTCAGAACACGAGAGTTCTAATGTTATGGATCATTCTCAGAAGGCAAGGTTTATGTATTTACACGTTGACTCATTAAAAATAATGGCTATGGAATTTCATTACGATCTCAAATAGTGGTACTTATTAAAATGTTGGCATCCATTCTTGCATCATTGCTTATTTATATGAATGAATTCTAATACGAATAGGAGAGAATCATCAGCCACTGAAAAACCTTTGAAGGTCCTGCCCGTGTGTGACAGGGACCATAGAAGTTGCAATGTTATTTGAGCAACAAGAGACTATTTTGGACATTCCACATCAGAGTTTGTGTTTTACAGATTCATAGCATTTGCTGAGTAACTGAAAATAAGCAGAGTGTTTGGCTGACTGCAGAGTCCAACACTTTAGAAAACTGATAGTGAAAAACATAAACTTGGCAAGTTCTAATGTTTTCAAGTTGAGAGTCATCTGATAAATTCTTGTGAAATTGCATGACCCCAAAATAAAAAGAACATTGTCAAATACTCTCTGCAACATCTTTCCCCCACCCAGAATAATCTGAGACATAGGAGTAACCTGTGAAATGGAAAATTACACCACGAACTATAAGAGGAAGGCTTTCAGGGTATTCAGTTTGCTGAATTTAAAATCACATGTTGGCCTTCTACTAACTATGTGCACCCTATCAGGTGCACACATACACGTAGACTCCAGGAACCATTTGCTCTAAGGCTGCAAATTAAACCCCCTCTGCTTTCCCTGGTAGACCCCCTATTCCATTAAAACAAGGAGCTTTTCCAGGAAAAAAAAAAAGATCCTGGGATTTTCTTTGGTCATTAGATAGCTCTAGGTCAGATAGAAACATAAAAATTTTCTTTGAGTGGGGAAAGAGGAGAGCTTTCCTGAAGATTGACTCAGGTTACAAAATTGAGGAAGAAGGATTTAAGCTCTTTTATTTCAGTTCCTTTTCCAAACATGGAAAGTTAAATAAGGGTCAAGCCTCCATCTTTCGGGGGCAGATCTCATTGCAAATGTAAATTCTACTGGTCAACTCACAGCATTTCATACACAGCAAATAACCTAGACCTCAAGGTTTAAAATGCCACATGTAAATCCTACCTTCAAGTTGATGTGGTGTTAATGAGAAAGATCCAAAGCAATGGTGTGCTCTTAGACTCACTCTTGGCCTTATTTCTGTTCAACTGTTTGCATTATGGCACTCTGTTTTAAGCTTGGATTGTAAATCTGATGGAAGAAAGAAAAGAGAAAGAGGGAGGGAGAGAGAGAGAGAGAGAGAGAGAGAGAGAGAGAGAGGGAGGGAGGGAGGGAGGGAGGGAGGGAGGGAGGGAGGAAGGAAGGAAGGAAAGAAAGAAGTCACTGGTAAGCCTTTAATCCCAGCACTTGGGAGGCAGAGGCAGGTGGATTTCTGAGTTCGAAGCCAGCCTGGTCTACAGAGTGATTTCCAGGACAGCCAGGGCTACACAGAGAAACCCTGTCTCAAAAAAAAAAATAAATAAATAAATAAAAATTAAAAAAAAACCAAAACCAAAACCAAAACCAAAACCAAAACCAAAACCAAAACCAAAACCAAAACCAAAACCAAAACCAAAACCAAAACCAAAACCAAAACCAAAACCAAAACCAAAACCAAAACCAAAACCAAAACAAACCAGAACAAACCAAAACAAAAGAAGCCACTGGTATTGCTGTTCTTCATGGCAGGTGCCAAGGAAAACAAGGGTAGAAATGAAATGGAAGCTCATGGCCATTAGAATCAGACACAAGTTCACTGGGGCAGAGTCTCACAGCGGCTCATGCTCTCATCGCTGGATAGTGTGTGAATCATCACCATAGGACTTTGTGGGCAAGCCTTCTTTAAGATAGCTGTTGCCCAGGACACACTGCTGGAAGGGGGCTGAAAACTTCATCTGAAGTTCTGTTTCTACAATTTCAGTGATTCTGTGTACTTCACTGTCCCCAGTGGCAAAATCAGAATATTTGGTTATCCTACATAGTTCTTACTGTCATTAGGAATACAAATACTTGATTTTAAGTGCAAAGTCAGAGTAACCCCTCATGAACTTGCAACTCTTTGTTTTGGAAACACAGAAACATACTGATTATCTGGTTGCCTTCAAATATACTGATCATCTGTGCAGAGTCACAGTTGCTCAACTGAGAAGAATGAACTAGGCCAATTACCCACAGAGTGCAAATACCCTATAAATTTACTTAAGACAGTGTCTCATGCTGCCCCACCTCCCTCCTGTATTCCCAAATTAGATTATTTTTATGCTTAAGTTAATAGTAGTCAGCTGATTTCATTATTAATTTGGTACTTAAGTTGTTGTAGTAGTTTGGATTATGCATGGACTGACAGTTGTCTTCTGTGCCCCACCGCATAGCTTGACCATACACACACACACACACACACACACACACATGTATATATGCATACATATATGCACAAGATATCTTAGGTCATCTTATATTTTCAATCTGGGAGTGGTTACCCACACATTCAGTTTGTCTTGCCAGCCCAGTCTTTGTTAACTTGCCGAGTTCTCAGCTATGGACTTCTCTCCTCCTCGCAAACAGAACTCTCTAGCATTATGAAAACTCTCAGGAAGGGTTGAAGTTTGCAGTCCTGAAACTACCTAATTTCTACATGTCCTATGATTCCAGCATGCAATGTCTTCAGCAATAGAGGCATACGGTCAAACTCTGGAGGTAACAGGAACATCCTGGCACTAGGCTTTTATTTGTTAGTTTATGGTGTCCAGCAGGGACACTGTCACTCTATTATAGTGTAACCTCAATTTAAAAATGAGGAATAGAACTAAACAGATTTCTCAAAATACAAAATCCAAATGGTTAATATATATAAAAACAAGTTGAACGTTTTTAGCCACTGGCAATATAAATGCATATTTAAACTCCTTTGAGGTATTGTCTTACACAACTCAAAATGACTATGATACACACACACACACACACACACACACACACACACACACACGAGGGCAGGCAGGGCTGGCATTGGTATGAGAACCCTTATTCATCTCTATCCACTTTCAGCTTTTAGTTTAATATACCACACTCATTGAAACCCTCCCTGATTTTATAGCAATCATTGTATCTATTACAAATACTCTCACTGAATTGTGGATTCCTCCTTTGTAATACTGAATCCTAACTGTGCAGTCTGAATTTTTAAAATGCTATTACATGTCTTTGTTTAATTAAAAAAAATCTCAATTTTTATCTATCATCCTATTATGTTATGTATATGGGTGTTTTACCTGCTTGTATGTCTGTGTGCCACATGTGCACCTGATGTCTAAGGAAGCCAAAGGGGGCACTATATTTTCTGAAACTGGAGTTACAGACCGTTGTAAGCTGCTATATGGGTGCTGGGAATTGAACCCAGGTTTTCTGGTAGAGCAACCAGGGTTCTCAACCTCTGAACTGTTGCCGCAGCAGCCTTGCATGTCTTCTTCATACATGCACCTGATGCTTGCAATGGAATGAACAGTGATAACCAACAAAGTTACACTTTGCTTCTTCACCTTAAAGCTTGTGTTTCAGAGACCGGGCAGTAACTGAGCAGTTTCACATTTCACAGCAAACTGAACAGGTAATTTCTCATACAGCGTCGGAAGGCTGAAAATTCTGTATATCTAAAAATGTGGCAAATTTGAGAAAATGTCCCATTGTGTGACTAACTAGCCACTTTAAACTTGAAAGTGAGCCCTACTTTTCTCTTTTAGATTATAAGCCTCCCATGGACTTAAACTGTTGTAGGATGTCTGTTTTGTCAAGTTATTTCCCACAGGGAAGCTGGCCTTTTTGTATGGAAAAGAATATACATTTGTAGTAGCTAGACACAAAAACTGTTTTTTCCACCTATCAGGAAGAAAAACCATACATTATGTTTTAATGTACTGGAAAATTAAAAATCTTAAACAAGGTGCTCATCAGTCAGAACGCTGGAGAGTTTGAACACAGGCTTCCAGTTAAGACCGTGAGCTCCCCTGGAGCTCGTTACTGGTCAGAAAGTGTACTTTCTCCAGTTTCTCACTAATGTGCCAGCGGGAGTCACACCAGGTGTTCCTTACATTGGTTTCCTCCCTGAGCTGCTTTATCTGAAAACCCATCACTTCCTGCCTCACAAATGCAGCCCTGTTCACCAAGTCATTCAGTCCCTACGATGGAGGCCAATATGAGTGGCTGCTCTTAAGCCCTGAGTGTTGAGAATGAGAACCCCAAATTCTTTTGCCGACTTGACTGTGTTAATGGGAATTCAAGCTGTTTAAACTGAGGGGTTTCTTTAAACAGTTGCCTTGTCATATTAAAGGAATTTTACAGACTTTTTTTTCTTTTTTTTTTTGTCATGTTAGCAATTTTGATCTTCATTGAATGCAGTGGAATATTTTGAAGCAAAATAATAATAATAATAATAATAATAATAATAAATATACAGTTGTCAAAGCTCACAAACAATACCCATTTGTCCCTTACCTTGTGTTAATGAGAGAAATTACCACTTGTCATGGAGAGAAACTAGCTCCAAATTGGTCCAGTTTCTCCTGTCAAGCTTGCCTTGTAGTTTTCTATGGCAAAAGCAGACTTCTATTCACGGGCACTAAGGCTTGGTAAAAAGTCCCTAGACATTCTTTCTTTTAATTTAATGTAAGACCTGGCCTTGAAATCGTTCTGTGTTGTAGACTTCCTTTCCAAATCACAGACAGTCCTGGCAAGTGAGAATATACAACTGCACCAGACTGCACCACACCCTGTCCCAAGGGTGAGCTAGGATTTTTTGACTAGGATTTTATTACATGCCAAGTAGATGTGAATACCGAAAACACTGGTGGTCAGTTGAGAAACGAGTACCATTTGAATGGTTTGGGGAAATGGAATACAAATAAGGAACTATTGCGAGGGTATGGAACTGCTCACTCCTGGATGAGTCAAAGGTCCGTGACAGGTGGAAGTAAGGCGTTTGCAACAGTTCACAGCAGTGAGATAGCACTCTGAAGGAGACCTGCACATGGTGGTGTCTTCTAAGCCAGTGATTAAGATGTAAACTCTTCCTAATGCTGCAACCTTTAATACAGTTTCTCATGCTGTGGTCACTCCCAACCAGAAAACTATTTGTTGCTGCATCATAACTATAATTTTGTTACTGTTATGAATCATAATGTAAGTATCAGATATGAAGAATCTTGGTTATGGGTTGAGAACCACTGTCTGTTGTAAATTACAGCTGGAGAGTTTATTGAATGTGTCAGAACTGTCCGAGAATAGACATGGGCTTCCACCTCTTAGAAAAGATAAAGACCGTTTTTAAAATGATAACTGTTGGCATCCCTACTGGTGGACCACAGAAAGGCATGTAGGGAGATGGAAGTGCTCTTGGTCTTTGGAGGAATCAGGGCACACATCTAGCTGGGGAGGATGTGTATGTTATTCTGAGTTCCCTTAAAAGACAGTGTAATGTTTTTCAAGTGGAAGATGCATGCAACCCATAGTTGTGAGAAAAACAAACAACCCAAAATATGTTCGTTTTACACTGTCCAAAGAGTTTTCTTTTTGTTCCCCCTTTGGTGGAGCTTATCTTTCTGGCTGCCCTGGTAGATGGGGCAGCACTAAGACTGGCTGTCTTTCTTGCTCCTTTTCTCTCACTGAGTGATTCTCTGTCAGGACAGGCAGTGCAATGTTCACCCCAGAATTCCATGTTCACAGTTTTGCCCTCCTTCAGACTCTCATGCATGCACATTCCTGACCTTACTACTCCTCTGTCAGCCTCTAAAGTAAAAGAGTGGTTGTGTGTATCTAGACTGTCAGGTCACACTAGGGCCAGTGTTTGAAAGCGTTTACTCTCCTTGGCCAATGAGGACCACACAGTCAGTCACAATAACCATCATAAACAGATGATGTTAATTGGGAAGGGATTCCACTCATGTACTTCCAAAGTCTCTAATATCTCTCTGAGTGTAGTCAGCTGCCATCCAGGTACTTTTTCTCATCTCTTGGATGAGGGAGACAGACATCACTGATAGAAATATGTTCAAAAACATCATTGAATTGTGCTTCCTCTCCATATTTGTGAAATTATGTCCACATGGTTAAGCTTTACAAACAACATTAACCCTTTTAATCCACCAGGACTACATCATAGTGTGGCACTAACAAAGGTCCACAATATTTGGAGATAGGAGTTAATGTTATTCATAATACAGTTCATAATTTCTGACTGTACATGATCCAATATATAGTCTGTGATACAGTAAAGAGGTAAATATTTGGTTTAGCTTTCATTTCAGAAACTCTTAGGGCTGTTTTTGCTCCTATCAGCCTTTGCTGAAGATGAGAGAACTAAAATCAGGGTGATTTATGGTTCCCACCCAGCACGTTATTTGTTTGAGAGGGAAATCATAGCAGGTCTAGTTACACTTGAATGTAGCTGTCATATACTAGTCTGCTTTTTAAAGAAATTATAACATACACTTTCAGTTCTTATCTTGCTTTTACCAACACCAGCATAACCACTGTCTTCCACATACCCATCTTAGCAACCAGGATGCTGTAGCACAGGTTCAGACTGAAGCAGTTGAAATCTCAGATGGAGATCTTGTATTGCTGGTCCTAAAGAGACTAGTCTGCACAGGAGAGCATGTGGGCAGCATAAGCAACATAGCTTATGGGGCAGGGCCCCTTTCAGGCCTTCATCTTCAGCCAGGAGGCAGAGCTGAGCTCCAGACTGCTGTGCACTTGCCTGCAGAGAGTACTCTGACAACTGAGACTCAGGAGAGAGTTGGACTCTCAGGACTGCTGACAGAGGCTAACAGAATAACAGGAGGACCAAGTTCCAGCCAGAGACAGCTATAACAACTAACACCAGAGATTACCAGATGGTGAAAGGCAAACTTAACAATCTTACTAACAGAAACCAAGACCATTCAGCATCATCAAAACTCAGCACTCCCACCACAGTGAGTCCTGGAAACCCCAACACAGCTGAAAAGCAAGATTCAGATTTAAAATCATATATCATGATGCAGGTAGAGGATTTTAAGAAGGACAATAATAACTCACTTAAAGAAATACAGGAGAACACAGCTAAACAGATAAAAGGCCTTAGAGAGGAAGCACAAAAATTCCTGAAACAATTACAGGAAAACACTACTAAACAGGTAGAAGTCCTTAAAGAAGAAACACAAAAATCACTTAGAAAATTACAGAAAACACAACCAAACAGGTTGTGTTTTGAATGGAACAAAACCATCCAAGATCTAAAAATGGAAGTACAAACAAAGAAAACACAAAGGGAGACAACGCTGGAAATAGAAACCCTAGGAAAGAAATCAGGAACCATAGATGCATGCATCAGCAACAGAATACAAGAGAAGGAAGAGATGCAGATGGAAAAGATGGAACAGATGCAGAAGATTCCATAGAGAACACGGACACAACAATCAAATAAAATGCAGAATGCAAAAAGATCCTAACTCCCTCTTCCGGTCTGACCAGCACTGGGGTAGCTAGGGTGCAGGGTCGGCTGACACTCGCCAGCTACTCACAACACCCGCCACAGGATCTTAAGACTTCTGGTGAGTGGAACACAGCTTCTGCTCCAGTCCAATCGCGCGGGACCTGAGACGGCTTTGGTGGGGGAGGCAGAAATCCGGCCTGAGTAGGGCCATGGGCCTCTTCCGGTCAGACCAGCACCAGGGTAGCTAGGGCGCAGGGTCGGCTGACACTCGCCAGCTACCCACGACACCCACCACAGGATCTTAAGACTTCTGGTGAGTGGAACACAGCTTCTGCTCCAATCTTTAAACAGTGACAACGATAACAACTAACCCCAGAGATTGCCAGATGGCAAAAGGTAAACGTAATAATCTTACTAACAGAAACCAAGACCACTCACCATCATCAGAACCCAGCACTCCCACTTCGCCCAGTCCAGGGCACCCCAACACACCGGAGAAGCTAGACCCTGATCTAAAAGCATATCTCATGATGATGGTAGAGGACATCAAGAAGGACTTTAATAACACACTTAAAGAAATACAGGAGAACACTGCTAAACAGGTAGAAGACATTAAAGAGGAAGCACAAAAATCCCTTAAAGAATTGCAGGAGAACACTGCTAAACAGGTAGAAGACATTAAAGAGGAAGCACAAAAATCCCTTAAAGAATTGCAGGAGAACACCGCTAAACAGGTAGAAGACATTAAAGAGGAAGCACAAAAATCCCTTAAAGAATTGCAGGAAAATCAGACCAAACAGGTGATGGAATTGAATAAAACCATCCAGGACCTAAAAAGGGAAGTAGAGACAATGAAGAAAACCCAAATTGAGGCAACGCTAGAGATAGAAACCCTAGGAAAGAAATCTGGAACCATAGATGCGAGCATCAGCAACAGAATACAAGAGATGGAAGAGAGAATCTCAGGTGCAGAAGACTCCATAGAGAACATCGGCATGACAATCAAAGAAAATACAAAATCCAAAAAGGTCCTAACTCAAAACATCCAGAAAATCCAGGACAAAATGAGAAGACCAAACCTACGGATAATAGGAGTAGATGAGAATAAAGATTTTTCAACTCAAAGGACCAGCAAATATCTTCAAAATTATAGAAGAAAACGTCCCAAACCTAAAGAAAGAGATGCCCATGAACATACAAGAAGCTTACAGAACTCCAAATAGACTGGACCAGAAAAGAAATTCCTTCTGACACATAATAATCAGAACAACAAATGCACTAAATAAAGATAGAATACTAAAAGCAGTAAGGGAAAAAGGTCAAGTAACATATAAAGGCAAGCCTATCAGAATTACACTGGATTTTTCACCAGAGACTATGAAAGCCAGAAGGGCCTGGACAGATGTTATACAGAAACTAAGAGAACACAATTTCCAGCCCAGGCTACTATACCTAGCCAAACTCTCAATTACCATAGATGGAGAAACCAAAGTATTCCACCATAAAACCAAATTCACACATTATCTTTCCACGAATCCAGCCCTTCAAAGGATAATAACAGAAAAAAACCAATACAAGGACGGAAACCACGTCCTAGAAAAAGCAAGAAGGTAATCCCTCAACAAACCTAAAAGAAGACAGCCACAAGAACAGAACACCAACTCTAACAACAAAAATAAAAGGAAGCAACAATTACTTCTCCCTAATATCTGTTAATATCAATGGACTCAACTCCCCAATAAAAAGACGTAGACTAACAGACTGGCTACAGAAACAGGACCCAACATTTTGCTGCTTACAGGAAACTCATCTCAGAGAAAAAGATAGACACTACCTCAGAATGAAAGGCTGGAAAACAAATTTCCAAGCAAATGGTAGGAAGAAACAAGCTGGAGTAGCCATTATAATATCTGATAAGATTGACTTCCAACCCAAAGTCATCAAAAAAGTCAAGGAAGGGCACTTCATTCTCATCAAAGGTAAAATCCTCCAAGAGGAACTATCAATTCTGAATATCTATGCTCCAAATACAAGGGCAGCCACATTCATTAAAGATACTTTAGTAAAGCTCAAAGCACACATTGCACCTCATACAATAATAGTGGGAGACTTCAACACACCACTTTCACCAATGGACAGATCATGGAAGCAGAAACTAAACAGGGACACAGTGAAACTAACAGAGGTTATGAAACAAATTGATCTGACAGATATCTACAGAACATTTTATCCTAAAACAAAAGGATATAACTTCTTCTCAGAACCTCACGGTACCTTCTCCAAAATTGAACACATAATTGGTCACAAAACAAGCCTCAACATATACAAAAATATTGAAATTGTCCCATGCATCCTATCAGATCACCATGGACTAAGGCTGATCTTCAATAACAAAATAAATAGTAGAAAGCCAACACACACGGGGAAACTAAACAACACTCTTCTCAATGATACCTTGGTCAAGGAAGGAATAAAGAAAGAAATTAAGGACTTTCTGGAGTTTAATGAAAATGAAGCCACAACATACCCAAACTTATGGGACACATTGAAAGCATTTCTAAGAGGAAAACTCATATCTCTGAGTGCCTCCAAAAAGAAACTAGAGAGAGCACACATTAGCAGCTTGACAACACACCTAAAAGCTCTAGAATGAAAGGAAGCAAATTCACCCAAGAGGAGTAGACGGCAAGAAATAATCAAACTCAGGGGTAAAATCAACCAAGTGGAAACAAGAAGAACAATTCAAAGAATCAACCAATCGAGGAGCTGGTTCTTTGAGAAAATCAACAAGATAGATAAACCCTTAGCCAGACTCACTAGAGGGCATAGGGAAAGTATTCTAATTAACAAAATCAGAAATGAAAAGGGAGACATAACAACAGACCCTGAAGAAATCCAAAACACCATCAGATCCTTCTACAAAAGGCTATACTCAACAAAATTGGAGAACCTGGATGAAATGGACAAGTTTCTAGACAGATACCAGGTACCAAAGTTAAATTAAGATCAGGTTAATGATCTAAACAGTCCCATATCCCCTAAAGAAATAGAAGCAGTCATTAATAGTCTCCCAACCAAAAAAAGCCCAGGACCAGATGGGTTTAGTGCAGAGTTCTATCAGACCTTCAAAGAAGATCTAATCCCAGTTCTTCACAAACTATTTCACAAAATAGAATCAGAAGGTACTCTACCCGACTCATTCTATGAAGCCACAATTACTCTGATACCTAAACCACAAAAAGAGCCAACAAAGATAGAGAACTTCAGACCAATTTCCCTTATGAATATTGATGCAAAAATCCTCAATAAAGTTCTTGCTAACCGAATTCAAGAACACATTAAAACAATCATCCATCCTGACCAAGTAGGTTTCATCCCAGGGATGCAAGGATGGTTCAATATATGAAAATCCATCAATGTAATCCATTATATAAACAAACTCAAAGACAAAAACCACATGACCATCTTGTTAGATGCTGAAAAAGCATTTGACAAAATCCAACACCCATTCATGATAAAAGTCTTGGAAAGATCAGGAATTCAAGGCCCATACCTAACCATGATAAAAGCAATATACAGCAAACCAGTAGCCAACATCAAAGTAAATGGTGAGAAGCTGGAAGAAATCCCACTAAAATCAGGGAGTAGACACGGCTGTCCACTTTCTCCCTACCTATTCAACATTGTACTTGAAGTCCTAGCCAGAGCAATTAGACAACAAAAGGAGATCAAGGGGATAAAAATCGAAAAAGAAGAAGTCAAAATATCACTTTTTGCTGATGATATGATAGTATACATAAGTGACCCTAAAAATTCCACCAGAGAACTCCTAAGCCTGATAAATAGCTTCGGTGAAGTAGCTGGATATAAAATTAACTCAAGCAAGTCAATGGCCTTTCTGTACACAAAGGATAAACAGGCAGAGAAGGAAATTAGGGAAACAACACCCTTCTCAATAGTCACAAACAATATAAAATACCTTGGCGTGACTCTAACTAAAGAAGTGAAAGATCTGTATGACAAGAAATTCAAGTCCCTGAAGAAAGAAATTATAGAAGATCTCAGAAGATGGAAAGACCTCCCATGCTCATGGATTGGCAAGATCAACATTGTAAAAATGGCTATCTTACCAAAAGCAATCTACAGATTCAATGCAATCCCCATCAAAATTCCAACTCAATTCTTCAACGAATTAGAAAGGGCAATCTGCAAATTCATCTGGAACAACAAAAAACCTAGGATATCAAAAACTCTTCTCAAGGATAAAAGAACCTCTGGTGGAATCACCATGCCTGACCTAAAGCTGTACTACAGAGCAATTGTGATAAAAACTGCATGGTACTGGTATAACGACAGACAAGTAGACCAATGGAACAGAATTGAAGACCCTGAGATCAACCCACATACCTATGGTCACTTAATCTTTGACAAGGGAGCAAAAACCATCCAGTGGAAAAAAGACAGCATTTTCAACAAATGGTGCTGGCACAACTTGCGGTTATCATGTAGAAGAATGGGAATTGATCCATTCCTATCTTCTTGTACCAAGGTCAAATCTAAGTGGATAAAGGAACTCCACATAAAACCAGAGACACTGAAAGTTATAGAGGAGAAAGTAGGGAAAAGCCTCGAAGATATGGGTACAGGGGAAAAATTCCTGAATAGAACAGCAAAGGCTTGTGCTGTAAGATCGAGAATCGATAAATGGGACCTCATAAAGTTGCAAAGCTTCTGCAAGGCAAAAGACACCGTCAATAAGACAAAAAGACCACCAGCAGATTGGTAAAGGATCTTTACCTATCCTAAATCAGATAGGGGACTAATATCCAATATATATATATAAAGAACTCAAGAAGGTGGACTCCAGAAAATCAAATAACCCCGTTAAAAAATGGGGCTCAGAACTGAACAAAGAATTCTCACCTGAGGAATACCAAATGGCAGAGAAGCACCTGAAAAAATGTTCAACATCCTTAATCATCAGGGAAATGCAAATCAAAACAACCCTGAGATTCCACCTCACACCAGTCAGAATGGCTAAGATCAAAAATTCAGGTGACAGCAGATGCTGGCGAGGATGTGGAGAAAGAGGAACACTCCTTCATTGTTGGTGGGATTGCAAGCTGGTACAACCACTCTGGAAATCAGTTTGGCGGTTCCTCAGAAAATTGGACATAATACTACCAGAGGATCCAGCAATACCTCTCCTGGGCATATATCCAGAGTATGTTCCAACCGGTAAGAAGGACACATGCTCCACTATGTTCATAGCAGCCTTATTTATAATAGCCAGAAGCTGGAAAGAACCCAGATGTCCCTCAACAGAGGAATGGATACAGAAATTATGGTACATTTACACAATGGAGTACTACTCAGCTATTAAAAGGAATGAATTTATGAAATTCCTAGGCAAATGGATGGATCTGGAGGGCATCATCCTGAGTGAGGTAACATATTCACAAAGGAACTCCCACAATATGTACTCACTGATAAGTGGATATTAGCCCAAAAACTTAGGATACCTAAGATATAAGATACAATTTGTTAAACTCATGAAACTGAAGAAGAAAGAAGACCAAAGTGTGGACACTGTGCCCCTTCTTGGAATTGGGAACAAAACACCCATGGAAAGAGTTACAGAGATAAAGTTTGGAGCTGTGAAGAAAGGATGGACCATCTAGAGACTGCCATATCCAGGGATCCATCCCATAATCAGCTTCCAAACACTGACACCATTGCATACACTAGCAAGATGTTGCTGAAAGGACTCAGATATAGCTGTCTCCTGTGAGACAATGCCAGGGCCTAGCAAACACAGAAGTGGATGCTCACAGTCAGCTATTGGATGGATCACAGGGCCCCCAATGGAGGAGCTAGATAAAGTACCCAAGGAGCTAAAGGGAACTGCAACCCCATAGGTGGAACATTATTATGAACTAACCAGTACCCCAGAGCTCTTGACTCTAACTGCATTTGTATCAAAAGATGGCCTAGTCGGCCATCACTGGAAAGAGAGGCCCATTGGACTTGCCAACTTTATATGCCCCAGTACAGGGGAATGCCAGGGCCAAGGGGTGGGTGTGGGTGGGTGGGGGACTGGGGGGGGAGTGTATTGGGGACTTTTTGGATAGCATTGGAAATGTAATTGAGGAAAATACCTAATTAAAAAAAAAGATCCTAACTCAAAACATCCAGGAAATCCAGGACACAATGAGAAGAATAAAAATACTGATAATAGGAGTAGCTGAGAATAAAGATTTTCAACTTAAAGGGCCAGCAAATATCTTCAACAAAATTATAGAAGAAAACTTTCCTAACCTAAAGAAAGAGATGCCCATGAGCATACAAGAAGCTTACAGAACTCCAAATAGACTGGACCAGAAAAGAAATTCCTCCCAACACATAATAATCAGAACAACAAATGCACGAAATAAAGATAGACTATTAAAAGCAGTAAGGGAAAAAGGTGAAGTAACACATAAAGACAGACCTATTAGAATTACACCAGGCTTCTTACCAGAGACTATGAAAGCCAGAAGATCCTGGACAGATGATATACAGACCCTAAAAGAATATTAATGCCAGCCCAAGCTACTATTCCCAGCAAAACTATCAATTACCATAGATGAAGAAAACAACATATTCCATGACAAAACCAAATTCACCCAATATCTTTGCATGAATCCAGCCCTTCAAAGGATAATAAAGGGAAAACTCCAACACAAAGAGAAAAATTACGCCCAAGAAAAGCAAGAAAGTAATCCTTCAAAAAAACCTAAAGAAGGTAGCACGAAAAACAGAATCCCAACTCTAACAACATAAATAACAGGAAGCAACAATTACTTTTCTTTACTATATCTTAATATCAATGAACTCAATTCTCCAATAAAATGGCATAGACTAACAGACTGGATACACAAACAGGACCCAAGATTTTGCTGCTTACAGGAAACCCAACTCAGGGGAAAAAATGGACACTACCTCAGAGTGAAAGGATGGAAAACAACTTTCCAAGCAAATAGTCCAAAGAAACAGGCTGGAGTAGCCATTCTAATATCGAATAAAATCGACTTCCAACCCAAAGTTATCAAAAAAGACAAGGAGGGGCACTTCATACTCATCAAAGGTAAAATCTTCCAAGATGAACTCTGAATTCTGAATATCTATGCTCCAAATGCAAGGGCAGCCACATTCATTAAAGAAACTTTTGTAAAGCTCAAAGCAAACATTGCACCTCATACAATAATAGTGGGAGACTTCAACACCCCACCCTCATCAATGAACAGACCCTGGACACAGAAACTAAACAGAGACACATTGAAACTAACAGAAATTATGAAACAAATGATTTAACTGATATCTACAGAATATTTTATCCTAAAACAAAAGGATAGACCTTCTTCTCAGAACCTCATGGTACCTTCTCCAAAATTGACCGTAAAATTGGTCACAAAACAGGCCTCAACAGATACAACTAGTGAAATTATCCTATGCACCCTATCAGATCAACATGGACTAGGGCTGCTCTTCAATAACAACATAAATAATAGAAAGCCAACATTCACGTGCAAGCTGAACAGCACTCTACTCAATGATACCAGGTCAAGGAAGAAATAAAGAAAGACATTAAAGACTCTTTAGAGTTTAATGAAAATGAAGCCACAACATACACAAACTTATGGGACACAATGAAAGCATTCCTAAGAGGAAAACTCATAGGCCTGAGTGCTGCCAAAAAGAAACTAGGGAGAGCATACAAAATCAGAATTAAAAAGGGAGACATAGTAAAAGAACAGGAGGAAATCCAAAACATCACCAGATCCTACTACAAAGGGATATCCTCAACAAAACTGGAAAACCTGGATGAAATGGATAAATTCCTAGACAGATACCAGGTACTAAAATTAAATCAGGATCAGATTAATTATCTAAACAGTCCCATATCTCCTAAAGAAACAGAAGTAGTCATTAATTGTCTCCCCCCCCCCAAAAAAAAAAGCCCAGGACCACATGGGTTTAGTGCAGAGCTCTATCAGACATTCAAAGAAGACATAATTCCAATTCTTCTCAAACTATTCTACAAAATAGAAACAGAAGGTACTCTACCCAATTCATTCTATGAAGCCACAATTACTCTGATACCTAAACCACATACAGACCCAACACAGAAAAAGAACTTCGGACCAACTTCCCTTATGAATATTGATGCAAAAATAGTCAATAAAATTCTCACTAACCAAATCCAAGAACATCAAAATGATTATCGGTTATGATCAAGTAGGCTTCATTCCAGGGATGCAGGGTTGGTTTAATATATGGAAATTCATCAACGTAATCTACTATATAAACAAACTCAAAGACATAAACCACATGATCATCTTGTTAGATGCTGAGAAAGCATTTGACAAAATCCAACACCCATTCATGATAAAAGTCTTGGAAAAATTAGGAATTCAAGGCCATACCTAAGCATAATAAAAATAATGTACTGCAAACTAGTAGTCAACATCAAACTAAATGGAGAGAAACTTGAATCAATCCCACTAAAATCAGGGACTAGACAAGGTTACCCACTTTCTCCCTACCTACTCAATATAGTACTTGAAATCCTAGCCAGAGCAATTAGACAACAAAAGGAGATCAAGGAGATAGAAATTGGAAAGGAAAAAGTCAAAATATCACTATTTGCAGATGATATGATAGTATATATAAGTGACTCTAAAAATTCCACCAGAGAAGTCCTAAACCTAATAAACAGCTTCAGTGCAGTATCTGGATATAAAATTAACTAAAACAAATCAGTGGCCTTTCTCTACACAAAGGATAAACTGGCTGAGAAAGAAATTAGGGAAACAACACCCTTCACAATAATCACAAATAATATAAAATACCTTGGTGTGACTCTAACTAAGGAAGTGAAAAATCTGTATGATAAGAACTTCAAGTCTCTGAAGAAAGAAATCAAAATCTCAGAAGATGGAACGATCTCCCATGTTCATGGATTGGCAGGATTAACATAGTGAAAATGGCTATCTTGCCTAAAGCAATCTAAAGATTCAATGCAATCCCCATCAAAATTCCAACTCAATTCTTCACAGAGTTAGAAAGGGCAATTTGCAAATTCATCTGGAATTACACAAAACCTAGAATATCAAAAACTATTCTCAACAATAAAAGAACCTCTGGTGGAATCACCATGCCTGAACTAAAGCTGTACTACAGAGCAATTGTGATAAAAACTTCATGGTACTGACACAGTGACAGACAAGTAGACCAATGGAATAGAATTGAAGACCAAGAAATGAACCCACATACCTATGGTTACTTGATCTTTGACAAGGGAGCTAAAACCATCCAGTGGAAAAAAAGACAGCATTTTCTAGAAATGGTGCTGGCACAACTGGTTGTTATCATGTAGAAGAATGTGAATTGATCCATTCTTATCTCCTTGTACAAAATTCAAATCTAAGTGGATCAAGGAACTACACATAAAACCAGAGATACTGAAATTAATAGAGGAGACAGTGGGGGAAAGCCTCGAAAATATGGGTACAGGGGAAAAATTCATGAACAGAACAACAATGGCTTGTGCTGTAAGATGGAGAATGGATAAATGGGACCTCATAAAATCATAAAGTTTCTGTAAGGCAAAAGGTACCGTCAATAAGACAAAAAGACCACCAACAGATTGGGAGAGTATCTTTACCAATCCTCAATCAGATAGGGGACTGATATCTAATATAGAACTCAGGAAGATGGACTCCAGAAAATCAAATAACCCTATTAAAAATGGGGTACAAACTAAACAAAGAATTCTCAACTGAGGAATACAGAATGGCTGAGAAGCACCTGAAAAAATGTTCAACATCCTTAATCATCAGGGAAATGCAAATCAAAACAACCCTGAGACATCAACTCACACCAGTCAGAAAGGCTAAGATCAAAAATTCAGGTGAGAGCAGATGCTGGAGAGGATGTGGAGAAAGAGGAACACTCCTCCATTGTTGGTGGAATTGCAAGCTGGTCAGAAAATTGGACATAGTACTACCAGATATTCCAGCAATACCTATCCTGGGCATATACCCAGAAGACATTCCAACTTGTAATAAGGACACATGCTCCACTATGTTCATGGCAGCCTTATTTATAATAGGCAAAACCTGGAAAGAACCCAGATGTTGCTCAACAGAGGAAATGGATACAAAAAATGTGGTACATTTACACAATGGAGTACTACTCAGCAATTAAAAACAATGAATTTATGAAATTCTTAAGCAAATGGATGGATCTGGAGAATATCATCCTGAGTGAGGTAACCCAGTCACAAAAGAACACATATGATATGCACTCACTGATAAGTGGATATTAGTCCAGAAACTTAGAATACCCAAGATACAATTTGCAAAACACATGAAACTCAAGAAGAAAGAAGAACAAAGTTTGGATCTTCGTTCCTTCTTAGAATGGGGAAGGAAATGCCCATGGAAGGAGTTACAGAGACAAAGTTCAAAGCTGAGACAGAAAAAAGGCCCATCCAGAGACTGTCCCACCTGGTGATCCATCCTATATACAACTATCAAATCGAGACACTATTGCATATTTTGCTGACAGGGCCCTGATAATGCTATCTCTTGTGAGGCTATGCCAGTGCCTGGCAAATACAGAAGTTGATGCTCATAGTCATCTATTGGATGGAACACAGGGCCCCTAAAGAAGGAGCTAGAGAAAATACCCAAGGAGCTAAAGGGGTCGGCAACACTATAGAAGGATCAACAATATGAACTAACCAATACCTCCCACAACTGTGTCTCTAGTGGCATATGTTGCAGAGTATGGCCTAGTAGGCCATCAATGATCTTGCAAAGATCATATACCCCAGTACAGGGGAATGTCAGGGCCAGGTAGCAGGAGTGGGTGGATTGGAGAGCAGGGTGGGGGGATATATATACAGGGGTACAGGGGGAGGGTATAGGGGACTTTTGAGATAGCATTTGAAATGTAAATGAAGAAATTATCTAATAATAATGATGAAATGAAAAAAATATATAGCTGATGGAAAGAGGATTATTGATTTGCAGCAGGCAGAGATACATTTAGGCTTCTTCTTCTTCTTCGAGCAAATCCTCCTCACCAGAGAAGGGGTGTGAGTTGAGGAGTCAAACTCTGTTTTGGAAAGGTTGTGCATGTTCCAGGAAAGTCAAAGTTCCAAACTAAAAGGGGGAAGAGGAAAAGAAGGAGAAAGACACAGATAGCAGATGTACGTGTGTGTGTGTGTGTGTGTGTGTGTGTATGTACAAATAGAACCCATTAGGGTCTTACATTAACTCTAGTTTTTGCCACCTGCTACAACTGTGGAAGGCTGGGGCCTAGTAGTCTCTTTTGAGTGGGAGTGGTTTCAGAAAGTCTTGTTTTCCTATTAACCTACTCTGCAAAAGACAACAGTATGTAAGTATGCACAGTGATAAGCAGGATTCTATACTTTGGTTTAGGAACTTCCCTAAAAAGGCCTAGTCTTCCTTACCTCTTCCCACAAGCACTGCTTTGGAGCAGGTGAATTAGTTACTCTTCTTATTGCCATGATAAAAATCCATGATAAAATCACCTGAAGGGAGCAAGGCTTTACTTTGTTGCACAGTTTGATAGTAGAGAGTATCATGGTGCAGAAAGCATGATGGCTGTTGGTCATGCCATGTCAACAGTTGGGAAAGAGAGGGAAGAAGGCCACACTCCATTCTTTGTCCTTTTTAGTCCATCCAGGGCTAAGACCCAGGAAGTGATACCTCCATACAAGGTGGGTCTTCACAACTCAGTTAAACCTCTGTGGAAATGCTATTGCAGACACTCATATGTCTCCTAAGGGATTCAAAATCTTGTCAAGTTGGTACTATTGACCATTCTAGCTGAGCCTGCCCTTTGGCTGGTCTGTGCTCTTTCTAGAGAATGCATAGGCCATGCATATACCAAGTCTCAGTCAAATGCTTGTGTCCCTCACTGTTTTTCTATCAGCCCAGCCTCCTGTGCCCAGGCTGCAGCTGCTCAACTCTTGGCTACACAAGCTCTGCCATGACTATATAAGCTCAACACAGCCATATTTTCGGCAGATGTTCACCATGTTTTCTCTTTCCCTCTGACTGATTCTATTCATTTTTGTCTTTGAATTTATCTTTCCACTTATCTTCTGTAGTTTCTCCTTGGTTGATATTTGAAGAGTCAAGCAAGCTGTGCACTTACCAGCTTGATAATAAGTATAAGCTGTGCAAAGGTTTCAGCATGTTCTCTAATAAAGTTCTCATTTGTTATAGGCTGCACAATCTTATTTTCTTGTTGAGCAGTTTTATATCTAATGGGTAGAGATTAACATAAGAAATGGTGTCAATCTCCTTGATGAATCTTCAGAAATCCACATTCAGTAAAATACTGATTCTTAATTGCCTCATGTATAAAAAGCATCAGGAAAAATTTTAATATGGTAAAAAATACCATCTGATCAGACTTCGGAGCATTGTCAACATCTTTTCAGTGTTTACTGGTGATCATGTATTGTGTGTTGCCCAGTTATTCACATTCCCAGTGACTATTACTTAATGAGTGAGGAAAAGCCAGTTTGATCAACTAACAATGTACAGAAGACCCTTGTTTTACCCCTGACCTAAAGATGACCATATCAGCTGAAATAAAACACTGATCATTCTTTGGTTTTTAATGCCTTCTGCAACACATTGCATGCTTGCTTAAATATTACAGTTAAATTTAAGTGGGTTATAATTAACATTCAAGAAGATATAGAATATGCTAAAACTGATATATCCTGATTTACTGTAATCCAATTCTCTAGAAATTTTGGATAGTTAAGGTGTTTTTGCTGTTTTACAAAAGTCCCTGTTTATAGAAACTACTTCGAATAATGTCTCCTTTCTTCTCACCTTATGTTATAAATGTCTCTGAGTGTGCCTTAAAGATGAATGTATTTAACAGCACTCTTCTATAACTCCATCTTCTTTCTATTCAAACTCCACTTCAAGTGTTGTCAGTTTCTATATTGTTTCACTTCTATGTTTTTCTCCAGTTCCCACATTTGCTTATCTGTCTACGTAAATATTACATGGAGAGCAGGGGAACAGTGAAAATTCATGATTTTCTGTCTCCAGACTAAGCAGACCCATCATCATTAGACTATGAAGGAAACAACATAGGTGGGCCATAGTATGTGGGCTAAAGAGCCAAAACCAAAGTGGGTGTTTCATACAATTACTTATGGATAATATACATGGGTAACTGATATCTGAAAAAGACTAGTGTTGCTTTATTAAATGACAGCAACAAAAATTCACACACACACACACACTATATATATATATATATATATATATATATATATATATATATATATATATATACTGTACACAGTATAAACTGCCAAAATCACTGTATTAAAGGCAGTCAATTAGATGGTTATGGTTGCTATGAAAACGTGCACTACATGGCTGTACCAGGAGAGGTGCTAAGTAAGCAGGCTCACAGGGTGAGCTCTGAACCTTCCTTTGTGTTTCTTCCAGGGCTGTATTCCCTATGTCTGTCTTCTAACCACTAGTTGAGTAACGTGCACATCAAAGGGCATGGCAGGTTCACTTTGGTCAGGTTTGTTTTGGCTTCAGGATGCCTCACTGACTTATTAAAACTTTTCTTGGAATGTAGAATCTCTTCTTATTGAAGCTTTTTACTTCCTAGTCTTCATAGAGCATGCCTGTATCATGGTTCTGAGAGTTTCTCCACCAATTTCAATCCATTCTGACATCTGCTTATCTCATTCTGACATCTGCTTCTCAAAGAACTTAAACTAAGAGAAGGAGCTTTGATTTGCTTCCAAGTCCATCAATACCCAACATCGAAAGGAACATAGTCTTTTTTTGTTGTTGTTGTTTTTTCGATATAGACCAGAGTTTCTCGGTGTAGACCTGGCTGTCTTGGAACTCACTTTGTAGACCAGGCTGGCCTCGAACTCAGAAATCTGCCTGCCTCTGCCTCCCGAGTACTGGCTTTAAAGGTGTGCGCCACCATGCCCAGCTCAGGAACATAATCTTAAGCATCACAGAGTCAGTCCTTTCCTTCAGATTTCACAGGTAAATATCTGAGACAAGGTTCCTACAAACAACATGATCTGGACATTTGGATGAAGCCTGTAAAGACACTCCACTTGCCTGGCTACTAATAAATGGTATGAGTGCCCTGCCAAGGGATACGAAGTGAGGATCATCAATAAGCAATTATAGGCTGATTAAAGAGGTATTTATTGCACAGAATGAGCAATGTAGCCAATCATCAGACTTCAGAAAGCCTAGCTGACTCTGAGGATCTCAGCTCTGCAGAACCCTGAAAACCCACAGAGCCTACGTTAGTAGCCCACCCTCCCTTAGTATATACTATAATAGCACTGTCAGTGTGGACATCATTACAAAAGTCACACCCACAGACACCACAATCTTTTAAGAGCTCTTCTGGCTTTTAGATGATAATCAGCCAGTTTTATGTCTCATTTACAATATGGCCAGAAAGAAAGTAATGATAACTTAGGCAGTAGGTAGGACAGAGGTGTAAATTAAGCCTTGACTGAAGGAAAGGCAAAGAGAGCAGACCACTAAGGAAAGGTCAAAGCTAGCATGGGCATATTAGCTTTGGTGGAAGGAAAGGATTCTTAGGAGCAACAAAAGGAAGAAAAAGGAGGAGGAGAATAGAGAGAAGAAGGATGAGGAAGGGGAAGAGAAAGAGGAAGGAGATGAGCAGGAGGAAGGAGGAAGAGCAAGGGGAGGAGAAGAAGGGGAGGAGGAGAAAGGGGAGGAAGCGGAAGGGGAGGAGGAAGAGGAAGGAGAAGGAGGAAGAGAAGGGATTGTGCACAGAAGGTGTGACCCCTGGGTGAGGCATTTCTGTGAACTAAGAATCACCCGATGTTTTTAAAGCAGCAGGAAAGCAAAGCATTTGGTGAACATACTCAAGTCATTAGTGTGATTCCCAGTCCTGAAAATGTCTCCAGCTTAAAGGGTGACACAGAGGTAGTGCAAGCATCTTGGATGTTATATAAAAAGTGACTTACATGGGGAAGAAAGAGTGGATTCTGTGGGTAGTTAGTATTTATCACTGATCACCCAGTCTTGTAGAATTTTATGTGGACCAGTTATCCTTGCTATTAGGGGGCAGTAGAAATGATTTTTTGAATAAAAGTACAATATAAACTTTCATTTTCTAGTTAGATGGAATTAGAATTGCACATAGACCCAGGAATCACGCCCCTCAATGCTATGAAGGTTGTATAAATGGTTTAGAAAGCTTAGTCATGGTAAAGACACTTGCTTTCTACTCTGAATCCTGGATTTTATGGAGGTTTTTATTTGGTTTCTTGTTGGTTTATTTGCCCATCATAAAAGCCAACCTTTAGGTTCTAAGGTTCACAAATACTTTTCATTCAATTTTTGTTCTAATAGTTGGAAGAGATTGATCATAGAAAGCTCTTTGCTAAGTCTCAGAAGCCACAGGGGAGTGCAATTTGGCTAAATAAATAAATAAATAGAATGAAAGTGGTCTTGGAAGTGTAAGGTTGGGAAGGAAGAACACTTACACAAAGTATGCTTTTAAATGGCATTTTTTAAAAATATATTTTATTACGTATTTTCTTCAATTACATTTCCAATGCTATCCCAAAAGTCCCCCATACCCTCCCCCCTCTCCCCCATTTCCCTACCCACCCATTCCCATTTTTTGGCCCTGGCGTTCCCCTATACTGGGGCATATGAAGTTTGCAAGTCCAATCGGCCTCTCTTTCCAGTGATGGCTGACTAGGCCATCTTTTGATACATATGCAGCTAGAGTCAAGAGCTCCGGGGTACTGGTTAGTTCATAATGTTGTACCACCTATAGGGTTGCAGGTCCCTTTAGCTCCTTGGGTACTTTCTCCAGCTCCTCCATTGGCAGCCCTGTGATCCATCCATTAGCTGACTGTGAGCATCCACTTCTGTGTTTGCGAGGCCCCGGCATAGTCTCACAAGAGACAGCTATATCAGGGTCCTTTCAGCAAAATCTTGCTAGTGTATGCAATGGTGTCAGCGTTTGGAAGCTGATTATGGGATGGATCCCTGGGTATGGCAGTCTCTAGATGGTCCATCCTTTTGTCACAGCTCCAATCTTTGTTTCTGTAACTCCTTCCAAGGATGTTTTGTTCCCAATTCTAAGAAGGGGTACAGTGACCCCACTTTGGTCTTCATTCTTCTTGAGTTTCATGTGCTTAGCAGATTGTATTATATATCTTGGGTATCCTAAGTTTTGGGCTAATATCCACTTATCAGTGAGTACATATTGTGTGAGTTCCTTTGTGATTGTGTTACCTCACTCAGGATGATGCCCTCCAGGTCCATCCATTTGCCTAGGAATTTCATAAATTCATTATTTTTAATAGCTGAGTAGTACTCCATTGTGTAAATGTACCACATTTTCTGTATCCATTCCTCTGTTGAGGGGCATCTGGGTTCTTTCCAGCTTCTGGCTATTATAAATAAGGCTGCTATGAACATAGTGGAGCATGTGTCCTTCTTACCGGTTGGAACATCTTCTGGATATATGCCCAGGAGAGGTATTGCTGGATCCTCCGGTAGTTCTATGTCCAATTTTCTAAGGAACTGCAAGACTGATTTCCAGAGTGGTTGTACAAGCTTGCAACCCCACCAACAATGGAGGAGTGTTCCTCTTTCTCCACATCCTCGCCAGCATCTGCTGTCACCTGAATTTTTGATCTTAGCCATTCTGATTGGTGTGAGGTGGAATCTCAGGGTTGTTTTGATTTGCATTTCCCTAATGATTAAGGATGTTGAACATTTTTTCAGGTGCTTTTCAGCCATTTGGTATTCCTCAGGTGAGAATTCTTTGTTCAGTTCTAAGCCCCATTTTTTAATGGGGTTATTTGATTTTCTGGAGTCCACCTTCTTGAGTTCTTTATATACATTGGATATTAGTCCCCTATCTGATTTAGGATAGGTAAAGATCCTTTCCCAATCTGTTGGGCATTTTTTTTAATCACCTGCCCTGACATATAAACATTTTTTCTTGAAAATTTGACATTCAGGCAACCTGAACTGATATTATCTTGGTGTTCTTTTATTTTCATGTTAGTATTTTTTAATTAGGTATTTTCTTCATTTACATTTCCAATGCTATCCCAAAAGTCCCCCATACCCTTCCCCCCCATTCCCCTACCCACCCACTCCCATGTCCTGGCATTCCCCTGTACTGAGGCATATAATGTTTGCAAGACCAATGGGCCTCTCTTACCAATGATGGCCAACTAGGCCATCTTCTGATACATATGCAGCTAGAGTCAAGAGCTCTGGGGGGTACTGGTTAGTTCATATTGTTGTTCCACCTATAGGGTTGCAGACCCCTTTAGCTCCTTGGGTACTTTCTCTAGCTCTTCCATTGGGGACCCTGTGATCCATCCAATAGCTGACTGAAAGAAAGATGAAATTTCAAGACCTATAAGTCATATAAAGTACTCAGAAATTGCTGGTTGTTTCTGAGCCTAGAGGCTGCCTGGGGCTGAGAAAAACAAACAAACAAACCCAGGTATGCCCCGTAGTTAAAACATTCCTGGGAACATCTTGACCATAAGATAAAGAGGAATGTGAGGACATAACAGGGCTATCTAAACTGAGTCAACAACTCACAGAACTCTGACACCCTGCACGTACATGTAATTTTTCTGCTGATGTTTGAATAAGCCAATAGTGTGTCTCTATGCTGAATCCCACACCCCTAGGCCCCTTACCCCATAAAAACCCCTAACTTTCAAGACTCGTGGCCAACATCCATTATCTCCTGTGTGGGATGCATGTCGGTCCAGAGCTCTGTCATTAAACATTCTCATGTAATTACATCAATGCCTTTTCATGATTCTTTGGGTGCCCGAGAATCGGGAATTGAGTGGGGGTTTCCCCACTAGGTTCTATCAACTGTGAGCATCCACTTCTGTGTTTACTAGGCCCTGGCATTGTCTCACAAGAGACAGCTATATCTGGGTCCTTTCAGCAAAATCTTGCTAGTGTATGCAATGGTGTCAGTGTTTGGAGGCTGATTATGGGATGGATCCCTGGGTATGACAGTCTCTAGATGGTCCATATTTTCATCTCAGCTCCAAACTTTGTCTCTGTAACTCCTTCCATTGGTAGTATTTTTTTTTTTTTACTTTTTTTTTTTGCTTTGCCAAGTGAAACAATTAATGGCTGAGAACTTGGTTCCATTATGTAGCTATGTAATAGGTTTATAGATGTTTATCTGAAATACTGTTGCAGCTGAGGCTAGCATGCGTACGGATTAGTTTAGCAACACATGACTCCCCTTGCAGTGGGTTATGCACACAATCCTCTCTAAACAATGCGCCTAGCAACCCGCTAGCCACTTAGGACACACCTGCGTGGATGCTTCTACCCCTGCTTTAAAGGATGGAGATAAGTGACAGTCCTGAGGCATGCACTGATAATAACTCCCTATGCTTCTATTCAAACACATCCTGAAACACAACCCAAGAACTGCAGGAACGGATGGATAAATCAAACCTAGATTGGTTAAAACTGTGCCATGGGTGAGCTTTTAAGAAGAATCTCCTAGGCCCATTGCACAATTGGTTAAATAAATATATATACATATACATATATATATGTATATATACATACATATGTGTGTGTGTGTGTGTGTATACATTTGTATGATTAAAATTACATGCACTATGCAGGGTGACATGAGCAGAGCAAAGAAAAGCCTTCATAATCTAAGGCTGTTAACCAAAATACAGAACCCCCCGAATTATGTCCTACTAACAAAGCTTCTTTTCTTGAACCCCAGAAAAGTCCAAATAATAATTAAGGCCCTATCTTCCCTCTTGTACCCTACCTCTCTCCTGAAGTTTAAGCTGATGTGTTCTGTTCCTTTGTTTATGAATAAAGTTTCCTTACTACTTTGCAATTTGAATGGACTTTTTCTTCATTCTTGAACCTAGGAACACCAGGTAACTGGTGCTTGATGCTTTGAAGTTGGAGATACAAATAACACAATAGAAGAACAAGATTTGTTTTATTTTGCAAACATAGATTTGGGTTTACTTGTAGTGTAGAAAAAATGAGTTAAATTTATTTATGCAATTTTCTGTATGATTTCCTTAGGTTTGACAGTAAGTTCAGATAGCTAGCTTGCTTATTTATTTATTTATTTATTTATTATTTTGCTTTTTCAAGATAAGGTTTCTCTGTGTGTGGCCCTGGAACTTACTCTGTAGACCAGGCTAGCTTCAGCAGTTTGGGCTTATATGTTTGTTATTTGTTAATGAGACATTAAAAGCAGACTTGAGGAGACCTTGAAATGTGTCTTCAGAATAGGACAATATTTGATTGATCAACAGAAAATATCCTTTTCATGGTTCCAAATGGATTCCCCATGAATCCATTAATCCCGAGTCCAGATGCTTCACAAGCCTTCAGTGTAATGAATTAGATAGAAATATGAAGCCTTTGTATGGTGGATTTTGATCCCAGCTGGGAATATGACTGTGACCTGTGGAAGAATTTCCAGAAGTACTAAATGCAACTGGAAAAGCAGCGACAGATATTAGTCTCAGCTCTCATGGTATCAGATTTTCGTCTCTGCCAGCCTGGGGCAGCCTGGGGGAATCCAAGCGATCCTGTGAGAGACTTCACAAGACTGAAGCTCTTCATGTTCTGATTGCCTGCATCCAAATCTCTGCTTGCATCGTAAGAAATAAAAAATAAAAAGTCAATGAAGCAAACCTGGAAAATGTGCCGGGGAAAAAAGAGTCAGGATAAAAATCCCTAGTTTTGTTAGGAAAGCGTCAGACCTGACTCTCAGTGTGGGGCACTGACACTAGAGCCAGCCCCAGCCTCCAGGATCACAGGGGAAGGGTTAAAAGATAACACACAGCTGTTCCTCTTTCTCCTGAGGATGGAGAGGAAATGGGGTTATACCCAAGCCGAGGGATTTAGACTGATCTAGGAGGAAACAAGGTAATGCTTTCTCAGAGAAACCTAGTGTCTTCCCAGGGCTGGTCAGTGACCAGTGATTTCCCAGAGCCCCAGAGGCCCACAGAATAACTCTGTTAAACACCACTATTCTCTTTGATAAAAAGACTCTTTTAAAAAGCAAGTTGCGTGGGATTGGATCAGCTTTAGCATTATTTCAGTTACCAGCTGCTCTATTTTGAGATAATGTGTAAATTAAAATGGGGAAATTAGTTGTGACTTCATTTTTATCATTTATTCTTGTTTTTTTTTTTTAATTGGTTCCAGTGGGAAGAAATGAACACTGAAAAGAATCCCTTGGTCCTGACAAGGCAGAAAGCTATTTCTTCATGAGGAAACAACAGAAGGTGTTAAGCTAGACTTAGGGTTCTCATTCTTGCAGCTTAGAAGTCTTAACTCCATACGCTAAGACTCCACTGCCTTAGGCAGTCCCAGCACTGTGCTTTGCTGTGCTCATTTAGAAACAAGGAGAATATTTAATTTGCTAAAACACATTTTATGAGAGAAATTACCTAAAATGAGGCTATATGTTCTTTGACTCTGAAGACAGAAACAGAGATACATTTTGTGGGGCAAAAAATGAAGTGCATAAAACCATGGAAAAATTAGAGAGGCAATTTTTTTCATGAGAGCTCTGAATTTAACACCACCATTCACTGTCTCTTAATATACATGTGTCTGTTTATCTGTCCACAATAGTGGAAACACTCATGTGCAAAAGCATGAACAATTACAATAAAGGGACTGCCAAACATTTGCGAGTGAGGAGGTGGTATATGGAGGATGAAGGGGGGGAATGATGCACTTATAATCTCAAAATTAAAGAACCAATACAAATGCATTATAATTAGATACAGTAAAAAGTAAGAAAGAATTGAGAAACTGGAGCAGGAGCTCAGCAATTGAGAACACATACTTCTCTCCCAGCACACTCGAACTGGATTCCTAGCACTGTAATAAGTGGCTTACAGTCACCTGTAACTCCAACTCCCAACATCGCTGGCCTTTCTCAGTGCTTGTATTCATGTGCACATGCATATAAATACACATACACATAATTAAAAGTAACAAAGGGAAAGGTTTTAAAGGAGTGATGAAGCTTTACCAGAGTAGTGAGTTTTAACTATTTTGCTTCCTTTCTTTCTATCTTTCATTTTCTTTAGGTTCTTTTTTTGCGGGGGGGGTGGGGGTTCAAGACAGGGTTTCTCTGTATAGCCCTGGTTGTCCTAAAACTCACTTTGTAGACCAGGCTGGCCTCAAACTCAGAAATCCGCCTGCCTCTGCCTCCCCAGTGCTGGGATTAAAGGCGTGCGCACCACACCGGGCTTATCTTTCATTTTCTTAAAGCAAAGCAATCTCATGCAGTTACTAATATATAGACAGTTTATAGTTTGTAGCGTCTCTGTTATCATTGACTCATTACTATCTAAGAGGGACTAAACATTCTTTAACTTCATTGAAAAATTAGCTTCCCACATTTCTTTTGCCTCCAGATTACATGGTTATGCAGGATGTAGCAGGAAGCCTAGGCCTGCATAAAACCTTTATTTGCTTTCAGTTCAGATCTGCTGTTCAGCTTCCCGTATAGGTCATCATTGACCTTCTTCTCTGAAAGTTATGGCAGGTTCCCAGAAGCCCCAGTTCTAAAAGGAAAAGACCCATGGGGGCTGCCTATAAATGTCAGCAACGATAGGGACCAGGAGCAATCCAATGCAGAGAAATGTGTGGCTTTTC
The DNA here is from genome assembly GCF_978045245.1 of Mus caroli. Taxonomy (NCBI): domain Eukaryota; kingdom Metazoa; phylum Chordata; class Mammalia; order Rodentia; family Muridae; genus Mus; species Mus caroli. The sequence goes on from NW_028227256.1 coordinate 11,816,593, forward strand.
TGTGCACAGTGGTTGCTGGGTTCCTGTGGCCTCTCACTGAGAGCCTCTTTTATTGAGGTTATCTATAGCTAATTTACCAACAGCACCAACAGCTATTGATTTACACCCCCTAAATACACATACATTTGAAACTTCTTAATATTAGAGAGTTCAAGACTAGATCCAGAAGACTGGGATAAGACAGGGACACGGGTGTGGTGGAAGTTCATCTGTGGCAAGAATGACTGTATCTCCTTTTAAAGAAAAACCAAAAAAAAAAAAAAAAAAAGAAAAGAAAAAGAAAAAAGAAAAGAAAGAAACAAGCAAACTTTTTTTTTTAAGTGTCTGGAAGTTAAATTTCTCATTTAGACAGTTAGATAGATTTATCTTTTATTACTTTTAAAATAAATCAGAAAATGTTTGTGTGGTTGCATATTGGCTAATTTTTTAAGGAACAATTAACAACAACAACAAACCCAAAAAAACAAAACAGCAACAACAAATCCCCCACAACTTAGAGATCTCTTTAAAGAGCTGTGTAGAAGTTTTGAGCACATCCCCAGGTTAGACAAGAATTTCTGAAAGGCTGAAAGGTTCATCCTCGGGAGTTTATGCTTGAAAGATAAACTCAAGCTGTGTGTTCCCTTGGGGGCTGACCCGGCCATTAGAAGAGCAAAATGGAAGAACTTAAAGACAGAGACTCAGCCTGACTGAGCCTCATCTTCCTGGTGGGACTTGCCTCAAAACACAATTAGTGGGTTTTTTGTAGAAATCGTTTCCAGGTATAGTTACAGAGAGTATGGGGTTTCAGTGGCATGGGGGCCGTGTCAGTGAGGACATCCTATGTTATTGTTTCCACCTAACTTTTGTGGACACTTAATTCTGTATCCCAGTCTCCCTTCCCTGCCAACTTCCGCAAGATGTTTCTTTAACTTTGGCAGAGCCAGTTGCATGAAGGACATGCCAGGGTTCACTCTCATGATCTGCAGAATCTCTGTTTTGTTTTAATCTTCACCTCAGATGTGGATTAGAGTCTGCACCCTCAGCTTTCTCTGATAGTCGGAGGATATTTGATCCTTCAGTATTTACCCATTATCAGTCATTTTACCCAAAGGAAAATTAGATGGAAGGCTTTAGAACAGTGAGCACTTTAATTTGAGGATGCACATGCTGATCTCGGACAGATGTTGGTCTTTGGGAACTGCAGAAAGGGGAGCTACGTCATTCACTTGGGAAGCTGTTACTACAAGCTGACTGATCGTGCAGGTGCCCGGACAGTGCAGCCATGAGCAGAGAGCAAGGGTGAGAAAAATATTTCTTTCAGGGGCTAATGCCCAAATAGCTGTGTTCTCTCTCTCACACACACAGTCAGCTGGCATAGTACTCAGAGCAGTGCCTTTCTAAGAAAATTAGCCATCCAAAGAGATTTTAATTTCAATTTTAATACTAAGCTCAGAAATTTTTACTCTGTGTTACCTTGTAAAACATTTGTATTAGTTACTAGGTAATGTGGTTGGCTTTGCTTTGCTTTGCTTTGCTTTGTTTTGTTTGAGACAAGGTTCATACACACTAGGCTGGCCTCCAACTCTTACCAAGAATGACCTTGAACTTCTGATCCTGTGTCCCCCACTTCCTGAGTGCTGGGATTGTGGGGGCAGAGTGTGTGTCCCAAAGGAATTTGTTCACCTCTAGATAAACAGGAAGTAGAGAAAGCAAGACAGAAAACGATTAAGAAGAAGACCTTCTTATGGACTTCCTTCATCTAGGCCCACTTCCTGGTGTTTCCAGACCTTCCAAAGTGTCACCACCATCTGTGGACCCAGAATTATCACAGGAGCCTAGGAGAGCATTTCACATTCAAAGTCCAGGCGCTCGGTAAAGCACAGTGCTCTTCAGTTCTGCTCAGAGAAGATAGGTAGGGACTCTTATGTTGGCTAAGTCCAGGACAGACACAGCCATTTCAGAGGTCTTTAAGCAGGCAAGAACAAGCACCATATTTTACAATTGTCTTTCCAGAGGCATGTCTCCTGAGTGACACAGGAAGTTGGAGCTGACACAGTCCGGTCCTTACTCAGGACTGGAGCTGCTTCTCAGACTGAGAGAATGCTCTGGAAGTTGCTAGGCTACAGAAATAGCACAAGCTGGTTTGGACCCATATACCTGCTTCACCTGTCAGGATCTCCATCACCTATCAGCTAAACACTGTGTAGTTAGTTATTTAACCTGTGTCAGTTTTCTAAGGCTACTGGAACAAGACACTGCACATTGGGTGACCTAAACCATCAACATTTATTTCCCTACATTTTGAAATCTGAGAAGCATGAGGTGAAGGGAAGAGCAAGATCAGGGTCTCTATGAGATTTGTCCATGATACATCTGTCTGTCTTTGCCTTGAGTGTCTTTCTTTGTTGTAAGAGCACTGATTCCATCATGGTGGCTCTAAACTCAGCTCATAATAATCCCCAACTACCAGCACCTTAAGAGTCATTTTTCCATCAGCAAATTGGGAGAGGAGGCACAATGCAATCCCTAATGCTCTTTTATTATAAAATCCAAGTATTTAGGCCATTTAATTTTGTGAAGCTGGAATTGGATTATGCATATAAGATCGAACACATTATAAAATGAAGTATAGATAATGTTTAAAATCAACTATTCAATAAATTGGAAAGAACTATTTTTGTGGCAAAATTGCAAAGATGGATCTAGAGGTTTTTTTGGGTTTGAATGCAAAGGAAATGCCATTTAATAAATAGTTCATGTACAGTAGAGCTCATAAAGTGACAAACTTTCTGCTACACTTATATGTAGTGGTAGAATTCTCAAATAATCATTTCTCCGAGTAATGTGATAAGTGGCATCTATGTAGAATCTAGTAAACTTCTAGACTTGTTTCCTCTACAGAAAACCATGACTGACCTTGAGGTCTTTTACCTTACAGTTGCAACATCAGACCTTCAACATTCTCCTTGTATCTCATGTGTCCACTGCCTTTTCCAGCCTGAATACAACAAGCTCAAGGTCTGAAGCAGTAAGTACCTAGAGCTACTCTTGTTTCTGTTCCACATACCTGAGGGTCTCCTTGTAAAAGGGAAAACCATCTCTATTTAATAATAAACTTTAAGATCTTCAATGTAAGTACACAGAGCAATGTTCCAAATTCCAAACCTATTAATATTATTATTATTATTATGAATAGTAGTAGTAGTAGCAATATGTATGTGTGTATGTATGTATGTATGTATGTTTTTGTTTTTTTAGGTGAGAGGGAGCCTCATTGCTGTCTAGTGAAACCAAGGTCTTAGACATAAGATAGAGGGAACAGCGTTGATCCTTAGGAAAGAGTCACCCTTAGGGGATCAGTAGAGAGTTGATCTTCAGTGACAGTGAGGACAAAGCAAGAAAGGGAAGGTTGGCTAACACAGAAACTGGAACAAGGGGCAGGCAGACACTTAGGATTCCACTCAGGGCTTCAAGCTTATGTTAGCAAATAAATCCTGAGATAAAAACCAGGAGTATGGGTGCTTCCAGGTTTGGACTCATGCTCTGTTTATAGACCCACAAGATTGAAGCCTTAATCACCTAATGTTCAGCTGTGCAACAGAATGCTGCATGGTTTTCTTAGCTAACCTTCCTTCCAGGGGCCCCACCTGCCTGACCATGGGGGTGATAAGACACTTAAAACTAAACTCCAAGCTCACTCTGTTTCTCTGGAAGGAGAAGGTCTGGAAGGCCTTCACCTAAAAGAGGCACACCACTAAGATTCTCAAAGAAATACTCCCCCACCTCCACTAATCCCAGACTCTGCTCCCCCCTCCATTTCCTCTTTCTGGCTTCTCCTTGTCCTTCCTGAGCTGGAGAATCAGAGGTTTCCAGCACCAGTGGAGGAGAGGCAGAACCGGGTACCACACGGATACATATTTTTAGGATAAATTTTGAGGTCATAAGGTTCAAAAGTAAGTGTGTGTGTGTGTGACTCTGTGTATGTGTGTGACTGTGTGTATGTGTGTACATACATGAGTGTGTGTCCATGTAAGTCAGGGAAAAAAACCTTAGGTTTCATTCCTCGAGTTCTGTCCTCAGGCAGGGACTCTCACTGATCTTAAACTCATCAAATGAGCTAGGTTTGCTAGTCAGAAAACCCCAGATATCTTTCTGTGTCCACATCCCCACTGCTAAAATTAAAATCTCTAGATTCTTTGACCTAAGTTCTGAGGGTGGAGATGGAGCACACATGCTTGTGGTTGTGATTTACCAACCGACCATCCTCAGCATAGGATGGCTATCCTTTCTCCCAACTAGCATGTCACTCTTGACTAGTTTCATGGATGTAAGACTAGCTCTTTTCTAAGCTGTGTTCCTTCTATATAGACTATACTATATGTCCTAGGCACTGTATTCTTAGCATTGAGATGCATACTCACATAGAATGACCTGGCCGTTCATCACTGTATTTCATTTACTGTATGTGCTTAATAGCTACACGTGCTAAATTAAGTCTAGTTTTGGATATAAATTTCTTTTAAATTTTAGGTGTAAAAACTTGGAAGTTTTTTTTTAAATTGATCTATCTATCTATCTATCTATCTATCTATCTATCTATCTATCTATCTATCAAACAATTGCATATGTTTTACCTGTGAAGACAGTCAAATGTCCCCCATCAGCAGGAAAACAAACTGTGGTACAAAGGTAGCTAAAATAATGACATTGTCCAAGTAAAAGCTGAACTAATTAAAACAAAAATTAAAAGAACTGTTAATCTGAGAACATCAAAAGAGTCAACCATGGGAGGGAACTTGCTTAAGGAAAAACTACTTCCCCCAAACTGCTAGCAAAGGCCAGAGACAAGAAGGGGCTTGGGTCCTGGTTTCAGATAATGGAGGAACATTGACTTGTTATTTAACCAGTGAGGTCACAGCATTGTTTTGTATTCATAATCTGCTTTTGGTAAATCAGAGACATTGTAAAGGATTTCTTTGCAGAAGCCAGATTGCCCTATGTGAGACTGAAATGTATTTACTGATTGTCAGTGTGATTGCATCTGGAACCAACCAAAGAGGATCTGTGTGCACATTTCCAGGAAAGATTAATTGAGGGAGGAGATGCTCCCAAGAATGGGTGTTACCTTCAGTGAATGACCTGGGGGACCTAAAGATGTCCCTGGGAATAGTGTAGCTTGCCTGCTAGCTTTTGGTTGTTGCTGGGGGTGCGTCTATCTTCTCTTCAATGCTGGGGCTGCTCACTTCAGCCTTTCTAACATTAAAAACCTTTTTTTTTTTTTTTTCCAGTGTGATTAAACAATGTGTGGCTCTCCAGGAATCTTTTAGGCCTTTAGCACCAGAATGGGAATTTGAGGTGTCTGCCAGATTCTCAGCTTTGGGAGCAAATGGTCATTGTTGAACAATGTAGCTCCTGTTAATTGTATGCCATTCTAGTAAATCCTGTTTTTATAACACACGCACACGCACACACACACGCACACACACACGTCATTCCCTAAGTTCTGTTCTAGAAAGCTCTGATGAACCAAGAGACACAGCAGGGTATCTTCTAGACTCTGATTTCATTTCTCTTCACTTGAAATTCCTATCCTAATACCATGTACTGGTCAATGGCTTTTTCCCAAGTCAGTTCAGTGTTTTCTATGGGAAGTCTGACCCTTCTTCCTTAGTGTCCCAAGGTTTCATCTTTACCCCTATATGGATTTAAGCTTTCTCTCTCTCCTTGTTCTCACATCAGCATGTGCAGTCTGTGATTGAGGCAGTACATATGATGCCTTCATATATCTTGTTGGAACAGGAAGCAGAGACATGGACCAATGCACGGAAAGGGCTCCATCTCTTAAGGAATAACACACATCTAGCAACATTTCCCAAAGGTTCTCCAACCTTCCAAAGCAGAGCTAATAGCTAGCTGCCAAGGTTTCAAACCCAGGGGCCTATAGGGTTACTTTTTCTAGCCAAACTAGAACAAAAGGTCACAGTCAAGGTAACACATAGCTTTAAAAAAATCATGAAGTCCTTGAAAACCTGAGTTCACAACACAGCAAGACAAAAGGCACTTCTAATCTCATCTAGTTCACATGTGAGCCCCAAACAGCAGTGGTGGCAATTGCCATTATGAGAGCATGTACCTACAGTGTGCTTCCTAGACTAGAAAATCTACCTTTGGAGACAGACACTAGGAAATACTATTCTTGAGGACCTTCATCACCTCGGGTCTCTGGTATTTTCACACAGGGGCCTGTTACTGAACACAAATATAATTTTTTGTAAGGCTCAATACTCTCTGCAGCCTGTCTTGAAGGCTAATGACACACACTAGCCTTTCATGCCCTGTGCCCAGGTGTCTAAGAAACCTTTCCATTATGCATTTGAACCTTATGGCAGTGAGCTGTTCTGTCAACATCCTAGCACTTAGCGTCCTAGGCATAATTGCTGTTTGGTTGTCTGGTTCCTTCCCTGAATTCTGATTTGCATGCTCTATGCTAGGCCTCTTTTTCCTGTATTAGATTATAACACATAGTAGGTACCACTAACATTTCCTGTGAGCACCATTGAGTAGTACATACAAGATAAAGGGGCTTCTTTATTAATGCTACTGTTTTCAGTGTGACTAGTGAGCACTCTGACGGGACTCTTCCCATCAGAACCCCCACTCCCTGGGGTGCTTTGGACATGCAATCTTTGAAGAATATTGTGCATGGATCCTTCTACCAAGAATTAGGACTGGGCCCCTTTCCCATATCTCACATGGTATTGTTTCTTACTTACCTGTGAATTATCTGATGAGCTATAACTCTGTGCAACCTATATCTTCAAGAGGAAGTTTCATCAAACGTCTAGAGTCTGCAGAACCTGTGAAATCACAGTAGCATACTGGGGCCCTTGCATGTGCGTGCACGCATGTGCACATGTCTGTGTGTGTGTGTGTGTCCTTTGTTCATGAAAACGTGGGAAAATAGTCCTCGTCTTAATAGCAGTCCCTATAGAGTACAGAGAATTTTAAGTTGTGTTTCTAAAGTACATATTTTGAAAAGGAGAGGAAAGATATGGGTTAAAGTCTTTCTAAGAAATAATAATTGAACTTGAAGTTATTCACCTTATCTCACTGATGGCTGGGACAAGCATGTATCACCAGGACAGGTTATTGCTCCATGTTTTAAATTAAAATGAATGCTATTTAATTTGTTCCCACTAAAAGTTCTTTCTAGTGTTGATAAACTATGGAATATATGCACTTTTTAAAAATTTTCTAGGACTTTACAAGCTCAAAACTAGTCCCAACAGCTTTCTGATAATGAAATCATTGAGAATAAACATTAGAAGGAAAAGCTGTTTGCTAGGTGGGGAAGGTAGGACTGTGACTCTAAATTTCAGGATTTGACCTTGGACCATAACTGTTAGGCTCATTACACATTGATAGAAAATGAAATCTTCTACCCCATCTCACCCCTGTCTTTTATTATGAGATAGTTATACATACTGTTTCATAGCATTACATAGCTACAAAGTCCTTAAACAGTCCCTTCTGACCTGCCCCATTCTTATCTTACCAAATTTATATCTTATTTTATTCAGATGAATTGCAGGGTTCTTTTTTTTTTTGGATATTTTCTTTATTTATATCTCAAATGTTATTCCCTTTCCTCGTTTCCCTGCCTCCTGGAAACACACTGTCACATCCTCCCTCCCCTTGCTTCTATGAGAGTATTCTGAGTAGTGCTCCATTGTGTAAATGTACCACATTTTCTGTATCTATTCCTCTTTTGAAAGACATCTGGGTTCTTTCCAGCTCCTGGCTATTATAAATAAGGCTACTATGAACATAATAGAGCATGTGTCCCTATTACATGTTGGAGCATTTTCTGGATGCTCAAGGAGTGGTATTGCTGGGTCCTCAAGTAGTACTATGTCCAATCTTCTGAGGAACTTCCACATTGATTTCCAGAGTTGTTGTACCAACTTGCAATCCTACCAGCAATGGAGGAGTGTTCTTCTTTCTCTACATCCTTGCCAGCATCTACTGTCACACACACACACACACACACCATCAACCACTGCAACAAAATAACAGACATCAATAAACACTGTCCATGAATATTTTCAACATCAACAGTGTTAAGTTTTCAATAAAAAGACACAGAAGAACAGAAGAGATGAGGAAACAGGATCCACCCTTCTGCTGCCCTCAACATCAAGAATAGACATCACCTCTCTAAAGGGGAAGTTTCTGGCTGTGTCATGTGATGCAGACTCACATGGTGTCTTGGTGAGGCAGACTCATGTGGTGTTTTGTTGAGACAAGATCTGTGGGAGGATATGTGATGTTTAGAGAGAGCATAAATAGGACTCAACAGACAGTAATGTCATGCTTACATATCTAGCCTTGCAATGCTTCATTGGTCTCATGTCGTTGATGATCTCCACTTTGATGAGAGAGGCACAGCAGAGAACTTCTCCTGGTGCCACAGCTGGTTCTGGTCACTCTTACTGACTCATGCCAATTTGGCAGAGGCCTGGCTGTTTCTCCTGGATCATGTAGTCACTGCAGATTACTGTGACCTGAAACCATTGACCTGGATTGCTGGTATCTTGACAAATAGAGATCGAACTCACCCCAAAGAACTACTTTTAAGCAGGTCCACCAACCCTCGTCCTATTTACCTTCTTTTCTCCCCTACCTTTGGATGGTATGCTAGAAGGAAGGTTGAAGTCTTTGATAACCCTTATTAAAGTAGGTTTTGAAAAAAATCTAAGCCTAAACCTCAGGGTAAAAAGATGGAAAAGATATTAAAAGCAGATAGACTTGAGAAGCAAGTGTAACTATCCTGATAGCTGACAAAATAGACTTCAAACTAAAACTAATCAGAAGAGATAAGGAGGGACACCACATATTCAGCAAGGAAAAATTCAGGAAGAGGACATTGTGATTCTTAACATGGAACAAACAAAAGGGCAATCAAGTTAACAAAAGAAACTATTACAGCTTAAATCACATACTTCCCTCCCACACTGATGATAGCAAATTTCAATACTCTAATCTTGCCAACAGACAAAAACTAAACAGAGAATGTTGTCTGAAGTCATAAACTGAATGGATGTAGCAGATATTTCACCCAAACCCAAAAAAATACACCTTGTTTTCCTCATGATCTCATGAAACTTTCTCCAAAATTGACCACATACTCAGACATAAAGCATTTCTCAACAGATACAAGGAAGTCAAAATAACAAACCACCCTATATCATATATGATCACAATGAATTAAAACTGAATATCAATATCAGAAACAACAGATTATATACAAACTCATGGAAACTGAATAACTTACTACCAAATTAAAATGTATTAAGTCATAAGTTATGAGGGAAATAACATTCTGGAATTGAATGAAAATGAACACACAACATACCCAAACTTATGGGATTCAATGGAGGCTGTTCTAAATGCAAGTTTATTACACTAAGTGCCCATGTAAAAAAAGAATTGGAGAGATTTCATATTAGTAATTTAATAGCTCATCTGAAAGATCTAAAACAAAAAGAAGAAATCACTCCTGAAAGCAGAGTGAAGAAATAATCAACATCAAGACAGAAATCAACAAAATACACACAAAAAACAGTACAAATAAGGAAACAGTGAGTTAGTTCTTTGAGAAAAATCAATGAGATTGACAAACCCTTGGCCAAACTAACTAAAAGATAAAGAAAATCCGAATTAACAAATTTAAAGATGAAAAAGGGACATAACAACAGACACCAAGGAGCTCCTGTGTATCATAAGAACACACTTTAAAAACCTGTACTCCATTAAATTGGAAAATCTAAAAGAAATAGTTTTCTCAATATATATCGCCTACCAAAGTTAAGTCAAGATCAGATAATATGTAAACAGATCTATATCACCCTGGTAAATAAAAGCAGCTGTCATTTAACATCTCCTCCCCTGCGCCCCCCCCAAAAAAAAGCCCAGGGCCAGCAGATAGAACATAGTTTTAGTTCAGAATTCTACCAGACTTTCCAAGAAGAGTTGACACCAGTACTCAAATTATCTCACAAAATACAAACGGAATTTTTAAATTCATCTTATGAGGCCACAGTTATCCTCATATCTAAACCACACGAAGAACCAACAAAGAAAGAGAATAACAGGCTAATTTTATGTATTAATAATAAAGATAAAATACTTCCAAACCCATCCAAGAAGACATAAAACAGATCATTTACCATGATCAAGTAGGCTTTATCCCAGAGAAGCAGGGATGGCTAACATATGTAAAGCAAAAGAAGTAATCCACCTTATAAACCACGTGACTATCTCATTAGATGCAGAAAAGGCCTTTGACAAAAGTCCAACACTCCTGTATGTTGGATAGATTTAAGGATATAAGAGACATACCTCAACATAATAAAGTTAATTTACAGCAAGCCCATAGCTGATATCAACTAAAATGGAGGGAATCTCAAAGCAATTTTACTAACATCAGGAACAAGTTAAGGCTGTCCACTTTCTCTATAGCTATTCAGCTTAGTATTTGAAGTTCTAGCTAGAGCAATAAGATAACGAAAGGAGATCAAGGGTATAAAAATTGGAAAGGAAAATGTGAAAGCATTATTATTTGCAGATGATATGATAATATATGTAAACAACCCTAGAAATTCCACCAGAAAATTTGAAAAATGATAAAAAAAATTTGCAGCAAAATAGCTGGATACAAAATTAACACACAAAAACCCCTCCTATATACAAATAATACATTTGGACTAAGAAGGAAATATGGAAACAACACTTTTCATAGAAACCTCAAAAAAGTATAAAATATCTTGGAATAACTCTATCCAAGCAACTGAAAGACTTATATGATCAACACTTTAAGATATTGAAGAAAGAAATTGAAGACGATCAATATCAGAAGGTGGAAAGACCTCCGGTGTTCATGGGTTTGGTAGGATTAATATAATAAAATGGGCATCCTACCAAAATCAATCTACAGATTCAATGCAACTCCCATCAAAATTCTAACAATATTCTTCACAGATGTTGAAAGACGACTTTCACTTCTATTGGAAACATACACACACATACAGACACACAGACAACACCCCCCCCACACAAAACCAAATTAAACCAGATTAGTTAAACCAGATTAGTTTTTTAAAATCCTGAATAATAACAGAACTGCTGGAGGTATCACTATCCTCCTCAAATTGTACCACAGAGCTATAGTAACAATAACAGCATGGCATTGGCACAGAAAAAGACATAGTGATCAATGGAATCAAATCAAAGACCCAGATATAAATCCTCACACCTATGTATACCTGACTTATGATAAAGAAGCCAGAAATATACGCTAAAAAGGAAAGCATCAGCCGGGCAGTGGTGGTGCATGCCTTTAATCCCAGCTCTTGGGAGGCAGAGGCAGGCAGATTTCTTGAGTTCCAGGCCAGCCTGGTGTACAAAGTGAGTTCCAGGACAGCCAGGGCTATACAGAGAAATCCTGTCTCAAAAAACAAAGAAAGAAACAAACAAACAAAAGAGAAGTGGCCCCTGTCCATAACCCAGAAGCCATCTTCAATTGATAACCCACCAGTAATGAAAATTTAGTTTTCTCCAAGGGAGTTTCACTAAGCAAATAAACTATTTAGTGCAGGCTGCATGCCCAACAGTAAATGGGGAACAGAAAATAAACTCAGCGCATCTTTGGAGATTCTTTGTGCCATAATGTTGTGTCAGGAATTTAAAAACAGTTATCTATTAGAAATTTTTACACATTATTCTTACTCATCTTTCTTTTTCTATCTCTCTCTCTTCTAACCCCATGCATCCTTTATGTATATATTATGGTCTCTAGTTTAATATTTCTTAGAGGATTCCTGAGTATGCAAAAAAGTGTGTCTCTGCGTCTTCATCTGCTTCTTATGACTTCTCCTGGGCTCTTCTCTTTCAGTTTGTTTGTGTTGTTCTACTATGATATATTAGTTTTTGTTATGTCATAGCATATTGATCATTAAAAGCCTGTTTATTTTCTAATGAGAGACAGAAAGGTGGTGTGGATGGAAAAGGAGGTTGGGAGAGACTGAACAAGGGACAGGAAACCCTAATCAGGATATATTACATGAAAACTATTTTCAGTAAATAAATGTTAATTAATTAAAAAATACAACTAGGAAAGAGGCAGAGTCACAGCTCCAATTTCCAATAAACCCAGGAGGAAGGGCAAAGGTTGAAAGAGCAAGCACTGCTGTGCACAAATGTACCATCTAGTCACCATAACGAGAACTGCATGCAAAAGTTTGTAGTTCCCATTCCTGTTAAGTGCCAAGGACAGTGACTTGCTTGCCAGTTATTTCAAGTTCTGCTCTCATGGCCTTTCAGTGTGTCTTCAAGGTTTTACGTTTTTATGCACTTCCCTCTTTTCCTCTACTGGCTAAATTGAAAAATAATAGACTCTGTACATTCTTCTGCTAAAATGCATTTCAGCTTCAAAAGAAAGGTTTCAGCTAATCTATCCCAGATCCAATGGGGCAGTAGAGCTGTGGCTATGCTTTGTTAGAAATTGATTATTCAAAATAATTAGCTAAATAGTCATACAACTTCATCTGATGGCCACTAGGAAACCACCTGAAACATCACCCAGACATTAGAAATCCTATGAACATTTGCCTATTGTGTAGAGGGACAACATTGCTGAAGCTGAACACCAGGGCTAGCCTGGCACTGTCAACAGTGTGTGTTAATTTAGGAGCAGCATCATTTTTCTTGTTTCTCCATAAACCAAAATACCGTTTACTAAAAAGCTCAGGACTGATTGTCACCTCTTCTGAAGAAGAATCCAATTTTTAGATTGAATCTGACTAGTACTTATTTATTTTATTTTAAAATCAGATCTGAGATTCTCATCCCTCATTAATGTAAATCCTGCTCACATGGGTTTCTCTGCATTCTATGGCTCAAGACTTAGGAAAACAGTGTCCAACCCAAACAATAATAATAAATACAACATATTTGTAGACTGATTTGTTGGTTGGTTGGTTGATTTTTAACCTCCTTAAAAGGGTGGGCAGTAGTCCTACATGCAGTGCTCTGGTTTCTGGGAACCAGAAGATATTTACCCACATCAGCCAGCCCTATTAAGTATAGTAAATCCCTTTGCCACTCTATTTACCTAACACTGAGCAAGAGTGTCTTAGTGCAGGCCAAGTGGGCTTTTACAAGTGTCTTCTATTGAGCCCTAGATGTTAGGACTGGTCCTATGCAATGTTGGACCAGCCACAGCTGTTTAGAGCCAAGTGGCATTTGGACTCTTAACACACTAAGGACTATCTGAGCCCCATATGTAGCTAGGGATAACCTAGACCTCCTGGTTCTCTGATTAGCCCTGCCTTTTTATGTGAGTCTTACTGTCCTGGTCCCAGTCAGGGTTTCTATTGCTGTGATGAAACAACACGACTAAGACTAAGGAAACTTGGAGAAAAAAGGGTTTATTTGACTTACACATCAATATTTTGTTCATCTCGGAAGGAAGTCCGGACAGGAACTCAAACAAAGCATGATCCTGGAGGCAGGAGCTGATGCAGAGGTCATGGAGGGGGTGATGCTTACTGGCTTGTTCCATGGCTTGCTCATCCTGCCTTCTTATAGAACAGAGGACCACCAGCCCAGAAATGGCACTAATCATAATGAGCTGGGGTCTACTTCATCAATCACCAATTAAGAAAATTCTCTATAGTCAGATCTTATAGGCACATTTTCTAAATTGAGTTTTCCCCTTTTTGGGTAACTCTAGCTTATGTCAAATTGATATAAAACTAGCCATCATAGTACTCAACTGCTGAAGTCTATTTAATCTATGACTAATGTCTGGCTTTGACCAGAATCTTGCATCCAAGGCCAGAGTTCTCATATCGATGTTTTGATCTTGAAGAGGACTTAGGAAGAGTAGGAGCCTTCACAGCAGCGACCTGACCAGGAAAGAAGAACCATCCTCTATTTATTTGTCCCCCTTGCCAGAATAGTATCAAACTGGAAATGGTTTTCCAGACTAGTTAGAATACTAATTAGACAGCTAGTACCCAGAAATTCTGTTTATAGCAGCATGGCCAAATATTTTTCACACTAAGCTAGGACAGATTTCCCCAGGGTATAGGCAAGAGGCTTCAAATTCAGTTGGGGTCTTGCTCTCTCTCTCTGATCTATTAACCAGAACTGTGGGCAATGGGGATGTGCAGTGTGAGAAGAGGGCTGTGTTATATGAAGTTGATTGTGGTCAATCTAATTCAAACTATGTTAGAAGAGCCAACATTTTAATGGGACTTTCTAGATCGTTAGGCTTTCTTTTATTGTATCAGTCAGTATTTTATAACCCAGCTTTATTTGGCACACTGAATTTTTTTCTTGCTAAAGTCAAGTCTAGCAAGGTATAAACTGACTTGAATTCATGTCAAGCTGAAGTGTCAATAAAAGAAATTACAGTAAGCATTCTTAAATAATTGCTAATTCCAAGCAAATCAAGTCCGGAAATATAAATGGATGGTTCACTTGATACTTGAAGTCACTGTTCATCGGAAGCCCTTTCATTTATACCAGCTGTTCTCAGTTCTGAGGCATTAATGTCCTAATAAGAAAAGAATGGAGCTTTTCCCTTTGGAGCGAAGCTCTCGGGAGGAGGATGCTCTCTCTAAAAGACACTTCTCCAGTGTAGGTTTGCAGTGAGCCCTATGTTGTTGTGTTCTCCCAGCTTTAAGAAAGAGCTTTAGAAGGGCCCTTTCCTCAAAGCTAAACTCACAAAGCCTAAAACCTTGCAGCTGTTCACTAAAGATTACCAGCAACATAGGGGCTATAAAATTCAAGCCTCAGATGCAAAGCTCTGCACATTTTCTCAGGTCCAGAAGCCTCCAAATATTCTACATCTTTCTCAGCAATCAAAAAGCCTTCACGAGAGCTTATTATGTGTCTTGCTTCTTTGGGGTCTAAAAGTTGGTTTACAAATGGCTGTTCTTGTTTCAAAAGAACGGCCAGCTTACTGAGGACCATCTTTGAAGTGAGTGGAACCAGGCCACCCTTTTGTTTTTACCAGGGACCAAAAGTGCAGTCTTCCCAGTTTTAACATTATCTGCACTAATGCAGTGTGGAAAAGCAAACAGAGAATACTTTTGTTAAAATCAGATTAGACTAATTCTATATGAAGTGCTTTAATGAAAAATGTTCAATGGTTGAAATACTATAACTCTGGAGTTAAAGTACAGGTGCAAGATTGATATTCTACACTCCCTAGAGAGCAAACTGCTACGTACTGTGAAAAACCAATTACAGTTTATAGTTGTCTGGGTTGGCTAAATGTCTTTTTTCATGGGAAATTTTCGTTCTTATAAAATAATCATTTTGTATTCTATATGTTTTGAACAATGCGGGCATCCCAAGCTCTTAAGAAATGGATTTATTTTACTAAGCATTCTTTGCTGTTTTTATGAGGTCATTGACATGACTTTTAAATGGGGCTCCAGGCCAACTCTGATTCTCACATCAGTTCATTAATTCACACAGCTGTCTCAGAACAGCACAAGAATAATATATACTGCAGACAGAGGGCCAGCAAGGGGGTGGGCTAGGCTAGGACTTTATGCTATATTTCAATCAGGAGCTCCTGCTGACATCATAAACTATGAGAAGACAGCTTAAGCTGTGTGGGGAACAGCACCCCCCATGGAAATATGGCTGGTTTAATTGATCCTTTTGAATTTCACCGTATACAGAGTGGGACACCAAATCATTTTTACTCTCAGGAAAGTCAGAACATTAAAGTCAGGCACTGCAGGAGTAGATTAGCGGGGAAACCCAGGAAGTACCTTCAGGACTGGAGACAGACTCAATTGTGTTGATATATGGGCAAGCACAGCAGAAGGGCCTGGGCTTGCCGCCTCATGGAGAAGGCTTCAAGTTTGTTTTATTGGCCACTTTGAATTCATCTCCTCCAGGAGGTGCTTGTCCAAGTGAAATGAGATACGGATAAGATGATTGCAGTGTGAGTGAGGAGTGGGGAGAAGCAAGTTCTATGTCTAGATCCTCAGTGTTAGAGGATACAGAGAGCAAAGGACCCTATATGCCTCCATGTGACGTCCAGCAGCTTTCCTTTCTTGACCTGATAACAGAATTGCTAAAATCGACCTAAAGCCTTGTTCTGTTCTGGGCTCACTTTGGGTCTTTTGCTGCCCAACTGAACTTGGATAGAACCTAGACAGACCTGAGACATCCAAGAAGGTCCATGTTCTCACTGCTTCCTCTGGAATGCATAGGATATTCTCCAAAAATATATTCGTTACTTTCACATCGTTTAAATTCCAAATTGGTTTCGGTTTCCATGGGAGCAGTGAGCTAGCCCTCTCTGAGAATAATTTTAATTTTACAAATAAATCCAGCCATATCTTTGGACATGGGGCAAGTTTATAAAATGTGACATTTTAAGTGTGCTCTTCAGTGACTCTCTAAAGCTCACATTTGTGAGCAAGCATGTGTGGAGATCTGGAGGTTCTTATCTCATCTGGACAGACAAGCATTTTTTTTTTGTTGTTTGTTTGTTTTTTACATGAAAAACTGGTGAATTCTTGCAGAGTATAGACTGCCCAAGTGTAAGAAAGAGAAGAGATTGAAATTGACCAAGAAGGCCAGGAGTCTTCTTTAGGCTCTCCTACCTCCTCACTGCCTGCCCACCTTCCCCCATCACTACCCCTTGACAGTTCACACACACATATACTGTGACAGTTCTCCTCTCTCAAATGCCAAGTCGTGGAAATCAAGGGACTGTAGCCATCAACCTTCTGAACAGCTCTTCGTGGGTAGAGCTGGTTCTGTGCCTCATGCCCACACCCTTTACAGTCTCCTACAACAGGGTAGGTAGTGTAAAGACAAAGGGTTACCGGAGGATCCAGCAATACCTCTCCTGGGCATATATCCAGAAGATGTCCCAACCGGTAAAAAGGACACATGCTCCACTATGTTCATAGCAGCCCTATTTATAATAGCCAGAAGCTGGAAAGAACCCAGATGTCCCTCAACAGAGGAATGGATACAGAAATTATGGTACATTTACACAATGGAGTACTACTCAGCTATTAAAAAGAATGGATTTATGAAATTCCTAGCCAAATGGATGGACCTGGAGGGCATCATCTTGAGTGAAGTAACACAATCACAAAAGAACTCACACAATATGTATTCACTGATAAGTGGATATTAGCCCAAAACTTAGGATACCCAAGATATAAGATACAATTTGCTAAACTCATGAAACTCAAGAAGAATGAAGACCAAAGTGTGGACACTGTGCCCCTTCTTAGAATTGGGAACAAAACACCCAGGGAAGGAGTTACAGAGACAAAGTTCGTAGCTGTGATGAAAGGATGGACCATTTAGAGACTGCCGTATCCAGGGATCCATCCCATAATCAGCTTCTAAACGCTGACACCATTGCATACACTAGCAAGATTTTGCTGAAAGGACCCAAATATAGCTGTCTCTTGTGAGACGATGCCGGGACCTAGCAAACACAGGAGTGGATGTTCACAGTCAGCTATTGGATGTATCACAGGGCTCCCAATGGAGAAGCTAGAGAAAGTACCCAAGGAGCTAAAGGGATCTGCAACCCTATTGTTGGAACAACATGATGTACTAACCAGAAGCCCGGAGCTCGTGTCTCTAGCTGCATATGTATCGAAAGATGGCCTAGTCGGCCATCACTGGAAAGAGAGGCCCATTGGACTTGCAAACTTTATATGCCCCAATATAGGGGAATGCCAGGGCCAAAAGAATGGGAATGGGTGGGTAGGGAAGTGGGGGGTGGTATGGGGGACTTTTGGGATAGCATTGGAAATGTAACTGAGGAAAATATGTAATAAAAATATTAAAAATTAAAAAAAAAAAGACAAAGGGTTATCTGGGTATGGTAGCACATAGTTTTCATTCCAGGCAGAGACAAGTGGATCTCTTAGTTCGAGGCCAGCCTGGACTACAAAGTGGTTGTACTGGCTAGTTTTGTGTCAACTTGAAACAGGCTGGAGTTATCACAGAGAAAGGAGCTTCAGTTGGGGAAATGCCTCTATGAGATCCAGCCATAAGACATTTTCTCAATTAGTGATCAAGGGGACAGGCCCCTTGTGGGTGGTGCCATCTCTGGGCAGTAGTCTTGGTTCTATAAGAGAGCAGGCTGAGCAAGCCAGGGGAAGCAAGCCAGTAAGTAACATCCCTCCATGGCCTCTTCATCAGCGACTGCTTTCTGACCTTGAGTTCCAGTCCTGACTTCCTTAGTGATGAAACAGCAGTATGGAAGTATAAGCTGAATAAACCCTTTCCTCCCCAACTTGCTTCTTGTTCATGATGTTTGTGCAGGAATAGAAACCCTGACGATGGTTTACAGAACATCCAGGGCTACACAGAGAAGCTCTGTCTCAGAACAACAACAACAAACAACACAAAGTAACTAACACAAAACATACAAATAAAGCATTCCCCAGGAGCTGATCTTTATCACAGAGTATTAGAAACCTTAAGGAGGCTCTCTGTCACTCACCTCCTTGGAAATCTTGCTAGCAGGTTGCAATTTGTTTGAAAGGATATTTTGTTTGTGAACAGAAAGTATGAGAATTGTCGAATTGACTTATACTCAAGATAGAGATGTTTCTTAATTAGCTTGGAAGCAGAAGATGAATAAATATAGCTCTTGTGAATGAGGAGGCCACCGTTATTAAGCAAAATTGGGCAACTTTAATTAATAAGGAGTAACTAATAAATCTGACCAAGAGAAAGGAACATTAAGCAATAATAAGAATTTCAAATGTTTATTTAGCAAAAGGTACCCACAGAGATGATGAATGTGCGGAAATGATTTGGATGGTTTATTTTATTTCTTTGGAGTAGGTAGTTAGCATTTTCTATGGCCTGGGGAGGTAGATGGATTTAGATGAGGTCGTGGGGATGGTGCTTCCATGTTGAGGTTAGCTAGTGTCCATATCAGAGGATCAAGAAACAGTAGCATCTACCTGTTTTCTTTCCCCATCCTTTTCTTCTGTCTCTTTCCTCTCTTTTTCTGCCTCCTTCTTTCTCTCTCTCATCCCTCATCTCTCTTCTTTATTTCCTCCATCTTTGTTTCCCTCTCTTCCTCTCTTCTCCCATTCTCTGCTCCCTTCCAAGCCTTTCTGTTCTCTCCTTCCCATTCCCCTGTATTCCTCTCCCCTCCAGCCTTGTAAAGACATCACAAAATGTCAGCTCTCTGGAAGCTGGGGAAGGAAGCTCACCCACACTTAATCCACCAGCATTTTTAGCTTGGATTGTCCACTTTTGGAATTGTGAGAGACAAATGTAGCTAAGCTGCCTGATCTATGGAATCATATTACAGCAAACTGACAGCTAAAACCGCAGTTTATTTTATAGATTTGTTCCAGTGACTGACTCTCTTCTGTTATCGAACTTTCTTATAATGAGGATTTGTTTCCTTTATTTATAGATTACAGCTATTCAGTTCATTAATTGAGTAATTGTATCTGAATGTTCTCACACTTATTTTTCCAAATTGCTGTTTTGGGGAGTTTTTTTCCCTTAAATATTTGAGATCACAAATAATTCTGCTTTCAGATTTTTCTAAATTTTTGAACATTTGCACAAATATAAGTGTGGACACTATGCCCCTTCTTAGAATTGGGAACAAAACACCCATGGAAGGAGTTACAGAGACAAAGTTTGGAGCTGAGACAAAAGGATGGACCATCTAGAGACTGCCATATCCAAGGATCCATCCCATAATCATCCTCCAAATGCTGACACCATTGCATACACAAGCAAGATTGTGCTGATAGGACCCTGATATAGCAGTCTCTAGTGAGACTACGCCGGGGCCTAGCAAACACATAAGTGGAAGCTCACAGTCAGCTATTGGATGGATCACAGGGCCCCCAATGGAGGAGCTAGAGAAAGTATCCAAGGAGCTAAAGGGATCTGCAACCCTATAGGTGCAACAACATTATGAACTAACCAGTACCCTGGAGCTCTTGACTCTAGCTGCATATGTATCAAAAGATGGCCTAGTTGGCCATCACTGGAAAGAGAGGCCCATTGGACTTGTAAACTTTATATGCCCCAGTACAGGGGAACGCCAGGGCCAAAAAGTGGGAGTGGGTGGGTAGGGGAGTGGTGGGGAGGGTATGGGGGACTTTTGGGATAGCATTGGAAATGTAAATGAGGAAAATACCTAATTAAAAAAAAAAGAAATCTTGGAAATGGGACCAAGTCTAAAGTAATTCACTGGTGTTAGCACCTTACTTATACACATAACCTAAGGTCATCATCTCACACAGGATTCTTAGCATACATGTGTTTTGATAATACTGACATGAAACCAGGTGTAGAATTTTCCACTTGTGATATCCCATTAGTTTCATATTTGGATAAATTTTTGGATCCTTATAGTTAGTGTCACTCACCTTTTTTTAAGCTATATTTTATTTTATTTTATTTTTTTAAGTCACCAAAAAAGTTATAATAGTTAAATGCCTCTTAAATATGCATGATATCTTCTGAAGCGAAAAGTAACGTGCACTCAATCTGTCTTTAAAATCTATTAGGAATATTAAACATGATAGATGTAGAAAAAAACTCTTATGAAGTCTCTATGAAAAGAAATTGTGACAAGGTTCTGATTAGATAGAAACTGTTCCATCTTAAAGGGAGAATATGTGGTGTAATTGTGACTTCATAGAATAAATTGGGTAGTGTTCTTTCTATTTCTATTTTGTGGAATAGTTTGAAGAGTATTGGTATTAGGTCTTCTTTGAAGGTCTGATAGAACTCTGCATGAAACCGTTCTTGTCTTGGGCTTTTTTTGGTTGGGAGAGTTTTAATGACTGCTTCTATTTCTTTGCGGGTTATAGGACCGTTTAGATGGTTTATTGGATCCAGATTTATCTTTGATATCTGGTATCTGTCTAGAAAATTGTCCATTTTGTCCAGATTTCCCAGTTTTGTTGAATATTAGCTTCTAGAGTAGGACCTGATGATTTTTTTGGACTTCCTCAGTTTCTGTCGTTATAGCTCCATTTTCCTTTCTGATTTTGTTAATTAGGATACTGTCTCTGTGCACTCTGGTTAGTCTGGCTAAGGGTTTATTTATCTTGTTGATTTTCTTAAAGAACGGGTTCTTGGTTTTGTTGATTCTTTGTATAGTTCTTTTTGTTTCTACTTGGTTGATTTCAGCCCTGAGTTTGATTATTTCCTGCTGTCTACTCCTCTTGGGTGCATTTGCTTCCTTTCGTTCTAGAGCTTTCAGGTGTGCTGTCAAACTCTTAGTGTAAGCTCTCTCCAGTTTCTTTTTGGAGGAATTCAAGCTACGAGTTTTCCTCTTAGCACTGCTTTTATTGCGTCCCATAAGTTTGGGTACATTGTGCTTTCATTTTAATTAAATTCTGAAGTCTTTAATTTCTTTTTTTATTTCTTCTTTGACCAAGTTATTATTGAATCAGGCATTGTTCAGCTTCCATGTATAGGTGGGCTATCTGTTGTTTTTTTGTTGCTATTGAAGACCAGCCTTAGTCTGTGGTGATCTGATAGGATGCATGGGATTGTTTCAGTCTTCTTGTATCTGATGAGACCTGTTTTGTGACTAAATACATGGACAGTTTTCTTTGACTGTTGTGTCAATGTTTTCTGTAGTATCTTCTGTATATGAAATTCTTTCTTCTATCTCTTGTATTCTGTTGGTGATGTTTGCATCTATGACTCCTGATCTCTTTCCTATGTTTTCTCCAGGGTTGTCTCCCTTTGTGGTTTCTTTATTGTTTCTATTTCCATTTTTAGTTCCTGGATAGTTTTATTCAATTCCTTTGCCTGTTTGTTTGTGTTTTCCTGTAATTCTTTAAGGGATTTTTGTGTTCCCTCCTTAAGGGCTTCTAGCTGTTTATCTGTGTTCTCCTGTATTTCTTTTAGAGACTTATGTCCTTCTGAAAGTCCTCTATCATCATCATGAGATGTGATTTTAAATCAGAATCTTGATTTTCTGGTGTTGGAGTATCCAGAGCTAGCTGTGGTAGAACTGGGTTCTGATGATGCCAAGTAGCCTTGGTTTCTGTTGCCCTTGCCTGTCGCCATCTGGTTATCTCTGGTGTTAGCTATGGGAGAATATGTGATGCTGGTAGAACATATAAATAGGACACAATGGACAGTGACTCAGCATTTGCATAGGTAGCCTTGCAATGCATCAATGGTCTTGCACCTTCACTGACTATCAATTCCTTGAGAGAGAATAGCAGGGAACTTTTCCTGGTGTCCCAGCTAATCCTGGTCATTCCTGATGATTTATGTTGATGGCGAGAGGCCTAGGAGTTTCTGTTGGATCATGCCTCTGCTACTTATTCATGTTTATTATCCTGACTCTATTGAACTGGACTGCTGGTATCTTGACAAACGGAGATTAGAATAGCCCCAAAGAACTACATCCATACAGGCTCATACCCCCCCATCCTATTTGCCATCTTTTCTCTCCTACCTTTTGGAAAATGAGCTAGAAGAGGCAATTAACATTTGAGATCTCTTATTAAAGTAGATTTTGTAAAATCTAAGCCTACACCTGAATGTAGGTCAGTAATAAACCATGCATTGCAATGAATGCAACAAATAGTAGAAGATATACATCAAATATAGAATTATACTTGGAGGACTATATATATTAAATTATCATTTTGCTATTTTGCTTTTAAACTTATTCCATTTATTGCATACGATTTATATACAAACTTTCTATTGTTCTTTTATGTGTATATGTTCATAATGTGTGTAGATGGGGCAGAGGGCAATTCTGTGGAATAGATTTCTCCTTCTACCTTTACATGTGTTCTGGGATCAAACTAAGTTCATCAGGATTGTGTGGAAAGTGTATCTATCCACTGAGCAATCTTGCCATCCCTTAAACTATTTCCTTTTTTCAAGAATTCACCATAGTTTTGCATCTTGAGGCATGAGCCACCATGAACCACCATGACTATCCTACATCATCAAGGTATGGCTGTCCTCAGATTGCCCATACACGCTTGATCCCATGTGATTTCCAAAGACAAAAGAGAATAATGGGCTTTCCCTACCCCCATAGATGAAGCTCTGATGTCATGGAATACATTGGCTTTGAGGAGGTAGATTTTGATATTGAGTGTGTGTTTTCCCTTCAAAAACATCACATGGCACTTGTTCCTTATGAGACATGACCCAATCACTGCTAGGACACTAGACCACTTATCTTGTTCTTTTAAGAACCTAGTGCTTCTGTTTTAGCTTTGCTTTATTAGTAACATCAATTTGATTAAACATTTCCATCAGGAATGCTACTGTGAGAGGAGATGTGACTAAGCTATCCTTAATTTATTTTGAGTTTCACATGAGCAAATGTCATGTGACCCTCATAACAAAAAGCTCCGTGCACTGTAGTATTCTAATCCAGTTTCTAATTCTGGGGTGAAAAGATATTTTCGGTAGAAAAGAATCATAGGGAAAGGAATGGGACTTTGTGGGTGAAATTAGGGACAGATGAGTACTCAAGTGCCTCAGAGAAATGTATGTGCTGGGTGTAGTGATCATGGGTCTTCACCTTCCTTGCTCTTCCACCCTCTGACTACCCCACCTGCGAGGTCAGCTGCTCCAAAGAGCAATTCATAACACTACAGCTCATAATGTGGTTGCAGGTCCCAAATTGACATGAAACTAAATCAGTCTTGAGTGCTATGGGGTAGCACAGTTACCTTTCTAGTTTACTGAGCCCTCTTGGACTCCTAATAAATCTTAGAAAGGTAGCGAATAGCTTGCCTGCCAGTTTTCTCCGCTCACAGAAGGACCTTGAATTTGAAACAATGAAGTCCTCTTTAAGGCTGGATTTTATGCTAGGGAGAAAAAGACGCACACAGAAGCCAGATTCTTAAATTGCCTTTTCTAACCCTGGTGTAAGCACTCTGCAAGACAACATTAAATGGCTCCTCAACTTACTGCACATTCCAAGTTGCTGGGGCCACAGGTCATGAAAACATGCATGAAAGTTTTAGTGACTATACCCACAAAGTTCTTTATTGTTTCTCAAGAGCAGAAGGTGAGCTTCAAATAAAATCTAGGCCACTTATAAACATGTATCCCGTACAAGCATGCATTGCTACAGTTTCCAGGGACACATGAGGCTCACTGGAGAAGGTTCCCATAACATGACTGAGAAAGAATCAGACACAGATGCCAACATTGAATTATAGCCAAAAATAATTCATGGCTCCCAGTATTTTAAAACATAAGTGTAAATTATAAGTCATATTTACTGAAAATCTTAGGGTATAAGGTCAATCGCTGAGTGGCCTGCTACCATATGTTGTGTTTACATAGATGTTACTACTTAATTTTCCAAAATTTATAATCCCTTCTTATGTTGTTCAACTTACCTAGCCATGCTGCCTATTTTACCCAGTGTCTGTCAAATGTCAGTCCAGACTTTGATACACAGGAATGCTATAGACATTAAACTTCACTTAGTAGGAGCCGAGAGTATAATTTTGGGGCAGAATATAATTCCCTAAATAAATAAATAAATAAATAAATAAACAAAACATGTAAAAACTTTAAGAGAAGTATTGCAACCTGTAGGCCGAGAATCACAACCATGATGCTTTATAGTGGAGTGAGCCTCTCTTAATCAACTGGAAGGACTGTGGACAAGACAGTGATACCACACAAAGGAAAGACTTCTGTCGATCTTGTGTCCCGGGTCCCTCTGAGACCAGTCTGCACAGGTGAGCGCATGGAATGCAGAGGGTAAGCAAGTGGACTACAGAAGCAACACAGCTTCTGGGACAGGCAGAAGCAACACAGCTTCTAGGACAGTATCCGTTCTGGACTCCAGACATGCAGGCACCTTCCCCACCAGAGGAGAGGTGGCCACCTGGGAGGGTTTTGACCACTAGAGCAGGTGAGGGAGCCATCTTGTGTCCTGGGTCCCTCGGAGACCAGACTGCACAGGTGAGTGCATGGACTGTGGAGGGTGAGCTAGCTGACTGCAGAAGCAACACAGCTTCTGGGACAGGCCCTGTTTCGGGCCTTCATCTTCAGCCAGGAGGCAGGTCTGAACACCAGATCTCTGTGCACCTTCCCAGAAAGAGAGCTTGCCTGCAGAGAGTACTCTGACCTCTGAGAATCAGGAGAGAGCTATACTCCCAGGACTACTGAAAGAGGCTAACAGAATCACAGGAGGAACAAGATCCAGCCAGACACAACTATAACAACTAATGCCAGAGATTACCAGATGGCGAAAGGCAAACATAAGAAACTTACTAACAAAATCCAAGACCGCTCACCATCATCAGAACCCAGCACTCCCACCTCAGCCAGTCCTGGATACCCCAACACACCCGAAAAGCAATATTCAGATTTAAAATCATATCTCATGATGTTGGCAGAAGACTTTAAGAAGGGCATTAATAACTCACTTAAAGAAATACAGTAGAACACTGCCAAAGAGGTAGAAGTCTTTAAAGAGGAAACACAAAAATCCCTTAAAGAATTACAGGAAAACACAACCAAACAGGAGATGAATTGAACAAAACAATCTAAGACCTAAAAAGGGAAGTAGAAAGAGTAAAGAAAACCCAAGTGAGACAACTCTGGAGATAGAAACCCTAGGAAAGAAATCAGAAATCATAGATGCAAGCATCAGGAACAGAATACAAGAGATGGAAGACAGAATCTCAGGTGCAGAAGATTCCATAGAGAACATGGACAAAACTATCAAAGAAAATGCAAAAAGATCCAAAACATCCAGGAAATCCAGGAAACAATGAGAAGACCAAACCTAAGGATAATAGGTGTAGATGAGAATGAAGATTTTCAATTTAAAGGGCCAGAAAATATCTTCAACAAAATTATAGAAGAAAACCTCTCTAACCTAGAGAAAGAGATGGCCATGAACATACAAGAAGCCTACAGAACTCCAAATAGACTGGACCAGAAAAGAAATTCCCCCCAACACATAATAATCAGAACAACAAATGCACTAAATAAAGATAGAATATTAAAAGCAGTAAGGGAAAATGGTCAAGTAACATATAAAGGTAGGCCTATTAGAATTACACAAGACTTCTCACCAGAGACTATGAAAGCCAGAAGATCCTGGACAGATGTTATACAGACCCTAAGAGAACACAAATGCCAGGCCAGGCTACTATACCCAGCAGAACTCTCAATTACCATAGATGGAGAAACCAAAGTATTCCATGATAAAATCAAATTCACACAATATCTTTCCACAAATCAAGCCCTTCAAAGGATAATAAAGGGGAAAGACCAACACAAGGACAGAAACTACATCCCAGAAAAAGCAAGAAAATAATCCTTCAACAAACCTAAAAGAAGACAGCCTCAAGGACAGAATCCCAAATTTAACAACAAAATTAACAGGAAGAAACAATTATTTTTCTTTAATTTCTCTTAACATCAATGGACTCAATTCCCCAATAAAAAGACATAGACTAATAGACTGGCTACACAAACAGGACCCAACATTTTGCTGCTTACAGGGAACCTACCTCAGGAAAAAAGACTGACAGTATCTCAGAGCAAAAGGCTGGAAAAAAATTATCCAAGCAAATGGTCCAAAGAAACAAGCTGGGGTACCCATTCTAATATCGAATAAAATCATCTTCCAACCCATAGTTATCTAAAAAAGATGAGGAGAGGCACTTCATATGCATCAAAAGCAAAATCTACCAAGATGAACTCTCAATTCTGATTATCTATGTTCCAAATGGAAGGGCAGCCACATTTATTAAAGAAACTTTAGTAAAGCTTAAAGCACACATTGCACATCACACAATAATAGTGGGAGACTTCAACACCCCACTCTCACCAATGGACAGATCCTGGAAACAGAAATTAAACAGAGACACATGGACACTAACAGAAGTTATAAAACAAATAGATATCTACAGAACATTTTATCCTATAACAAAAGGATATACCTTCTTCTCAGCACCTCATGGTACCTTCTCTGAAATTGACCATATAATTCATCACAAAACAGGCATCAACGCATACAAAAATATGGAAATTATCCCGTGCATTCTATCAGATCACCAGGAGCCAAGGCAGATCTTCAATAACAGCATAAATAATAGAAAGCCTACATTCACTTTGGAAACTGAACAACACTCTACTCAAAGATACCTTGGTCAAGGAAGAAAGAAAGAAAGAAATTAAAGACATTTTAGAGTTTAATGAAAATGAAGCCACAACATACTCAAACTTATGGGACACAATGAGGCAATCCTAAGAGGGAAACTCATACCTCTGAGTGCCTTCAAAAAGAAACTAGAGAGAGCATACACTAGCAACCTGACAGCACACCTAGAAGCCCTAAAACTAAAGGAAGCAAATTCACCCAAGAGGCATAGAAGGCAGGAAATAATCAAACTCAAGGCTGAAATCAACCAAGTGGAAACAAAAAGAACTATTCAAAGAGTTAACCAAACCAGGAGCTGGTTCTTTGAGAAAATCAACAAGATAGATAAACCCTTAGCCAGACTGACTAGAGTGCTCAGGGACAGTATCCTAATTAACAAAATCACAAATGAAAAAGGAGACATAACAACAGAACCTGAGGAAATCCAAAACATCATCAGATCCTACTACAAAAAGGCTATACTCAACAGAACTGGAAAACCTGGATGAAACGGACAACTTCCTAGACGGATATAAGGTTCCAAAGTTAAATCAGGATCAGATTAACGCTCTAAACAGTCCAAGTTCCCCTAAAGAATTAGAAGCAGTCATCAATAGACTCCCAACCAAAAACAAACAAACAAACAAACAACAACAACAAAAAAAAAGCCCAGGACCAGATGGGTTTAGTGCAGAGTTCTACCAGACCTTCAAAGAAGACCTGATTCCAACTTTCCTCAAACTATTCCACAAAATAGAAACAGAAGGTACTCTACCCAAAGCAATTCGACAACAAAAGGAGATCATAGGGATACAAATTGGAAAGGAAGAAGTCAAAATATCACTATTTGCAGATGACATGATAGTATATATAAATGATCCTAAAAAATTCCACCAGAGATCTCCTAAACCTGATAAACAGCTTCAGTGAAGTAGCTGGATATAAAATTAACTCAAACAAATCAATGGCCTTTCTCTACACAAAGGATAAACAGGCTGAGAAAGAAATTAGGGAAACAACACCCTTCACAGTAGTCACAAATAATATAAAATATCTTGATGTGACTCTAACTAAGGAAGTGAAATATCTGTATGATAAAAGCTTCAAGTCTCTGAAGAATGAAATTGAAGAAGATCTCAGAAATGAAAGATCTCCCATGATCATGGATTGGCAGGATTAATATAGTAAAAATGGCTATCCTGCAGAAAGCAACCTACAGATTCAATGCAATCCTCATCAAAATTCCAACTCAATTCTTCACTGAATTAGAAAGGGCAAATTGCAAATTTATCTGGAACAACTAAAAAGCCTAGGATACCAAAACTCTTCTCAACAACTAAAGAACCTCTAGTGGAATCAACATGCCCGACCTCAAGCTGTACTACAGAGCAATTGTGATAAAAGAACAAAAACAAAACCAAAAACAAACTGCATGGTACTGATACAGTGACAGACATGTAGATCAATGGAATAGAATTGAAGACCCAGAAATGAGTCCACCCACCTGTAGTCACTTGATCTTTGACAAGGGAGTTAAATCCATCCAGTGGAAAAAGGACAGCATTTTCAACAAATGGTGCTGGCACAACTGGCAGTTATCATGTAGAAGAATGTGAATTTATCCATTCTTATCTCCTTGTACAAAGCTCAAGTCTAAGTGGATCAAAGAACTCCACATAAAACCAGAGACACTGAAATTTATAGAGGAGAAAGTGGGGAAAAGCCTCGAAGATATGGACACAGGGGAAAAAATCCCTTAACAGAACAGCAATGGCTTATGCTGTAAGATCAAGAATTGACAAATGGGACCTCATAAAATCACAAAGCTTCTGTAAGGCTAAAGACACTGTCAATAAGACAAAAAAGCCACCAACAGATTGGAAAAAAAAATTTATCAATCCTAAATCTGAGAGGGGACTAATATTCAATATATACAAAGATCTCAAGAAGCTGGACTCCAGAAATTCAAATAACCCCATTAAAAATGGGGTATAGAGCTAAACGAAGAATTCTCAGCTGAGGATTACTGAAGGGCTGAGAAAGACCTGAAAAAAAAAATGTTCAACATCCTTAATCATCAGGGAAATGCAAATCAAAACAACCCTGAGATTCCACCTCACACCAATCAGAATGGCTAAGATAAAAAATTCAGGTGACAGCAGATGTTGGCGAGGATGTGGAGAAAGAGGAACACTTCTCCATTGATGGTGCGATTGCTAGCTTGTACAACCACTCTGGAAGTCAGTCTGGTGGTTTCTCAGATAATTGGACATAGTACTACCAGAAGATCCAGCAATACCTCTTCTGGGCATATACCCAGAAGATACTCTAACTGGTGAAAAGGACACATGCTCCACTATGTTCATAGCAGCCTTATTTATAATAGCCAGAAGCTGGAAAGAACCCAGATGTCCCTCAACAGAAGATTGGATACAGAAAATGTGGTACATTTACATAATGGAGTACTACTCAGCTATTAAAAAGAATGAATTTATGAAATTCCTAGGCAAATGGATGGACCTGGAGGGCATCATCCTGAGTGAGGTAACCCAATCACAAAAGAACTCACTTGATATGTACTCACTGATAAGTGGTCATTAGCCCAGAAACTTAGAATACCCAAGATTCAATTTGTGAAACACAAGAAAATCAAGAAGAAGGAAGACCAATGTGTGGATATTTCATTCCCCCTCAGAATAGGGAACAAAATACCTATGAAAGGAGTTACAGAGACAACTAAGATCTAAGATGAAAGAATGGACCATCCAGAGACTACCCCACCCAGGGATCCATCCCATTTCAGCCACCAAACCCAGACATTATTTCATATGCCAGCAAGATTTCACTAAAAGGACCCTGATATAGCTGTCTCTGGTGAGGCTATGCCAATGCCTGGCAAATATAGAAGTGGATGCTACAGTCATCTATTGGATGGAACACAGGGCCCCCAATGTAGGAGCTAGAGAAAATACCCAAGGAGCTGAAGGGGTCTGCAACCCTATAGGTAGAACAACAATATGAAGTAACCAATACCCCCAGAGCTCGTGTTTCTAGCTGCATATGTAGCAGAAGATGGCCTAGTGGGCCATCATTGTGAGGAGAGGACCCTGGTCTTGCAAACTTTATATGCCCCAGTACAGGGGAACACCAGGGCCAAGAAGTGGGAGTGGGTGGGTAGAGGAGCAGGGCCAGGGTAGGGTACAGGGAACTTTCTGGATAGCATTTGAAATATAAATAAAGAAAATATCTAATAAAAACAAAACAAAACAAAACAAAACAAAACAGATTAAAGAATATTTTTTTTTAAAAAAGAAAGGGCCAGATAATAAATATTTAAGCTTTCTGTCACATCTACCCACTGATGATGTAAAAACAATAAATAATGCATAAATGATTGTGGAAAAAAAAAAGACTTCTGTTTTTGTGCTGCCTGTGGACTTGCACTGTCCCATCAGGTCTTCCCTCGCTCTCCAGCTTGCAGGCTGACTCTGTGATGTTCAGGTTTGTGATACCCTCAAATGCAAGTTTTGATTTCACCCTAGATAACTGTACATCATCTGCATCTCTACCCCTATTACTCCTGTTTTTCTTGTGAACCCTGACACATCCATTTTATCACCAATGACACAAAAGCTCTCCGATGTGAAATCCTGCGCTTCAGTGTTCAGCTCACTGATGCAGGCAGAGCATGGGGTGACCTTGTGCTCTGCATCCCCATCTCATTGCCGAGCTGGAGCCCTCCCACCCTGTGGCCAGTGGACATGTGAGAGGCATGTGGAGAATTGGGTTGTTTAATCCTCTCACCAGTTTTGTCAGAAAGCTTTTCACAGCAACCCACAAGAGGAAAATGGATTTGCTCAGAAGACTGTGGCCAGCAGTGTGCTTTCTCTCAATCTAAACAGAGCCTCACACACACTCCATCGATCAAACCTCCACAGTGAAAGGTCCCTCTAATGCTGGCCCACAAATATTATGTGTCTCAGGCAGCCCTGTGCTATCAGCCACGTTTCCTGATCTACTCTGATTAGATATATAAACAACTTCAGTAAAACAGATCCTGAGCTTTGTTGTTAAAAATACAAGATAAGGCTTTGGTAAAGATTCATCCCTGGTAGAGGGGCTGGCTAAGTCAGGCATGAGCGCTCAGACTATTCACAGTTTCTTTCTTTTTTTACCATGTTGGAGTGGGCACTGGGCAAACACCTGTGATGTATCATCAATGGTTTCGACTGTACCGTGTACTACTAAAGTGGATCTTGGGGAGAAGGAAAGGCTAAAATAACTGAGAGGTTCACAAAGTGCTCTTGCACTTTGATTGCCCAGCACATGATTGGCTTTACTAAAATGATGGCTATATCATCATTTCGAATCTGGTGAACAGTATCATCCTGTCTCAGCTGAGAGCAGGAAAGAAGAGAGAGAACACCCACAAGGTGCAGAAGATAACAGAGGCAGCACCTGGAGTACTCATGACCAGCAAGGAAGGTGTTGCTTCATTTCTTTCATGCCCAAGGTATAGCAATGGTAAGAGCCTGGGACTGTGTTTGTAGGCAGGGGATGTAAAATATGTTCTAAAGCTATTTCAGTTAGTCTTACGCTACTTGTGCTTCTTTGATAATGTGGGTTTGCTGGTTTTGTTGAATGTTGCTCATTTTGAGTGTGGTAGTCACAAGTGATGGTAAACTGTATTGAAGAGTTCATTTGGAGAGATTGGGCCCCTTTTTGGGGCTTTTGATAAGACATGCACATATCAATATTTCTTTAGATTGAATACTTTTAGTCTTTGTTTTTACATGATAGTGGTCTCAGGCATCAGACTGATGGAAATGAGCACCTTGGTCCCATGGGCTTCTATGAATACAGATGACATCAGGGACCATCAGACCATTTAGGTAGAAAATACAGACACATCTTGAATCTGGAATCTGCAACCTAGAATGCCAGACCAGTCTGGTCACTCAGGTCTGAAGGAGTCTCAAGCAGCCTTTGGGGAATCTCCTTGAGCCTTTATTCTTCCAAACATCCCCTAGTGACAATTTAACAGAAGTACGGGGCCAGTGTTTAACTCCTGAAGATCAAACAAATTCCTCATTTGTGATAAAAATGTGAATCCCTGAAAGGGTGCAGGTATCAAGAACCCCAGAGAAGAAGCTTTCTGTTCAAGCTGGCTTCCTTGATATGATATTGTCATACAGAACCACAGCTGTGACAAAGGACAGGATACTCGGAGGCATTGAATCTGTGTAACTAGGAACTCAGTGTTTTACTAGAAGTTCACAGATTCCCCACAGTTCCCAAGGAAAGGAGTTTGACATAGCAAGTTTACACTCAAGGTCTTTAGTATAATGCTAAGTTATTTCCTCCATTCAACTTAATTCCCGAGTACACGGTGCTGGGATAAACAGACTCACTGGCAGACTTTAAAGTGGTAAGATATGCACCTGCAAATCCATAGTGTGTAGTATCAAAGGAGCATGGAGCATCTTCCAGTGCATTCCATGATTTTAATTTCCTGTTTATTCAAGGTAAGCATCTTGCTGCCCAAGAGTGCAGTCAGACTTAAGCTGTTTGTATCCACAAGAGCTGATGCTCCGGGGACCCTCTCTGCTTTAAGCAAGCTGTTTAAAACAAGCAAGTTGTTTATCCTGACTTCCTCGAGGTTAACCTTGCCTGTTTCCTTCATTCTGTTTGTGCTCCTTTGCTTTGTTTACATATTTCTTCCAATACATCCTATGGCCACAGCTGCTGGCATTGTCTCCCTCTGTCACACTGATGCACCTTCTCCTTGCCTATCACACAGGGTATTTGCTCCCATTTTCTGCCATCCACTGTCTTCTGATTACCCAGTAGTAGCTATTTAGCTGAATTAAACACTAAGCTGACAAGATCTGAGTTCATCAACTAAATCATACAATTCTCTGCATCCTCAAGCTTCTAATGGATGACTCATGTCCCTGAACCTAAGCTCAGTCAAACTGAAAGAAATGTCAGTTGGCTTAGCATTTTAGCAATGTAACTGGGTAGAGAGGGGGCTGAGCCTTGTAGCCAATTCATCCCTTCACTGTCAGCACAGCCCCCCACCCTGACCCCAACGTGTTTTACCTTGTATTACAATATCTTTCAGAATGTTGCTTTGAGTGACAAAGCTCTTTGTTGGCAAAGCAACCACTCAAGAAATGCTCAATTTTAATTTCTGACGAATCTTCCTATTTTGACATGATGTTTAGTCATCTTTGTATTTTCAGGTGTCAGAGTGGTCAGACTTTCAGCAATACAAAGTATGGAGATAGTTTAAGAATTATCAGAGGAGAATTTGTTCTGGCCTGGAGAAATCTGCTGATGTGGTCAGCTACCACACATTCTGAGAGTGTCTTGCAATATGAGTAAGGCAGGCCTGTGCACCATGGCAGGAGATAAACAGGTCAGATTGGGTTGAAAGTCTAGTTACCAATTAACTGATGACCTTTCACAGTTTCTATTTCTGTGATCCAGTTATTACCCTTGCATGGTATCACATACTCCCATCAGTTCCAAAGGCTGTCTCTCTCTTCTCCAGTTGTGTCAACTTTGGAGCTATTGGCATCATTGCTGAGCCACAAATACAGTTGGATGTTTAGCACCAGGCTTCTTAGATGCAAGTAGAATTTCCTTAATGCCTTTGTTACAATCCACTTTTAACTCTTGACTGAGAAAGTGCTGCTTTTTCCAAGTGGATCAAGGAGCTCCACATAAAACCAGATACACTGAATCTAATAGAAGAGAAAGTGGAGAAAAGCTGTGAACACATGGGCACAGGGGAAATTTTCCTGAGCAATGGCTTATGCTCTAAGATCAAGAATCGACAGATGGAACCTCATAAAACTGCAAAACTTCTGTAAGGCAAAGGACACTGTCAATAAGAGAAAACAGCAACCAATGGATTGGGAAAAGATCTTTACCAATCCTACATCAGATAGAGTGCTAAAATCCAATATATACAAAGAACTCAAGAAATTAGACTACCAAATAACCCTATTAAAAATGGGGAACAGAGCTAAACAGAGAATCCTCAACTGAGGAAACTCAAATGGCCAGAAAGCACCTAAAGAAATGATCAACATCCTTAGTCACCAGGGAAATGCAATCAAGACGAACCTGAGATTCTACCTCACACCAGCCACAACTGCTAAGTTCAAAATTTCAGGTGACAGCAGATGCTGGCAGGGATGTGGAGAAAGAGGAACACTCCTCCACTGCTGGTGGGATTGCAAGCTGGTACAACCACTTTGGAAATCAGTGATTTCTGGTGATTCCTCAGAAAATTGGACCAGCTATACCACTCCTGGGCATATACCCAGAAGATGCTCCAGCAAGTAATAAGGACACATGTTCATAGCAGCCATATTTATAATAGCCAGAAGCTGGAAAGAACCCAAATGTCCCTTAACAGAGGAATGGATACAGAAAATGAGGTACATTGACACAATAGAGCACTACTCAACAAATACAAACAATGAATTCATGAAATTCGCAGGCAAATTGAAATTATCATCCTGAGTGAGGTAACCAAGTCACAAAAGAACACATGCTATGTACTCACTGATAAGTAAATATTAGCCCCAAATCTGGGAATACCCAAGGTATAATCCACAGACCATATAAAGCTTAAGAAGAAGGAAGACCAAAGTGTGGATGCTTCAGTGCTTCTTAGAAGGTAGGACAAAATACTCACAGGAAGAAATATGGAGACAAAGTGTGCAGCAGAGACTGAGGAAAAGGCCATTCAGAGATTGCCCCACCTGGGAATCAATCCCATAAACAGTCGCCAAACCCAGATGCTATTGCAGATGCTGAAGTGCTTGCTGACAGGAGCCTTTCTCCTGAGAGGCTCTGCCAGGGCCTGAAAAATACAGAGGCAGATGCTCACACCCAACCATTGGACTGAGCATGGGGTCCCTGATGGAGGAGTTGGAGAAGGGACTGAAGAAGCTAAGGGAGTTTGCAGCCCCGTGTGGGGAACAACAGTGTCAACTGGCCAGACTCCTCAGAACTCCAGGGGACTGGGTCACCAACCAAAGAGAACACATAGAGGAACCCATGGCTCAGGCCGCATATGTGGCAAAGGATGGCCTTGTTGGAGATCAGTGGGAGAAGCAGCCCTTGGGCCTGAGGGGGTTTGATGCCCCAGTATAAGGGATTGCCAAGGCGGGAAGGTGGGAGTGAGTGGGTAGGTAGGGGAGAACCCTCATAGAGGCAGGGGAGGGGGATGGATATAGGTGTTTCTGGATGGGAGACCTGGAAATGGGATAACATTTGAAATGTAAATAAAGAAAATGCTGCTTTCAAATAGACTTCTGAAGTCCTAAAGGGCAGAGTATAGAGCAGGCAGGTATAATCACAGGTGGAACCAAGGACATATATTCTATGGGCCACACATGGATGTTACAGAAAAGAGTCAGACACTTCCATCCTGCAAAGTTCCCTCCCAAGAAGACTTCTATCAAGTCTTGGAACAACCAACACAAACATCAGCTTGGATATAGAATGTTGAATTTAAAAACTGGTCAGCAGCAGAGATGGTCCATACTAGGAACCTCCTCTTTTCCTCCCCCTCCTTCTCCTCCTTTTCCTCCTCCTTCTCTTCCTCTAGGATCTCTAGCTCAGACTATCTATTTAACTATCCAATTCTCTTGTCTCCATCTCTTAGATAGGAGGATTACGGTGTTGGTATTTGAACTGAGGCCCTCACACATGCTAGACAACCCTATCAATTCAGCTATTCCAAGCCCTTGTGTGTTGTTTCTTTTGATTCCTGTGTGCTATATTCCATCTTGATGAAACAAATGACTGCTCACTCTTGTCTCTGGATTTTTTTAGGTACAACATTTTTACATTGCTGCTTTCAAGTCTTTCAAAAGCCATTTATACACAGAGCTATATCACAGGATGATAACCTAAGTTTGGAGAATTCTATATAGAAGATGTCATTTAGAAATGGGAGGAAATATGAATGTTTATATAGAGAAGGAGGAATGAAATAATTCTACAAGACAGTGTCTTCTTTAAAAAAGAGGACAGGAAGTAGAGGGGAGTAGGAAAAATTGGTATGTTTCAGAGGACTTGGCAGGGTGGTGGAAGGGAGAGATGATCAAAATATGGTGTACAAAATTCTATCTATCTATCTATCTATCTATCTATCTATCTATCTATGATATGAAGACCAATTTGGAGCTTCCTGAGATTTTGTGTATGAAATTGACTACAGATCTTTGTTAGTTGCTTCTCTGTTGCTTGAGATAAGAGCTTATCTTGGCTAATAGCTTCAGAGACTCCAGTCCATGACCAGCTGGCCCTGTTGCTTCACGGCTGCAACAGAAGGAACAGAGCACCTGAAGAGTGCTTGGCAGAGGAGCCCTTGCTTCCTGGTGGTCAAAACAAAGAGGAGTAAGAGAAGGGAGCCGGGGCCTAGGATCCCTATAAGAGCAACTTCCTCCCACTAGACCTTTCCTTGAGTGGGTGAGGTTATTCCTGAAGGAGCCACAGGATAGAATCCAATTTGACCGTTGGTGACACTCAGAATTTAAACTGCAAAATAGACACTTGATAGGAAAATGCTAAAAAACTGTCTTAAGTTGGGTGAAAGAAATAATATAGATATCATTATCATAGTCATATTTGAGGTTTATGAGACAGTGGATCTGAGACAGCTGTCATGACTCAGTCTAAGACATCAGCTAAATCAACACACACACACAAAAAACCCCCAGCAAAAATGAATTGGTAACATTTTTTCTGTATCTAGAATAACAATATTACATATGCATCTGTGATAAGGTTAAAAATGCCATCCAGCACTCATATCCTAATAATTATTATCAACCACTGCCATCTAGTGGCAACCAAATGAAAGGAGTTTTCTAAATTGTTTCATCTTTCAACTCATTTTCCAGACCCGCACATCTGGATTAAAATGGAACCTATGACCCACCTTTCTGGAATGTTGAGTGGTATATTGTGAAGTTTGCACTCTTGAAGTACATGATTTATACTAAATCAGGCACAATTTGTAGCTCAGGCCCTTCAGTTATTCTCCTTTTGTGTTCTCTGGCTGTTGTCACCAGGTCCAGCCTAGTTCATGACCTTCGCCTTCAGATACCACAGTCTCATAGGACTGAGCACATGAGCTGCCGATCAATAGGTTTATAATTCACAAACAAATTAAAGAAATAATTAAGAAAATACTGCTTCACTTTTTTTGTAACTGAAAATTAAACATTTGCTTAAATAAGATTCCAAACTAAGAACAATTTTTGTAATATATTAAAAATGTTGGACCTTCTTTCAGAGAGGTAAATGGCTCAGTAGGTAGAGTATTCGCTGCGAAAGTACAGGAACCTGAGTCCAGTTCTTCAGAGCCCACATGAGCCTACAACAGAATGCAATGTAATTCCAGCAGCCAGCATGCCTACAGCAAGATGGGAGGCAGAGGTGGAAATGTCCCTACAAGCTGCTGGCCAGTGAGCCTGGTACACAGTATGTACCAGACAACAAGGGATCCTGTCTCAAACAAGACTGACAACTGAGGCTTTCCTCTGGTTTCCACATGCTCCATGGTGCTATAACACACACACACACACACACACACACACACACACACACACACACAGAGAGACAGAGACAGAGACAGAGACAGAGGCAGAGACAGACACAGAGAGACACAGAGAGACACAGAGAGACACAGAGAGAGACACACACAGAGACACAGACTGAGACAGAAAGATAGAGACAGAGACTGAGACAGAGACAAACAGAAAGGGATATTTTAAAAGTATATTTGAGTTCTGAAGGAGCTTAGAAAGCTTACTTAATTCTATTTTTTATCTGCCTAAATGGTACTGAACTATTCATCTCAAATCATTAAGAAATGAGCTATGTTTCAAACTTTTCTATTACTGAATTCCTCATATTCTATTACGGTTGTATTGGTGAACATATTGGACATAAATATCAATAGAATGTTATGTTGAAAGTTTCCAGAAATGAATAAAAGAAAATAATTTTCTCATAACAATTAATATAAGTAATCTACATTGAAATCCAGTTTCTGATCTTCTGATTCTCTCTCACTCTCTCTCTCTCTATATATGTGTGTATATATATATATATATATATTATATATCTATATATATGCACACACACACATGTTGAGAACTGCATGATAACCCCACAGAAGTGAAACTAAGGTATGAGACATTCAATCATCCAATACCTTGTTGGAGAAAAGAGAGATGTACTTGTTACCATACTTCTGGATCTTTGCAGGGCTGAAGATTGAATCCTCTTCTATTTTTTGGATACAAAAGGAGAAAATCCATCACTTGGCAGAAAGACCTTTTCTATTGTTAACAGATTTATTCGATCAGGAAAATCTCTTGTTCTGTTCAATTAACCTCCTCAGACTTCCTCGATGTTTTAGCTCGTTAGAAATCAGTCTTCCTCTTCCTAAAGATAACATTTGCATTTACTTTGATATGAGTGTTTTCTCCCTCTAAAATGCATGTTGAAATTTAGTTTTCATTGTAATATCACTAAGAGGTAGAATATTAAGGAGAAGATTAAACGATGGGTGCTTCAGAGAGGGATCATTGATGCTGTAAAAAGATGTGCTTGGCACCTTCCAGGCCTCTTGCTCACAGCAGTACATAATAAAGACACCACAGATAGGATACTTCTGAGTATACAAAGCTATGTGTCTGGGGTTCTAATTACAAGTTCATTGCCAAGATGCCAAGGCTTAAGAAGGTTCTGCTTACTACATCATGGCACAGTGAGAGGGTCGAAGGTGAGCAAGAGGAACCCAATATTTTCTTCCTAGATTAGGGTTCTTCAGGAAAACATAACCAAGAGCAGTGCAGAGATCCATAGAACAAATCACAGCATAGCGTGAGGTATTGGCTCATGTGATTGCAGAGACTAAAACCTCAGATCTGCTGTTCATAGAGTCCTGACAGAACTAGGAAAGTGGTTCCCCTCCAGAACAAAGGACTGAGAACAAGGAAGAATGCTTGTAAGTATGCTGTGGTTTGAGTCTGAAGCCCCACGTACAGGGGGCCAATGTTTCAGGACAGGAAATGGATGTTCTTGCTCAAATGGAGAGCCAACTCACTCTGCACCACCCTTGTGCTCTAGCCAGGTCTTTGATAGACTAGATAATAGATGCCCAATCACCATGAGCAGGTGATCTTTATTAGTCCACTGATTGAAAGGTGGACGTGCTCAGGAAACAGCTCTATGGAGTTTTGTCTGTGGTGCTGGGACTGGAATTTACATGTGAAGCAAGTGTTCTACTTCTGAGGTATAACCATCCTTTGCCATCCCTTTTATGTTTTATGAGTCTTTGTTGAGTCAGCATGCAGTGTCTGTGAACCTTGAGGCTGTAAGGAAAAGAAACAGAAATAGAAGTAGGGGAAGGTGGGTGTGGGGAGTGTAGGGGGATGACGCAGTCTAGGGGATTCAGTGACCTCAGGTGGGAGAGCAGTGAAGGCAGTGAAAAGGAGGCAGCTTTAGTGAGACAGCTCATTTTAATAGAGGAAACAAAGGCCATTTAAACATTTCAGGGGTGAATAAAGGCATTGGTGGCAGCCAGAGTGCTGTGGATGCCTCGTAAGTGTAAGGAGGAATTCTAGGTGCTGATGGAATGACCTCATAAGGGAAGAAGAAGTTTAGCCTGGATAAACTTGACTTCTTCCAGGCTACATGTGCCCTACAGCGACAGGTAGGCCCAGGGCAGAGGGAATTGATCTATTCCTGCTGATCTAAGGATCAGGGTTTGGATATGCCCTGACTCCACTCTTGACCCAAGTCTGCTCCCCCAGTCCCATGGCTCTCCTATCCCACACCCCCCACCCCTTACCCTATCCACCCTGAACCCCCTGAACCCCCCCACAATAACAGTACTTCTTAGACTGCAGTACCCATACAGTTTTGCGTGTGGAACTTATTAAACTGCACAGTCTGCTCAAAGTGAGGTCTGAAGTTCTACATGTCAAACAAGCTACCACTGTTAGTCCCCCCACACAGTAGAAGAACATAATGAAGACAGGAAGAAATATCTGATACTGGGGAAACTTTATGATGCCATGAGCCTTTCCTCCTTCTCCTCAGGGTCAATAGGTTAAACAAGTGTGCCCTTGATCATGAAGTGAGGGAACAGGGAAAGAGTAACAAGATGACATTTAAATAGCTAAGCAGGCAAGATCTCATGCAGCTGACATCAGTCCAGGACATGACTCAGGTCACAAAGGACGCAGGGCTGGTATCACAGCCCTTCATGGCCATTTGGGCCAAGGTTATGGCTAAAAAGGTAAACTCTCATTAGCCATTCTGAATGGTTTGTAAGTGATAAAAACTGGAAGATACAAGTGTAGACAGAGATAAAGAGACGCAGCTGGGTCAGGGGAGCAGGTGACATTTACATAGGAAATACAACAATCTACTGATGGGTGCCATAAGTCCTGCTAGTCCAGAGATGAGCTTCCTGGCCAGGCCCTGGTCTAGTTTGAACACCTGTATCTGTCCAGCAGCTGACATCCTCTGCTGACTGCCTCATCTTAGCAGACACTCCTGGCTACTTGGCAACTGTGTTTTAATAACCTTTGCAGATCTCATGGTGTGTAAGCATAGAGCTGGGTTTACACTAATACACAGTGTGATAAGAGTTTTCATGTGTTTCTACATATGACTCATCTCTACCAGCACTAAGTTGTCATATTTTGATGATTTACTGAAAGCTACAGGCTGATAACACCAATTTTTGTCATCAATGCTTTCATTAGTATACATAGTAATTTTATCTGAATTCATGCTTTCCCTTGAGTTCTTTGCAACAGTTCCCTTTTGCTACTTCTGCTGTGTGTATTTCTTTGTTTAGACACCTTTCTTTAATAGAGTCTGGAAACTGTATTTCTTAATCCAAATGGAGAATATTTTGTCTTCTATTTTGTATTCTTTCCATTTATTGTCATAAATGATCGTTTAGGTTATATAGTCTTGATAATGTTTTTGAACTTTTGTGGACCCTAGTTTATTTAGGAATTTCAATTTTTTATAGTGTGTGTTTATATGTGTATTAGTAGGCGTTTATGTAAATTATAGTCTTGATTGTCTAATACTTTAAAAGTACTTCTGTATATTTATTTATGTACTTAACTTTGCTTTCAGTAGAATTGATTTTTTAATGCAAAGTGAGGTGGCTTAGTATGCTCAGTGTCCCCTGTTCAGCACCTGTAACTGTGAAGTGCAAACAGCCCGAGTCTTTGAAAAGCTGTCAGTGATCAACACAGCAGAGATAATTTTCGGGTAGGAGGGGTGCCTTGGTCTTTAGAGCTTGAGCTTCACTGTGATAGTTTGTGAATGTGTGAATCATTTTCCATGAGATCTTGAATCTTATGTTATTCTACACTCAATGATAACTGCATTTCTGGACCAACAGGCATCCACATTCATGCATACACACTCACGAACACACACAAATACAATTAAGATGTTTCAGGCTGTAGTTGCCTGATAAGACACAGTGATGTTTAGTCCATTGTGAAAGTACACAGTGAACTGAATGGTAAGCGTCATGGAGTTAGAAACACATCCTCTACCATTTGATTCTGATATTCTAGGTAGGGGCATCATTTCTGTATAAAACACTAAAATAGGATTTGATCACTGAACTTTTAAGATAGATTTGCAAAGATCTTATTTTTCTTAATCTGAAACAAAAATGAAAAAAAAAATCTTCAAATAAACGAGTAATCTTTCAGATCTTTGCAAATAAAATATCTTCCACACTGGCTAGTATTTACTGAGAGCAATGTGCCTAGTCACTTTTGAAATGCTGTACTGGTGTTAACTCATTTAATCTTTCAGGCAACTCTGAGAGACATGTGCTTTAATCTAACAGCAAGCTATAGCATAGAAGGGACTAGCAAGTCTCTGCTTAGGGAAGCCTGCACTCTGGCTTTCACTGTCTGCATGCCCTGTTTCCTAGCCTTCCAATACTCACATTTATAGTAAATGCTTCCCTGCACGAGTCCAATCAGTTACCTAAGCATGAAGCCATTGGTGAAGTAGTGTTCATTTGTTCATTTCTTAGGAGAGAATTTAGATGCACGATGAGAACACAAAATCTGGAAAGGTAGAGCTGTGCTCCTCCCATTAACATGATTTCAAGCCTGGGATTCAGCCTGGAGGTATCATGATTTTCTTTCATTAAGCAGGAGTGGTCATCATAGCTCATACATGTGGCTTTGAAAATCTGAATAGGTAAGACATAAGTTTTCTAGCAGTGTCTCATACATAGAAATCTTCACAAGCCTTTCTTTTGCTACCATTATTTAATCTGGTCATATCGAAGTGTCTCAGGTGGTTGAAAACACTCAGTGGGTTTTTCTGTGTGCTTAGGTGCCTGTGCTACTGAGGGGCTCAGTCTGGACAGCTGAAGAGTGTGGTTAGCAGTATGAACAAGATTGTGCAGATAAGAGCGACAAACAACCAAGTTAATAGAATCTAGAGAAAGAGAACACCTTGAAGAGTTGCTGAGAGCTAAATTAATTAAGTGTGGCTTGAAGGCTTAGTTGAAGGCACACTGTAAAGGTGATTAAAGAAAAAGGGCTAGAATACATTACTGTTGATGACTTGCTGGCAGAGCCCTGGTACCTGACAGTGTAAAGAAGGAACTCCTACAGAGATTAAGAGCATTCCTTGCTCAGCATGCCAGTCTTTAAGGGTGAATTAGAATGCATTAGTCTGTGGATTTATTTTTGAAAGTAAAACTTGCCACAATTAGAAATTCATTTCCCAAAATAAAGTCCTTTTTTGTTGATGCTATACAGTATTCAGTAATGATGTATACGTTGTATTGATTTTTCCCCCTAAATGTGTTATTTTCATAAATATCTCATGAATGAGTTTCAAAAACCACTTAGTGGTGATCTGTGGTGAGTAGCAAAGGTAGTGTCCAGCAGTGTTTGTTCATTTGAATCTGAGACAAAAGTAAGGCTAAAAGCACTGAAATGTCTTATTTTAATGAAGATGTCCATGAAATGTGAGATATATTATAGCCTCGATAATAGACTTTAGGAGTATCTCTGAGAGTTTCCATTTATAGCAAAATGCTAATTAATGTTCAAGGAAATTTAAAGAGTAATTAATGTCTGCTTCTATCTACTGCACAAGTTTTCTTAAATGAGACTTATTCAGCTAGGTAACCTATGCATGCATTGTCTAATCTTGCCAGTTCTCCATTGTAACATACTGTCATCATTGACAAGATGAGGCAATCATAGAGCTAATGAACTAATAGGGACTGAGTCCAAGCAAAAGCCCATGCTGTCCTATTCTGAAGTACAAACTCTCTCTGTTGTTCATTCCCACCATAGTTAAAAGTAATAAAAATAACCCCGACTGATGCAGTGAGAAGAGAAAGCATGGCTGTGTGGCTCCCGTGACACTGCCTCTCCTCGGGAAGAAGTCTGCTAAGCAGGACAGACCCAGTAGTACCAGGTCACAAATGACATTTGAGACAGTTTCCTTACCTTCTTTTTCTAGCCTGTACTTGTTATGTTCACTGATTTTGATTGACATTTGTGTTTGTTGTGTATCTATTGCGTACGAGGTGTTATCCTAGAGCCCACACAGGCTATGGGGAAGAAAAGCAAAGAAGACTCTCATGCTTTGTATCACCTAAGACTGAAGATGGAAGTGAACATGAACAACACTGTGTCGTGCTTAGGTCAGAGTC
Organism: Mus caroli; assembly: GCF_978045245.1. Lineage (NCBI taxonomy): Eukaryota > Metazoa > Chordata > Mammalia > Rodentia > Muridae > Mus > Mus caroli. The sequence continues at coordinate 11,860,566 of NW_028227256.1, forward strand.
AGGTCATCATCACCGTTATAGTCGGGAGTAGAAGAGACATCTCTATGAGTCCACAAGAAACCAGGGGCATAACTCAAGAGGACTTCGATGTCAAGATACCACATAAACGAAGCTTTGAAAGACTTGGAGAGAGAATAGACTGTAGAGAAGCCAGGAGAAGGAGAGGGATGGGAATTGTGAATTTTGTGGACCAAGAGTGATTACCCACCAGAAGAAGAGGCTAAATTAGGCCTAGAATGTTGTTTTACTTCAGTAGAGGAAGAAAATCTTTATGACCTCTGTTCTTTAGTTATAAATACTGGGAAAGAACTCGGAGCTACATAGATACTAAGAAAGTATTTTTACTGTGTAGATACTGTTCCAGTGAAGTTATAAAGTCTTAGAGCTCTTCTTTAGGAAGTACATCTTAACATATCTTGATGCATGTCAATTTCAGATATAGACCTTGAGAGAATGTTGGTGTTTTTGGTTGATAACAGGAAGTCAAGATCTGGTCTGAATTCAATGTTGTGTGTGTTTAATTTGAAAAACCATAGAGATATAAGTCTGTGTTTTGGTTGAAGAGAAGACAGACTTGATTATGAAGAACAATGATGATATTGCCATTGGAAAAAGAAAGATGTGTGAGAGATCAGAGTCAAAACAAAGCTCAGAGATGGAAATGCCAGGGAGCAAGTAGAGAAGAAGATGCAGTCATGGAGATAAGTGGGCAGAAGACACAGTGTTGAAGACAATGGCAGGGAAGAATCTCAGGAGGATTCATTCCGTGGTAAGTTTTAGGAGTTTGCAACATGTTTATGAGGTAGTAACATGTCAACCTGCATACTTCAGTGTTCCCCACAATGTGAGGCATGGTGCTTCTTCCACATGGTGCTCAGAAGCCCTGAATACTTGTACTGTGCAGAGATTTGAAGGCAATGAAGGACTTCATAGTACAATCAATACGTGCTTGCTTATTGTTCCCTCACTGGGAAATTCTGGCTTTCAGACTTTATGGGAAAGCAGAGGACTTCATACCAAAGACGAAGTCACATAGAACACTGCCTCTTTTGTGTGTGTTTTGTTGGACCATGAATGTAGACATGTCTGGGTTTATAATATGACAAGTTGCTATGCAACACTGGGTGTTGAACTTGCACTGAATGTATGTGGCAGGAAGAAGGTGGAAACTGTTAAGATACCCATCTCTTAGACCAGTTAAATATAAGAGTCTACAAAATAAGATGGACTGTCAGACGCCCTACACTAGATGGGCACATGGTGCAATTTATCTTGTAAATTAAGCATAACATCCATTGGAAAAGAATAGCTAATAGAAAAAGAGACATTAAATACTCAAAACAACACTACCTACATAACATAAGGACATGCATAGTCAAAGTCATGTTCATAGGGTAGAGATACTCTGGAGCTGGTGAGGGAATGAGCATGAGAATCACTTTATGAAGCTCAGAGCTGGGCTATCTGATACATTCACACTTTGTATTATACAAGAAAAAAGTAAAGATGATGATCTAATGAAGGCACATTTCCAATTCCAAAAGGCTCAATGCAATAAAATGCATACTGCTGTCCCCAAGGAATGACTGTACAGGCTTTATTCTTTATTAAGACCATTGGTACATAGGTTACTTTCTGTTGTTATGATATAATACCATGACCAAAAGAAATTTGAGGAAGGAACAGTGAATTTCTGCTTGCAGTTTCAGACGAAGTCCATAATGGAGGAAAGAGCATGGCAGCAGGAGCAGGAGTCTGACTGATCACATTTCTCTCCACACTCAGAAAGGAGAGAGCAAGCAAGGCTGTGTGGCCTCCCTAAGCAGCAGCAACAACTGGGACTAAGGGTTTAAATGAATGAGTCTGTGGGCAACGTTTCTCATTTAAACCATCACAACTGATGAATACTAAGGGAACACATTTCTATTGTAACATTCATACTTATCACAGTCAACTAACTAGGACTTCTGTCATATGCCTCAAAATGATGTCATATGTGATGGGACGAGGAGGGTGAGACTATGATCTAATCATAGTAGGAACAGAGATTATAGTGTCCCAGCCAGGTTATAACACAGGAAGGTTTTACATGGTAGGAGATTAAATATAATACTTGGAATTATATGCATCTTGTATTATGTAGTTGTGTTCTGCCTTAATAGTTACATTAATTCTTATTCTTCATAATATGCATTCCAACAACCCTGGTTTTTATTCACTCGAAAGAAATTATCCTTCATGTTCAAATTGAACATGTCAGAAAAGATCTTCTCAATACATAGTAATTGACAGGAAATATGAGTATATGTATGGGTGAGGTTGCAGGAACTAGGATCTCCATGCAGCAACGTTAGTCAACTTTCTGTTTCTTTGCCCTTTTCCAAACTGAAATTCACTGAAATAAGTACGTAAAGCAGTCTCCCGCTCCTATAAGACACAGAACTAAAAATCTGGGTGGCTAATAGAACAATGTGTTTTAGTCTTAACTGCGTTTAAGACAAAATTCCACTTGCTATGCATCTGCTCCAGCCTCTCCTTCTTGAACCTGTCTTGGAAAGAGCAATGGTTATCTTCATCTTCTGTCTCTGAGATGATCTCCATTTTCTGGATGATGAGTTTGATGAGCTCATGCTGCTTTTCCAAGAGAGAAGTGAGGTCCTTCAGCCTGGAAGAACCACATGCATCATGAACTTACTTTCAATCATTTTTAAGCCCTTCTGACTGCAGCAAGGACTAGGGACTAGAAATGTTCTGCACCAGGTAACTGTGCTCAGCTTTAGCCTCATAGTAGCCAGCAGGTCCTGAAAGTTCAGGTGATTCCCACTAAGTTAGAATACTCGTTTGTGACTAGCTCTTGTTTACAGTTACTGATATGAAACATGCATAGAATGGTTAAGCAGTCTTCCCATGGACATAGTTAATAAACAGTTGATTGGCAATTGAAATTCAGGTAACTGTAGAGCCTTCTTGCATATCTTCTGCCCACTAGGCAGCTATTCCAAGAATTCTTCAAGTCTTTTAGGGTCCTGTTACATGAACCTAGATGGCTCATGAAGAATACAGTTTATGATAATGAACTCAGGAGTAAGGAAATTGGCACTTAGGTCTCTTTCACTTTCTCCTGGGAGAGCAAACTGGTTGCTGAATGACCACAAGTAAAGTGAGTGCGAAACAACATCTCTTGGTTTTGAGTGCATGTGCAACTAAGTAAAACCTAAGTTCATATACAACATAAAGACTTAATGTACTTGTACCCAATTTCTCACATGAAGACAGATGAAAAAAATGCATACCGATATTTCTGTTTCAATATTTCCATTTCTAAGCATGTGTCAATGTTTGGTACTTCTTGTCGTGTTTCTTGCATATTAAGAAAATAATGAAAAAACCGCTGTGGGTAAAACACAGTAGTTAGTAAGGGTGTATTAAGTTCAGGAACTATTTCATGTGCATGCATTAGAGTTTAGCCCCCAAGTCAGGCTCAATAGGATATTTTTTCTGTCTACCTGGGAAATCATCAGACCAAAGGCTACAGTGAAGTCATTGGTAAAAGAACAATTTAAAAATGCAAATAATACAGAAGGCATAAATGTGGCAGAGGGCTGTTGAGGAGGATTTTATTGTACCATTTACAAAACCTCATGAAAGAAGCCCATTCTGCATCATGTCAGACCTGTTCCAAATACAGTGTTAATTATTTAAGACTGCTCTGCCTCTTTATGCATCATGACTCAACTAATGAACAACAGTCCATACATAGATGTTTCTGAAGTCAAATTTTAATAATTTTTAGACTTAGTCTCCACCTTTTCTCTGGTACCAGGGACAGACCACAAGAGCTTGCACATGTTGGGGTGCTCTTTAACACTGAGACATACCAGAGTTTAACTGAGTGCCCTTTAAATCATAGGTGATGAGAGAAGGTCAAGGGTAGGTGTGAAATGGCCAAGCATGAGACAATTCTGGGATTCCAGGCCAACTAGCAGTCAAGAGGAACAAGTATAGAAACAACGTGAATGAGAGGGCAGAGCAAGAGGAAATGGTCTGGACCTTACAAATATAACGAGGATCGTCTGGACCTTAAAAGTAAGCTCTCAGCTAGAGACATGAGGTACAGGATATTTTTAGGCTTTGCTGGTGATTGCAACCATATACAAGGGTGAGGGATAGCACAGAGTTAAAATAAAACTTAAAGTGATATGCAGACATGATTTTGTGACTATACAGGTAAAAGTAACCTACAAAGAATTCAGGAAGAGGACTCATAAACTCATGGCAGAGTTTTAGCATCTGAAACTTCTGACTTTCAGTACATCAGTTTTCTCCTACAGAACATGGTCCTAGCCTTCCCTATGAATTTTTCACATGTCTTTAAATAGTCATTTCCCAGTATGTGTTCTTTATTTCACATTCTATATTTTCATTTAGATGCATACATCTGAACATGAACCTACACATAAGTGTACATGGCAAGTGATCAGAAAAAGCAAATGAGGTACTGAACACCTGCCCTGAAATACAGCTACTGAAATGGTAAAGCAGCCTCATCTACCTGGGCTTGCTGTGGGTGCACAGATAGATGTGCACATCTCATGTGCTGCTGTGCATGAACAGCTGTCTCCCTCCCAGCATCTGATACTTTCATATAATGTGTTGTGCACTTACAAAATTACAACCACTTCTTTCCCACAGCCAGAGTATATTGAAAGGCTTCTCGGGGACTGCTGAGAACAGCGCAATGAATGGATGTCACACAGCATTACTTATATGCTTTTCCATAAGAGTGTTACTTACTAGCATCCGGCCGTGCCTGGGTCTATTTGGATACACGATGGTGGACCTCTGATCCACTTTGCGTAAGTACCAGAGTGGCAGCTTTTTTTCTAAGTTGGTATGAAGTTCCACCTAAAATGCATGTTGTAGTTATTGATAGAATCATTAATTTCTATCTAAAACAATCAGACCTCGAACAAAGTTAAAAAATGGATTCCCGTGTCCCAATTTATAAACAGTGAGCGAGCTGACTAGGTTGTCTTCTCTTGCCACCTTTCTTAGCTCAGTGACTGAGTTGCCCCTCCCTTCCTTAATCCATTACTCATGAGACCAGAAAGCAGCCCCCAAGTGGTATGAGACAAACGGTTGAAGAATTTAATGTAAGCAAGCTGGAGTTAAGTGTTTAGGAGTGGGAGTCCACAAAGAAGAATGAGAGCCTGCACTCTCTTGGGCTATTACAATCCCAAGAGTCTAGTGCTTCTGGGAAGTCTGAGTAGCATGATGTACTCAGGACACGTGAGCAAGGATTGCTTAGCTGGGGAGACACAAAGTAAATATGCAAATGTGGTTAAGTGAACAAATCACAAGAAAAACAAACAAAAAATGGAACTAGCATGCTCCTTTTTTGGGTTTGTCCTTGTTGCTACTTCTGTTGTTATATTAGCAGGTGCAGACATTTCCATGATATATATTGACTATAACTTCTATTTGTGGATACCATATTTCATCTCTTTAAAGTGTCTGTTTTGAGCTTGTGTTGATTTTAATTGTCACATTGTTTATTATTTTGGGGACAGTCCTGGGTATCCAACTCAGGGCCTTACATATGCTCAGCCAAGAACTCACATAGTCTTCCACTGAGCCTTCCAAGGTTCATTCTGCCTGTATTCACCAAGTGTGTCTTCTACTCTCTGCTAGCTCCGGGTGGCTCTTTTGAATGGGTTAGTTGTGATAACCACATGGCATCAATCTCTTTCTAATCTAAGACTACACTGCTCTTCAATGTCTATGATTTCGATTATGACTTTGATTGATTCAATGATTCAGGGAGTTCAGATATAAAGACCTCCCTAAGTACACAGCCTCAATTTGTGGCCCCAGTAAAACAGATTCACTATCTCACTTCCTGTTTATTTTTATGGTATGCACCACCCTTTATATACAGTAAATTAGTTTCATTTATAAAAATGCTGTACTGTCTTGCACTTCGACTATAATTCTGGTTATAAACTTGTTTTGATTATTGTGATAATGTGCTGAGTCCACTTCTTCCTTAGGTCTTCTGGGTAATGTTCCCTTTTCCTAATATACTTGTCAGAGGTCACATTTTATTGTTAGTTAAAGTCAACTGAAAATTATTTAGTGAAGCCCAGTATTGGACAACAGATGACGGCCATGGCATCTTAACACTCTTCATTGTCTACAAAGGAACTGCCAAATTTCCTCCTTCAAATGTAGTCTTTGGAGCCTGGAAGGGAGAGCCAAAAGATGCTTGTGGATCTGGCCCATGAGCATACATGACTCTGCTAGGCTGTAGCAGCACCTTCTCCTTTGCTCACTGGTGGGTTTCCACAGTGAAGGGTCATGTGTGCTCTACACATCTCTTTTCCTAATTTGAGCAGAAATATAAATATCTATGGAGTGAATAAAGTCCTTAGCACAATGCAGAAAACTGGATCCATAGAGAACCTATCACACTGGCCCCCCACAGTGCTCCCATCCCCAAGTCACTGGAAGCCCTGAACAGAGCACATCTGCCAGTACATGCTTGCCCAGGGCCCTTTGTGTACAATTGGGTTTGAGGTGACTTGGAGAAAGACCTGAGTGATATTGGACAACATTCCATACTTATGCTCCTGCTTAGTTATAGATGTAGAGAACTAATTTAAAAGTAGCTTAATGAAGAAGAGAATAAATTTCTGGTTTGCTGGTCAATGCTGTTCTTCATCTAAAAGAAGGAGCAGTGTTATGCTGTCCTTAGATACTGTCTGGTTACAGGGAGCAGAGTAAACACAACATAGAATGGGGCTTTCCAACTCCATCCACTGGCAAATAGGCTAGCAGCTTTCTCAAGATATTTATCACTTTTGCTTACATTATTACCTTTTCTTATTTCTACTGCTGTTTAGAAAATACCATTTGGATGGTTATAGAGAGATATGTCTGCCAAAGGTCATTGATCATTCTTCATATCTCCCTGGACATCCGAACTCAACCTATCTTAGAGTGATAGATCATCACTCTCCTTTCTTTCCTCTAATTTTTTCCCATGGAAAAAAAGATAAGTATCATATCAGCTTAAATGCTACTCTCCTCCAGTCTGGACTGAGAAAAACTCTACAGACGAATATGACAACTTGAAGCATTTCATTTGCTGCCCATTTTTTAAAGTGCTAAGGCTTCTTCTCTTTGATTTTTGCAAGAGATCCATCCATTATCTGGGCAACAATGTCACCTGCTTGCCCTAGCAATTCTTCCAGGCCAAGGGTCCTACATCAGCACCTTAGGAATTTCATGTGCTTCCTCTAGATCCATGCTGTTGAGAAGAGTCTCACTGATGCCTCGCCACCTGTGTGCATGTGTGTGAGTGTGCATGTGTGCATGTGTGTTTTATATACCTATTGGGGCCCTTCATCTTGAAATAGTAGCCAAAGCCTTTACCATTGAGTGACATCCCCAGGCCCTTACTACCCACAGTCCACCATATTTCAACTTCCACTTACTCCATTCTTCTAGGCAATGCAATCACCCTTGCAGGACAGAAGATATTTTAAACACTCTCTTTACCCAGTCCTCTTTGGCTACCAGACTGCGCAAACATTAGAGTCAACTTCCATTCTGAGGAAAGGAAGAGGTTGAAGCCCTGGTGGCAGCCAGGAGAGCAGCATGTATGCTAGGAAGAGATTTCACTTGGTTTTAACAGCTAGAGAGACAAGTTTACAGGGCAGTGTGGAGCCAAGACAAAGATAGGCCAGTGGTGGACAGGATTGCACCTTAACCATGGGTATATTTGTGCTTCTAGCTAGCTACGATATATTTTTTTCACTCTTTCCTTTTCCTTGTTATAGTTCATTTGTTGTTGTGTGTATACTTATTCACAGAACAGTTTTCTAATACACAGCATGTGCACAATGTGACAAGGGAGAAAAAGAAATGATACCATGGCATGGGTTTCTCTTTCTCTTGAGTCTGCTTAAGGTTTTTAACTGCATCTATCCAACTGACCACCAAGTGCTCTTAAAGTGCCACCCAGTCCATCCAAAGTTTCAATATAAAGACAATGCTATCCAGAGCATAGAAAAACTACCTCAAGATACAGTAGCTAAAGACTCATCCACAATCCTTTGACTCTAGGGAACTTTATATTAAAATGCGTAACAAAATAAGACAAGAACACACAAGAACAAAGCTTCATAAGCCTAGTTAAAGCTTCAATATAAAATGTGTAGGGACCATGTGGTCACATGTCAAAATATCAGGAGAGCTTCTGAACTGAATAGTTTGGCTGAAATAAGACAAAATGCCTCATATCAGTAGCACATATCATGGTAGCACAGGCCTGGAATTCCAGCACTCCACCCACCGGCAAATATGGACTCTATGGAGTGACTAGAGTCCTTAGCACTAGGGCAGGAGAATCGTGAGTTCAAGGCCAAACTGAATGGCAATGTGAGTTCAAGGTTAGCCTGGCAGAGCAAACCTACACACGCACACACACACACACACATACAAATACACACACACACACACAGAAAGAGAGAGAGAGAGAGAGAGAGAGAGAGAGAAAGAGTGAAACAAAGAGAGAAACAGAGACAGAGACAGAAAGATAGAGAGAGATATATAGAGAAACACACACAGATATACTAATACATATATACATACACACATGAAAACATACATGCACACATACACACAAACACATATATCAACACACATACACATAAACACACAAACCTACATGGACATATATACATACACACACCACACCTACAATACACGCACATGCATACAGATACATTCACATACACCTACACATATGCATACACAATCATCTACTTGATTACACAGACATATACACACCTATACATAACTCACATACATATACCTGCACATATCTATACATACCTATACACACACACACACTCAAACCACTGTTGCTTTTGGTTAGCAGGTGGTTAGTCATCCATGAGTTAACCTGATACAAGTAGTAGACAATTTCTCAATTTTTCTGAATATATTACTCCAGGGTGGTTTTTGATTATAATGAGAATTCACAGTTGGAAATACGTAAGAACCATGTTCTTAGAAAATCATCTATCCTTATAAACACATAATTAGAGGAGTGTTGATTTTGGTATGTTTTTAATAATTATAATGCATACCTGCATAGCAATCCTCTTCAATGACGCATGCTTCTGGACCTCAGCAATGTCCCCAACCGCCAAGCCAATCTGTGGGGTTACAGAAGATCAATGATAGCATAACTATCACGCACTTAAGGCTGGTCTTACTTTCCACTCCAGCTTCAATGACTAAACACCATAAGCTAAATGGCACATAAGCAACTGCACATCATGGACCAAATGGTATCTGTGCAATGAGACTTTGTTCTTTACATTTCTGGGGCCAGCTGGTCTAACTGTAGCTTTCTATGGTGCATTTGCTTGATGTCCCTGGGATGCCTGCTCTTTTCTGAAGGAGATGGAGGAGAGGTTGAGAAGGGAGGGGAGGAAAGAGACTGGGAGAGCAGAGGGAAGGGAACAGCAGTCAGGATGTGAGATACAAAAGAAAAGTTTTTAAAAAGGAAAGAAAAAGCCGGGCGTGGTGGCGCACGCCTTTAATCCCAGCACTCGGGAGGCAGAGGCAGGCGGATTTCTGAGTTCGAGGCCAGCCTGGTCTACAGAGTGAGTGCCAGGACAGCCAGGGCTACACAGAGAAACCCTGTCTCGAAAAACCAATAAAAACAAACAAACAAAAAGGAAAGAAAAAACATCAGAGTCTGCAAATCGAAAATGATGGTAGAAGATTCGATACTGTATCTTCTGTATATTCTCAAGAAATAGCAGGCACAAAACAATAACAAGTTCCTACATACCTTCTCATAAAGGTATGAATCCTGCTCATGTGTCCTTATGGTAGAGTTACTATTTAGTATCTTGCCAATTAAACATTTAAATGGTGGCAAGATTTCTCTGCCAAAGTGGAATCATAGCATAAGGTGAGGTGACAGTGCCAGCTGCACACTGAAGTGATGTGGATGGAGCCATTTATTGGGGAATGAAATCAGCCCAGAAGAGTCAACATGTGTAATGAATTTTGAAAGATCAGAAAGAGTTGGCCCATGGTGGGAGAAGGTTCTAGGAAAAAGGAAAAGCCTGTACATGAGTTCCTGAGGCAGGAAGGGAAGGCAAAATGGTTCCATAGAAGATGGAAGCTAAGATCAAGATGGCAGTGACCAAAGATAATGATAGAGATTAAAGCCTGCAATACAGATGGTTCTGGATGTCTAAAGGCTTCTTTCTAAATAGTCATGAGAATGAATTTAACAGGTCCACTTTCAAAGCGATTAGCTTTTAATTAGCTATTATGTGGTTCATTGTAGCTAATTTGTGTTCTCAATTTGGCAGAGAAATGAGATAGCACACTCCTCCATTTACTGATGTGATAAAGATCAAGTCTTGAGATGTAGGCCAGTTAGAGGAAGAGGTGAGGGTAAGAAGGGGCGAAGGCAGGGAGGCAGTAACTAAGAAACCCTCCATAACTTGGATGCCATGCCTCTGGACAAGGAAATCGGAAGCTATTAAACCTTATCTTTGTAAGCTTGTTGCCTTCTGTCCTTTCTTTCAGTAACAGAAAGCCAACTAACACCCCACAAATAGAGAATGAAGGGGTTTAGAATCCTTATCATTACTAAATGTTCAAGTAATTAATGGAATAAGTCAAGATGCATCACTTACCAGTAAGTTCATGAGAACAATTGGGACAAACATTGTGAAGGCAATAAGCTGCCCAAAGGTCAGGATTGGGTATGCCAACTCATCTCTAAACAATGGTTCTAGGAAGGCATCTCGATAATTGATGTCTCCTAGCATCATACTGAACGTCTGGATTAAGGAAAGCAATGGGGTGCTGAAGGCATCCTGAAAAAAGAAGGAAACAACAACAGGAAATGAAAATTGCATGGCATGAAAAGGGACTTCCTGGTGGTCAAATGATGTTAAGAATTTAATTCACATATGCCGCTACTGAGGTGCAGTCATGAGAAATATTAATGAACTACTATCATCAAAAGTAAACAAGAAAAATTTCATACTTAAAATATAAACATTTGATAGAGAAATATCTAATAGATTTATAAGATAAAAGTTATTCAAATACAGTTATCAATTTACTAGGCCATTAAGATTTAAGTATAAATATGTATTTTCAATATTATTAGCAATAAAATAAATTAGAGATGCAAATATCTCACTTGGAAATTCAGGAGGACATAAAAGCTGAGGCCAAAAGCCAATAGGAGGAAGATAAACACTCCGGTCGATCTCAGCAATGTTTTAAAAATCACCTCCAACATAACAATGAAAATTCCACAGTTCTCAAACCTGCAAAAGTAAACATTTTTAAAACAGTTGCTTGGTGTATGGAGTAAGTCAGATGGGGGGGTTAGTAGATGAGATCACTGAAGCCAGTCATTCTGAAATAAGAAACAGATGCAAATTTGTGCATAACCAGGGGTTTTATTTAATCTGTTTGTTCTCCTCCTCCTCCTCCTCCTCCTCCTCCTCCTCTTCCTCCTCCTCCTCCTCCTCCTCCTCTTCTTCTTCTTCTTCTTCTTCTTCTTCTTCTTCTTCTTCTTCTTCTTCTTCTTCTTCTTCTTCTTCTTCTTCTTCTTCTTCTTCTTCTTCTTCTTCTTCTTGTGTTTTTTTCTTCTTCTTCCTCTTCCTTTCCTCCTCTTCCTTTTCTTTTTCTTCTTCCTCTCTCCTTCCTCTTCTTCCTCTCCTCCTCTTCCTCCTCATCCTCTCCTCCTCTTCTTCCCCTTCTATTTTAAGACAGGGTCTCTCTGGGTAACCCTGAATAGAGTGTTTCTTCTGTACTAATACCATCCCTCACTGTTTTATCAGTTGACCAAGGGAATATAAGTTTACTATAAGTGGTAAAGAGAAACCATCACAACCCCAACTTTTAAAACAATGATACCAGTTATTTAATAAAGAGATTAGGGACAGAAATTCTCTGATGGATCAAGTAGAGATCGAATAAAGGAGCTTACATTTGCAGAAGCCCAGAGGACAGGACACAATCTATACTCATCCCTCCTTGTGACCCACCTGTAGCATAATACACTGTGCAATGTTTGGATAGACAAGTGCTACCTCTTTCCTCTAGCTTGTACTTTGCTTTTGTATAGGGGACTTTTGGGATAGCATTTGAAATGTAAATGAAGAAAATAACTAATAAATAAAAAAAGAAGAAATCACAACATGTAAAACAATATCCACTACCTAATATACACATGAATCAAAACATTGGCTTGTAACTTGTAAATATATGTGTCAATAAAAATTATAAAATTTTGAAAATTTGAAAAAAAATTTAGCAATGTTTCCAAAGGGAACAGAAAAATAGAAAGCTCACTGCTAGAGCCTGGCATGAATCTGTATTCCTCCTGGTCACTGCTCTTCACACACTTATACCCTCTCTCTCCAAGGGTCCACATCTCCATCAGCAAGACTGTACTATTAACAGTAATGCAGATTAAAGTGGGGTAAGCATCTCCCTCCAGCCCAACCTATTTCTCAACTTCTTAGCTGAAACCATCAGTACATTCCCAGTGTTCTCAGTACTGAAGTTTCTTCTTTAATGCAAGGCAGATCATGCCATTTACTTCTTGTTATTATAAACACAGGTAAAGAGGACATTTAACTCAACACCAGCAACTGTTAGGATGTGAACTTAGCCCATTTTTCCCTCTCTTGAATTATTTACTATTTTTTAAAAAAATGCCCTGCATTTCTATGACTTTTATTCACTTAATATGAGTGTTTTAACCCAAAGTAAATGCTCATTAAACAGTGTCAGGTGAAACAAGAGTAGTTGATGCTTTTATTGCCATTCCTACACACATTTGGTCTGGGTTTGTTGATGAAGGCAGATTTGGCATGGAGGCCACCATGGCCATGGCTGGAAACTCTTTTATGGTTATACTGATGATGGTGATCTGCAGCTGGTGCCTAGTGGGTAGAAATTAAAGATGCTGCTAACTACACAACATGTTGTTGCATCTGCAAACTGTGCCCTCTGTACACTTACACACACCACAAATAATTAAAGGTTCCCCAATTGGGGAGTTAAAGCTTCAATCTACAAATTGAATTTCAGAGCCCCCTACCCTTCAGGATTAAGATATTAAAATATATTTAAAACAATTGGAAACAGAGAGAAACACGTTAGAAATTTGTTACAAATTGTCCTCACCTATAATAGTTCTTTCTTTGATATTAAAAGGCTTAAAAAATGTAAACATCATCCAAACTGGTCTTACCTTTGAAGATACAGTAGGAAGTTCATCCAGTAGAAGAATATCGCTATTGCTCCACATTGCCACTGCATATACGCTGGGATGTTGAGGAACAAGGGCAACACGAAGATGATACTGGTTGTATAGATAACCCATTCCAGAGCATTGTTGTAATCCAGGAAGTAATTCCTTTTCTGGATAGAGAAGGAAGGAGAACGACCACATGGAGAAATCTGGCATCTATGGAATGTAAAATGCTACCTGGTTTTGTTGTTGGTTTGTTTAATTGTTTGGTCAGTTGGTTGGTTGATTAGTTATATAACCAGGTTAGCTGGTTTTCCATATGCGGGGTACATTTCCTCTTTAGGAAACTTCTAAAGAGCTGTGTGCTGCTTTCATAATTTCTGAGCTCTTTCTGCCTCTAAGGACTCACATTTTTGGTATGGCATTGAGAGCAAGTCCCTAGATAAAAATGGTAGAGACCTGTGCTGAGAGTTAACTGGGGAGCTCAAGGCTGTGATTTGTAGAATGTTCTAGAAAGTAAATGTTCCATCTTTAGACCATTTAAATATAAACCAGATGAAGTGCAATCAACTCCAACAGAAGATTTATATAGTGTTATAATTTTTTTGTAATCTATAATAGTAAATGAATACCGTTTTTTATTAATACTATTAGTCTCTAATACAAATATCCATGTGCTTACATTATATAATAATGCAAAAGTTTTAAATAGTAATGCTATAAGAGATATTATTTATTAAAAATTAAAAATGTACAAAAAGAATAAATTTAAATTCTAAACTATAACACAGAAATAATGGATTTTTCTTATTTGCCAATAAAAATTTTTGGATACTTTATAAATTCTGAGATTTAATCTGCACCTAACTCACTATCTTAAAAATAAGAATAAAGTAAAAAAAAAGTCATGAAAAATTTCCAAGGCATGTGTGTGGCACATACAGATAATCCCAGCATTCCTGAGGTGATGGCAAAAAGATCATGAGTTCAAGACCAGATTTAGCCAGAGTAAGACTCCTCCCATCTCAAACAACATTTCCAAATTTTATAACAATTTGACTTTTCCTCAATAAAAAGAAAGGCCATTCATCTCATGGCAACAATTCAAAGACAGACCCATTTTAAAGGGGACTTAAATATACTCTGTAAAAATGTTTGTATTTCAAAATTGAAATTGAATTTATAGTATTACAATGAAAATTGATGATAAGCAAAATATCTTAAACATTGTAAGAGCATACACAGTGAAGGCATTCATAAGAATCACTGTGGACAGACAAACAGACAAAACTCCCTGGAAGTAGTAATGGTGGGCAACACTTTCTCACATGCTTCAACTAGGCAGGGATCTTACCAAAAATTATGTGACTTTTACATTTTGAAGTTTCTATATTAGTCAAGCTGTATGAATTTAGCATGAGAAAACCATTTCAAATAATCATTTGCTAATTAATGCTCTCATATTAAAATAGTTATAACTTAAAATACAAATGGAATTGTATACCTGTTGGAAAATTTGGATTACTTCTTTGCAATATCCAAATATGCTTGATAAAAAAACTAGAATCATACATATTTTTATTGGAAATGAGTTCTGCAACAAAATGTATGAGACAGAGGGGTTATGAGGGTTTTAAATGTAGACAACAATTATTTGCATCATAATTTCCTACTAGTAAATTTTGTTTTGCTCTCATTTCATTTCTATCCATTGTCTACAGTTATATTAAAGTGAAAGTTATTGTCATGGAAACACCCATCTCTTTTAGTAGAAATGACATTCTAATTTCTTAACACTTCAATCATTGTATGGTCAAACAACACAAAGTGGGCTATAAAGGAACACAGATCTGAACACCTACACACATTTTTTTAAAATGTGATTAATAGGTCATAAAAGTGACTGCTCTATGGTTTTCATTGCATGTACTTCTTGTGTATGTACATCATGTGTATTTGTGTATGCGTACACATGAATGTGGTATGTACTTACATATTTAGTGTGTATTTGGGTGTGTGCACACATAAATGTATGCACTCATGTCTCCTCATTAGGGTGGAATTTGAAGGACACCTTGAAGAAGCAGGTTCTCACTATTATTTGGGCTCTAGGTATTGAACTTAGGTCATCAGGTTTAGTGATGCATGTGTTTTACCCACTAATTCATCTCACAGCCTCCCACCCCCATTTGCTATTTTAAAAACTCTACATCTTAAATACCCTTTACATTATGAAGTGTATGATTCTTATCATTAAACACATTCACATCTTTACATCTCCATCAATACTATTTCCAAAATTTCCCCATTATTTCATTTTTTAAAAGCCTGAACTCATGAAATACCTCTTCCTATTTCCCTTTCTTGCATTCCTCACAATGAAAAACTGATACAATTCCAGAAAAGCTATAAAATCTCACATTAGAATATTAGCTAGATGTCATTCTTTTGCAAACTCTCTTATTGACCATTTGTTAATATTTTTTCTCATCCCAAGGCAGATTTTAGAAGAAATGTGTACATATATAAGATCTATTCATAATAATCAAAGTTCTGTTTTTATAAGCTTGTTATTTCTGAGGAGAAATAATTTTTACAATTCTTAATTTTAAAGACTGAAGTTTTAAAATACCAGAGTGTCTATTCTTTCCTCATGAGTACTACTAGTTCCATTGATTATTCCAGTAGAATTGAAGGCCATTCCAGGCTGTATTTTGACAACAAGAAGGGTCATGGGTATGAGACCAAGACAATAAGATCCTAGGTTCATCATATGGGCTCTGAATCCATAGGCACACCTACAAAGAAATGAGAAAAAATCACAACTGAACCATATCAAATAAAAATATTTAAAAGACATCTATGGAAAAGTAGCAACAATATATTTCCAGACGTCTATTCTATAATTTCCTGCATTTTACAACCAAAGTTCTTGTACTTCACTTTCTTTTTCAGAGATGGGAACTCAGTTGCTGAGCAAACAATAATGTAAGTGTCAGCAACTCATGGACAGTCTTCCATCCACGTGCCCTAGCTACAAGTTGAGGTTATCCATACTACATGCCTGTTAATTACCTCACTGCTCACTAAACTTCATGACCCAGGATGTTGTTTTGCATCTCAGACAACAATTCCTTCCTACCCCTCACACATTTCAAATCTATTCGTGTCAAAATAACCTCAATGACTTTTAATGACAAAATTTGCCTTTGATGCTTATTCTTCTTAAACTATAAAACATAATAAGAAAATCTAAAATAACAAACTACCACTGTAATAAAATTATGTAAAAGGCTTTTGGTAGAGTTTATGGTAATGTCAAATTAAAGAGAAGGGCTGGTACTCACCATTTCATGAGTAAGTACTCCCTACACACAGGGTGGTTGAGGAGTTCTATGCGGTTATGTTGGACCATGACCTGAAAATGAATAAAACACCATGAAAACAAAATGATGTCAAACAACTGAGGATGGACGTAGTCTTTTGTTTTGAATTTACAACATTATTATGATATTATGAATGCACCATTTACTTATTTTAGAAATTTTGACATGTGACTGTAGGGTGGCAACCCCATCACTTACTTGATGTCTTGTCTTCCTGCTGGAAATAGGTAGAGTCTATAAGTTCCCTTTCCTTACTTTCATCTAAGGTCCCTCGCTTTGGTCCTGGGAATCTCCTACGTCCCCAGTCTCTGATGCATTCTGGGTCCCTCAGTCACATCTCTGATCTATAATTGTTCCTATCTAAAAGAATTACAAGGATGGAAATGGAGAGGAGCCTGAGGAAAAGAAGGTCCAGTGACAGGCCCAAGGTGGGATCTAGCTCAAGGGGAGGTCCCAAGGCCTGACACTATTACTGAGGCTATGGAGCACTAACAAAAAGGGACCTATCATGACTGCCCTCCGAAAGACCCAGCAAGCAGCTGAAAGAGTCAGATGCAGATATTTGCACCCAACCAATGGAGAGAAACAGCTGACCCCTAGTTGAATTAGGGAAAAGCTGTGAGAAGCTGAGGAGAAGTGTGATCCTGTAGGAGGCCCAGTAGTCTCAATCTGGACCCCCTGAGATCTCTCAAACACTGGAACACCAAACAGACAGCATACACCAGCTGATATGAGGCCCCCAAAACACATACATTAGAGGAATTCCGGGTCTGTGTTCATTCAGAGATGATGTACCTAACCCTCAAGAGACTAGAGACCCCAGAGAGTTTAGAGGTAAGGTGGGGTGGGGGATGGGGACATCCACATGGAGACCGGGTGGGGTGGGGAAGAAATGTGGGGTGTGGAACAGATGGAGGGTGGAGGGGGCGGGGAATAGAATATGGAGTATAAAGATAAATTAAAAATAAAATTAAAAAAAAAGAAATTTTGAGACTTTTTAAATATAAAACAAGAAGTTATATTTTTACAAAAATAAAAACTAAAAAACAGCAGGGAAGGAAGGAAGGAAGCAAAGATAGAAAGAGACAGACTAAATTAAATGGTTGCATCTATACAAAAATGATTCCTTTTCTGTCTACCTCTCCATCTTTCCATCTCTGCCCCAATAATATGGCTTAATCTTGTTGATCTTATACAGGGCTATAGAACAAATAGACACTCTAGGTCAATTGGCAAAGGTTTACCTTCATTCTGCCACAGAAGAAATTCAGCCTTATCTTTCTAGAGGAATTTCTTCAGTAGGGCATATACAAGGCAGTTATAATAATGTGGACATTATAAGCTTTCTAGGTTGTTATTAATAATATTAGTATCTATTTTTAAATTACATTTTAATTATCACAGAAATATGTAATGAGAAATTACTGAGATTAAGGGGACAGAAGAGTTCCCCACATCCTCTTTCATTCACAAAAATCACGGCTACCATAATGCAGAGACCAAACTGCCTTGGTAAGCAATGGAGACCCCAGTGAGGAGGCTACTGCATAGATGAACATGTTAACCTAGAAAGACTATTCTCCAGAGAAGATGAATTCTAGAAAATCTAAAGTGAAAAATACAGGCTTGGGCAACATGGCAGATATGGAAACTGAGCTATAAAAATGTCTCCCCAGAACACTTCCATTTCCATCAAGCATTGTTATATCCAAGCAATTCAGAGCTCGACTGGAAACACATCTGTCAATGCAAACTTACATTGAGGATTGTAAGAGGCTCATATATCACATCCTGGGTAGGTGCTACTTTTTTGGTCATGGATAATGGGCATTGGAGATACTTGAAATTATACTCAATCTGTGGAAGACATAAATTTAAAGTATTAGTCTAATAAAGAATTCTTTGTAAAATTGTTCTTGAGATAGATTTATTTATTTATTTATTTATTTATTTATTTATTTATTTATTTATGATGCATGGATGTTTTGCCTGCATTTTTGTCTGCATACCAAATGTGTGCATGGTGCCCACAAATTTCAGAAGACTACACTGAATCCACTTGAACTGGAGTTACAGAAATTGTGAGCCACCATGACGGTACTGAGAATCAACTCTGTGTTTTCTGAAAGAGCAGCAGTGATTGTAAGCAATGAGCCATCTGTCTAATCCTCTGTCACTTCTTCATGATAAATCAAATGTGCAAGTTTAATTTTCTGCTGAAAGTTTACTGGCATAACTATGGGTAATTTCAAATGGAGAAAAGGGAATTAAGTTAGAACATGTAAATTACAAAAATAAAAATATTGGAAAGACATTCTTTCAATTTTTTTACAGTTCATAGCTATGAATAAAATTCAATTATTTGGTTTAGGCCCATGTCTATAAAAATCACCCTAAATCTAGTGGTCTAGTTTCATAATCCTGAGAAAAAAAATCATTGCTCATCATGCTGCCCTCTCTGATCCTGGAAGGACAGGATGTACATACAACAGGAGCTGGACAACTGAACATCATCTCCATAGGAAAGGAACTATTTTAGAGATTCATCTTTCACATAAAACACCTAAGTAAATGTAAACACTAGAAATAGCACTAAATATTGGTGTTAAAAGAAACTAAAGATTTAGGGGAAACTCTTACAAATTAATATTGCAATATGAAGCCAATACTCACTAACTACTGTAGATTGTAGAAATACAGTAGCACCATTTTCATATTTTCAAGGAATTTTTATAAAATAAACTTTAGGTTATCATAATAAAATAAGCTTACATGGTAGTCTTGACAGGACTTGTCTTCTGTGGAAGGTATCATGCAGAAATCTAAAAGAACCTTTGAGAAAGAAAACCCAGCTGAATAATGGGGTAGCAGACTGTATATGAGAAAGGGGTTTATTTCACATTTAAAATAATATACAAGCATTCCCCTGCTTTTCTTTGCTCCATGATCTTCTCCAGGAACAACAAGGAATTGGGCGTTTTCTTCTAACTGCTACCCTAGGAGAGGCCATGGTAAATTAGTACCATGAATTTTCTTCCTGTCAATAATATTGTTCATCTAGGTTGTATGTTCGTCTGGAGTGCAGGAGACTCACAATCAGGTTCTGCATTGCTCATCAAGCCATAAGCTGTTATCTTCATGTCTGAATAGACAGATATATTAAAAATATCTTCCTAGTACAAAGAAAGTAATCCCATAAGAATGGCAATATATGACAACTGCCACTTAACATTAGAGCTGAGTGTGCAAAAAGAAGAAATTGGGTGTGCCACATGGGATAGACACATAAAAGCAACTGGTATTCAACATGGTTATCCCTACTTTCTGAGGAGGCAGTCTAGGATTTTTGATTTATATAGAAATTCAAGCACCTGTATCCTTAAGGAAGGTATCTTGAGTATACATGTTAGGAAAAAATGTGAAGAGCATTCATTCAGCTATCAAATACCACTGTGTATCTGCCCTAAATTTGATTTGAAGCAGAAATTCTATTTACCAAATTTTATTATATGTATTACATGTAATAATTGTTAGGATTCTTTTGTCAAAGCAGGTCCTGATTGAACATTTGTTGGCTAATTTCCCTCATTTAGACACTATAAAGTTAGAAACTATTACTAAGAGGGTAAGTACACCAACAACACTCTATGCCAAGCACAAACCCATGGAGACTCGGGCTTTAGGGAGCTTACTTTCATGCACTCGGGGAGATATTCTACCATCTCCATGATTGGACATCGATTGCTTGGAGAATCATGAGTGAAAACTTGAAGACACTCATCCCATCTGTATAGAATATGTAAGAGAAGCACAATGATTAATCACTGCTTGGCATTGCTGGTCAAACTGGAGATTATACACATCTAGTGGAAGCCACGCTTCAATCCATCCTTAAAGCATCATGCTCTCATTATTGCAGTGGTGCCATCTGAACCAAGGTCAATTCATCCATATGACACAGGTCTACTAATGGTGATTAGGAATGTAAGTGAGCTCCGGAATGGCTGTTATATCCACTGCTCCACCTCTTTCTTTAACTGTCTTTTAAAGAAGGCAGTCCTTACACTTCTTTCTCACCTGAAATTATGATGTGGTAAGTACATTCAGAGGGGAACTGTGTTAGGTAGAAAAAGTTCTGTTCACATACAAGAGTTAGCAGCTTATGCTGCATCTATATTTAACACGTATATATGTAGTTATTGAGTTGAATTTAAAAGTAGCATGTGTTGAATACAGCAGTGAGTGCTGATCCTGCCATAACGTTTCAGTGAGTCTGTTTCTTCAACATTGGCTAAAGAGATGGAATTTGAAGGCACTCATGAGTCCAAAGAGAAATTAAATCTTTAATAAGAAGCATAAACAAAGATGAGCTCACTGATCTCTAATATAGCATCTGCAGGATAAGTCTGATGCCACTACCACCGATCCATACAATTTATGAGTAGAATTCATGTAGAATATCTGCATTATTGTCAGAAATGATGTCCAAGCACTTTGGTTCACTGGTAGTTCAAAGGAAATTAATTTCTTGAGACACTATATGCTTCAAATGTAGGCTAGAGTTACTTGAATATGAAAATTAGTCAACTTTGTGTCCCTCAGTGGGTGACACAGGGGTTGTCTAAATATGTATCTGTGGTGCTATTGAGAAGTTTTGTTTGATGGGTGGATAAACTCACTATCTAACCTCATCATCCAAACTTTTCAGTGGGGCTCAGAGCAGAGCCTGCTTTTCCAGAGGGTTTGGTTTTAATTTTCAGCACCCACGTGGTGGCTTCCTACCATCCACACCTCCAGTTTTCAGGGCTAGCAGTCTCTTTTGACCTCTTCAGGCAGCAGGCACACATGTGATACATATTCACACATGCAGAAAAAAACATTAAAATGAATAAATCTTTTTAAAAATAAGAGTAAATGCCATAGAAAATAGCTTACAAATATACGTTCATAAAAGGTCAGAGGTTGTTAAGGTGTCTTTCATTAAATGGTATTAGTAACCTTAGTTATACTTTCTATATTGTTATTATTTATATCTCTCCCATTCATTAACTTATTTATTATTTATGTGTTTGAGTGGAACAGGGTGCGCTACTCTGTGCATGTTAGATTAGAGGATAACTTGTGGGAGTCAGTCCTCTCCTTCTATTACATAAGTTCACAGGACCAACTCAGGCAGTCAGGCTTGGTACCTGATGAGCTAGCTCACTAGTCTTAGGCTATCTTCTACTATTGGAATTTGTGCTGGCAAGACCATGTCAGGCAAGTCCAGGAAAGCAGACCAGAGTTTGCTTTGGCAGGAACCTTGCCAATTCTTTCATGTACCGAGAATCCAGTATTCTCATAAAGGGCTAACCATGTAGTATTGGGCTGTCAGGTTCAAGTTTGTAAAAATGAAGACAGGGTAAAGCAATGCTTCCATGTCAGCAATACCTGAACAGCAGGCATTTGTATATGTAGATATAAAGCTGAGGCATGTCCTTTTCTTCTCACCTGCTCTCAGACTAGGGATGCACCATGTTATCACAGGACACAGGGCACAGGAAGACAGGAATACATACCTTTTACTCCTGATGGTTGTGAGAACCACTTCCTTGCGCTTATTGTGCAGGGCAATATGCAGAAAGGAAGCTTGCTTCTTGTTCAGGAGGATGTCAGCATTGTAGCTCAAAAGCATTGCAACAGCCTTGGCATGGCCTTCCCGTGCTGCAAAGTGGAGTGCTGTGTTCTTTTAAACAAAACAAAACATACAATATGGGGTGAGAGTAGTAATCATCCTTTGGCTGTTTTGTTGTCTTGTTTCATAACTGAATTTCTTAAAGAAATGATGAATGAAGCTAACTACTTAATAGCAAAGTATATCAGGCTAAACCTCATGTTAAAAATGAAGCTTTTATATAATAGGTTTATCATCCAGAGAGAGAGTGGGGAGGAAAGGAGACTGTGTGTGTGTGTGTGTGTGTGTGTGTGTATGTGTGTGTGTGTGTGTGTGTGTGTGTGTGTGTGTGTGTGTGTGTGTGTGTGTGTGTGTGTTTCAAGGACCTGTGTTGCTTTTAGGACAAGATGACCTCACATGAATAAATGAGAAGTTCTTGAAGTGAGGCTTTTATTGAGAAGGAAATGCTTCTGGGGACCTAACACCTATTAGAACTGTGGATCCCAGACTTAAGAGTTCTAAAAGCACATTACAAAGCCCGAAACTGCTATCAGGATTCTGGTTTGTCATTTCCCCATATAAAAATGTCTTTAAAAATAGAAACAGAAACCATGATGGCCTATCTCAATTATTTCTTGAGGAAATGTACATTTCAGTGCTCTCTAAACAAATAAGAAGTAATGGTAGTTTTAATTATTATCTTGACACAACCCAGAAGAACATTTCTATTGGTGAACTGTCTAGATCAGGTTCATCTGTGGGCATGTCTGTGGGAAACTGTTCTGATTATTGAGTTGTAGAAGGACTCAACCCATTGTAGGAGTGAGTAGCATCATTCCTTCATCAGGGGCTCATGAACTAGAAAAGACATGAAGCCATATGGGAGCAAGAAAGCCAGGATCCATTTATTTCCCTCTGTTCTTGGCTATATGCGGGATACAAATAACTGTTCTAAGCTTCTGCCTTGATTCCATTCAGTGACTGGCTGTGACATGGGATTGTAAACTTGAGAAACCCTTTCTGTGTGTTGTCAGAATACTTTATTACAGCAACAGAAATGAAACTAGAACAGAAATTAGTACCAGAGTAGAGTTGCTGTGATGAACCTGATTTCATGACTTTTTATGGCTTTGAATTCTTTTGTTGGAGGATTGACAAGGGAACTTTAGATTTTGTTATGGAACTTTAGATTGGAAAGCAATTGAATACTCAGAGCTTAATGGGAATTCTTGTGGCATGGGATCTTAAAAGATAAGAATGCTTAAGTGGCATCCAGATAGTGGAGGCCCATTCATGAATCAAGGGGAAACAGTTTATTGATAACAGAGATAGGGGTCATTTGAATGATATTTTGGTTAACACTCTGTGTTGATCATGCTGTGGCTGAAGAAGGAGCTGAGATTAGTAACAGGTTAGCAGTACTGAAGTGAAGCCATCTGTGCTTTCTTAGGACAATAGGAAAAGATTTACTTAGGGTAATACAATTGTGGTCCAAGGGTATGGGCTACATCTCTCAACAGAACTTGACAATGAAGACATTGTTTGTTGGGATATAGGTTTTAAAGACATGAAAAATGAAAGTGGGGGTGGGATCATGGAGTGTGATTGAGGCTTGACACTTTGTCATAGGTTGGGAGTCCCCCTTAGGAGACTTTGAACAGCCATTGGTACAGTTGAACACTCTGCCACAATGGAGACAGGCCAATACTGTGGAATATCCACCGAGGATAGTTGCAGGGGCAAAGCAAGGCTAGTCCAAGCCTAGGAAGGAAGCTGTATGTTGAGGATGGACAAGCTGGAGTGGTAAGGATGCCCTTAGAAGTGCAGAAGATTGCAAGCCTTGGATGTCAGACAGTGAGATAACAAGATTTGATTTACACTAGTGGGTTTTGGTTTCACTTATATGCCATGGTCCAGTTCTTCTTTGTCTTACTTAGGGTTATTATCGCTATGATGAAACACTATGACTAAAGCAACTTGGAAAAGACAGGGTTTCCATACTATTGTTCATCATCAAAGAGAGTCAGGGCAGGATCACAAGCAACATAGGAACCAGAAAGCAGAAATCATGGAGGAATGATGCTTTCTAGCTTGTTCATCATGGCTGTCTCAGTCTGGTTTCTTATAGAAGCCAGGACCACCATTCCAGAGATGGCACCAACTACAATGAGATTGGGCCCTCTCCATCAATCACTAATTTAGAAAATGCCCTACAGCAGGATCTGATGGGGGCATCTTCTCAATTAAGGTTCTCTTCTTTCAGATCATGGTAGCTTGTGTCAAGTTGACATAAAACTAGCCAGCACATTTCCCTTTAGAATAAGAATGCTTAACTATGTAATGTTTTTGTTTTTCTTTTTTCTTTTTTAACAGAAGCCCATGTCTAAGAAACTTTAGACTTTTAAAGAGACTTTGGATGTTTAAAGAATTGGCTTTTTAAGGACTGGGACCTTTAAAAATGGATTATATTTCATACATAATATAAACCTGAGAACTAGTAAGTGAGGACAGAATGTATATAGTTTACAAATGATGCAGCTATCTGTATGTCAAGGTGACAAAAGGAGAACTACGATGGTTTTGATTGTCAACTTCCCATGAACTAGAGTCAACCCAGGAGCAGAGCCTCCATTAAGAAGTCTGATAGATCTGATCAGGCAGTGGGTGTGCATAGGGGGCATTGTTTTGATTATTAAATGCCTCTTCCCACTATAGGCTAGAACAATCTCACTGAACAGAGAGCAAGCAGCAAGGGTTCATTCATTTCTCTTGGCTCTGATCTGTGGATGTGATAAGCCCATCAGTGATAGGCTATAACCTAGAATTGTGAGTCAGATAAAGTCCTCCCTCCCCTAAGTTACTGATAAGAGTGTTTTATCAAAACAATAGAAATAAAACTAGAATAATGCCCAATAAAGGACACTAAAGATATTCCTTTTAAATCACTATGTTTTATGTCCAGTGCTTACCTTTCAGGATTCTCAGCTGTGATTTCTTTATTTTTCTGGGTTCATAAGAAGAGATAAAAATCATAGTCTTTGGCAGCTATGAAACACTACTTTTAATGTACACAGATCCCTCACTCTCCAATTTCTATTCCCTTTTACTTATTCCTCTCATAGACTAGTTTTTAAAATTTCGACAAAAGTCTGAGAGCAGATCAAGGAATGAAAATACTGTGAAAAAGACTTCTTTACAATTCTGCATGTTTACTCTATGCCAAGATTCTCATTTGGTCAAAGAAATTCAGTACCTACCCCTTCTTCATCTAGTCGGTCTGTGCATTTCAAGTTAGTATCAAGAATGACCTTCATGGTCTGAGTGTACCCACCCATGGACGCATGATGCAAAGCAGTCCAGCCATTGTGGTCACTGTTAAAGAGGTAAGAGAAGACATGCAAATACACTTACAGGTCAAATGTGGAAGGTGGCACCACTGAGCTCAGTGTAGCTTATGCTGATGGCAAAGCATGAGCTGAAACAACCCAACCTTTAATACAGATTTATAATATAGGAGGCAGTTTCAAGCATAGTAGCTGCAGCTTACTTACTTATAATTGTGATTCACATGTGTACTTCAGTGAAGTGCAAAAGATATAAGAATATCATCAAACTCTTGAGATTGGGGGAAAGTGTGTGTTCTCTATATTATTTTTCAAAGCCTCAATGGGTTTATAAATACAGTTTTCAATCATGTTTCCCTGAGCATTGTATCAGAAAGGTTTCCATAAGATTTTCATTATCTTTACGGTCAATAGTGATTACAGTTGTAAGGTAGTTAATATTGTTTCTAAGCATTTAGGTCTACACCCTGTTGTGTTATCAAAGTTGCTTATTTTTATTCACAGAAATTAAAGATACAAATATAGTGAAAGCTTGTCATATTGGTGATACTTGACCAAATACAATATAGAAAATATATCACACAATTAATTTTGGTACTCATAAGGTTACTTCAGTAGTGCTGTAATTAAGGAACAGCTATGGAGCTGGGTCTTCATGTGTCCCTTTTACAGGCCCGATGTTCTGTGCCCCTTAGAAGCAGGAATAAAATGGGCAAAGCCTTCAGTTCAAGGCTGTCACTCATGCACTGCTATTAGTGCTTGGATGAAGACACTGGCTGGTGATATTAATCCCGAAGTTTCACTAACTCACCAACACTTTGGGAAGCTGGAAGATATTGAACCTAAGTGTCTTAGGCTTTCTTTCCCTTTTATAAGGATGATATTCAGTTACTGCACAGATTTCATTATGCGTCATATTTCAACTTGGTTTTGTTAGCCATGTTAACTTTCCTTAAGTACTAGAGTTCAGTTGCACTAAGTCCAAGAGTACTTACTTTCCATGCTGCTTCTTTGTATCCCGCATCAATTAGAGTAAAGGGAAAACTCTTTGTGTTTTGTGGTTTCGTGTTTGTATGTGTGCAAATGTATACATACATGAACTCACACATACAAATATACCTCTGTATTTCCACAAGAAGATGAATGAAAGTCATAGAATACAAAGAAATATTTCAAAGGTTCTTAAAAACACGCTGGCCACAGCCACTTACTCTGCAGCAACAAGGTCAGTGATCTTACGCTTAACTTTGAGAATTATACTTCATTCCATGTTAGAGGTTGAGAAATTATGTATGTTTTGAAAATAAAATGAGATAGATTTTATACCATCATTTAAAATATTACAGAATAGTTTAAAATGCCCAAATTTAAGATATACACAATTCCATGAATTCATGCCTCACCTGAGAAATAAGGCCCCTTTCTTCAGGAGAAGTTGAACGACTTTATCATGTCCATTCTTTGCTGCCAGGTGGAGAGGGGTCATCCCATGGAGATCCCCTTCATTCAAAAGCCTCGTATCACTTATGTCTTGCAGAAGTCTCTGACATGTATTGATGCGCCCATAACTTGAAAAGGTCAGGTTCATATGTGTGAGATAAATACAAAACAGAAACAAACACACTCAAATATTGGAAGTCTGATCCTCACCTGGCTGCAAAATGCAGGGGTGACTTCTTATCTTTACTTTTGCTATGAATAGATACATTGAAGCCAAGGAGGTTATTTACAGAGACAGGGACCCCCTGCCTACAGGCATAATGGAGAGGTGTGCATCCATCATTGTCTTCATCCATCACCAGCTCTTTGATGTGTTGCATCTGTGAGAAAAGGAGTCTTTCAATACAACTGCATCAGTGTGGTAGGGTATATTTCATACTGTTCTGTAGCGTAGCATTTTCCAATCTATTGCAGACAAATATGAAAACAATCTAAAAACAGATAGAGGAAAACCCATAGGGATGAGTTCTCATGTTTCGTCCCCTATGCTTTAGGGTAAGCCAAACAAAACAGATGGGAGTCTTAAAAGTGGATTTACTTAATTTTTAAAAGAGATTAAATAAGAATATGAAAGGCAAACCAGGAGGTCAATCCATGTTATAAAACATTTACTTTTGTTTAAAAAAACATAAGCCCATGTGCATTTTGATTCTGTATTAAACACAATAACAGGATGAAAATCTACTTATTATAAGAAATAAGGCCCTCACATTTCAGATGTACTTAATAGCTAGGCAATAAATATTAGTTGGCTCATTAGCCATGATGCTGTTGTCAGTCAGTCAACATGTTGGGCAGTTTTCCTAACTCATGGTGAAACACTAGTAATTCACCTTGAGACTTGTCTTCTCCATTTACAAAGAATTCTCCGAGTGAAACAGTGAAGGGAAATGACTGATTATCAATGAGCCCTAGTTATAGATGAGAGAAGAAAATGCCTGTAACTTTAAAAACTCAGTCTGAATTATCATCAACTAATTATCATCATCCCCACCTTTAGGTGCAAATAAAGTATATTTCTGCTAAAGCAGTCTATTAAAATTCTAAAATGAGCTCTCATAATATAAGTGACAACAAAATCAGCTTATTCTTATTGAATATGACTTAGTTTACAATGCGTGGGCATAGAATACCTGCATAAACTCAGGCCGCAAATTTCTTAGTCCATAAGGCTGCTGCACAGTCAAATGCAAAAAGTTACGTCCAAGATGATCTTTTATGTCTACTTTGGCACCTTAAAAAAAGCACAATAGAAAAATAAAATCTGCTCATCAGTTTATAACATGGTCTTTGGTGATCCTTCCCAAATCTTTACCTTACAGTCAACTATAGTTAGGTGGAAAAAAATGAACATTTTTAAAATGAGTTTACTTTACTGTGTGTGTGACAGAGAGAGAGTGAGAGAGAGAGAGAGAGAGAGAGAGAGAGAGAGAGAGAGAGAGAGAGACTGTAATGCTTTATATTTCTAAGTGAATCCTCAAATTTTAAACATAAAATGAACAAAGAGCATCCCCTTTTGTCCCCATGGCACCAGGCTAGCCTGAAATGGAGACAGTGACACAGCTACACACATGTCTACTATGATAGAAAGCTCATAACATCTTCAGCCAGCTCCTGGTGTTTACCAGCTGCCTTATACATGTGATATGTTATTGCTATGAATTATCTTTCAATATTTTTTTACTGGACTGACATTATTTAAAAATCCTTTAGTAACCTTTGTGTGCACAGAGTATGTCCCAGTGCCTGACATGAGACAGCGGGTTAACATGATTATCTGAGCAGATGGGTCTGCTTCTGAGTGGTACCTTTACAGAGGAGCAAATTCACAATGTTCCAGGATGCAGAAGCTGTTGCTAAAATAAGTGGAGAGCGTCCTTCAGAATCAGTGCTGTTGATGTCTGCTCCCTAAAACAAAGCAAGTCACTTGGCGAGTAGAACGGGACTACAGAAAGCAGCAGCTGACTTTGCAATGCCTAACTAGAATACAATGTCCATTATTCCAGCACTCAATCTCAACTAATCATGGAATTACATGACATTTCTATAAAATTCAAATACCATTACATATCAAGATACTCTCTCATAAATTCAACAATAAAATTATTTCCCCATGTTAACTTCTTGATTAACATCTGTCAATAGATCAATTACTAACCAAGTCCTTAGAACAAAACCTTTTGATCTAAACACTATTTTAGTTCTCACCATAAGAAATATATTAATGCCTCTAATTTTGATTTTTTCCACATTTAGTGCTGTGTAATTTTTAAAGCATTAATAAGAAATCATCTACTTAAAATGCCTACAGTATTTGAAATATATAAAATGAGACAACTGAATTGAAATTATGGAGATGAAGGTTTAACTGAACATCATGTGAAAATTCACATTAAAAATGCTTTTTATTTGTATGTGTGTATTTTAAGGGACTATATTCCACAAGATAAGAAATAAAGAACCTTTAAAATTTCCAAGGATTAAATTCTCTATTTTAGGTAGATTAGTAGAAATTGCATAAACTTTGAGTCAGACATCTCCCTTTGCTCTTGTAGAGCATGACTTCGAGTAGCAGCAACAGCTTCATGGGAAGATGATGGCAATGGGTGAGGGTCAGCCATGACACCCCCAACAGCCCATCCTCAAGAAAGCACACATGGCACAAACACATGGCATCTGGTGAAGCTCTTCCATATACTTTTGTGTAAATGTCACACTTTCAGTAGCTCCAACACAGGAATTGCTAAATACTCTGAATGGAGCTTTGTGGGTTGTTCATGTGCGAACTAACAAACCCGCCAGCACACAATCATTCTTGTACAGGCTTGGGAAAATGCCAGTCAAAAGCTAGTCAATTCTGCTTCTTTAATGAAGAAGATCTCGGGCTTTTATTGGAGGCAAATCATAAACATATCTTTTGACCTCACTGTTTTTCATGGTTTGGAAGAGATGCTGTGGTAGTAGGGATAAAAACTTATTTTGGAAGATGAAAGAAACATAGGTGGCCTGTACATTTACCAGTGTCGATAAAGCATCAGTAGATTTGTCTATACCCACAGTCCTAAGAGGATCCTGCCATAGGCCCCCAAAGGAGCTTTCTTTTCAATAGACCCATAAGTTCTAAGCACAAAGCACATTGATAAGGATATAAAAATATATACTCCAGTTCTTCTAATGTCATAGGCTGGCTACTGTGCATCCACAGGAAAGACACTCTCTTGCAAATGTGATAATCAGCTTTCTGGAAGCTTTGGCTGCCAAACAACTGCCTGGAATTTCTTTGTACTACCTCATTAACAAGCCCTTAACTCTCACCTCACGTTCTTTTTTATATAAATTGTAATTAATAAGCAAAATTTTATGGCTATGATTTAGAATAACATTTCAAAATTGAATCGTATTTACTTGAGTCTGAGATAAAGATTAAAATAATTTTAATTTCCACAAATATTTTTATTAAATTTTAAATAGACAGATATGTTAACTGAGAACTTGTGGTTTACTTAAAATAAAACATCCATACTATAATATATAATGTTTCCAAGTGTAGTGTAAGTACTAGTTTAAGAAAACTAGAATAATTACCACTGATATTAGGTATTCTGCCAGGTCATGGTGATCAAATAACGAGGCTCTGAGAGAGAGAGAAAGGGAGAGAGAGAGAGAGAGAGAATATGAATTAAGATTTTATTCAAATAAGTATGAAAACCAAAGATGCTGTATTCAGAAACTGGACACAGAATAGTAAAATGTTATATCAAAGAATTCAGGCTCTGAGTAGGATATTTTAAAATATAATAAAAAATCAGGAAAAATAAAATACAACACAAAGTCACTTTGTCATGTTTTAATGAGCCCACTCTTTCCTATAAAATCATCATTCTGAAGTGAGTAGCAACATCTGCCTTTAATGGAGAACTGGTGGGCATCATTGTGACGGTAGGGATCAGGCAAGATGGGCCTAACTACATCTGTCACCTTTGGAAAGTCTCTGTCAGGAGGTTTGTGTGGGACTGTTCTTCAGCAAAACACTGAGGAAGCATCAGCTTTCCTGAGCTCTTGTGAAGACTGAACTTATTGTGCCTAGAACTAACAGAATTTTGGGGCTATCTTTGGCCAATCACAAGAAATATTAATAAATAAAATAACAGAAAGCTGCAGATACTCATTTAAACACCAATGTAATGCTGATGCCATTGATTTACGACTTGATGTTTTCTATTGAGTCCTACACTGTTCCTGTTTAAGGCCCTCAACTACTCTTGACTTTTGTATATACATAAATTTCAAAACATCCTTTTGAGTGTCAGAGAAAGTTCACTAAAAACAACACGGAGGCCTGATTTTCCTAACATAATTGCTTCTTAGCCATATTAAAATTCTAAAAGTATGTTAGGAGAAGCCACTGGATGTCAAAATTAACTGAATCAAAGAATTCTAAAGAATGCCCTACCCCACCCATTGATTCTAATAGGATGTGGACTGGTAACCCGCTTGGGTGTTCCCAAGCTCCTGAATGGCTGGCTCAATGGATCATTGACTTCTGTAAAGTTCCATTTACAATCTTATTTTGATTCCTCGGGTCTTTACAGATTCTAGATGAGACATAACATCGTGATTAATTCTCTTTTGACCTTTGTCCCTTTTGTGTTTGGCTTCAAGCCTGACTTATCTGAAAGTCCTATCACTGTGGCAGCTTGCTTTGATTTTAATTACATGATACATTTTTCCAATCTTGCCACTTTTGTTTCTATGTATCTTCACTAGTGGAGTGTGATATTTCTGTTGCTGAATCTTGTTTTATGATTCATCCTGTTGATGTCATTTGGCTGGTGGCTTTGATCTATAAATCAAGATTTTTCCCTGTTAGGTATGGTTTTCCACCTGACATTTTGTTAACTATCCAACAGTTTGTATGTTTTTAGAAAATTTCCAGCTTTCATTTATTAACTTTTGGAGGTCTTATTGGCTTTCTGTTCTGTGTGATTCTTTATCTTTCATGTACAGGTTTTATATAGAAATATCTTTTTCATGATAATAGCTATAATTTAAGCACTGCAAAAATATTTCCTATAGGAAATATATATATATTGAAGAATTCTTTCACTTTCTGATCATTTGAGAAGTATGATTCAACCATACAGCCTTTACTATCATAATGTCTGACTTCTTTTCTAGAAAAATATACTTAACATGTAAGCTACTTACCTGTGAAGCAGAGTCTCCTGATTGCCATCAACTGCATTCACAATATCACTGCTTCCATTATAGGATGAGATCATGAGCTTAACGATGTCAGTGGCTCCCTGGGTTGCAGCAAAATGGAGGGCCATGCATTTGGCATTCTATAAAGAGTGTTGATGTCAGCATTAGTGCTTAAATCCCAACTTACGGATTTAACACATATAAATTAATCAGTGAGTTTATTCTTCCCAGATCTAGGGATGTCAAAGCTGGTGATGAACTGTATTGTTTGATTTGCTAAAAACCATGAGGATGAAGACCTGTCTAGCAGGGGAACTCCCTAGCAACCTGAGTGCCCTTAGCATACACTTCTATTATTATCATTTGAATTCTATTCTTTGCTCAAGGAGGATGAATCTCTTTCATTGCTGAATCAGCTGAATGAAATGACTTTATATGAGCAAGGTCATTTCTATTTCAAACAATATGGAATCAATAGGAAAAAGCTTTATGGGATTAATAACCAATAAGCAACTTGTGCTTTGTTTTGAAAGAAGAAAGTGGCTGACCTAGACCACTATGGGGAAAAGTTCCACAAGTCTTTGCTTCTCATTAGGTCAGGACCCAGGTTCAGTCAAAA
The DNA here is from genome assembly GCF_978045245.1 of Mus caroli. Taxonomy (NCBI): domain Eukaryota; kingdom Metazoa; phylum Chordata; class Mammalia; order Rodentia; family Muridae; genus Mus; species Mus caroli. Next base: position 11,893,588 of record NW_028227256.1, read on the forward strand.
CTCTTATATACATATCACTAGAAGTAAATTAGGTGAGCCTTAGTTAAAACATACAAGTCTTAGGCTAAAACTACCACCCAAGACATTCATGATTGGGCTTTAGTGTCTTGTCTGGGAATATGAATGCTGTTGTCTTTGTGGTTAGGCCTTACTATAGCTCATGGCAGCTGAGTGGGATATACTCACTATCCACCTACTTTGCCACTTGCTCTTGAATATTGAAATTTATACAGTTAGAGAATATTTTCTTCCACGAGGACAAGGGAGCAACATTCATTTGTGCTATGTGCATTTCCAGTCTGACCACAGGACATTTGAGAAATAATGTGTGGAAGTTCTCACATCAGAGACCACATGGATGAAACACTTGCCTCCATCATGTCAATGTGTGCACCGTTGTCCAGGCACATCTTAATCATGTCCAAGTCTCCGCTTTGAACTGCTAGGTGGAGAGGGCTGGCTTTCTTGTGATTCACAAAATTAATGTGAGATTCCCTGCTGTAGCCGTTCTTTTCACCTTTAGAAGAATGCACCATTTAAGGTTAAAATAAGTGGATTTGTAAAGGGAAAGGACATGGAGAATTACGTGAAGGCCCATGTATAAATTCTACTATTTTTCAAATGAAGGTTATTTAAAGTTTTCTTAACCACAAACAATGTAGAAAGCATCAACTCACCATATACTAAGATTAATTCCATGCATTTTTTGGCACCTGAAAATGCTGCCTGGTGCACAGGGTAGTCTCCCCACTTATTTGATTTACACAGCTTAGCTCCTTTTTCTAACTGGAGAAAAAGTAGAGAAAATCAGTAAAATAAATTAAGTGATTGATGTGGACCAGAATATTGTGTCTTTAGCAGGCCGTCCCAACTTCGAGAGCATATGGGGAGACATGCAGAAGGCTCTCTGGGACATGCAGTCTAGGCAAGAAGTAACTTCAGAATTGGGCGAAGACAATGGGGACATTACATCTTATAAAGATGAAGATATTCCATGATACAAAAGATATCTACCTCAATCCCCAACCAAAATCAACATAACTTCTTCAATTTCATATGAAATACTTAATTTTAAAACTAGGCTATTTAATATTTTCAATTTTACAATAGCTGCTTACAGCTAGCACAAGTACCAAGTGTAATAAATGAGCACAATTTAGAAACCAACACTTCTAGTAAAGTCTTAAGGGCTATGAAGCACCATATTAAAATTTCAGAGACTGGAATCCTCTGACAGCCCTTCACTTCCTACAGTGTTTTATTGTCCTAAGTTGTTAATGCCCAATATTCATATAAAGCAAAACATTAATACATATTTACTTATATAACCATCAGGAAAGTTTTGCATATGTTTTTATTTCTGAAGAGCAGGCAAGCAGTGCAGAAACATTTGAAAAAGAGCTATTTGATGAAATTACAGAAGTGCCCTACCAAGAACAGAAGCCATCCCTGAGACAAGTACCTCCTTGGTGCATCACACCTGGGTGACTTTCCAGAGAGATGGCTGCTTTCTGACCTGTGACTTAACACAGCTAGGCAATTCAGGACTCTCCCTTGGAGAAAACCATAACAATATCAATCTTGGAAATGGAAGGGAAGTGTTTCTGTCCATGTTTAGTTTTTATCTTTGGCCACTTGAAAGCTCAGAATCAAAAGGCTTAATTATATTTTTTGAAATTTGATGTGTATGGGTGCTTTATCTGCATGCATGTCTGTGAGCCATGTGTGTGCCTGGTATGCACAGAGACCAGAAGAGGGCATTAGATTTCCTGGGATTACAGATGAGTGTAATCTATTATGTCAGTGGGAGTGGGAGGCAAACCTGGGTCCTCTGGAAGAACAGTGAGTACTCTTAGCCACTGAGCTGCCTCTTCAGCTCCAGGATCAAATGGTTTTGGTGTCATACAGGTTGTTATGTTTTGGTTTTATACTCTAGCCTGAATGCTGGACTAATCTTAATCCCTGACTATATTTTTTTTCTTGTGTCTTCTTTCATGCTCATTTTTACTCTTCTGTGTACAATCTAGGGTCCACATTGGATCCTAGAAGGATATCCTTGTAAGTTCTTTCGACCTATTTTCTGTATTCCATGTTTTGTTTAAATGACAATTTGTGTCCAATTCACAGAAAGAAAGCAACAGAATGTGATGATTCACAAACCAAAATCTGCAAAGCTTCACTGTTGTCTTTGGCACACGTGGACATCAAAGCCGTGTTCCCATTCTCTCCTTCTAAATTGATGTTAGTGGCCTTGTGCTCAGTCAACACCTGCACAAAATGAAGAAATCATTTTATAAAAACTAATCTACTGATTTTCAAATAGCGACATGTCTCTCAGGAGACTTGGTTGCCAAACATCATTTCTGACTCATCTTTTCCAATTCCTTTTCCATAAAAGATGTTATAAAATTTTATACACAGTAGCTATCAAATAAATTAACGATTTTCATGCTCACAATTAGTACAACTTTGAATTGTATATTAGGATATAGAATCACAATGGTAGATAATCATTTCCCTGAAAGGGCAGTCAGTGCTCTCAAGGATTTACATTAGCTGAGGTCTTCAGAAATAAATGTATGGAGACATTTGTGATATGTGGATTCAGGGAAGGGATCGAGATAGGAAAGATGTGAGCAAAGGAAGAGAGAAAGAGAGGAAGGGGAAATGACTTCTTTATCTCTAGTTAGGCAGGATGCCAGGGAGAACCCTATTCTCTTTAGCAGAGAAGCTGGGTTTATGTAGGCTTGCCTTCAGTATAAATTAACTTAAACTTGGTTTACAATTGAAGAAATTAGTATTCTGATTAAATGTCAATTAATCATTCTCATGAAGTTTAAGTAAAAGTCTGGTACCAGTTACTACCAGCTCATTATTGGCTAAGTCTACTGTCTGTCAACTAGGGTTAAGTCTCACATAAAAGGGCTGGTGAGATGGCTCAGTGGGTAAGAGCACCCGACTGCTCTTCCGAAGGTCCAGAGTTCAAATTCCAGCAACCACATGGTGGCTCACAACCATCTGACTCCCTCTTCTGGTGTATCTGAAGACAGCTACAGTGTACTTACATATAATAAATAAATAAATTTATTAAAAAAAAAAAAAGTCTCACATAAAAGTCAACTTTTGTGAGTACTGAGATTAGGCCACCCTTTCACATGCCCCAAGCTACTCCACATTAGGTGAAACAGTGATCTCTCACACAATTGCTTCCTTTGAGGGTCTCATCTTTACAAGTAGTATTTTCTCCCTTTTGAGAGAAAAGGATGACCATAGCCTTGATCAGACCTGTCGACTACTCTTTCTGTTTGGTACCACCCACCCATCACAGACTGATAGATTACTTATTCCTGGGAATAGAAAGGCAGCTGATCTTATCAAGGTGAATTGAGACTATAGGGGTACACAGGGGTATTAACTATATTAGGGAAGGACTTATCAGATGCCCAGACCAAGAGGAGAATCTAGCTCCCTTCCATGGACCTCACACGATGATGGGCACTTAACGCTGGACTGACATGGCCACACAACAATGTAGCACCTGATACCTGTGTGTGTATCAAGGACTGAGAAGCAGAGGATTCCTAACATCTCTAAAGCTTCAGCATGGCTTGGCCCTAGTTGATGCTGCCTGCCTGAGTTTATGGATGTCCACCCTTTCACCCATCTGGATCTAATCTGAACTTGCCATGTGCTGGACTAAGATTCTGCCTTTCACCTAGCAGTTTCACAAACTCTAGCTCAGCAACAGCTTCCTCCTAATACTGGCCTGGTTCATTGTCTTATTAATACAGATTCTCTCTGTGTCTGCCTCTGTCTTCCTATCCCTCTCTTTATAGATACATATAACACACATTTTAGAAACATTTTGAGGTTTGCTGCCACCTCTTTAACTTGTATTCATTGCATAATATGTAATAATAATAACATGAACATATAAACATAGTTATTACATACTGTATAATAGAGTTAAAATTTTAATTAAGATTGGAATAAAAGAACTGACTTTCTTCAAGCCAGTAGGTAAAGTCATGTGGTAAACTGCTTTCTTCTTGTGATAATACTATGATAAACATCAATATGAGTCTTTCTTTCTCAGCACTGGTAAATGAACCTAGTATCTCATGCTTGCAGGACATGTACAGCCACCAAGTCATTTCTTCTTCATTATTTGTTGATTTATTGTCACTGTTGATTCAGGGTCTCATTGCCCAGAACTGCCTTTATTTTGTAACAGTGCAGGAAAAACTTGAATTCACGATCCTTCTTCTTTAGCCTCTGTGCAGCTGGATTACAAACCTTCACCACTGCCCTAGCAGTTGAATTGGATGTGTTATTGCTGTTTGTTTGTGTGTTTATTCAGCTGGCTGTTTCCTGAAATTCTCCAGTTATTCAAAATAATCAACAGCTTCCTAGGAGAACTCTTTCCCAAGAGAGTGTTCCTACCTGACACCCTATCAATGAATTAGGTTACTAGTGAGTTCTGTTCATAGGAGAAACTTGAGCTGAAGTTTAGTGCATAAGGACAAACAGGAAAGTCTTTATAGGTGAAGGGAAATTAGGAGAAAACCCCTAAACACTTCAGGCACCTTCAGGCTCTATTCTTCAAATCTGGATTTGTATGCAAAGGAACCCACCAAGTCTATTACAAGCATTCTCCCCAATCTCATAGAACTGCCTGCAGATCACAGATCTGCAGCATGTGAGTGTTTGTACTATCATAAGCATGATCTTTCAAAGAGCTGAGTTAAATTCTCGATGGCAGTAGTCACAGAGAAAGCAACCGAACTATGCAACTAGTTCAAATCAGTCATGACCAGACATGTTCAGAAGCCCCCCAGGACTCTCCAGGATCCTTTGGTAAGAATCCAGGATCTCTAAGGAAAGGCTCAGTCAGCTGAGCTAGCCGAAGTTCTATGGACAAAGATCATCAAGAAATAAGGTCTTGCCCTAGCCCCTAGGGGAATAGTCCCAGAGAATATTGCGTATATAAGATTTTGAAGTGATTCAGAGGTGACTGGGTGTTTTTGTTTTTTTGTTTTTGTTTTTAACTTTATAACCACAAACAATGGTGGGTATTCTAGAGAAAAACTGGTAAATCAAACAGTGAAAATGCCTTTTGCACTGGGAAAGGTTGAGTAGGTAGAGGCTAGACCATGAGCATGTCTAGAGAAGTAAGCTGGGACAGAATTGCTGTCCATAAGCAAACTTCCTCCTGCTGTCATGAGCCATGGTATTTAAGAACACTGAAAACATGGCTATTGTTGGTAAAACAAAGACCATAAGGTACACACAATCGATCATGCCCTAGCTTTCTTTTTAGCTTTGTATCACTTAGGACAACTAGCTTTTTGTTGTCATTTTTGCTTCTATCATACATTGATTGTGCAAATTAGTTATGGGCTTTATTTCTGAACTTCTATGATTGGTCTGAAGAGTTTTCCAATTAACTGTAGCTCTTTCAACTACTACCTGCCTGCAAATTCCCAAATCATGATTTTAAAGCCAAAATAAATTAAGTTAATGAGCATTTATGGATGAAAAGGGCCTTCAGAGAAAGCACTAAGGCTCCTTGGGGAAATGCATGACACCAGTGAGCAGTGACTGTGAGCACTAATGACCCAGCAGTATAGATGAAAGAAACCCTGGCCTGGTGCATAATAATGATGGTGCACAAAGGTATTAGGAAGAAGGCAAGCAGCCTGTTTCCATGGACACTTTCCAAGACCTTCTCATTCATTATTCCATTTCATTCAAATAACCACCATTTACCAGGACAGCATTAAAACTATAATTTTGTTCAGATAAAAATATATTACATTGTCTTATCTCAAAAGGAGGGCACATCAACACTTAACAACAGTGTCATGCCATAAAAATTAAGGTGTATTTCAAACCCAAAGCACAGAGGTAAGATGAAAGGGGCTCCATTTATCTCTACTTGCTAGAATCCAGACATTTCCAACAGCTGAGAGTAAATTTTTTTGTGACAAAGGGAACTTGGAACTCTGTTTTGTGATTATTGACAATTGGCTTGGGGGTGGGTTAACACATTAGCTAAAGCTCATCACTTCCAGTAGAGTTTCCACAGGAAAACCGATTATTAAGTTCTAAATAGCCTAACTTGAAAATGACTTTCTAGAATAATGGTTTTCAACCTTACCAATTTTGTGACCCTTTTAATACAGTTCCTCATGTTGTGGTGACCCTGAACCATACAATTATTTTGTTACTATCTCATAATTGTAATTTTGCTACTGTTGTGATATATAATGCAATTATCTGGAATGCATGATATCTGATACGCGACTTGTGAATAAAACATTCAACCTCAAGGGGATTGGAACCACTGTTCTAGAACATAATCCATTTGTAATCGGCATTCCTCTTTGAGGAAGCAGATAGACTTTCCAGTGTGCCTATGAATCTATGAGTTATAGTTGAAAAGCTGTGGGATAAGACCTACCCTTTAAATATTTACCAGGGACTCCTCTAGTTGAGGAAGTTCAAGCCTTGAAAAACAAACAAAAAGTAAAATAAAATTCCCCCATATGACCTGTATCTGATGTTTATCTGTCTTTTGAGAGGCTGTCCATCTAACAAAACTGACCAATCACAACTACAGATTCTGCCTTCACTAAAAGTCTAATCATCTTTTGCATTTCAGTCACAAAATCTAGGAGCTCTAAGCGGCAAGGGGTAGAGCTGTAAAGAGTTGCTCCGTGTCAGGCAAGTTATTCAACTATCTCTGTGCTTCTTCCTCAGCTAGGAAGTAGAGATGCTAAGATGTAAGTCTCAACTTACACTTTTTAAATGGTAACTTAATAAAGTCCCACAGCTCTTTTTAAAAATACCTGATAAAGTAAAACTCATGAAAAGCTAACTCTGGTTACTATGACAGTGGTTATCACCATCTTCCTCATCAGTGCTACCCATCATCATCTTCCCCATTGCCGTCATATCGTCACTACCACCACCATCATTTGGCGAGAAATAAACATAATAGTTATGTTTCATTTGCCATGACATGGCACTTGAAGTCAGTCACTCTGAAACAGTAAGTGAGTCAGATGTGGATTCTGGCCCAGCTCCACGGTCAGCCTCACTGTGATGGCCAGCAGGCTCACCTTGATCACTTCGTTGTACATGCCATGCACAGCTATGTGAAGGGGTGACATCATGTTTCTATTTCGGAGGTTTGGATTTGCTCCTTGGCTGAGAAGAAACTTTACACTTTCAACTTGATTTTTTTCTGCAGCACAGTGCAGTGGGGTATTTCCATAACCATCCATTATATTCAGCACTAAAGAAATAACAAAATATGTATTAAATGTTGTTTGGGATTTACTTAATACATTCTGAAGAACTACCCACTCCAAACCTCAGAGTCAAGTGCTTATAAAACCAGGTACACTTTCTTGAACTATAGAAATAGGATGTAGTTTTAGCTTCAGAATTACCCAATGGACACCATTTGAGACCAGGTGAAAGTACCTATAGATCCAAAAACTGGGTTAATTTTTTACATAGTATTTATAGAAACAGATCCTTTTGTTACTATACTTTTAATCTGCATATTAATTTCATAGTTGTTCTATAATGCTGAGATTACATTATAGCAGATCATAATTAGGTTCCATGTGAGTTATATTTACTTAAGCTTGCAATTGCCTAAAAGATAACCCCCAAGACATGTGGTGCTATTTGCCTTGTGATTGTTGCATAAAAATAGGATGCCCTTTGTCCTGCATTGCTCTGCAGCTGTGATAAGGTAGAATTGGCAATATATTACTAAGTCCAAAGAAAAAGAAAAATACTCACACATGAATCATACCTGGGAGCCATCGACAGTAGTGGGAACCATAAGTCAGCCAACATTCCTGTTCTCTCTCTTTTAAAAATTGCTTTCACTACTCTTTTCATTCATCCAAGTTCTTATTTCTCAGCCTAACACCCACACCCCCCCCACACACATGCATCTTAGCCCTCCCCCATTCTGTTTAAGCAAGATAGTAATTCTATTCAGCATCAAACAATTAGGCAACTTCATTCAGTAGCATACTACTTGAAAAAGACTTTCATCTTGAGCACTTTTCATAACTGCTCTCCCTGTAAACACAGGGGCTTTCTAATGCAAGACTTTCCTGTGACCTCATTTCTGTTTGATGCCTTTGTACCAACAGATCACCTTACTTATCATCACAGTGACTGCTCTACTGGCTGTGTCCCAGTTCTCTCTTACCCTCTCCACACTTAATCTTAGCCAAAAGGCCAAGAAGTGATTCTCTTGCCCACTCTACTTCTGCCATCTGTCTCTTGCAGTCAGCCCCCTTAGCTACTTTTTACTAGAAATCTCTGGTCTCTTAAACTATGTCCATTTATTCCCTCAGGCTCATCCACTGATTAGGCAAGGACTAGAGGGCGGGTCCTTCCTCTCAGGTCTGATTGTGCATGCAGCCAAGATATGCAAACTCAGAGTAACCGAATCTCACACCCTCACACTGACACTGTTCCTCTTTGATATGGCTGGTCATGCTGTTCACCTAATCTCCTAAAGTAGAACTAACAAATCTAGCTCAGCTCGCCAGAAATGCTCTTCATATTCAGTCTACCCATAAGCACCATTGGCACCACATATACAAATTTGCTGGTGGTTCACAAATCTAAGAGGATGATGCCATTATGAATCCTCACGGCAACACTCGGTTACCTTCACACGAAGAACCATTGATGATCAGTTCCATCAGTTCAACTTGACCTTCTGCTGCTGCGTGATGCAAAGGACAGAGATTTTCATCCTCATATTTGCTTAGTTTTCTTCGGTTCTTGATGAAGTCTTCTAATCTACACATATCTCCTTCAATGTCCACCTAGAGGAACATGTAAAGGGTGTTACCTAAAACGAGTATGTGTAAAACTTAAAAATATAAAGTTAGTCATCTAATAGACTTATATTTTACAATTGTTCATTACAGTCACACTTACAGCAAATACCTCCCTTAAAGAGCACGATACATAACGACATAAAGTAGGCAAATGTCTATGCATTGATAAATAAATTAAATATATGGTTTGTTTTCCTGACCATTATCTTACATCTGTCTTGGAAATAAAGGCTTCAAGAAAAGTTTTGAAGGACTTTTACAAAATGTGCTCTAAGAAATAATATAATAAAAAACAGGGACCTTAGCTAGGCAGTGGCATGCCTTTAATCCCAGCACTTGGGAGGTAGAGACAGGTAGACTTCTGAGTTCAAGGCCAGCCTGGTCTACAGAGTGAGTTCCAGAACAGCCAGGGCTATACAGAGAATACTTATCTCAAAACAAAACAAAACAAAACAAACAACAACAACAAAAAAGCAAAAACAAACAAAACAAGGGCCTCTGCTTTGCTGGGTGAAATGCATTTATTTCCGGTAGAACAGGGGAGTGTCAATTAAGAGAAGGGCAGAAAATGACCAAAGCATGCATGTGTGGAAATGGTATTTGAAAGCTCTTGCCTTGTACAGTTAATAGACACTTGAGGAAACTAGTAAGAAGGGAAGGTTCTTTGAATGTGAGGGTTACTAAATCTAAAAATCTAAAATAGTTTTTGCCCTTCCTGCCAGCAGTCAGTCTTCACCTAACTGCCCCTTATACACTGAAGCCAGGATCATCCTGACAGAGTGTCCCCTTGTTCAAGCATCTAAGACAGCTGCCTACTCTTGAAAGTGAGCACTTCCTGAGAAAACTAATTAAATAATTTTCAATTAATATCCATAATGCAATAAGCAATTTCCGTGTTCAGCTATTTAAAAGTTGCAAACAATTGCCTTACACACAGGAAATGAAGAAGTCTCAAAATCAATAATTACAGAAGTATTTAATTACTTTCCAATTGCTTGATGAGATTTCTGATCACAGTTGCATCTAGAATTACTAATGGATTTAGAAGTAAATGGCTAGGTATTACCATCCAGCCTTCTGTAGTACTCCAAATGCTTCTTCCTGGAAGCTATGCTTCAATAGGACCAAATCCTCCTCTACTGCAACTTCTCACTCTCTAGCATCCACCATGCAGAGCGGACCCAGGATGTTCGGTAGCTGACACTGTGACTGCAGATGGACGCTGTGAGAGTTTTTAGGCTCTTACTTACTTGATTGCTTTTGTGTTTTTAAGTCAGGGTGTCAGATAGCCCAGGCTTGCCTCAGTCTTGCCGTTATGGCTCAGGATGGCACTACACCCCTGGTCTCCCTAGAATTGAGACTGTAAGTATAAGCCACCACCCTGGGAATGATTTTAGGTTTTATCCACTTCACTTTCTAATCCAACACACAGTTGCTGTAGCTCACAAAGCAGGTCCTTTCCATACAGTATTCAAGCTCAAATGGATTCTAAAACAAAACATTGAGAAATGCTCTGGGTCTCTCCTCCTCTTTCATTCTATGCGGGATGACATTAGCTGTGCTCAACATCTGCTACACATATTCATGCTTCACTTTCCAGGATATAGTCCTATATGTAATATTTTTCTAGGGAGGAATGAAAGATAGAAGCTTTCACACAGAACATAGAGGAACATAGAGATTTTTGTTTTCCTAAAAGACAGACTCTCAGGTGTCTGCAGGGTTGGATTCAAACTTGCTATATGTCTAAGGTTGACCTTGAACTTCTGATTGCCCCATTTCTACTTCTTCAGTGCTAGAATTTCAGGTGTGCACAACCACTCAAGTTCATTCCATGTTGGGATTCAAACCCATGTCTATATCCATGCTAGGCAAGTACTCTGTTAGCTGAGCAGCCCTTCTTTTGTACATACTAGGCTATTTGGCCTTTTAGTTTCCTAGAAGCTTAAATACACAAAACAGTAAGAATTCACAGAACTCCACTGCAGTTCTTGGGTAGCCTCAAGATTCAAATTATTTAGCATTTTACCTTCCAGATTTACAAACACACAACCAACTAAAGTATTTTCAATCCTACTTAGAAGCAGGAACAAAATAATCACAGGAATTAGAGGGAGGGACCTGGGAGAAAGAAAGGAGAGGGAAGAAAAAATGGGGCAGGATCAGGTGTGGGAGGAGACTGGGGGAGGGAGGGAGATGTACAGAGGGTCAGGAAATTGAACAGAGGTGTGTAGTAGTGGGGCATGTGTAACTGGGGGTAGCCACCAGAAAGTCCCAGACACCAGGAAAGCAAGAGGCTCTCAGGACCCAAAAGGATGGCTAATAGCCAATAAAGGGGAGAGAGAACCTGTAGAGACCAGATCCAGAGGTTAAGCACAGCCACCAGTTGAGTTGTAGAACCATCCACCCATCTTAAGAATATTAATCCAGAATTGCTCCTGTCTAAAGGAAATGCAGGAACAAAGAGTCAAGGAGATTGAAGGAAAGGCCATCGGAGACTGCCCCACATAGGGATCCATCCCATCTGCAGACACCAAACCCCAACACTATTGCTGATTCCAAGAAGTGCTTGCTGACAAGAGCCTAATATAGTTGTCCCATGAGAGGCTCTGTCAGAGCCTGACCAATACAGGTGTGGATGCTGGCAGCCAACCATTGGATTGAGCACCAGGGACTCCAAAGGACGAATTAGGGGAAGGACTGAAGGATCTGAAGGGGTTTGCAACCCCATAGGAAGAACAATATCAACCATCCAGACACACACCCCCTCCAGAGATCCCAGGGACTAAACCACCAACTAAAGAGTATAAGTGGAGAGATCCATGGCTCCAGCTGCATATGTAGCACAGGATTTCCTTATCTGGCTTCAATGAGAGGGGAGGCTCTTGGTCCTGTGGAGGCTTGATGCCCCAGCATAGTGAGAGCTGGTAAGGTGGGAGTGAGTGGGTTGGGTAATACCCTCATAGAAGCAGGGGGTGGGGAATTGGATAGGGGGGTTGCAGAGCAGAAACTGTGAAGAGGGATAACATTTGAAATGTAAGTAAATAAAATAACCAATTAAAAAAAAAACAAATTTTTTCTCAATAGCTACGTCACTGCAAAGACCCAAACCAAAATGCTTTACAAGGCAGTAGCTTTGCATAGAACCAAGGCAGCATAATACACTTTTATTTTTCCCCAAACCACAGAAATAGCCCCCCAAAGATCAAGAAAATTGTTTGAATTCCCCTATGACTATGACTGGTCACCTTTGTCATGGAAGATAGCTTTCAAAATCTGAATTGTTATTTTAAAGGAAACTACAACCCTTCTCACTATTGTGAAGAAAGCTATTTGATATAGCAGAGATAAATTTAGAATATTACTATTAACTCATTAAAAATGAGGACAGAATAAATTAAAATCACTAAATTTCCAACTTTGATTTTTATTTCTCTTGTCTCAGAATAGAACTTAAAATAAAACTTCCCTTATGTTGGCAGGGACAAAAATGTGTCACTTTCTAAGCAAAAACAATTCCAACTTCCCCTAGTGGCTATGGGATAGGACTGAGGCATCCAGTCACTCTCAGAGTTACACATATTCAATAATGAAACTGAAATTCTTCAAGAATTAGGACCTCACCTTTAATGCCCTGCCTTAGCAAAGAAAGTGCTCACCTAAATCAATTTGAAAGCATTTTAGCACTTGTACTTGATATTCTCTAGATAGTAACTACCCATCACCAGTCCCCAAAAGAGCAGTTTACAAGTCTGTTCAAGGGGAGGTAGTTGACATAAACCCTCCACACTCTCTAGAGGAAGGACTAGGTTTAGAAGTGCAGAAGATACTATTGACTTCATGGTGATAAAACAGGCTGCAAACATGTCACATGGGCTCATAAAAGGTGTTGCACTGTCTCTGTTCAGAACCTGACATGCCACCAGGCATTAAGAAAATGTCTTAAGACAGGCCTGATATGTCCATAGGTAAATTATTGCCTTGTGGTATACTTTTTTATTTTGGGGTTTGTGATGGTATGTATGTATGTATATATTTATTTTTATATATGCAGATTTTCAAATCTGGAAAGCACACTAAAAATTCATCTTAATATCAGTGCTATTCCAGAACTGCCATGTGGTTTCATTATTTCTTTCTGTTTTACATATTTAACCCTCTGGTGGATTAACACATAAATTTAGTCAGTTTAGTAGCTTCTGATCTGAATAATCCCTAAGCTCTTGAATTCTGAGTTCTGTGACTATATTCAAGACAACAGGCTCTAGATCATTTTTAGAGAAGTTAGTTCTAAATTAAGCCCTTCAAATTAGAGATTTCAGACCCATCTGCTTTAGTTTGCTTGAATAAAATTTGTCTAATCAGAATAAGATCCAAAAGGAAAGAGAACCAAGATAAAAGTATAGTTAAATCCCAAAATACCATTAAAAAGTATTAACTTGGGTTAATTTCTTGACTTAATCAATAAAACTAAAGATACTAAAGTTTCTTCCACAAATTTGTATAAAACAACTTACATGAGGGATTTTTTTTTTCAAATTAAGATTTGAAAAAAAAAATCGAAGAAATTTCTTTCTGTCCCACATTAAATTATAACGATTTCATCCTAGTATTGAAATTCACTCATCATGTGGTTCTTCCTACTATAGCAAATGCCGTGGTTAATATGCTAAGCTGATGTGGGACGGACACCTGTGTTAAATCTGGGGGTGTCCAGGTTTGTGTGAGGTAGGATGCATTTGACTCACATTCGCAGTGTTATCTACATAGAAAGCAGTTGGATAATGTCTGCCAGACCTAAAGCTATGCATACCTCTCACCTCTGTTAGGACCAAGCTACCAATAGACACCCAAACTGAGAGCACATTTACAGTCATAGATTAAAAACATCGAAGCTAAATAAAATAGAAAACACACCCAACAAACAAAAATGACCTAAGTGTGTATCAGTACATAGGTAGCTAAATAAATCATGATGTAGTCCACATAATGAAATGCTGTGAAGTGGTTATTTTAAAAAAGAGGTAAATTTCCAAGTACTGAATTGAAATGTATTCTAATAATTTACTTCCTGTGTGAATCAAAGCAAGAGCTCTGTAAGCTCATATTTTTGTAAGTTAAAGAAAGCTCTATGAAAGTTTGTGCTTGCACAAGCATTTCGTTTTCCTCAAAAAAAAAATAAAAAAAATAAGGTTAACATGGTTCTGTGGTGCAGAAGAATCGTCAGAGGGGATTGAGAAGCCATGGTTAATAGTACCTTGCCATTTCATGAAAGCCCTTCCCTTCTTACTATCTCAAGGCTAATGATTTTCTAGGCGTCCAATAGCCTGCCTCTACCCTTCAGAGCGGCCGCAGCATCAGCATCAAATAGATAGTGAGTGCGACTTTCTTATAGGTCAGAACATTCATAGAACTGAGAGCTAGAAGCCCCCATTACAGCGGACCTCCCTTTCTCACTAGGTATCTCCTTGTGGAGTCCCCAATAAGGCTTGCTGCAGGGCTTTGACTCCTTGTCTCCAATAGACATCGTTTTGAAGTGCTGAGTTCTCTTTTTCACTTTTAGATAAAAATGCTTCTCCATTCCAACACACTTGTTGGATCGCTGAGTACCAGATTCTCAGCTGCAGCAGTTCCACTTCAGTTCAAACGAAAAATCTACTTAAACGTTGAAAAGGAACTTCACACACTCCAAATTTATCCTGGCTTTTTTTGGATTTCAATTCTGTAAAACTTCAAAAGTACTTCAGGGCAACATCTTCTTTGGCACCAATCCATCCCCTGGCAAGATGGAGTTATGCAAACAAGAAAGCAAAATAGAGGACCACAGGTAGCAGTTACAGGTGCTGTGTACCCTGATACTGTCTCCTGCCATTTCCCTGTTCAATGCTTCATAAACTTGAGTGTGAAAGCAGCAGAATACTGAACGAAAGGAAATTTCTAGCCTCCCACCTTTCACAATGCCCCAGCATGCTCCAGACCACCGATTCCCCAGTACCTTAAAGGATTCCTTGGAGCAGTCCATGTCTTCCCCGACGCCGCGATAGACAACGCCCTGGACCTCCTTCCTTTCCTCCGGGCGCAGAATCCTCCTCAAGCCGCGCTTCATTGACTCCACCTGGACGCCGGCTGGCGCAGCAGCTCTCCACAAGGCGGCACCTAGGGACAGGGCACCGGAAGCTGGAGCCGGACTTGGGACCTACAACTAAACTCTGCTGGAGAGATCCCTGCAGCTAAAGCCCCATTCTGCCTGCAGGGTAGGAGGGAACTTTTGCAAAGAGTTTTCCGAGCCTGGGCTACTTGTAGAGGAAGTAGCAGGCGGGGCTCTGGAGACAAAATCGAACCTAGTGGGCATCTGCCCCAGACTCTCTCCCCTTTGGGGAAATCACAGAGGAATTGCAAATTGAAGCAGATTCAGCAAATTTGTTAAAATAAAAACAACCCCTCTTAGTGGCCAGGGAGGCAGGAGTGGACAAGAGAGAAAGGTCTAGGTAGGACGAGAGAATATAATCTGGAATTTTTAGTAAAATCTTCCCCCATTTGGACGTCCAGAAGTTCGACTGAGAATATAGCTCAGACTGTGAAGTGCTTACCCAACCTTCAGGAAGTCCTGCGCACCATCTCCATTACATAAAACCAGGCATAATAATGTGATCCCACTAGCAATCCAAGAGGCTGTAAGCCTGTACTTGGGACGTGGGGCTAGAAAGATCTGAAATCCAAGGTCATCCTGGACTGCGTGGCAAGTTTGAGTTCAGCCTGGACTACATGAGATTGGCTCAATAAGACAAAATCCCTAGGGCTGTTCTGCCCCTGCCCACCTCCCGGGAGGTTAGGGTGAGGGTGCTCTTGAATTATCAGAAAGTATGATTTTCAGCAAATTTTCTCTTCCCAGTTGTCAGGATGAAGTGAATACCTCTTGGAATTGGGACTAGACAGAGTCGCTTTGTATCTCAGACCGCATTTCCTGTAGATAAAAGTATTCATCTGCCTTATGCCTTGACGTTTAAGATAGTTAATAAAACGGTTATTTTTCATTATAGCAGGTTAAATAGAAGCTACAGTTTATCTGTGGAGGGTTTGCTGGCAGCATTGTTTGAGGGCTTTATCTTTCTGAGTCTCCCCTGAATTCACATCTCCACAGCATAGGTGTATACTATGGACAAAGACGGGTATTCTGCTCCATCCAATAGTCCTGCAGCTAGCCATGAGGCTAGACACAGCACAGGGAGTCTGTGCAACTGCGGCTGCTGTTTGCCCTTGGTGAGATCGCAAATGGGTTGAGTTTGCAAAGAACAAAATTTTGGTTTACCAAACTGAGCCATTTTAAGGTTCTAGAGTATTCGATTCACACGTAACACAGATCACCACCACCAAACCCTAAAACCCACAAAAAACAGGGACACAACACTGGGCTGCATCCAGGAAAGTGTGGAGAATTGACCTAGGAATTACATCGGGCTGAATTTAGGAATGAGTCTAATGTGCTGATTGACATCGAGGAATCATGAAAAGGCCTGCTGTGCAAATCTTCTCATTGATACAGTAAGCTGTGATCAATGGAACCCCCGCAGTGGGGATGATGTTGAGTGTAACACCAGTACCTGAGAGGAGATAGCTGGAAAATTTGAGTGGAGAATGCAGATATTGAAGTTTTCCACTCTCAACTTTCTTCACACTAACAGGTAGCACGGGAGAGACGGGCTCCGTGTAAGGGAGGTGATTGAAGTAATTCCTATGAGAAATCTACCTGAAGAAAGGAAAGGTTACGCGTAGCCGTCCCACTCACTGGACGGCCGAGAATGTCTGCGTGTGAAAGACTGTGATCAGTTGCTTTCTCCCAAAGAGAACTAAGGGATGTATCACAGTGGTTTCCTTTGTTTTAACTTAACGGAGGTTGGGGCAATAGAGGGCTTTTAATTAAGAATGTGGAGCCAGGGAACAGTCACTACAGAGTGGGGCTGGGAAAATGTTTACCAGCAGCAGGTTACTCCAAAGTGTGGGTCCTTACCAGCGTGTCCTTTCCTGGTTTAGTACTGAAAAATAGATGGTTAACTTTGTAGGACTGGCCATATCTTTCTATCTGCTATGAAAGCACAGAAATCGAAATGCACATTAATTTTCCCTCTATCTTCTGCAGCACTTCATCAATTTGTGCCTTTTTCAGTTGGGAATTTCTATAGCTATTTCTTCCTAATTGTTACATTATTTCCTGCCTCGCCAACAAAAGAAGTCTTTTTCATAAATGGTTTGGTTTTTTTTTTCCTACAAAATACTGAACTTTTTAAGATGTATAATGCAGTCAGAATAAGACATTAGCTGACCACTTACAATTAGAATCTTATTTCCTTTGAAATTTAATTATTGATAGTATAAATAAGTAAAATAATTTCACCAGGGATAATCTCAAAATAATTCTAGTTATTAGAGGGAAAAATCTTTGTAGATGTTTCTAGAAGGTGTACTTTTTTATCAAATTATGTTTTGACATGAAGTAATCATGTATTTGAGAAAGAAAAACAAATGATTTTACTTAAAATCTCAAGGAAACTATGGATATTGCAAGTGATAAAAAATTAAAACCAAAAACAAAATTATACAAAGTTCTTTATTTTGTTCCAACAAAGATGCCAATCAATTATAAAACTTGATTTATATTTTTAGTCATTATTTCAAGTATAGTGTTGTTAGTACCCATAATTGAAGGTAAAACTGACCATTTTAGTTTAAACAAAATAAACATTGTTGAATATATATGTATAGTTTGATTAATTTTAATAAATATGTATGATTATGTAACACTCTGTACTCCAGTTTTAGAAAATTTCCATTAATTTAAAAAATCCATATGTCCAAAAGCAGAAAAACCAACCTGGACCTATTTATATCCTATAGTTTCTATCTTTTAAAATTGTGCCTTTTCTAGAAATTTCAGATACATGGGGACACACTACAGGAGGCTTTCTCCGTCGCTTCTGCTTAGGTTTCACAAGCGTAGCTGTGTATCTGCAGTCTCTTCATTTGCATTTTTAGTTGTATCTTATTGTGTGGCTATATCTTACTCTTTGTTATTGCCTTAGTCAGGGTTTCTATACCTGCACAAACATCATGACCAAGAAGCAAGCTGGTGAGGAAAGGGTTTATTCAGCTTACACTTCCATACTGCTGTTCATCACCAAGGAAGTCAGGACTGGAACTCAAGCAGGTCAGGAAGCAGGAGCTGATGCAGAGACCATGGATGGATGTTCTTTACTGGCTTGCTTCCCCTGGCTTGCTCAGCCTGCTCTCTTATAAAACCAAGACTACCAGCCCAGAGATGGCACCACCCACAAAAGGACCTCCCCCCTTGATCACTAACTGAGAAAATGCCTTACAGCTGGATCTCATGGAAGCATTTCCTCAACTGAAGCTCCTTTCTCTGTGATAACTCCAGCTGTGTCAAGTTGACACAAAACTAGTTACAGTTACAGTACAGTTATCTATTGAGCAGTTAATGCTCACTTGATTATTTTCTGTTTTGATTTGTCATAAATAGTGACTCTTCAAATATCACTGTGCAGACCCTCTTATAGATGACATTTTCACTGACTCGGTTAGATGTATAGTAATGAAATTATCTGTTTGTATGGCTTATCTTCAGTCTCGTATGAAGTTGCTGAGCCACTTTATGTACCTTCTAGCACTGAGGAAATAGTCCAGTCACTCCCTGTCCTCAAAACTTAGCACTGCCAACCTTTAGTATAGTTATTTCAGTAGCATAGACTATGGTGGCATCTCATTGGCTTTAATTATCATTTTACAAGTGGGTTTTAATACTGCCCATGCTATAACATATTTATTTGCCATTCATTTGTCTGTTTGATAAAATGCTTAGTAAACATGTTCCTGTTTTAAAAATGTTGCCTTATTATTGAGTAATAGAAGTTTTATTCTATATATGACTTATACCAGATAAATGTTTTAATTTGTTTTCAGAATATGTGGCCTTTTATTTTCTGTGATATTTTCTGAATATCAAAATTTTAAATTGTGATAAAATTATAATTAGTGAGGTTTCAGTGCATCTTGCTTTGTCGTATATAAAAATGTTTGCCTATGCTAAGATTCCAAGTTTTCTGTAATAATTTCTTCTGGAAGTAGATATAGTTTTAGTCCTGTCATAGATCCATTTTGAGATCATTTTTAATTTGGTGTATGACCAAGGCCTACTTTTTAAAAAAAAGCACAATTGTTACAATTTGCTAAAAAGCAAGCAAACAAACAAAAAGAAAAATCAAAAAGCAAACCAGACCAAATTTACACTTACTTAAAATTTCCTAGAAAATATTGTTGAAATTAGTTGATCATAATTTTATGGTTTATTTCTATCCTATTGAGTTGTAAGCAACAATAGGTCTGTATCTAAGCCAGTAGCACATTGTAGCTTCATAATAATAAAATGTGAAACTAGATGACCTGAATCATCCAAATGTGTTCTTCATTTTCCATTCAGTTTGAGGTATTCTAAGTCTTTCATGTTTTCATACAAAATTTAAGATCAATTTCTAATTGCTATTTAAAAAGCATGCTAGATTTTTTACAGTGATTATATTTGAATTCATATGTTTGGATATTTAGTATTCTGTGCAGGAAATGTCCCCATATGCCCAGTTATAACTCAAACTCACACCCACAGGTTTTAGTTTTGTATGGGTTGGTCACAAACATTTCTGTTAATATGTTTCTAAATTTTTTTTTAGTTTTGAATAATTTGGAGTGGAATTGTTATTTCACTTTACATTGAGATGGTCTAAACTCATTTTAGAGAAATGAAATTGAATTTTCACATAGTCTTCATTACACATCACAAATCTTGTAAATTGATCTTGTAGTTTCTCTTTTAAAATCACATAGAAATGTTTCCATATAAATGGCATCAAAGAGCCAGTGAGGGTAAAGGTGATCACCTTAAGAGTCTTAATGATCTGAATTAGCCATGCACAGATCCCATTACAGAAGCATCCACATGTGTACACGCGCACCCGATGATGATTGAGACGCATTTGCCTGAGCTATGGATGATGCCTCACACCTGTGATTAATTAGATCCTCAGGACACTGAGGCAACAGGTTTGGTATGATGAGGCCAGGTTTGGATGCATAGGGAGTTCAAGGCCAGTCTGAATTTCATAGTGAGATCCTGCTTATAAAAATAAAACAAACAAACGATAACAAGCCATCATGTCTTATGAGGATATTATACTTTCAAACTCCCTGATTGACCTCCACACTTGAATAGAAGAAGTATGGAGAATGGACATGATAGTTTGTTTTTCAATCTTAGAGGGAAAGTTTTTACCTTTAAATATAATAGTAGAATTTACATATATGTTTTTTAAGACAATAGAAAATTTCAGAAACAATTCATAAGTGTGTACTATTCTATATGGTGTAGTGAAATATTACATCTCCCGGCTCCTTCCCACCCTGTATGTGAAACAGCTTCTTCTTAGTGTATCCAAAATATAAAGTCACTGTGCTATTCAGTTACTGCATTACAAGGTCACCTTATTCTAAATAACCTGTATTTTATACATTGAGGCTTCTCCAAAGCATAAGGATACTGATGATAGCAATTCAGATATCCAAAATAACATATGTAGCAAGTTTCCTTTAAATAAAAGGAAGGAAGGAAGGAAGGCAGAAATGAATGGAGAAAGGAAGGAAAGAAGGGAGGTAGGCAAAGAGGGTGGGATGGAAGGAGAAGAGAGGTAAGAAGGAAAAATGATAAGGAAGGGAGAGAGAGGGAGAGAAAGTTTTTGACTTAGTGAAACAAAAAATACAACCAAATACTTGTATGCCAAGAACTGTGCTATGAATAATTTTTCTATCTATGAAATTCTTAAGAATAAAAAGAAAAATTATGGTTGTCTCTTTGAACCTAAACTAAACTCCAAAGCTTGTTTGGGTAGTGTACAAGTGCTTAGTTGAGATGAAAGGGCTCTAATTCTTTTAGCCATCTGTTCAGGCAGCCATTGAAGATCTTTGAATATCTACTACACAAGTAAGGGGGAACCACTCTACTGCTGTCTAAACTGTGTGGAAGAATTCAGCACGACAGCTCTGTGTTTTATTTCAGGGGAGATATTTCATTATCACTGTTGTGACTTGAACCTTCTCCAGTGGGGTCCAGTTTTGAACAGTTGGTTCATGTCTGTGGTGCTGATTTCAAAGGTTGTTCCCCTTCAGTACTATATTGTGGGAGAGACCCTTGCTGGAGGAAGTGAGTCACTCAGTGTGGTGTGTGGGCCTTGAGGTTTTATGAGACTCACAGAATGTGCCTAGAGGACACCCCTCTTGAGGGCTCATAACCCAGCTGCCCTTCCTGTCTGTTCCTGCTTCCTGACTGCAGATACAATGTGACCATCCCCAGACCAAGCTTCTGTTGCTGCACTTTCCCAATGACACCATGTCCACTCAAAATAAACATGTCCTCCTTTGCCTTTTGTCCGGTATTTGGCCACAGTAGTAAGAGAAGTAATTTTTACAATCACAACTTCAATTTCCTTAACTTTTATAGAGTTAGTTTGATTTATGTTGGTGTAAATTTTGCTAATATATGTTGTTTGACAATTTCGTCTATTTGTTGACATCAACCTCTACCCAGAAATCCCAAGAATCTACGTTCTGTAATAATGTCTCTAGTTATATTTCTTTTAAAACTAATTTGTATCCTCTCTTTTCTAGATAACAGCCATCTAGCTTTATTCATCTTTTCAAGGAGCAGACTCCTGAGTTTCCTTTCCTCTATACTATTTTCTTACTTTGAGTTTTTTTTTTTCTCTCTGATTTTCTTCCCAGATAACAATATAATCATATAATGTAGTCTGGGTACAGCTCACCATCAAACTACTTGCCTGACATTCATAGGATCCTGAAAGGAGAAAAACTACTTACCAAACAGTGGCTAAGCTCTGCATAGATTTTGCAGCCATAAATCTTGTTTGGTCTGCTTTTGTTTGCAGTCTCTTCACTGATTCATAAGTTATCAACTAAAGTGTGTTGTTTAATTTCCATGAATGTAAGATTTCCCCAAATTTCTGGTGTTAATTTCCAATTTAATCTCATATTTGTCAAGGAATATACATAATATAATTTAAATTGACATAAACTTAAACATTGACTTTAAATATTTTGTGTTAGGGCTAGCTTGTGGTCTGTCCTGGGGATTAGTTAATTTGTGTTTAAAAAGAACATGTGTTCTGCTGTTGTTTGGATAAGACTCCAAACACATTAGTCAGGTACAGTTGACTGTGTGCAGGTTTCTGTGGTCTTAGTCACTTTCGACGGTTGAGCAGTTATTGAAATCCTCACAATGGCAGTGAAAATATCTCTCTTCCGGTACTTTTGTGTGGATTCACATCACTAAGGCCCTTTCTGTTCTCAGCTGCATTCTCTCCAGATTCTTCATGTGTACGGTTTGCATGCTAGATTGGTTTTCATTCTCTCACTCTGTTTTTAAGGAAGGAATTTTATTATTTATTTATGTGTATCTGTATGAGTGTGTGCATGGGAGTACAGGTGCCTGCAGAGTCCGTAACTGAATCTATTCTTTACATATCACGGTTTTATAATTCTTCAACAGTTTAATACAATAGTGATCATACTTGCCCCTCACACATCCCCTTAAGTCCTCTAAAATCCACTCCATCTCATCCCACTACCCAACTTCATGTCTTCTTTTTGTAGATCTATGTATTTTCATTTAATGTTAATGAGTGTTTTCCTGCATGAATGTACTTGAGGCATGCCTGGTGTCCATGAACATCAGAAGGTTAGACACAATAACACTGAAGTTAAAGATGCTTGTGAGCTATCATATTGGTGCTGAGAATGGACCTCGGGTTGATGTGTGGTTGTCTGAGGGAGCATAGTCTACCTACCATGATCACACCCTTGACCAAAACTGCTTCTCTAGAAGCCATCAGCAGTCAATCACTCCTCATTTAGGTGTGAGGACTCCTGAGCACCCATTCTTTTCCTGATACAATGTGAAGGGGATTTCTCTTCTGCAGGCAGTCACAGAGGCTGTGGGTTTATGCATGCAGCCATCAGCCATGCCTGGAAGACACTGTTTTGCTCCAGTCCTCCATGACCTCTGTCTCTTCCTGTCTTTTCACTCTCAGAGTTGCTGGAACTCTAGCAAAGGGGATGGAGTGGATGTCTATTTGTGACTAGCCCTTCACTGACATGCAGTCTTACACATTCTCTGAACTGTGACAAGTCATGAGTTTCTGTGTTAACCACCACTTTTGTAATTTTTCATGTGCCTCATGTCCTTTTGGTCATTCTGTCCTCTATTGCCTTCTTTCATATATGACCATTCTTTTCTTACAGCATATTAAATACAATTAAATATTATTTCCACAATGTAGTGATTACACTAACAACCTTCATCATCAAAAGGGTAATTAATTTTAATAAACGATAGTAAACTTGTTTGTTCTATCTACATTTCTTTGCTTTTATGAGTGTTGTCATGTAGCATGTAACATACTCACCTGTATTTTGCATATTAATGCTAAATACTCCAAAGCACTGTTTCATCACCCCTGACCATGACACATCTTTAAGAAAAGCAACAACACACGGAGACAGATCCAGACTTACATGGCTTTTTATGTTTGCCTTCATATTGACCAAAGACCTTTCTCCAGAATTGTTAAAAGTAGGTCAGCTTGAAAACAAACACTGAAGAGGGCTTTTCACTTGATATCAAGATTTTCTTTGACATGTTGGGTGGGTTTGTGCTCTGTGATTTGTTTCCTTTGTTTTTCTTTCTTTCCCCTTCTAGGTGCAATTTCATCATGCTACTTTTTAGCCATTACTGTTTCTAAAGCAATGCTAAAATGCTCTATTCTCTTCTATTATAAATATGATTTCCCCTTGTATTTAAAATGTGTCTTTCTTGTTCATTAGCTCAGAGCGACACATAGACATGTAAGTGTTGATCTGCTTTTCCTGTGCAGTGTTCATGAGGTCTTGAGTTTGAAGAATAGTGCTGCTAATCAAATCTGAATTTTTTTAGCCATTGTTCCTTCCATTTGATTTTCTTTCCCCTTCTTCCCTTCCTTTTTAGCACCTCTGTGGTGTGTATTAGCAAGCTTAATGTTGTCACATGACAATCAACTCTTGCCATCTCTCCTTTGTTTTAGAGAGTTCTCACTGAGCTGTCCGAGATCACAGATTCTCCTTCTATCTCACAGTCTATTCAGTCGACTTCTGAAAACATTACTCAGAATATTGTTCTTTCAAATCTAAGATGCCATTTTGAATTTTTTGTTTTACTCTCCTTTTCTCTATTAAATTCATGTTTCATCACTGTTACCATATTTTCATTTACTGTTTAGATACATTTTCTTTAATTTTCTAAAATTTTCATATTGGTTAACTGAAATATTTAACTGCCTAATCTAACACCTGTGCCCTGATAGAATTATTATTATTATTATTATCATTATTATTATTCAGTTTCTGCTTGGAGAATTTAATTTGCATCTTCTTATATTTCTATCCGAAAACTTTTGATTTAAACCTGGGCATTTTACTTCAGAACTATATAGTGCAGCATATTTATATGCCAGTGCACTTTACAGCTGTGTGTTTAACTTTTCTGGAATTAAGTTGCTTCCCAAAGCATTAATCACTGCTGCTGCTGTTTATTTTCAGATTTTTTTTAATTTTAAGTTTTATCGTTGATTTCTAAAATTTCTTAGTCCATTTTCCTTGCGTGGAAAGGTTCCTCTCATGTGGTTCTTAAATGTCTATGTCCTTCGGTACTATACTATTGGCAGATGCTTTAATTTGATCATCTAGCTAACAGTTTCATTGTCTAGTAAATCTTCATCTAAAGAATATCTATATCTTTTAATTTCATGAAGCAATTTTGTTTTATAGACTCTTGTCCAGTGTCTGAAAATGAAATACGTTCTAACATTTAAAATTTTTTATTTGTTAGTGTATGTATGTGTGAGACCCTGTATGTTTGTTTGTGTGTGTATCTGTGTGTATATCTGTGTGTCTCTGTCTCTGTCTCTGTCTCTCTCTCTCTCTCTGTGTGTGTGTGTGTGTGTGTGTGTTAGGGACAACTTTCTTGGCCTTACTGGGTCAGGTCCCTCATACTGTTTCTAACAGCACTGTGGCAGGGGAGCTTCTGCCTCCTTTCTCCCCACTGTGGCTGCCCTGCATTGGGATAAGTGTTACCACGCTGTATGTGATCAGACTTACAAGGATAAGCTGGGTCTTGAGTACACTTATCCACAGATCACTTTCTCTCCATGCTCTAGTTTCCTCCACATAATAAACAATCCATCTGCTTATTTGGGTATCTTTCTAGATCTGTTCTCATGCCCTGTCTATGACTGTGGTGAGTTTCTGGCATGTGCAGGAGGGAGAGCTATGTGATGCTGAGGGCTGTTTGGTGTGCAGAAGCCTGCTATCTAGGTATCATCCTGTGTTTATCAGCCCAGGAGCACCGATGTGCTGCTGGTTCCAGTCACCTGCACTATCCCTCAGCCCATGGCAAACAGCTTCTCCACCACTGTTTCCTGCACACAGTTGAGATGCTGATCCTTTGGCTCTTACTAATTGTCTCCAAGGGGAAATTTTTAACAAACACTTTGAGCCATTGACTTTGTGTCTTCTCACGACACTTAGCTTTGATCTGTGTTTGACTTGGGTTTTCCTGCATTTACTAACTTTATGAATATTATCTTATCTGCCTTCTATAGTTCTGTAATTCTTAAACATTCCCTGATTGCTGATGGCTGGAAAAATCACAGTCTTTTTTCCTCCTCTGGTTTGGATGTACACACCCATAAAAAAGTTGTGTTTTACAAGATCATTATAAACTTTCAGATGAGAACAGTATGTATCTGTGAGTTCAGACAATTATCTTTTCCCAGCCATTTTCTCATGCCTTCTATGTAATTAAAAATCTACCCTGCTTTTGATAAATGGTAGGACTGAAGAAACATTTTATATGGCTGCCTCTGTGATATTTGAGTGGCGTTAAAAATGAAGCAGAGAATGAGGTTCATTGAGAGTCTGTTAGTTTCAAGCCATGTCTTCAGTTTGGTAAAAACTGAGTTCAAAAAGGAAAATTCTGCTCACTGTGGGGGAAAATTCTGCATGCATACACACACACACACACACACACACACACACACACATATCACTGTAACACCAACGGTTTTGTTTTTCTACCAAGGAACCAGAGAAAGTTTGAGTACCTATCAGAGAAAAACAGAAGAAAACCTCAATCTTTTTATTTCACAGAAGGCTACGTGATACAAATTATCCAAGTCAGGTTTCTTGGTAACTATCGTTTGAGCAATTACTATAACAGTCAATAACAATGCAAATCTGACTAGCTCATTTAAAATGTGGGGCATAAAAAAATTAATTAAATTGGCCTCCAGACAAGGAAAGACTGATAACATATCAAGTTTTAGAATGAAGTAAGGCATATAAATCTAGTTTATTAAGATTAAATATTTATAAATGTACACATTTCATTACTTAACCGGACTTTGGCATTCATCTCTATGTTAGAAACATGTTGACCTAATATTCTTCAGCAAATGTGAGATGGCTGATTTGTACTAAGTCCAGTGGATTTGGAAAGGATTTGGAAGCACAGCTGGAGCCACCCATTGATTGCAAATGTCCTCTATGGGCCAATGTTACTAGTTATGCACATAATTCATAGTCACAGGATTTCAGATGGAATGCTCTGATTGGCAAGACTGCTCTTAGTTCTTTGCATTTACCCCAGTGCTGTTCGCCAACAGGAACACTCAAAGCATGGAGCTAGTTGCACATCACATGAACATGTCTTATTGGGTTTGTCTTTAGTTGCTAATCTGGATAATTTAGTTGCTAATCAAAGTCTGTCCTCAGGTCAAAAAGACATTTTGGATTTTATCCAAGACATGGGTCTTCCCAGTTGATATAAAAAAAATTAAAATATCTTAACTCATAGTAGCTCAAACATTCAAATAGAATAGAATTTGTAACATTTTTATCCTTTCTAAATTATAATGGAACCTAAATCACACTGAAACCAAATAACATTAAAGATAAGATGGGAAACCCTGTTTTTTAGAGTTAAAACTTAAAGTTGTATTTTGCTATGTATGTTAGAACAACATGCCCTTCTGAAATAGGAGAGATGCCAGTGGAAAGCATGCTTACCTTTCTCCATGGATGGCAACATCCTGCTCCTGCTGTTACTGAGGTACGACTATCCAGAAGAGATCTCTTCCCACTCAACAGGCTGTGCGACTTTTATAGTCCTGCTTCCTTGTATGAGGTGTGGCTCATTCTAACGATCAATATTACAACTTGTTATTAAACTGCCTTATATAAATCACTTTATACACATACATGATTTAGCCTTTTCAATTGGAATGATGCTTACTTACAACCAACCACTTAGTTTATTTAATTTTAATTATTTTATGTGTATGAATGTTTTGTCTGCAAGGAATGCTGGTGGAGACCAGAAGTGGGGGTCAGATTAGGGAGTAACAGAGAGTTGTGAGCTGCCATAAGGGTTCAGGGAATCAAACCCAGGTCCTATAGATGAGCAGCCAGTGATCTTAACCGCTGAGTCCTGGCTCCAGCTCCATAATTTCATTATTTGGTCACACATGTTTCACTATGTAATGGCACCATTCAAATCAGTCAACAGCCGTAGCTTCAAGAGTATTTCAGCCTTTCCCAAAACCTGATTGCCATTCTCCTCCTGAGTAAAAGGAGGAGTGTCCCCGTTTAATTTCTGCTGCTATGATGAAATATCTTCACACAAAGAGACTTGGAGTAGAAGTGTTCATTTTCTTTTTTTTTTTAATTTATTTTTTTATTAGGTATTTTCCTCATTTACATTTTCAATGCTATCCCAAAAGTCCCCCATACCCACTCCCCCAATCCCCTACCCACCCACTCCCCCTTTTTGGCCCTGGTATTCCCCTGTACTGGGGCATATAAAGTTTGCAAGTCCAATGGGCCTCTTTTTCCAGTGATGGCCGACTAGGCTATGTTTTGATACATATGCAGCTGGAGTCAAGAGCTCCAGGGTACTGGTTAGTTCATAACCTTGTTCCACCTACAGGGTTGCAGATCCCTTTAGCTCCTTGGGTATTTTCTCTAGCTCCTCCATTGGAGGCCCTGTGATACATCCAATAGCTGACTGTGAGCATCCACTTATGTGTTTGCTAGGCCCCGGCATAGTCTCACTAGAGACTGCTATATCAGGGTCCTATCAGCACAATCTTGCTAGTGTATGCAATGGTGTCAGCATTTGGAGGCTGATTATGGGATGGATCCCTGGATATGGCAGTCTCTAGATGGTCCATCCTTTTGTCTCAGCTCCAAACTTTGTCTCTGTAACTCCTTTCATGGGTGTTTTGTTCCCAGTTCTATGAAGGGGCAAAGTGTCCACACTTTGGTCTTCTTTCTTCTTGAGTTTGATGTAGAAACACAATTTCTTTAGATAAACTTATAAAGAGAGTGTTTGATTTCAAGCCTCTCTCCACTTTCATTTCTATCCAATCTGTGGTATCCAATCTTATCTTGAGGTCTTTGATTCACCTGCAATTGACTTTTGTGCAGATTGATAATTAAAACTATGGACCTATTTTCATTATTCTAAAAGCATCTATCCAGTTTAATCAACACTGTTTACTGAAGATGCTGTCTTTTCTCCAGTGTGCATTTTTTTTTTTTTACTTTTCTGAAAAAAAAATAGGTGTCCATGGAAGTGTAGAATCATGTCTGGGTTTCAATTCAATTCCGCTGATCTACATGTCTGTTTTATGTCAATAGCATGCTGTTTTATTACAATAGCTCTGTCATATAACTTGGAATCTGGAATAACAGCACCTCCAACAGTTCTTTTATTACTAAGGAGCGTTTTAGCTATCCTGACCTTTGTGTGTTTCCACATGAAGTTAATTTTTTTTTTCAGTTTCTGTGAAGTATTTCAGTGGAGTTTTGGTGAGGACAGCATTCAATTTAGGGATTGCTTTTGGTAGGAGAGCCATGGTTACACTATCAATACTACTGATTCATGAGCATGGTACATCTTTCCACCTTCTGGTGTCTTCTTCAATTTATTTCTTTGGTAGCTTAAACTTATTATATAAATATGTTACCTAAAAAAGGTTATAAATGTCTTGTTAAAGAAAGCTGCCATTGGTGTCAAATGGAAATTAATTAAAATTGCTCTATCTTATCTCCATTTCCGTCCCTAAGGCATTCTTATTTATTCATCCAAGTATTCATTTAGAAATATTGATCTTGTCATATCTATATATGAAGTAATAAATGAAAAGCATTCAGCTTGATTAGAAGGTTTTTTTTAAGTGTAAAGGGTATATTACAACAGGAGAAAGGACTGTTAACTCAATTTTGCAAAGTGCTGAACAGATATTTTAAATGTGTGTATTTTAAATTTTTAACTGATGTAATTGTGCACATTTATGTGGTGCCTTCAAATTTTCAATTCATTTTGCCTGTAATTACAATATCCATTGCGCCCACATATGCTATTTCCCAACTTACACCCTGGAAACATTCCATATCCTTTGTACTAGCTATGTTTCAACATCCAATTTTCAATC
Source organism: Mus caroli (assembly GCF_978045245.1). NCBI lineage: Eukaryota > Metazoa > Chordata > Mammalia > Rodentia > Muridae > Mus > Mus caroli. The sequence goes on from NW_028227256.1 coordinate 11,923,130, forward strand.
ATAGTTATCATACCAAGTGATGTGGTTTGAATGTTAAATGTTCCCAACATGAGATGTTAGAAGCCATCTAGGAAAGGCTATGGCAAGCAAATGGGTTCCTGGAGATAGCACACCCATTTGCATGACTGTAATGTATATGATCTGAGATACAAAGTCCTCTGAGACTTCATCCCAGGATTGCTTCTTACTATTGATATACTTTTCTTGCCACCACTGCATAGTCAAATAATTCTTGGGCATCAGTCTACCCTATTGAGCAAATTGCCTACAGATCAACATGAAGATGAACTTTCATGAAACAATGCTGTTTAGATTAATTAATGACTTTATAGAAGTCATTAATTTGATTCAAATGATTTTAGGAACAACGTTTAAGGAGATGGTTTTAGTTGTTTTACCAGATAGATATAATAAAGTTAGAGTCAAATATAGAATGTATCTACTCCTTGTAAAATAATAAGTGCAGGGTGCATAATAAGGAACATAATGAGCTTTCATAAATTACACTAGGAAGAGAAATAATCTTGGGACAAATTTGTGATCAAGGAAAAGCATTCATTCTGGGTCAGGTCCAAGGATAAAACCACAGGTGTGTATTATAATAAAGCAATGACATATGAAAGTGTTGCTTTGAACTTATAATGAGCTTCTAGAATGAAACATTGCTTTGAACTTACTATTAACAGCGTTCTGTAACTCTCCTTTTGTTTAACATTTTATCTATGACATAATCTAATAAAGAACTTTTGTCTAAGAAGGTATAAATTGCCAGAGAGAAGAAATAGTGTGGCTTTTGGAGCTCTGATCCATTCACCAAATAATACATGAGTGTGTGTGCGCGCGCGCGCGCGCGCGCAGGCATGCTCTCCTGACTTTCTTCCTTTCTTCCTTTTTTTTTTCTCTCTTACAAAGAGTTAAGGAACTCTGAGCCTTTTTCTTGCCACCTAGGGATCCTTTAGCTAGAAAAAAAAAAAAAAAAACCCAGGTAACTAAGCTCTTTTTTTTTCCTTAGTCAACCCTTTGTTATCAGCAGAAGTTAAATTGTCAGAAGCCAGAGACTTTTGGCTACAGGATAGCAAAGAATTAAAGAAAGAGATAAATTACCATAAGTAAGCATTTAAGCAACTTATGGTAACTTATGGCTAAAACGGACATCACCTTCTTGCTGTTTTCAGAGAACTGGAGGAGAAGCTGGAGATCAGCAGCTGGTGTTTGACAAGGTTGTAGAATATTTTTCCCCGTTAATTTATTCACTTTAAATCCTGATCTCAGACCCCAAACCCCTCTCACATAGCCCTCTTCCCTTCTCCTCTGAGAAAGGGGAGCCCCCCCCCCCGCCCGGTACCAACCCATCCTGGCACTTCATATCACTGCAGGACTAGGCATATCCTCTCCCAAAGGTACACTCTTAATAGTTCAGCTGGGTTTGTTTGATGTCAGGAGAGAACAGTGGCAGCCCAGCTGGTAGCAGCTGAGGGTCCTCTGTTGCTAACGCTGGGCTGTGATCAGTGTGATAATTAATTCCTTGTAACCATTGTTGACCTCAGCTTCCTGATATGATTTAATAATAAAAGCTGTTAATGTGTAGCTGTGTACCCTAAGGATTTAAGGTAGAAATGACCTTCCTTCCTCTCTTCCTTCCTTCCTTCCTTCCTTCCTTCCTTCCTTCCTTCCTTCCTTCCTTCCTTCCTTCCTTCCTTCCTTCCTTCTCTCTCTCTCTCTCTCTCTCTCTCTCTCTCTCTCTCTCTCTCTCTCTGTTTCTTTCTTTCCTTCTTTCTTTTGTTCTTTCTTTCTTTCTCTCCCTCTTTCTCTCTCCTTCCTTCCTTCCTTCCTTCCTTCCTTCCTTCCTTCCTTCCTTCCTTCCTTTCCTGTTTGCTTGTTTACTATTAATTTATGTACTTTACATCACTGCCCCCTCACACAGTCCTTCCATGGTCCCCTATTTCTGTTCTCCTTTGAGTGGGTGGAGGCCCTGTTGGTATTCTGTCTGGACTCCACTCCCACAGTTATCTGGCAACACCCAGGTATGCTCCTCCCCACAGTTACCTGGAAACAGCCTTGTAGACATGATCCACTATAAAAGAGGCTGCTTGCCCCATCTTCTCTCTCTTACTCTCTTATCTTGCCTCTTTCTCTTGCCTCTTGCCCCCTTGCTCCTCCTCTCTCCCCATTCCCTTCCCCAGTCTCTCTATGTGGTCATGGCCAGCCTCTACTTCTCTACTCTCTCCCTTTCTCTGACTTTGTCTGTCTCTACTACCCTCTTAACCCCCCGTCCTGAATAAACTCTATTCTATACTATACCATTGTGTATCCTCAGGGGGAAGGCATGCCTTGGCATGGGGCCACCAAGATACCCTCTTCCCCCATATCTCACCACACCTCCATAGAACATACCTTACTATCTCTTTATCTTTTTATAATCACAACAGGCCCCTCTTGGGTATCCCCCAACCCTGCTGCATCAAGTCTCTGCAGCCTCATCCTTTCCCACTGTGGAGGAGAGGAGCAGGTCTGATGAGCATGGGAGTATGTGGAGTAGGTCTGATGAGCATGGGAGGAGAGGTTGCAGGAAGTGGAGGTTTCCCTGGCATAGCTGACTGCCCAGTACAGCTCAACTTGCTCTACTATGGTTGTAGAATCTTTAAGAGATGGAGACTTTCTGGAAGGAGTATGTCAACAGAAACAAGTCTTCGGGTTTTATCATCTTGGTGTACATGCTATATCCTCTCTTAGCTTCCTCACTACTGATAGAATATGGTCACCCAGGCTCATGTTCTTACCACCAGACCTTTCACACACAGGACCTGCAAGCCAAAACACAGTTTCCTTGTTTATATTGTTTATTATCATAGCAACAAAGACACCATGCTGCAGAATTCAGAAGTTGCTGCTACTATCCAATAGCATCCCTGTACCCTTCAACAACACTTTCTCCATCCCCCCTCCCTTGCTTTTCCTCTCTACTCTTCTCTGCAGTATCAACACTAGGATGACAGAGTGTCAGAGGTTAGAAGAGACCTGTGGCAGCAGACATGGATAGAGGCAGAGCTCACTAGATCTCCTAGATATCCACAGTATTAAAGCCCAAGGACAGTTTGAAGATCAGATGTATGACGTAGACTCTAGTATAACTTGGAGACCTCTGACTTTATAGGGAAGCAGGAGAAATCTATAGGTATCTTTGGACCATGTTTGTAGGAAGGACTGCAATAGAAAAATAAGTATTATGAAAGGAATGTTAAATAATAGAAAATATAATTTAAAAATTTGAAGTGAAGATAAAAGAAAAAAACAACAGGAAAACTTTCAGTGTTTTCAAAATACTATAGTTGACTTTTTTGGAATAATAAAAATACCTAAAAAGTAAAACAGAAGTGATACACATCTGCTTTTTGTTTATATAACCATTTTTCTTTTTCAAAACAAAAGTACTTTGAGCGTTTATTGCTTTGCAGTGTATCAGAAACAAAAAAAACATCAGTAGAGAATGACCAGCATTTATAAAATTAGAATATAAGGAGTTAGTAGAAGACAAAGAAATAACTTATTTTTCATGGCTTTAGTTTCATTTTATTTCTATTGAGTCAATAAGAATAAAATAGTTACTTCAATGGTTGAAAGTAAGACAGCATCTGGCAAGACTCTGCCTCTTCTAGAGGAGGAATCTCATACTGGAGGGAACAGTCTTACTCTAAGCTCCAGGGGAACATTTTTTGAGTCTTCTGGGACTGAAAGATATTTTGGGGAGCAGGACAGATAAAAGTCACCAACAAGAGTCCAAGGTATTTGACTGGCATTAACTTATTAAAGCCTGTGCACTGATACAAAAAGGGGGGGAGGAAGGAAAGAGAAAAAGGAAGAGAGAGAGAGAGAGAGAGAGAGAGAGAGAGAGAGAGAGAGAGAGAGAGAGAGAGAGAGAGAAGAAAGAAAGAAAGAAAGAAAGAAAGAAAGAAAGAAAGAAAGAAAGAAAGAAAGAAAGAAAGAAAGAAAGAAAGGGAGGAAGGAAGACAGGAAGAAAGGAAGAAAGAGAGAATGACAAACCAAAGAACAACATAGAAAAACCTACCATTTTGGCTTATTTTCCCAGTGGGACATCAACAAACTCCTGCCCAGTTACTATCCATGGAAATCACCATCCATCCATGGTCTGCTGAACCTGAGATTTCAGGTCATGAGAACAAGAGGTTGTACAATAACATGGAATTTGCAACACAAACAATAGTTTGATCACCACTCTACTTCCTGGCAGCTTCATAACCCCGATCTGTTCATTAAATTTCCCTGAACTTCTGATCACTTATGCACAGCACATAAATAATAAAACCAATGTAAGTCAGGCTCTATTAAAAGCAAACTAGATGCTGCATTAGATAATATCTATTATGTAACAAAATACCATAGAACAGAGCTACGAAGCTTTAACAAGTCCTGTTACATCTCACTTCTCATGTTGATGACCATCTGTCAGGATTCTGAGACAATACCAGGATCACAGAGCAAGACAGACCACTTAGGAACTTAAAGTTAGAAAATGCATTTCATTGTGCTCTTCCAAATTCAGATGTGCTTTATTGTGGTTTGGAGGACTCTGGTGAACAATTTGGGAAGTGAGTGCAAAGCAAAGTTTTAATGGAGTCATTGGGATAAAAGGACAAATGATGCCTTGTGTTTCCTCAGAACAGTCTTGCAGAGTTGCCAGGTGAAGAATTGCCATAAGCCACTGCTCATATTCATGTTTCATTTAATTATTCCATACCTATCTTCACATTGAGTACTTATACCTTATTCGGGCACTCCTTTACTTCCCTTAGTTTATAGGTGAGAAGCTAAAGCGTAGATTTCTCTAAATGAGGTAACTTGTCTTCAGAGTCCTTAGAGATGCTATGGCATCTTGGTTAAGAATTGTGCTTCAACCGCTGCCTCATCAGCACCCTCCTACCCACTGATTTACTCATGTGCTGGAGTTATTCCATCTGGGAACACTAACTCTTGATAGTCTGATTCAGACTGACTATGCTTAGTAAATACTTCCTGAAAAATTACCTTTCCAAGATGAAATCTTTCCAGACATAAATTTCCTGTGTTGTGATGAAACTAAATGAAACAAATTACTACTAAAGAGCTCGTCAAGGTCAAAATTTGTCCAAATTGGGGCTAGAATTGAATGAATCATTTATTGTCCTCATTGGGAAATACCAAGAACAGAGCTCAGGGATGACAAGTTGATCTGTAGAGCTCAGGAATGATGAGTTCATCTGTGGAGAAGCACAGATTGAGCCTGAATAAACACAATCAACTTCCGTACTTTGAACCATCATGTAACAAAATTATCAGAGCGATATCACAATTTTGGTACATTTACGATCCGAACTATAGATAAATGTATGACTTGAGATAAAACATTGAAATAAATACATAGCTCAACATACATCGTCTATATAAAATGGTAAGTTCATCCAATTAATATTCACTAAAGATCATCTGCATCGGCTATGTTTACATAGTTGTGATGTCCAGAAAACAACTTAAGGAAGAAATTATTATTATTTTTTTTTTAGAAAACTCCTATAAATTTAGGTGGGCTAACCTTTCAGTGAACTGTCCCAGGACTCTGGGAATTGTGATCTCATTTTTTTTCCCCATTTTTTATTAGATATTTTCTTCATTTACATTTCAAATGCTATCCGAAAAGCCCCCTATACCCTGCCCCCATCCAGCTCCCCAACTCACCGACTCCCGCTTCCTGGCCCTGGCATTCCCCTGTACTGGGGCATATGATCTTCACAAGACCAAGGGCCTCTCCTCCCATTGATGGCAGATTAGGCCATCCTCTGCTATGCATGCAACTAGAGAGAGAGCTCTTGGGGGTACTGGTTAGTTCATATCATTCCTCCAATAGGGTTACAGATCCTTTTAGCTCCTTGGGTACTTTCTCTAGCTCCTTCATTAGGGGCCCTGTGTTCAATCTGATAGATGACTGTGAACATCCACTACTATATTTGACAGGCATTGAATAGACACACAAGAGAGAGCTATGTAAGGGTCCTGTCAGCAAAATCTTTCTGGCATATGCAATAGTGTCTGGGTTTGGTGGTTGTATTTGGGATGGATCCGGGAGGGGAAGTCTCTGGATGGTCCATCCTTTTGTCTTAGATCCAGATTTGTCTCTGTAACTCCTCCCATGGGTCTTTTGTTCCCCATTCTAAGAAGGAATGAAGTATCCACACATTGGTCTTCCTTCTTCTTGAGTTTCATGTGTTTGCAAATTGTATCTTGAGTAGTCTAAGGTTTGGGGCTAATATCCGCTTATCAGTAAGTGCATTCCATGTGTGATCTTTTGTGATTGGGTTACCTCACTCAGGATGATATCATCCAGATGCATCCATTTGTCTAAGAATTTAATGAATTCATTGTTTTTAATTGCTGAGTAGTAGTCCATTGTGTACCACATTTTCTGTATCCATTCCTCTGTTGAGGGACATCTGCGTTCTTTCCAGCTTCTGGCTATTGTAAATAAGTCTGCTATGAACATAGTAGAGCATGTGTCCTTATTACCAGTTGGAACATCTTCTGAATATATACCCAGGAGAGGTATTGCGGGATCCTCCGGTAGTACTATGTCCAATTTTCTGAGGAACCAACAGACTGATTTGCAGAGTGGTTGTACCAGCTTGCAATCCCACCATCAATGGAGAGTGTCCCTCTTTCTCCACATCCTCGCCAGCATCTGCTGTCACCTGAATTTTTGATCTTAGCTATTCTGACTGGTGTGAGGTGGAATCTCAGGGTTGTTTTGATTTGCATTTCCCTAATGACTAAGGATGTTGAACATTTTTTCAGGTGCTTCTCAGCCACTCGGTATTCCTCAGTTGAGAATTCATTGTTTAGCATTGTAATCCATTTTTTAATAGGGTTATTTGATTTTCTGGAGTCCAACTTCTTGAGTTTTTTATATATATTGGATATTAGTTCCCTATCTGATTTAGGATTGGTAAAGATCCTTTCCTAATCTGTTCATGGCCTTTTTTCTTATTGACAGTGTCTTTTGCCTTACAGAAGCTTTGCAATTTTATAAGGTCCCATTTGTCAATTCACAATTTTATAGCACAAGCCATTGCTGTTCTGTTTAGGAATTTTCCCCCTGTGCCTGTATGTTCTAGGCTTTTCCCCATTTTCTCCTCTATAAGTTTCAGTGTCTCTGCTTTTATGTGGAGTTCCTTGGTCCATGTAGACTATCCCTTAGTACAAGGAGATAAGAATGGATTAATTCCCATTCTTATACATAATAATTGCTAGTTGTGCCAGCACCATTTGTTGAAAATGCTGTCTTTTTTTCCACTGGCTGGTTTTAGCTCCCTTGTCAAGCTGCTAGTGTATGCTCTCTCTAGTTTCTTTTTGGAGGCACTCAGAGCTATGAGTTTTCCTCTTAGGACTGCTTTTATTGTGTCCCACAAGTTTAGGTATGTTGTGGCTTCATTTTCATTACACTCCAAAAAAGTCTTTAATTTGCTTATTTCTTCTTGATCAAGTTATCACTGAGTAGAGTGTTCTTCAGCTTTCAGATGAATGTTGGCTTTCTATTATTTATGCTGTTATTGAAGATCAGCCTTAGTCCGTGATGATCTGATAGGATGCATGGGATAATGTCAATATTTTTGTATCTGTTGAGGCCTGTTTTGTGACCTATTATATGGTAAGTTTTGGAGAAGGTGCCATGAGGTGCTGAAAGGTATATCCTTTTGTTTTAGGATAAAATGTTCTATAGAGGGCCCCCAATGGAGGAGCTACAGAAAGTACTCAAGGAGCTAAAGGGATCTACAACCTATAGGTGGAGCAACATTATGAACTAACCAGTACCCCAGAGCTCTTGACTCTAGCTGCATATGTATCAAAAGATGGCCTACTCGGCCATCACTGGAAAGAGAGGCCCATTGGACTTGCAAACTTTATATGCCCCAGTACAGGGGAACGCCAGGGCCAAAAAGTGGGAGTGGGTGGGTACGGGAGTGGGGGGAGGGTATGGGGGACTTTTGGGATAGCATTGGAAATGTAAATGAGGAAAATACCTAATAAAAATATTAAAAAATGTTCTGTAGATAGCTGTTAAATCCATTTGTTTCATAACTTCTGTTAGTTTCACTGTGTCCCTGTTTAGTTTCTGTTTCCATGATCAGTCCATTGATGAAAGTGGTGTGTTGAAGTCTCCCACTATTATTGTGTGAGGTGCAATGTGTGCTTTGAGATTTACAAAAGTTTCTTTAATGAATGTTGATGTCCTTGCATTTGGGGCATAGATGTTCAGAATTGAGAGTTCATCTTGGAAGATTTTACCTTTGATGAGTATGAAGTGCCCCTCCTTGTCTTTTTTTATAACTTTGGGTTGGAAGTTGATTTTATCTGGTATTAGAATGGCTACTCCAGCTTCTTTCTTGGGACCATTTGTTTGGATATTTGTTTTCCAGCCTTTTATTCTGAGGTAGGGTCTGTTTGTCGCTGAGGTGGGTTTCCTGTAAGCGACAAAAAGTTGGGTCCTGTTTATGTAGCCAGTCTGTTAGTCTATGACTTTTTATTTGGGAATTGAGTCCATTGACATTAAGAAATATTCAGGGAAAGTAATTGTTGCTTCCTGTTATTTTTTGTTGTTAGAGTTGGAATTCTGTTCTTGTGGCTGTCTTTTTTTAGGTTTGTGGAAGGATTACTTTCTTGCTTTTTCTAGGGCGTAGTTTCTGTCCTTGTGTTAGTGTTTTCCCATTATTATCCTCTGAAGGGCTAGATTCGAGGGAAGATATTATGTGAATTTAGTTTTGTCATGGAGTACTTTGGTTTCTGCATATATGGTAATTAGGTATAGTAGCCTGGGCTGGCATTTGTGTTCTCTTACGGTCTGTATAACATCTGTCCAGGATTTTCTGGATTTCATAGTCTCTGGTGAGTAATCTGGTGTAATTCTAATAGGTCTGCCTTTAAATGTTACTTGACCTTTTCCCTTTACTGCTTTTAATATTCTATCTGTATTTAGTGCAGTTGATGTTCTGATTATTATGTGTCGGGGGGGATTTCTTTTCTGGTCCAGTCTACTTGGAGTTCTGTAAGCTTCTTATATGTTCATGGGCATCTCTTTCTTTAGGTTTGGGAAATTTTCTTCTATAATTTTGTTGAAGATATTTGCTGGCCCTTTAAGTTGAAAATCTTTATTCTCATCTACTTCTATTATCCATAGGTTTGGTCTTCTCATTGTGTCCTGGATATCCTGGATATTTTGTGTTAGGATCTTTTTGCATTTTGCATTTTCTTTGATTGTTGTGTCCATGTTCTCTATGGAATCTTCTGCACCTGAAATTCTTTCTTCCATCTCTTGTATTCTGTTGGTGATGCTCACATCTATGGTTCCTGATTTCTTTCCTAGGGTTTCTATCTCTAAAGTTGTCTCCCATTGGGTTTTCTTCATTGTTTCTACTTCCATTTTTATTTAGGTCTTGGATAGTTTTCTTCAATTCCATCACCTGTTTGGTTGTGTTTTCCTGAAATTCTTTAAGGGATTTTTGTGATTCCTCTTTAAGGTCTTCTACCTGTTTTGCAGTGTTTTCCTGTAATTCCTTGAGGGATATTTGTGATTTCTCTTTAAGGGCTTCTACCTGTTTAGCAGTGTTCTCCTGTGTTTCTTTAAGTGAGTTAGTAATGCACTTCTTAAAGTCCTCTACCAGCATCGTGAGATATGACTTTAGATCTGAATCTTGCTTTTTGGGTGTGCTGGAGTATCCAGGACTTGCTTTGGTGGGCGTACTGGGTTCTGATGATGCCCAGTGGTCTTGGTTTCCGTTAGTAAGATTCTTTCATTTGCCTTTCACCATCTGGTAATCTCTGATGTTAGATGTCTAGCTGTCTCTGGCTGGAGCTTGTTCCTCCTGTGATTCTTTAGCCTCTATCATCACTTCTGGGAGACCAACTCTCTCCTGTGTCCCAGTGGTCAGAACACTCTCTGCAGGCAAGCTCTCCTCTTGCAGGGAAGGTGCACAGAAGTCTGGGGGTCATATCCACCTCCTGATTCATGGTTCAGAGCCCTCCCTGGAGGCCAACTCTCCTCTGGCAGGGAAGGTGTCCAGGGGTCTGGGTCTCAGCTCTGTTCTCTGGCTGAGGATGAAGGCTGGAAGGGACCCTGTCCAAGAAGCTCTATTGCTTCTGCCACCCACGTGTTCTCCTGCATAGACTGGTCTCAGTGATCCCAAGATTCTGGGTGTGCTAGGGCCTGCCTTTGTCCTTTGATCCTGTTGCTGCTAGCACAAGACCCTCTGGGATTTTTGGAACTGATGTTGCAAACCACTCACCAGTGATCTCAAGATCCTGGGTGTGCTAGGGTGCCTGCAGTGTGGAGAGTCTTCTGGGGACCTTGCCCAAGATAGCCAAGAAATTATTTCTTTGGCTCATAGTTTCACAGGTTTTAGTTCATGGTTGGTTGGCCAGTGTACTTGGGCAGAGCATCAGTTCCATGGGAACATTATCAGAGTTTCTTCACCTTATGGCTGACAGGAAACAGAGAAAAGGAAGGAAAGAGGGAACAGATATAAGCTGCAAAGGGAGACACACAGTCTACTTCTTATAACTGTGCTTTAACTTCCAACGTTTCCATGGCATCTAAATCAGGACCAGCATCTGGGATTCAACACTGATGCTCATTCAGAGCACCTTATATTCACACTGTAAGAAGAACAAACATGGATTTCTTTGTGTTAGTACAGTTATAGAGGGGAGATTCCATGTTTGAAGAAACAGCATAGAGTGATGGCTTCCAGGAGCTAGAACAAGGGACAAATGAGGAATTTTTTTCATTATACAAGATGAATCCATTCTAGCATTCTGGCCTAAGGACCTTCTAGAAGGAACTACTTATAGGTCTGTGGTTCTAAGAGTCACACAATGATGATGGAGGCCATCCAAAGAGAAAAAATATAGTGCATAAAGTCTAAAGGTCTGAAAAAAATCTGATGGTGTTTAATCCTCTAGAGCAAGAACCCTAGCCATGAATAGAATAGAAATGGAAGCAATAGTAGCTTAAGAATTTCTTTGTTCATTATGCAAGCTGTCTGTATCCCCCTAAAAGACACATCTTACAGAAATCATCAGATACTGATCTGAGAAATGTGTTAGGATGGACCAACAACAGGTTATGCTGAGGACCAGATTGGCAGCAGTAGCAAAATATCTATAGGAGACATCATATCAAGAGGTAAAGGATTCACTATCAATAGGTAAAAGGGGCTTTCCTTCCCGAGACTCTGTTTTTGAGTTACAGGTGATTCATTCCATGTGAAAATCCAAAGCAGTCTGAACTCAGAGAGGAAGTGAAAATACAAATTCATTTGAAAGATTAGAGACTTGACTGAGAGTAAAGTGATTTAAAAAGACAATCATGACACAGGTGTTTATTTTCTTACTATCTCCTTTATTTTACTTTCAATATTTTCATATGATGGCTTAATGTTTGCATCTGCAGCACCTATTTTGTTACACACACACACACATACTCACACATACACACACACACACACACACACACACACACACACACACCAGGATAATAAGATAATGAGACCTGGCATGTTAAAGTGGTACTATGGATGGATAAGTGCTGAGTCTGTCACATCACTGAGCTATTGAAACAGCCATGACACTGCTTTTCAATATTCTCCTTTTAAGTATATAAAGTGATTAGTAAACTGTAATGTTTACATTTCCTTGCATTAAAAACATTTCTTCTAATTCACAGTCTCTTTCAATTTCTCACTAAAATGCCAATGAACATACATATAATTACTAACTTAAAGTAACCACAGCAAAATGTATCACCATATTTCCTTTTCTTATTAAATTTATAAGCTGTCTCTGGAGAACTGGAGGAGAAAGCCAGGTAAAATTAATCTGGGATTCTTTTTCCTTAAAGACTGAAGCAGTTCCTTCTGTTTTTAAGAAGACAGTTTGCTATCTTGAATTTCCTTCATGTCCTGCTGGTCTGCTTGCTAAGAACAATTTTGATCAAGAGTCACTGCTGGAAGCTTGGACAGAGTTCTCTGCTTTTACCACTGTAAAGGTTTGTTGTTTGAAAGATGACATGGGAAAGCTCCGTTGTATTATAAAGACTTAAGACAACTTCCTCACTGCTGCCTCATCTTCTAATGACCAAGATGCCATGAGTAAACATGGGCCTCACTAGTACAAACAGCTTCTACAAATGTAGCACTGGTTTAAACATCCTGTGCTGAGCAGGCACTGTAAGTATTTTATAAAAATATCCAGCAACAAACCTGAGATGTAACTAGTACATGTCCCTAATCCACAAAGTTGTAATGCTAAATTCCCACCTCTCACATCTCGAAAAATCTCTGAGGCTCCTTACAAAGCAAAAACCCCAAACCTGACCTTTCAAAAAGAAATAGTATCAAGTAAATTTCAGCAGTATGCATAATTCCAAAGGTAAAGAATTGAACAAGACTAGAAAATCGTATTATAGAAATTCATAAGAAAAGAAGTGGAGTTTAACATAAAATCTAAATGTGTGCATGTATGTGCATCACTCTGGGAGCCTGCCATTTACCCATCAGAGAAACCATTACTAAGTTTACTTGTGTGTAGAGTTCATGGAAGTAAAAGAACAGATTTCAAATTCCATGGATGGTTGGGGAGATGGCTCTGCAGTTACAAGCACTGACTGCTCTTCTAGAGGATCTGAGTTCAGTTCTTGGCAATCACATGGTGGCTCATAAATTCCATGGAAGCCATCTCTCTTTCTGGTCCCCAGAAACTACCCTTACATTTCCCTTTCTCCTCAAGTGAGAAGAGTGAACACATCTGCATTTATACAGCAGACTTTCTCCAGAAATCATGCCAGCCATTATTTTGGCAGGGTGGTGGGTATATGATTGATTCCAGTTTGAGATCCCATTGTTTTATGAAGATGAATATTCTTTTCTTTACTTTCTCTTCCTTGATAGAGGCACAGGACTGAAACCTGTAGACATTCTGATAAATGTGTACTGAGATAACCTAACAGGTTTCTGGACAGTGATGAAAACTGGGGAATTGCAGGAATATTTATAAAGGTGGAGAAGGAGGGTTAGCAATGGAAGGCTGGATTGAATGTCTTTTTCTAGGTTTACCAATCTGTGTTCATGTTCTACTTAGAAATTTGAGAGGAAGGAATTGTTGCCATTTTCAGTAAAATACTGTTATTGTAGTTATTTAATTAATTCCCCACAAGATAGACCTGCTAGCTAAAATATTTAGAGATGAAATAATTCACTTAAAAAAACTATGGAAAGTAAGAAGTTTAGTTGGCCTATGGCTGACCATAGCTGTAACAATGTATCATTGGATGATTACAGGGTAGGTATCCAGGTCACTATGGAGGCACTTTGAACAACTTCATATTCACTTATGAAAATAAAGCCAACCGTGATGGTTTGAACTGGCAATCTTAGCTCTTGGGAGGCTAAACCAGGAGGAATTCCATTAGTTCAAGACCAGTCTGGGCTACGTAGTGACAAGATTTTGCCTCAAAGAAAAATTATTATAAGGGAAATCTAGCATAGTTTTCACAAATTGAACACCTATTGGTAAGAAAATAACCTATTCATAAAATTTTACAATTTTAATTGTATTTAAATTGATTATTTTTGTTTTTAAAAAGTCTTTACAGGTATATCATAGCTTTTACTTAGTTATTGTATATATGTGTGTATGAGTGTGTGTCCATGTGCATATGCATGATTGTGTGTGAGTGGACTTCACACCTGCCACTACCAGCCTGTGAAAGTCAGAACATCAGATTACCATTACTATTCTTGTCTTTTAAGGACAAATTCTTACTTTGTCCCAGGTTGCCCTGTTATTAACTGTATAGCCAAGCCTGCACTCACATTTGCAATCTTTTCTAGGCTCCTCTGTACTGGGACTACAGTACTGTGCCATCATGACTGGCATCACATTTATTTCTAAAGCTTTCATAACCTCCCTGCCACTCATAGATCTATAATCTGCATATAACTCATATTTGGTCCTCGTGTGATTGTTTAATTATCCTAGAACAGGCTTTGAAATTGTGCCTGTGTCTAGTGTACAACTGGGTCAAATTCATCATAAATCAAATATTTAACACGCATAGGTTTTCTGCAGAATTCTGAGTCCAACCTGTTTGATCAATTTTTGTAATTTTATGCCACTACAGCACTATATGAATCTTATGAATTGAATGCTATTATGTTACTTCATGCTACCTTTACTATCTACATCATTTATAAGTTGCCTTTATGTCAGTTCCCCTACTAGATACCACAGGCTAACAAAAGTCCAGTGCCAGAAATGAGATACCTCTTTTGGACTTGTTTGCTACTCAAGTCTGATAGACCAGCAAACACTTCAGGCTTCTATACTTGGTTACACTCTAGAATTTGACAGTAAGACCTTATTGCCAAAGACACCCCATACTTGAGTCACAGGGCATAGAGAAATAAAGATAATACTGACCTAGAGGCTGAGTCCCTACTGGCTAACTTTAATAATTCTGTAAGGCTCCATGCATGCTGCCAGAGAAGAAAAGCAGTCATCAATGGTAAGTACGCATGACCTCTGTAAGATATAGTAATGAGTGGACTGGCAAGATACCCGTGCAACAGTGGCACAAACATCAAAGGAATACACTTACTTTCTGATTCAATTTAATTCCCACCCCACAACCCATATCTGGAACCACTAATGAACCAGGAACTTGCAATTACATTGATTCTAGCCCTAAAGAGAAAATAGACTTATCTTATTCTGCTAAATGGGCATAGTATTAAACCAACTCCTAACAACTTAGATTAATGCATCCCTTTAACCATCATCAGAGAAGCTTCTATCTCCATAGGAGATAAATAACACAGAGACCCACAAATGGCCAAAGATCAGAGAACAAGAGACTTGTAGAATGCTCAGCCTTGAATGGGGAATCTCTATCACACCCCTCCTCATAAGACTCAAGGATCATTGTGGAAGAGTCAGAAAAAGAATGTAAGAGCCAGAGGCAGTGATGACTTCTGAACACTGAGACACAGCTGTAAACATTTACTCAGAGCAGCTGTAATAGCATGCAAAAGACCTGTGTAAACTCAAGCCACACTAAATCCCAGCATAGAGAGCCAGATGGGCAGGAAGACCTGCTGCTGCAAGCCCATGCTCAGTGGACGAAGAATCTAGAATGTAATGTGCAAGGAGTGTGACAGCAGAAAAAAAAAAAAAAAAAAGCAAAGCAAAGCAAAAGCCTGTCATGCCTGTCAAGAAGAGAAGAGTCCGATGGCCAAAAACACAGAGCTAAGACAGTGGTCCAATCGGGAAGAACTTCAGCCCAGCCATAGCCTGCATCAGAGCAAATTGGAGCTGAATTCAAAGAATTCAAGGTCATTGAAATCCTATACAAATATTAGTTTGCTCCTTGCTAATCAGCTCTCAGACAAAAACATCACTAACAAGTTCACACTGGACAATGACTAAGCGCAGGCTGTGTGGTCAAGGCAGGCCCTTTAAAAAAAAAAAAAAAAAGAACCTTGCAGTGTTTTACATCAGGTTTTAGGTAAAACAGAGGAGGCTCATGGCTGGGAAGCCTGGGGTATCATGAGGAGAAAAAAGAAGGCAGAGAAATTCAGAGCACCCCTTGGTTTTAGGGAACACTAGAGAATAGAGGTGCTGCCAAGGGGAAGTCGATTTGAAAACCACAGAGGCCCAGGAGACTACTGGAGAGTTGTACCCTCAACAGAGTTCAATTCCCCTCGTTCTTCTAGCTCCTACCTCACTTCTAGATTGGGTATTTTCTCAAACTTTAGTTCTCTGTATTTATCTAAATGCTTTGTAGTATTGTCCAGGTCTTAAAAATAAGGATGAGTCTCATATTAATTTTCTTGGTCACTCCTTTGAATTTTTGTTATGTAGTAAAGTGCTTTATTCTTGTATCTGTTTTTAGGATTGACAACAGATATAATTAAAGGTAGCATACTATTGTTATAAAGAATATATAATTGTTATGAGTTCATTTATTTAACCAACATTCATTTGGACCAATTCTATGCTAGTGATTTTTGCTAGGTGCTAGGCATATAGTGGTATGAAATTAAAACATTGTGCTGAACAGGATCAAATACTTTAAGGGGAGAAAGAAGAGATAAAGATAATTTAATATTATTAGTTTGTGTTCTTTATAATTTTTCAAAGCAAATGAAAAAAAAAACATAGCATATCCAAGTCTATAGGAAATAGCCAAATATAAGGTAAATACTAGTATAAATAAATATTCACATCAAAATAAGAGAATACCTCCAAATAAGCTAATGATGTAAATCAATAAACTAGATAAGAAAGAAAAAACTAAACCGAACATTACCAGAGGGAAAGGTAATAAGGACCAAGCAGTAATAAATAAAATAGAAAACAAATACAAAAGACCAATGACATAAAGTGGTCTTTCTGAGTGCTAGTTATCTTTTTGGAGCCATGAAAAATGTCCGAGGAAAGAATTTTGGAGCATGATATAAGACACACACTCACAGCTTTAGATGTTTGAATTCAGTGTCTCCTGAGTCCTTTGGTGCCCGAGGTGAGGCAGAGTATCATGGAACAAGGAGGGGCCAGTGATAAGATAGCATCTGTAAGCACACATCCTCATTAATCTACTTGTCCAATGTGTCCCCACCCTCTACCTTCTATCACTGCCTAAATAGCTTCATCATCTTGTCCATAAGCTATAACAATAAACAAAACCAAAAAGGATTTTGCTAGACCAGAAAGTAAAGACAGTGAACACAAATCAGAAACAAGAAAGCAAGCATTACAGCTGATGCAGCACACATACAAGAAATCATTGGAGCAGCTATGAATAGCTATCTGCCAGTAACTTGGGGAATAAAGAAAAAAATAACTAATTTCTGGGTAAGACTGAACCACAAGGACAGATAGTATGAATAGACTAATAGCATATAAGTATTCTTAGCAAAGTAGTCCAACAAATAAAAACCTACAGTCAGGGTGCTTAACTACTGAACTGTACTAAATTTTGAAAGAACTGAATGCTATTCTCTTAAATGACTCCAAAAGAAAAAAACTCTTTCAACACAACATTATGAGGTTAGCATTACCCTGATAGGCAAACAGACAAGAAAACACAGACACAGACACACACACAGACACACAGACACATAGACACACACACACACACACACGAGGTGGGTGGCAACTGAGGAACTGCAGGCTAATATTCCTGCTAAACTTGGATGCAAAATGTCTCAACAACATACTACTGAATAGTGGTATGAGCCCAACACAGAGTATTGTAACATGAGATTATTGCCTTTATTCATGGAATAAAGACTTTCAAAATATAAAATCTACAACTATCTAATAGCAAATCAAAGTGTTGCTCATCTCAGCATATGCATACGAATCATTGGAAAAAATTCAATCCTATAGTGAAAAAACATACAAAATTATAAAAATGTGCCTCCATCCCAATAATTGTTACATATATCTAACCTGCTTATATCATAGCCGAAACACCACGAGGCAGGCATAAGATGCAGATCAATGGTATAGGACAGAGAACCCCAGGTAAAGATCCACATACTCACTGTCAACTAATTTTTCAGAAAGGCATTGTGAATACACAGTGAAAAAAATCTTCTCAACACATTTAGTCATGAAAAACACATGATTTACAAATTGATTCAGAAAAACTTAACTAAACTAATCTAAACAAACAAACAAACCAACCTGAAACACCCTCGTCTATACTGAAGGCAGTATACACAAAAGAAACAAGGCATCTTAATATGTGACCGTACTCAGGGGAGTGCTTCATAACACTGGACATGGCAGATTGTTGTAGATATGACCCTAATAGCGTTAAATGAACAAGAACGTGAGATGGGATTCCACCAAACAGAAAGGCTCATGTCCAGCACTGTAAACAATCAACAGTGTAAAGAGATACTATGCAGAGAGACCAACTTAGACTGTGTAGAGAACCCAAGCAAATGAACACCAAAAATCAAATATTTAATATGGGCAAATGACCTGAATTACTTTAAATGGTCAAAAGGATATGAATAAATGTTAATTTCATCAAGAAGCAGGAAAATGAAGATCAAAATCACAGTGACATATTGCCTCACTACAATTAGAACAGTCAGACCAGAAATAAAAATAATAAATAATGATGATAGCAACAATAAATAGGATATATTGACAAAGATGTAAAAAAAAAAAAAGAATTTATGCACTGTTAGCTGAAGTATAAATAGGAAAGCCACTGTTCAAACAGTATAGAATCTCCACAAAAGAAGCCAAATGGAACGACCTTATTATAAGCCAGCAGTCACTCTACTTGGTAATACTCAAGGGAACTGAAGTCAGTGTTTTGAAGAGACTTCTATACTCACATGTTCATTGCAGTGCTATTCACAATAGCAAGGCATGAGACTGAACTAGATGTCCAGACTTAGAGGAATGCATGAAAAATGTGTAATGTAGTACACAATAAAATACAGTGCAGGTTAAATACAGTGTTTTATCCTTTGTAGCAACATAAAGGCAACTGACAAACACCATGTTAAGTGAGATAAGTCAAGAAGAGAGAAAGACCAGAGGGACTTGTTCTCAGAAGAGAAGGTGAGGGCGGAGAGGGGGAACAGGAAGAGAGAGAAAGGGAAGGAGAGAGAAGGGGGGGAGAGAGAAAGGGAAGGAGGGAGAGAGGGAGGGAGGGAGGGAGGGAGCGAGGGAGGGAGGGAGGGAGGGAGCGAGGGAGGGAGGGAGGGAGGGAGGGAGGGAGGGAGGGAGGGAGGGAGGGAGATTAGTCAGCATAGTCATGGAGTACTTAGGAGAAGCAATAGTACACATTCTATAGTCCAGAGAATAACTAGGATGACAAACTAATTGATATCTGAAAATAGCGAGTAGACAGAATTTTGAGTGTTCCAAACACAAGGAAAATAATGTGTGATAAGGCAGTCATCAGAATCCCGTCATTTCACATTGTCTGCTTATATTGACATGCTATATTGTATCCCATATTATGCATGCTTAGCATGTTAATTAAAATATATTTAAAAACAATTGTTACATGAGGGTTGGAGAAATGGCTTAGCATTTCAGAGCACCATAGTCTTCCAAAGGACCCAGGTTTGATCCCTAGCACCAACATGGCAGCTAACAAGCATCTGTTTCTTCTCCATGTACTCTAGTGCCCTCTTCTGGTTTCTGTGGGCACTGCATGCACACGATGCACAGGTAAAACACCTCTATACTCAAATTTTTAAAATTACAAATGAAAAAAAAATCCAACTATTTCTGTTTAATATCTATTTCTCAGGATCCCACTTTTGGGGAAAGATAACTAACCTTAGTAAGCTTTCACAGAGCTGCTGATATGTGTGTTGATAATAGGGAGTGGGACCTGAGGCTCTGAGGTGCCAACTCTGACCTATTGGGATTAGAAACTCTTTAGACTCTGAAGCTGAATTCCATAGGAAATTGAGACTCTTATAGGTTGCAGCCTGAGGATTTTGGCTCCTTTTATAAAGTCTTGTTTGTGTTCTAAAATGGGAAGAGAATCACTTTTTTCTCTAGAAAACGACAAAATACTGAGGCATACCAAAAAACTACTAGTGCAAATGGATGGCCCCCAAATTAAAGAACAATTGGGGAGTCCTGAATCCAATTGACTATTCTATGACTATTTTGACCTTGTCTAGAAATAGCTCACAGAATGATAAATTCTTCATTGCCTTATTTTAGACCATTTAAAGTATTATTGCTTTCAAAAATCACTAAACTGCTTCAACTAAGCCTTGGGAAAAATACCAAAAAGGGATTACCAGCTTTGATATGAAAGAGTAACATTGAATGAAGGAAGCCAGGCCTAAGAAAATCTCGTGGTCTGAAGATATTAAAAACAATGTCTGTGTATGGGCATGCACATGTGTTTCTGCCTGTCGGCCCCATTCTACCCACAGCCTCTCTTGCACTCTCTCTGTTCCAACTCTGCAAGTCATGGCCATTCATCTGAATAAAGAATGCTTTTCCACATACTAGCAAAAAACACATAGTGGGGTGCTTTTTATGAATATAAAGATTCTCCGAGCCTTGGGACATAGCTTACTTAACATTTATAAAGGGACCTTTTGCTCCTGGTTTCTTGGAATACCCCATTGGCCTCAGAAGAGAGAACAACAGTTCACAAGGTGAATAACTCTCGAGAGCCCCTTTCTCAACCTCACTGTGACTTGAAAAGTCTTTTCCTCCTTCATCATTGATACTACACTCAGTGATGTAAACAGTTTCTAGTGCATTATTTTCCAATTCCTGCTGCTGGTACCCTGCAGGCTTCTACACCATGGAGGCTGGGATCTTCTCCCAGTTCTCTGAATCAGAAACCTCAGGTCACTCGGAGAAGCTCAGGGAGAGCCCTCATCTTCTTGAGGCTTGATGCTGACATTCAGGGTCCTCACGGATGGCTACGACAGGCTTTTAAGATCCATTAACAGCATTGCCTCCTGTTCGGAGATGATTTTCACCATTTCCTTCTGGGAGTGCCACTGATAGCAGGGGTGGGGTTATCTCTTAACTGTGGTCCTGAAAGCCCATTAGAACAGTTCTTTTCAAAGCTGACCTTGATCCTGTTCTCCATAATTTTGCCTGAAGCATTTCTGAGAAACAACTTCCATCAAAACAAACAACCATCTTAATCATATAAATTATATTATATTAGAATATTTGAAGAATAAGACAGCCTTTAGAGGCAAAATTTAAAACTATGTTTAGCAATATTAGTGTGAGCTATTTTCCCAGCTTAAATTATCCTATTTTATTGTTCATAAATGTATTTATTTATTGTTTTGGAACGCACCATGGAAGTTAGAGGACAACTTGTTAGAGTCCATTTTCTCTCCACCTTGTGTGCCCTGAGGTTCCAATTCTGCTCATCTTGTTTACAGGAAAATGCCCCGACCTGCTGAGCCATCTTTCTGACCAGGCCAATGTAGGTGATTTTTGACATTTTTTAAAAATGTAATCAAAGAATAAAACAGAACAATCTATGAAATGGCTCCCTTCCCACCATCCCTCAACTTCCCTTCTCTTGAGGTTTTCCAGCCTTTTGGCAAGCTCTCCTTGACTGTCTTAGAGGTGTAACAGCAGTGACGTGTGGATCAGGTCTCTTGATTCCTGACGGACCATCTGTGAATGTTATTTTTGATCTCATGGGAATATTGGCAGATTATGCACTGTGGTTAAGGGTGAATCTCACCCATTAGGAGAAGAGGGGTGATCACATTCATCTTGCGGTTCTGTTATGCAGATGTCCTACTGGGATACTTACAGTGCAGATTCCTATGTAGCTGCCTTTACCACAGTCAGTGCCTACAATAGTAGTTGCCTAAGGATGTTTACAGATTACAGTACTGGGGGTGGCACTCAACCTTATGCCTAAGGTTTGTTGTCATGATATAGCTTAAAATTATTTCTAAAACAGATGTTTTGTGTAAGTATAAGTTTCATATTATACTCAAGTGGCATCCTTATTGTACATATTAATTCAGAATATGTTCTATAATCAACAAAGCACAGTGTGCTACAGTAATCAGTGAATGATGACTAAACCAGGATCTGTGCTGTATGAGCGGAAAGTACAAGTTACATCATCCAGAACACTGTGAGGCACGTAAACAAGCTCACATAGGTGGTAGAACACCCACAGCTTAAACACAGGCGAAGAGATTCATATACCTAAAGGAAAGTTTAGTATTAAACAAAAAGAATGCAGAAAACTCAAACAACAAACAAGCAGTTGTTAACTCTAGCAAAAAAAAAAAAATGTATGAAAGGAGAATCTCAAAAAGCTAGTTGGGGGGATAAGCACCAGACTAAATCAATGGTACAGACCCTGATTCTTTTGGTATAAAATGTGATGAGCAGCAAACTAATCCGTCATAATAGAAATCAGATCAGCAATTACCACAGAACAGATGGGGACCACGGGAAAACAGAGAGAGTGATTTCAAAGGGACATAAACATATTATAAGGGATCCCAGGGATATACTTATATAAAAACTTATTAAATCATAAAAATTAGAATGGCATTCAACAGTGATGTTTAGTTTATGTTATCAGAACTGCAAACAACTTTAAAAAATGCAGTACCCAGTAACTCTAATTATACTTTAGGATATATATATATATATACATATATATATATATATACATATATATATATGTGATATATATATGTGATATATATATATATATCATATATATATATATATACATATATATATATATGTATATATATATATTCTAAATAGCTTTCTACTTCATAGAAGATTATACAACTATAGAATCATTCTTTGCCCTAAATATGATATGAATAACATTACTTGTAAACATTTCCACTCAGTTCATATATGATTTCATCCCCAGCTTTTTTCTGACAGTGTCTTCCTGGATCCCAGGACCCTATCTACAATCCCCAAACTCTTGTCTCATCTGATACTCTGGACTCTGTTGTGTTCTCATAGGTACTGACTGTCTTCCTAGCATGGCCTCCACGAAATCATCATTCAAGAGAAAGCTGATGACCCTCAAAAAAACATTCCTTCAGTTAACACCAACTCCCACCACTCTCCCTACCTCCTAAGCCCTGGTTCAGCATAAGGATGTGTCTTTCTTCTTCTTGGTGTATAGAATCCTGTTACCTCCACTATTGTTTTGTGGCATTGGAGAAAAGCAAAGAGAGGATGTATGCTCGAGACAAGGAAAACAGTTTTTGTCAGAAACCCACCGCTGACAAAAAGTTTCTACTCCTCCTCTTCCTCATTACAGTGGAGATCAAGTTTCTATCAGAGGAATTTTGAAAGATGCATTTAAGCCCTAGCAGCCCCCAAACCTACTGTTAACAGCTGTGTTTCTGTGTCACACCAACCACTTTTCTGAGAGTAGCCTATCCTAACTGCATAGAGCATTTCTTTAATGAGTAGTGCCTGCTTTGAAATAGATGAGAGATGCCATAGACACCCAATAGATATCAAAGTTGTTTCTGAGAGAAAGGAAGGTGATTTCTTATGAATGTTTAAATTCTAACTTTACATCCCAAGACAAATCCACTCATTTTCATAACATAAAATGCTTCCCAATTGTTCTTTCCATTTTGCTTTGTGGTCACACAAGAAAATCCAAGTCCATTTCAAATCCTGACAAAGGCTGCACCTCAACCTCAGGTAAAAAAGATGTGCTTTCAAAGTTCATAAAAAGGTTTTCAATCTGCCACATTCCATTAATATGAAAGTATACCAATATAACCCATTTATAACAAAACAGTAATTCTAACAACAGAAGTCAGCTTTACTAAGCAATTTCCATCAAAATCAGAGCAGGATGTGCTGCCACTTCCTATGGCTGCTGCTTGGAAGCTTTTTTTCAAAGCATCAACACTGAAATTTATTTCCCAAACTTGCTTAATTGCAACATAAGCCAGGAAGATTCTTCTAATTGATTCTAAATGATGAAGAAGCCACAATCGTCAGAGAGCTGTCCTGGACCAGAGAGCTGAGTTAATTTGATCCTGACAGGTCAGGGTAGCACATGTGGGAAGTTGTCAATAGCCGTGGACAGGAAACTATTCGAGGCACCTGAGGTGTCTCATCAAACACTTTCCAGAAAGAAGAAACAATGACGTAGGGAAGGAGTCATTCACTATCTCCAACTTTTGTCCTCAACATATATAAAAGAAGCAAATACTGAGTTTTTATAGATAATAAGAACAGAATGTGCACACACATGCATGCACACGCGCGCGCGCGCGCGCACACACACACACACACACACACACACACCAACTGTAAAACACATTTTTTTCACCCTCCTAACTAATGTATTGTTAAATAACAGGTCCATGTCTGTGGAGAATGAACCATCTTTGAGAGTGTGCTAGTCATAGGGTTTTGTCAGAGTTCTGAAAGATAAAACAACCAGAAATTCAAAACAGTTTTACAATTTGGCTTTTACTATTTTGGCTATCTTTTTTTTAACTTTTTATTAGATATTTTCTTCATTTACATTTCAAATGCTATACCAAAAGAACTCTAACTCTCCCCCTGCCCTGCTCCCCTATCCACCCACTCCCACTTCTTGGCCCTGGCATTTCCCTGTACTTGGGCATATGAAGTTTGCAAGACCAAGGGGCCTTGAATATATATGTGTGTATATATGTATGTGCTGAACTCTCTCAAGTATCAATCTTCTAACTTACAGAATTATTGATACCTGTGTCTTAGTCAGGGTTTCTATTCCTGTACAAACATCATGACCAAGAAGCAAATTGGGGAGGAAAGGGTTTATTCAGCTTACATTTCCACACTGCTATTATCACCAAAGAAAGTCAGAACTGGAACTCAAACAGGTCAGGAAGCAGGAGCTGATACAGAGGCCATGGAGGAATGTTTCTTACTGGCTTGCTTCCCCTAGTTTGCTCAGCCTGCTCTCTTATAGAACCAAGACTACCATCCCAGAGATGGCACTACCCACAAGGGGACCTCCCCCCTTGATTACTAATTGAGAAAATGCCTTACAGCTGGATCTCATGGAGGCATTTCCTCAACTGAAGCTCCTTTCTCTGTGATAACTCCAGCCTGTGTCAAGTTGACACAAAACAAGCCAGTAGAGTAAACTTTCAGTTTTTCTTCACTGTGGATAGGAATTAAGAATTGACACAAATTTTCATGGTACCTGATGGTGCCATACAAGCTACCCAATTCTAGCCCCTATGAACCACAATGAAGACAAGCATGGCCCAATAACCCTAGATGTACTTATGACTTGGCAACCAACAGCTTTCTTATTGGACTTAAGGCCCACTCACAAGGAAAATATATCTGGTACTGAGAAACTAGCCAATGACCAAGGCCTAGTGAGCTCATGGATCTCAGAGGAGAAATGTCACAAAACCAGAACAACACTGAATTTGAAATGTTCATTCTTGTATCCACGTATAATTGTAACTTTCACTCTTCATCAAAAGAAGACATGTCTCTGCAGCAGATGGAAACCATTACAACAGCCAATCTGAATGCAGAGAGCAAGTGACCCTGTAAAATCCATCCTCACCTGATACATCTACAACATACCCTCTGTGCCTAAGGCTCAGGGAACATCTCAGAAGATGGGATGTAAACACCATAAGAGACAGAGAACAGATTATCTGCCATAAGGAAATGACAAGCTAGCAATACTAATAAAGTTTCAACAACTTGGCTGACTAAACAAGACTTGAACAAGGATGACACCAAGAGACGTGCTAACATGAAAGGGGAAATCTCCTGGGGCCACAGCTCTAAGTACTAGTAGGTGGTGAAGGACTACTGGGAGCTGGAGAAACAGCTTTTCTTGGAGAAAGAATCTCTTGGTTCTGATAATTCAATACAAAGATGTCCGTCATGAAATCATAAACTCAAGAGGGAATGAACTCACAGATAAGCACTAGAAAAAGGAGTTTTTTCACGTGGGGTGGGGGAGGAAATGATATTTGCAGTTGAGTCTTGGGAGGGGGTAGCAGGGTGCCTGCACACCTGTTGATTTCTTAGGCTAAATTGCTCTCCACTCCCCCTAGTCGAATCAGCCTTTACTGTAGTGGAAGAAAAAACAAAACAAAACAAAACAAAACAAAACAAAACACACCTAGTATGTTATTGAAATTTATTACCACACAAATTCAATTTTCTTTAAATTATTTAAATATTTACTTTAAGAAGCAAAAGCTGATCCTGATGTGAGAACACACATCTGTAATCCAGTACTCTGGAGGCTGAAGTAGGAGGATCATGGAGTTCAAGGCAGCTCAGTGCTACAGTAAGATCCTGACTCAGAAAAACAAAAAAAGCAAACTAAAGTGCATTTCTATGGGATGTTTGGTGTCTTTAAATTTGCACTTAGCTATTCATTCATTTCTAGTTATATCCTCCATGATGAATTGATATTTTTAAAAATAGTTATTTTATTGTGATTTCCAAACTTATTAGCATACCACTGGGCAGAGCATTTTATGAGATTATTGAACTTCTTTAAACATTTGCTTTTCCATTTTCACCTTTATTAGATTTCTACTGTTCATTCACTTCATGTTTCAATTTCTCTAAATAATAATTAACTCCTAGAAATTAATTGTATTCTTTTTTGGTTTAATGATACTTATGAAGTAAGTATAAATGTCTATATTTTTTAGATTACGAAGGAAAGTTAAAGATAACATCAAAGAGTATCAAGCATATTACTGTTCTATCACTTCTGAGTGTTTAGGGTCTTGGATGAATTGAACTTCCATACTTCTTTATTCTCAAGATCAATGTCCTGTCTAAAAGGAAAGGTATACACAGGAACAGACAACTATTCCCATCACCCAGGGAGTTTAGATGTTAGTTACAAAGTATATCTCAGACTTCCCCACAAGACATTATAGAAGCACATCAGGGTTCAGTTATCCACTGGGTGACCTATCTGTGAAGAATGGAAAGGACATTGTGGAGGTTTGTACATGCTTGGCCTAAAGAGAGTGGCACTATTAGGAGGTATGGTCTTGTTGGAGTAAGTGTGTCATTGGGTTGTGGTCTTTGATACCCTTGTCATAGCTGCCTGGAACCAGTCTTCTTCTAACAGTCTTCCAAATGAAGCTGTAGAACTTGCAGCTTCTCTTGTACCATGCCTGCCTGGACACTGCCATGCTCCCACCTTGATGATAATGGACTGAACCTGTAAGCCAGCCAAAAGTAAATGTTGTCCTTATAAAAGTTGATTTGGTCATGGTGTCTGTTCACAGCAGTAAAACCCTAAGCCAGAAGTTGATACCAGAAGTTGGGTATTGCCCTCATCATGCTTTTGTTTGGAAGAATGTGGATTTGGGAACTTTGGATTTGGAAAGCAGTGGAATGCTTTAAGTGGGGATTAGTGGGCCATCCTAGTAGAAATATGGAAGACTTTGTTTCTGAGGGTGACTTGAACTGTGCAGACCTGGCTCAAGAGGTTTCAATGGAGAAGAATTTCAGTATGTGGCATAGAGACTGCTTTGTGGTATTTTGGTGAAGAATGTGGCTGCTTTTTGTCATTGTCTGAAGAGTCTTCCTGATGTTATGTTGTAGAGATTTAGATTAATTGCTGTGAAGGAGGAAATCTCAAAGCAGCCTGGTATAAATTTTGTTGTGTAGTTACTAAAGTTCACTCTTTGTTTGTTTGTTTGTTTGTTTATGAAGAACATTTTAATGAAAAGGAGCAAGATGAGAAAGGAAAAATACAAAATACATAGTTCAAGTATTAAAAAGGCACCAGGCAGTAGAATAAAGCTGAGTCCAATTTTCTAGAAGATAGCAGATTAAGGGAGTGGGACTTTGGGGTAAGAGCCCACCCAACTAATTTTAGGTCTGAAAGACTCCAAAACTCCCAAAGGGAGGCACTTACTCAAGCCTCGGGTCAGCCGCGCACCCAAGAAGACACTGAGACCGGTACTTAAGATGTATAGATAGTAAGATTTAATACAGCAACGACAAGAAAGCAGACAAAACAAACAAAAAGCACATATATACCAGATATCTGGGGCCGGACCTCATGCAGCCTGCAAGGTGCAGAGGAGATCCGGCCCCTAGCCCAAATTTTCACAGGCTTTTATAAGAAAAGGGCAAGGGGGGGAGCAGGGCAGGGAAAATACAGTTTTTACGTCACTAAGTGATTCAAACAAGGGTTTTTCCAAAGTGCTTTTGCAACCGCGTCCCACACTTTGGCCATGTACTTGATTCATTAGAACTGAGGTTTTTACTCACACCCTTATCTCAGAAATGTCCCTGGCACAGTCCTTAGTTGGGAGGGGTAGGACTGGGTTCGTTCCAGGAAACCCTTATCTCAGAAATGTCCGTCCCCGGAACAGTTTTCATTTGAGAGGGGGTCTGACTCTGGTGTAAGAGTTCAGAATGTACTCTGGGGTGAGAAGTTCTGGAGGGTTCCGGGAACAATCTCCAGATGGGAGGGGTAGGAGGGCTCTGAGTTGGAGAGTTCAGTAATTTTCCTCTTTCAGGTCCAGGCATGGATGTACACACCTTTAATCCCAGGAAATAGAGGCAATCAGATCTCTGAGTTCAAGGCCATCCTAGTAAAGAGAAAAATTTTAATTCAGGCATGGTGGACCACACCTTTATTCTTAGCATTTAGGAGACAGGCATGCAGATCTGAGTTCAAGGTCAATCTACAGAGCAAGTTCCAGGAAATCCAAGTTTAGGCAGTATGGGAGCAGAAAACAAAAAGCTGGAAATAGAATCAAGGGTGGAGGGGGAAGTTCTAGCCCCAGAAAGCAGCAGAATTCGGCCACTTTGACATGGGGCATATGACAGTGACTTTAGAGAAAATAATTGAAGGGACTACTAGAATGATGGTTAGCTGGCACTAAGAAATTAGCAGTGATTAATAGAGACCAGCATCACTGAGGTGAAATTTTCTTTTTTATTTATGTATTTATTTATTATTACATATTTTCTTATATACATTTCAAATTCTATCCCAAAAGTTCCCTATACCCTCCCTCTGCCCTGCTTCCCTACCCACCCACTCTCACTTCTTGGCCCTGGCAGTCCCCTGTACTGGGGCATATAAAGTTTGCAATACCAAGGGGCTTCTCTTCCCAGTGATAGCCAACAAGGCCATCTTCTGCTACATATGCAGCTAGAGATATGAGCTCTGGAGTTACTGGTTAGTTCATATTGTTGTTCTACCTATAGAGTTGCAGGCCCCTTCAGTTCCTTGGGTGCTTTTTCTAGCTTCTCCATTGGGGGCCCTGTGTTCTATCTTATAGATGACTGTGAGCATCCACTTCTGTATTTGCCAGGCACTAGCATAGCCTCATATGAGACAGCTATAGCAGGGTCCCTTCAGCAAAATCTTTCTGGCATATGCAATAGTGTCTGGGTTTGGTGGCTGATTATGGGATGGATCCCTGGGTGGGGTAGTCTCTGAATAGTCCATCCTTTCATCTTAGCTCCGAACTTTGTCTCTGTAACTCCTTTCATGGGTATTTTGTTCTCTATTCTAAGGAGGAATGAAGTATCCACCCATTGGTCTTCCCTCTTCTTGATTTTCTTGTGTTTTGCAAATTGTATCTTGGGTGTTCTATGTTTCTGAGCTAATATCCACTTATCAGTGAGTGCATATCTAATGACTTCTTTTGTGATTGGGTTACCTCACTAAGGATGATATCCTCCAGATATATCCATTCGTCCAAGAATTTCATATATCCATTGTTTTTAATAGCTGAGTAGTACTCCATTGTGTAAATATACCCGTTTTCTGTATCCATTCCTCTGTTGAGGGACATCTGGGTTCTTTCCAGCTTCTGGCTATTATGCTATGAACATAGACTGCTATGAACATAGTGGAGCATGGGTTCTTATTACCAATTGGAACTTCTTCTGGGTATATCCCCAGGAGAGGTATTGCTGGACCTTCCGGTAGTATTATGTCCAGTTTTCTGAGTAACCTCCAGACTGACTTCCAGAGTAGTTGTACAAGCTTGCAATCCTACCATCAATGGACGAGTGTTCCTCTTTCTCCACATCCTTGCCAGCATCTGCTGTAGCTGGACTTAGTAATGTGTAAGAGTCACCCAGGTGGTACTGGTTTTGAAGGCATGAAAACGTCATGGAGAGCAGCTGAGGCTTGGCACTGTAATAGGCTAAAGAGGGCCATTGGTGAAGGTGTAACCTCAGTTGTAATTGATAGCTTAGGACTAAAAGGGTTATGAAAAGAAGTTGAGGTTTGGCATCATGAAGAGAGCCTATGAGTGGCTATTGGTGAAGTCTAGTTACAGCAGAAAAACACAGTGTATTGGGGATGCCAGTACCATGGGATGATCACTAAGAACAGCAGCAGCAGTGGAGTGAATCAACCTGAGCTTAGAGTGGTACAGAGGGCAGAGCTAGAGATTTGACGCCAGCCTTTAGAGGAGTCCAGAACTTCATGTGTGGATTCCAGACATTGAAACAAGAAGCTGTAACACTGAAGTTGCCTTGGAGACCCCAATATGTTTGAGATGTCAGAGCTGTGACATATCTGCTGAGGAAAGCTGCTAACAGGAAGTGGAACCAACCCAGGAGAAAGAAGTTAGTTACAGTCAACAAAGATGAAAAAAAGTTGGAGATCTGAAAAGTGCCTTGAAATCAGACATGGAGATGGCAGAATTTGGAGTTTGCCCAGCTGGTTTCCTGTCTTGCTTTGGGGGTTGCAATTAAGATATTAAGAGACTTTGATCATTGGACTATTAATATTTGTTGAGACTGGTATAAACTATGAAGACTTTGCAAGTTGAAGTAAATAAATATAAATGTATTTTACATTATGCTATGTTTAGGTATGGCTCCCATAGACTCATGCTTGAACAAGCCTATGGGGGCCAGGGAGTGGAATGTGGTAATTTGAATATGCTTGGCCCTAGGAGTGGCACTATTAGGAAGTGTAGCCTTGTTGGAGTTGTTGTCACGGTGGGTGTGGGCTTTAAAACCCTCATCCTAGCTGCCTGGAAACCAGTCTTCTCCTAGCAGTCTTCAGCTGAAGATGGAGAACTCAAAGCTTCTCCTGCACCATGCCTGCCTGGATGGTACCATGCTTCCCCCCTTGATGATAATAAAAGATCCTGACACAGAGTTAAAAATTATTTAAGCCCCTAGACCTGTGTCCAAAATAGCCCCATTGTTCCAGGATGCCAGGTGTTTGCAGTTTTTGCCTTTCTATAGCCCAATGCCAGGTGTTTGTGGTTTTTGTGTCTTTATAAACCCCTTACACCTTGAGCTTGTCGTTGACTCCTCTACCCCTGCATGGGAGAGTCATCCCCAGTGCACTGGTCTTTCCCGAGTAAACCTCTTGTAGTTTGCATCAAGACCATTTCTCATGAGTGATTTGGGGTGTTGCCTCTCCTGAGTCAGAATGTGGGGGAGTCCTCACGTTGTGGGTCTTTTATTTAGTGCATTGGCCAGGAAATGTGACCACCCCTCACACACAAGAATTGACTTGGAGGTATGGGGATCCCCTCTGGAATATGTGCATGCCAGCCGGTGTCTCTGTTCTGAGTATCTGTTTTCTGTTTTCTGAAACGAACGTGTGCTTCTGTGTTGGTCTGTTTATCTGTGTCTCAACCAGGATAGCTCGACCACCCTTGTCTCTGAAGACCCACTTGGAGGTGAGATTTCTTGTCTGAAACTGTTTTTGTGTGCCGGAGAAGTTTGGAAGTTTCTGTTTGCAGTCGATCGGCAGACATGCTAGGATCACCGACTGCCACTCTGGGGGACGCCTTGGAGTGAGGGGAAGGACTCCAGGAATCCAACTGGGATGGGGGCGAGGACCAGCCCGACCTTTTGCATCCTTGGATTGGTTTTGTATATTTGTCAGTCTTTGTGTGTGTATCTCTTGTGTCTGTTTTGTGTTTTTCATGACTTGGACAATGGGACAGAGTGTGACAACCCCCCAAAGTTTGACATTAGATCACTGGACTGAAGTTAGGTCTAGGGCCCACAACCTTTCAGTGGAAATCAAGAAGGGACATTTTGATTGGCAGACATTTTGTGCTTCGGAGTGGCCAATATTTGACATGGGCTGGCCACCAGAGGGGACATTTTTTTCTTTTCTTTATTTTATTTTATTTTATTTTATTTATTAGATCTTTTCTTTATATACATTTCAAATTTCAAATGCTATCCCAAAAGTTCGCTATACCCTCCCCCCGCTCTGCTCCCCTACCCACCCACTCCCACTTCTTGGCCCTGGCATTCCCCTGTACTGGGGCATATAAAGTTTGCAATACCAAGGGGCCTCTCTTCCCAGTGATGGCTGATTTTTTACTTGACTTTAATTTTTGAAGTTAAAGCCGTTGTCTTTCAGGACTAACCTGGATCCCACCTGGACAGCAGAGCTCTATAACTGTGTGGCAAGACCTCGTCCAGAATCCACCCCCATGGATCAAACCGTGGATCCCGCAGCGGAAGCCAGGCTCCCAAGCCCTGGCTCTCCACAAACCAATAGAGAAGCCAAAGGTTCCTCCCAAAACGGAGCCTTCGCCTTGGTCCTCAGTCCCCCCCTCCCCCCCCCAAGATCTATCCTGATGCCCCTCTGGTTCCTGTGCCTCCATAACATCTAGAGGCTGCCCCTGGGGCTGGTGGTGGCACAGTTGGAGGATGGTTAGCTGGGACCTGAAGCCTGTGCATACAGGGTCCCTTCACAGATGAGGTTCCCAACACCATGTCTGCCTTTCCTTTGTGCACAGTGGGGCCACCTTCAGACCCTCACTCTCTCCAGACTTTTCAGTACTGGCCATTCTCATCAGCTGATCTCTATAACTGGAAATCTAACCATCCTACTTTTTCAGAAAATCCGGCTGGGACTAACCTGCCTGGTAGAATCATTAATGTTCTCTCATCAGCCCACTTGGGATGATTGCCAACAGCTTTTGCAGGTTCTTTTCACCACAGAAGAGAAGGAAAGAAGGAAGGAATTCTCTTAGAGGCCCAGAAGAACATCCCAGGGATTAACGGTGCTCTGACCAATTTGCCTAACAAGATAAACGCAGGGTTCCCTCTTGACAGACCTGACTGGGATTACAACACGGCTCAAGGTAGGGAGTGGTTGATGGTTTACCTCCAGGCTCTGGTGGCAGGTCTCAAGGGAGTGGCAAGATGCCCCACTAATTTGGCAAAGGTAAGAGAAGTAATGCAGGGGCCAACCAAGCCCCCGTCTGTTTTCCTAGAAAGGTTAATGGAGGCTTACAGATGCTACACTCCCTTTGACCCGACCTCTGAGGGTCAACAAGCCATGGTAGCTATGGCTTTTATAGGGCAGTCAGCATCAGACATTAAAAGAAAATTACAGAGACTGAAAGGGTTACATGCCATGGCTTTACAGGCTTTAGTTAGAGAGGCAGAGAAAGTGTTTAACCGGAGACAGACCAAGGAAGAAAAGAGAGAGAAAAGTGCAAGGAAGAAGAGAGGGAAAATAGGAGAGATCGAAGGCAGGAGAGAAATTAAGCAGGATTCTGGCTGCAGTAGTAGGAGAGTGTGAGGTAAGAGGTAGATCTGAAAGTAGACGGTCAGGGTATCTGGGCAACAGGGAATCTAGACCTGGTGGAAGAAGATCCATTCAGAAAACTTTGGAAAAAGACCATACTGCAAAGAGAAAGGACACTGGGTGCAAGAATGCCCTAAGAAGAAGTGGAAGGCCCCTAAAGTCCTGGCTCTAGAGGATGATGATTAAGGAAGACGGAGCTAGGACCCCCTCCCTGAGCCTAGGGTAACCCTGACTGTGGAGGGGATCCCTATGGACTTTCTAGTAGACACTGGGGCAGAACACTTTGTGTTGAAACAACCATTGGGAAAACTCAAAAACAAAAAAAAAACCATAGGTGTAGTAATTGGAGCCATAGGCCAGAAACAATACCCTTGGACCACTGCACATACTGTAGACTTAGGCAAAGGACATGTGTGTCACTCTTTTTTTGGTCATCCCTGAGTGTCCCACACTGCTTCTGGAGAGAGACCTTTGACTAAACTGAAGGCCCAGATCAGATTCACTCAAAAAGGGCCGAGAGTAAGTTGGGAATCCCCTGCCTCCATGATCCTGGCCCTACAACTTGAGGACATGTCTGAAGGCCATTGCAGCAGTAGCCTTGCTTGTTAAGGATGCTGACAAGTTAACTTTGGGAGAACAAATAACTATGGTGGTCCCCCACTCTCTTGAAAGCATTATCTGCCAGCCCTCCAGACTGATGGATGACCAATGCCTGAATGACTCATTATCAGAGTCTGTTGCTGACTGAGTGGGTAACGTTTGCTCCTCCTGCTATCCTCAACCCTGCTACCCTACTACCTGAGACAGAAGACAGACGGAAGCAGCTTTTTGGTGGAGTGTAAAAGGATGGCAGGGGCGGCAGTGGTAGATGGCAAATATGTGCTGTGAGCCAGCAGCCTGCCAGAGGATAGCAGGTATGATTTTGCTACAGCCCACATTCATGGCTCCATCTACAGGCAGAGGGGATTGTTGACGGTGGCAGGTAAAGATATTAAAAATAAAGAGGCAATTCTGAGTCTCCTTGAGGCTATTCACATGCCAGCCAAAGTGGCCATCATACATTGTCCAGGACATCAAAGAGGCCAAGACCCTGTGGCTAGAGGTAATCAGATGGCTGACCAAGAAGCCGAAAAAGCAAAACAAGTACCTATAGTCCTCAACGTGAAAACCTGGCATAATCAGTTTGAAGACCCTTATCGTTTTTTAGAAGATAGCTTCAATTACACCCCAGAAGACCATCAACAAATGAATAAATTAGACTTCACGTTTGACAATCCCTATGGCCTGAGAGAAGCTAAAGATGGAAAAGTGATTTTGCCCCAAAAAGAAGGAAAGAGATATGTTACAAATTTACATCAATTAACCCATCTAGGGGCCAAGCATCTACAGACTTTGGTTAAGTCTTCCAACTATTATGTTTTGGGACTCTCCGATGTAGCCGAGGCTGTAGTCAGAAACTGTGTACCGTGTGACATGACTAATGCAGGACATTCAAGATACCCTCCAGGAAGGCGACTATGAGGAGACCATCCTGGAACCTATTGGGAAATAGATTTTACTGAAGTAAAACCAGCTAAATATGGTAACAAGTATCTTTTAGTTTTTATAGACACCTTTTCAGAATGGGTGGAATCCTACCCAACTAAAAAAGAAACTGCCAATGTCATGGTCAAGAAGATCCTGGAGGAAAATTGTCCACGATTCGGGGTTCCAACGGTAATAGGGTCCAACAATGGACCTGCCTTTGTTGCCCAGGTAAGTCAGGGACTGGCCACCCAACTGGAGATTAATTGGAAATTACATTGTGCTTATAGACCCCAGAGTTCAGGACAGGTAGAGAGGATGAATAGAACCTTTAAAAGAGACCTTAACCAAATTGACCATAGAGACCAGCCGGAATGACTGGATAGCTCTCCTTCCTTTCACCTTGTTCCATGTCAGGAGCACCCCAGGAAAGCTTAAGCTCTGTCCCTATGAAATCCTTCACGGGGTTGGGGGGGCTCCCGCACTCACCGAGACGGGGGTGGGGGGGAGTGTTAGAATTTAACACTAGTCATTTATTGTTTGCATGTATGAAAGCCCTAGAAGTGGTTAGAAATACAGCCTGGAAGCAGCTCAAAGAAGCTTATGAACCAGGAGATTTGATGGTGGCACACCAGTTCCAGGTGGGAGATGCAGTTCTCATCTGATGGCATTGAGCTGGAAATCTAGAGCCTCATTGGAAGGGCCCCTACATCGTGCTGCTGACCACCCTCACCACTGTTAAAGTAGAAGGTGTGTCTGCTTGGATCCATACCTCCCACGTGAAGTGAGCTCCTGAGCAATCCCAAGATGATTGGAAATTGGAAAAGACCGCTGATCCTCTTAAGCTGTGCCTATGCCACTGGCTCAATTCAGAGAAAGAGTGACAACATGCATCAGCGCCAAAACAAAACCAAAACCAAAAACAAAAACAAAAACAAAAACCACTCAGGATGCCTCCAGGTCCATCCATTTGCCTAGGAATTTCATAAATTAATTCTTTTTAATAGCAGAGTAGTACTCTGTAATGTCTTATTTTTAGGAAGGAAGTGGTAAAGAAGGAGGCAGGTTTGTGTATTCCAATGGAGTTATGTCCAGGATATATTTACGTTCATGCACTCAATGCTTTCTGGGAGTAAGTTATAAAAAGTTGAATAAA
The DNA here is from genome assembly GCF_978045245.1 of Mus caroli. Classification (NCBI taxonomy): domain Eukaryota; kingdom Metazoa; phylum Chordata; class Mammalia; order Rodentia; family Muridae; genus Mus; species Mus caroli. The sequence goes on from NW_028227256.1 coordinate 11,958,955, forward strand.
CAGCCAAATTCATTGAAAAATGTGCCCTTACTCAGACAAACCATCCCACCAGCACCCCTGCCTTGTTCAGGAGTTTAATTGTTGGTTGCTTGTCTTATTCCTTTGAGACAGGATTCTCAGTATGGAGCTGATTTGGGAAGTTTTGATGGATTTTGTGGTGATCCTCCTACATCTATGTCTCGACTACCAACAAATGATTTATGGCAGTACGGAGAATTGAACATCCATCTTTGTTCATGCTGAAAAGGTCCTTCCTCTGGCTCAAAGCAAGCTTTTATATAAGGACATGTAGTGACAGGTTGGGGCTCACTCTTCCTTGATGCAGGTTGCCTGAGTTAGCCCTTCCCAACAGGTGCCTTCTGTCCCTTAGAACCACCCAGAGAATTTCAGAAAACCACAGAAAACAGGAAGGGAACCTTGCAGGATGGCCTCATGTGCTGCAGAATGGTCCAGCCACCTTTGAAGCAGATGCTATGTGAAAGCTTCCTGGAAATTATGCTTAGCACCAGTCCTTCTCTGAATGACAGAACTACCATTAGGCTATAGATACCTCTTCCTTATTCTGTGTCATAAAAAAAAATGAAGAACATGCATGGTACATTACATTACTCACTTGTAAGTGACTATTAGCCATAAAGTACAGGATTCCATTGCTACAGTCTGCAGACCCAAAGAAGCTAAATAACAAGGAGAGCTCAAGGAAGTATGCTTGAATTTCACTCAGAAAGAGAAACAAAATAGTTGTTGGAAGTGGATGGATGGAGGGAACTGGGTGGGAAAGGGGATGGGGAGGGAAACAGGGGAAGGGGTATATCAGGTGTAGGGAGAGGTGGGGAGAGAAGAACAGGTCAGAAGGGTGAACAGAAATCAGAGGTGGGTGGGGTTATGGAGGCTGGGGGTAAGAGGAAGGATGTCTACGAATTGCCAGAGACCTGGGTAGGGGAGGCTCCAGGGAGTCTTTAGCTGAGACTCATAACAATGAGGAATATGGAGCCTGAAGTGGGCCACCTCCTATAGCCAGACAGGACCCCTAGTAGAGGGATAAGGACAGCAACCTACCCGCAAAACCTTTGATTCAAAATTTGTCCTGCCTATAAGAAGGTGAGGGACAAAGATGGAGCAGACTGAGAGAATGGCCAACCAATGACTGGCCCAATTTAAGAACCATCCCATGGGCAAGCACCAATCCCTGATACTATTAACAGTACTCTGTTATGCTTTCAGAAAGGTGCCTAGCATAACTGTCCTCTGAAAGGTTCCACTCAGCAGCAGATGGAAACAGATACAGAGGCTAACACCCAAACATTGGATAGTGCTGAGCAAGTCTTGTGGAATAGTTGGGGAAAGGCTGAAGGACCTGAAGAGGATAGGAACTCCACAAGAAGACCAACAGAGACAACCAAGCTTGGGGGCTCCCACAGACTGAACCACCAACCAAAGAGCTAGCATGAGCTGGACTTAGTGCCCCCCAACTCCCGACCCCTGTGTGCACATATGTAGCATATGTGCAGCTCAGTCTTCACGTGGGTACCTCACTTCATGTGGGTACCCCAACAACTGGAGTGGGGGTTGTACCTGACTCTGTTGCCTGTCTATGAATCCTGTTATTGTTACTGGGATGCCTTGTCTGGGCTCAGTGGAAGAGAATGTTCCTAGTCCTGCTGGGACTTTTTGTGCCAGGATGGATTGGTACAGGGGTGGGGGTGGGGGGCTGGGGTGGCTTCTCAGAGGCGATATGGGGGGAGGGGGAAGAGGAGGTGTTCTTTGCGGGAGTTACTGAGACAATAGGTGGATGATATTGAGATGTAAAGTGAGTAAATAAATCAATGGAAGACAAAAAGAGAAATCTGTTTTCGTGCTGCAACCTGACCAGCCAGCTCGGATTAGCTGCCACACTCCTGCCACCTACTGGCCTCTTTTAAAATAGCAGCTTTTCAGCACACATTCTTGGTTGGTCTGTTTGTGGTTTTGCATTCTTATCCCTCCCTCCCCCACCCCACCCCACCACCACCACACACACATATCCTACTACCCATGGTCTTTAATAAACCATCTTATAAATCAATGGAAAAATTATAGTACGTATTTCTACCATATGGCTTGCGAAGTAATTAAAATATAAAGGAATCAATTACATTAGCTGTTTGGAAAACACACACACACACACACACACACACACACACACACACACACACACACACACACCATGGCACCCCTTCAGGAACTTGGGTATCATCCAAAAGAAGATAAAGGCTTGGTGAGGCCACCAGGAATGGTTCTTGGCATAAAGAGCACAGACTGTGGGTTATATAGACTGGCCACGCAGGTGGGTTCCTCAAACATTGGCAAAGTAAGGAGGCAAATACAGAGAAAGCCTTTCTTGCTCTATTCTCTGTGTTAGGGAAGACCACGGCTCCCAAGGCTGGACAGTGTTGAAAACGCTGATCACTGCTGTCTGTGTGACTGACACCGAGCAGTGAAGCACCAGGTTAGCTACCCCAGTTATATCCACAGGAAACTCTTGGAATTTAAGAATCATCATCCAGACTCCTGGGTTCACAGAGGCTGACTGACTGCTGCATGGCAAAGCCCAGGCATGTCTGCAGAGAAGGGAAGAGGCATGAAGAGAGCATTGCTATGCAGGGCTGGTGTGTGAGCGGCAGGTTTCTTGATCATTCTCTAGGGTAATTGTTCTCAACCTTCCTAATGCTGTAACCCTTAAATACAGTTCCTCATTTTGTTGTGACCCCCAACAGTAGAACGATTTCATGACTACTTTAGAACTGTAATTTTGCTACTGTTATGAATCGTAATATAAACACCTGATACTGAGCCCACAGAGGGATTGCAACCAACAGGTTGGGAACTATTGCCCTAGGGAGCCAGTTCTATAGCAGTAGGGTGCATCAGAATTATTAAGCACAGTCTCCCTGGTTCCATTCCATAGTCCCTAGTTCTTCTTAAAGCTCTGAGAATCAGCACTCTTCAGTAGTCCCTGAGCATCACTAGAGCCCTGACCCAGGAACAGCTCTTCAGGAGCACCGCTCTGTGAGCAGGAAGCAGAGGCATCGCTGCTACCATTTACTGTGGTGCCGATTTCTCAGCACAAGTAAATCTAAACTTGAAAGGTATTTTCCATCCTGGACAGTGAGCTGATTAGGGCCAAGCAATAGTCTCATAAGTCAATTGAAAATAAAAGCAAAATCCTGGACCTCTGAAAGACATCAATGATTTTTTTTTCCTGACTGAGTAGGCTAATTTTCATTCCATCCATTGTGTGTAAGATGAAAAGATGCTTCACATCTCTGTGTTGCTCTGTTTAAGAACAGTTAAGAAATCCTTAGCTACTGGCCATTTCATTGGCCACAGTTCAGTCTACAGTATTCTGTGTAAGTTACTCAGATGGCTATACATTCATTTTCTCATTGGTAAATAATCCTCATCTTAGCTCCTGCCACCTTAGGGCAAGCACTACTATAGTGCTTATTGATTTTATAATGGGAAAAAGCATCTGTTAGTTTTCATATAAGACGTAGGGCTTGTTAAGGCTAGATGAAGTTTGCTCTCCTCACAAACACCAGAAAGTCAGATGGCATACACTCTGTTCCATGATTCACAGATGGGCCTTGGTGTATACATTAATTCATGACACCCAGGGTCAGCAGTCTTTGACTTGCATCACCATCCCAGCTCGTACGGCCTTGACCAAGTCATTCTGCTTCCATGTGTGATTTTCCCTTCTGTTGTGTGGATAAGACAGTTCCTCCTGGGAGGCAAGAGTAAAGGCCTTAGGGGGGAAAGTTCTGAGGGAAGGTGTGTTGATTGACAGGAGCTGGCCAGTTCATAGACTAAGGCCTCAGACCCATGGGAGATTAGCAAAGCCTTTCCTGTGTGTCAGGCTTGAAAAGGTGAAGTGTTCCTCTGGCCCATGCAGGAGAGCTTAGAAAAGATTGACCAGGGTATCCAACAGCTAGCAAGTGTATCTATCTTCTCTTAGATGTTTAAAATTGAGATTGTGTTCCTTCTGACACCTTCGTGCAATGCTGGATGACTCCTTACTCCCATGCTGTACATGATAAACCTGAGCTCTGACACCTCCGTGCAATGCTGGATGACCCCTTACTCCTGTGCTGTACATGATAAACCTGAGCTTCTGGGCCATTTCAGCCCTTGCTGCCAGTCTGAGTGTGCACATTGTATCTGATCCCGGCTTTTCTGCACATGTGTCTGTATGTCTGACCTCTCCTCACTTCCCAGTCTTCCCAGTCAGGTTTTCAGATTGAAGCTGCAGAGGGTTACAGGAAAACTAAACACTTCACTGCATGTGAAGCGCTTAGGCAGTTACATACAATAAATACCTGATATTATTTCAGTCCAAATGGCTGGTATTGCTGTGTTTCAGTCCGCTAGATGATAAGCTCATCTATCTCTTATGTCAATGTGTCTTTAAAATAATCTCTGTTGCAGGATATTTGATCATATTTTGAACCCCGAGATTGTGAACTAGAAAAACCTGTTTCTTATTGTGGTGGGGCTCAGTCCTAGCACACACCTTTTCTTTATTGTAAATAAGTAGTTATGTGTGGCTCAGCCCTGGAACACACCTCTAACCCAGGAGCTTTCTGTAAACAAGAACTAAATAAAGTCAAGGTAGATCAAGAGGCGGAGCAACATCCAGCTGGCAGGGAGCAAACATAAAAGAATATAGGAAAGAGAAGGAAGGTCTTTGAGTTGAAGGGTATCCAAGACAGCGTGGAGAAGGAGTTCTTCCTTCTGGGACATAGGTCTGGTAGGAAGTCAGCTGGGTACATTCTCTGCCTCTGTACACTAGCAGGCTTTCACCACAGTTTGGCTCCTGAGTCTCCATTTGGTATATTGAACGATGGGGATTTTGTTTTTAAAACAAGTCTCTACTATAACATTAGATATACTAAGTGAAACTTCTAAAATGTAAACATGCATAATTGCGAGAGTACCACCCAACGTGAAGCACTGATGGAGAATTGGATACATAATGGGTGTATACTGGAGTCTCTGCCACTGGAATTAACAAACTGCTCCAAAACCTCCTGGAGCTCAAGAAGCAGACCATGGCCATGATCCCTGCAACCCCAAGCAGATCTCCTTTGTGTCATAGCCTCCTTCTCCAACCCTTGTGACTATTGGCCCCTCACAGCAGTCATTTGCATTTTAGCTCTTGAATTTTTCTTCCTAGTAAGCAGCTTATCTATTTTTTTTCAATTTTAAAAAAAGCTCTGTAGTACATCTTTAGGTCAGGCATGGTGATTCCACCTGAGGTGTTTTTTTTATCCTTAAGCAGAGTTTTTGCTATCCTAGGTTTTTTGTTATTCCAGATGAATTTGCAGATTGCCCTTTCTAATTCATTGAAAAATTGAGTTGGAATTTTGATGGGGATTGCATTGAATCTGTAGATTGCTTTTGGCAAGATAGCCATTTTTACTATATTGATCCTGCAAATCCATGAGCATGGGAGATCTTTCCATCTTCTGAGATCTTCTTTAATTTCTTTCTTCAGAGACTTGAAGTTCTGATCATACAGATCTTTCACTTCCTTAGTTAGAGTCACGCCAAGGTATTTTATATTATTTGTGACTATTGAGAAGGGTGTTGTTTCCCTAATTTCTTTCTCAGACTGTTTATCCTTTGTGTACAGAAAGGCCATTGACTTGTTTGAGTTAATTTTATATCCAGCTACTTCATTGAAGCTGTTTATCAGGTTTAGGAGTACTCTGGTGGAATTGTTAGGGTCACTTATATATACTATCATATCATCTACAAAAAGTGATATTTTGACTTCTTCCTTACCAATTTGTATCCCCTTGATCTCCTTTTGTTGTCGAATTGCTCTGGCTAGGACTTCAAGTACTATGTTGAATAGGTATGGAGAAAGTGGACAGCCTTGTCTAGTCCCTGATTTTAGAGGGATTGCTTCAAGCTTCTCACCATTTACTTTGATGTTGGCTACTGGTTTGCTGTATATTGCTTTTATCATGTTTAGGTATGGGCCTTGAATTCTTGATCTTTCCAAGACTTTTAGCATGAATGAATGAGTGTTGGATTTTGTCAAATGCTTTCTCTGAATCTAACGAGATGATAATGTGGTTTTTGTCTTTGAGTTTGTTTATATACTGGATTATGTTGATGGATTTCTGTATATTGAACCATCCCTGCATCCAAGGAATGAAACCTACTTGGTCAGGATGGATGATTGTTTTGATGTGTTCTTGTATTCAGTTAGCGAGAACTTTATTGAGGATTTTTGCATCGATATTCATAAGGGAAATTGGTCTGAAGTTCTCTATCTTTGTTGGGTCTTTCTGTGGTTTAGGTATCAGAGTAATTGTGGCTTCATAGAATGAGTTGGGTAGAGTACCTTCTGCTTCTATTTTGTGAAGAACTGGGATTAGATCTTCTTTGAAGGTCTGATAGAACTCTGCACTAAACCCATCTGGTCCTGGGCTTTTTTGGTTGGGAGACTATTAATGACTGCTTCTATTTCTTTAGGGGATATAGGACTGTTTAGATCATTAACCTGATCTTGATTTAATTTTGGTACCTGGTATCTGTCTAGAAACTTGTCCATTTCATCCAGGTTCTCCAATTTTGTTGAGTATAGCCTTTTGTAGAAGGATCTGATGGTGTTTTGGATTTCTTCAGGATCTGTTGTTATGTTTCCCATTTCATTTCTGATTTTGTTAATTAGGATGCTTTCCCTGTGCCCTCTAGTGAGTCTGGCTAAGTGTTTATCTATCTTGTTGATTTTCTCAAAGAACCAGCTCCTCGTTTGGTTGATTCTTTGAATAGTTCTTCTTGTTTCCACTTGGTTGATTTCACCCCTGAGTTTGATTATTTCCTGTCATCTACTCCTCTTGGGTGAATTTGCTTCCTTTTGTTCTAGGGCTTTTAGGTGTGTTGTCAAACTACTAGTGTGTGCTCTCTCTAGTTTCTTTTTGGAGGCACTCAGAGCTATAAGTTTTCCTCTTAGAAATGCTTTCATTCTGTCCCATAAGTTTGGGTATGTTGTGGCTTCAGTTTCATTAAACTCTAAAAAGTCTTTGATTTCTTTCTTTATTCCTTCCTTGACCAAGGTATCATTGAAGAGAGTGTTGTTCCGTTTCCACGTGAATATTGGCTTTCTATTATTTATTTTGTTATTGAAAATCAGCCTTAGTCCATGGTGATCTGATAGGATGCATGGGACAATTTCAATATTTTTGTATCTGTTGAGGCTTGTTTTGTGACCAAGTATGTGGTCAATTTTGGAGAAGGTACCATGAGGTGCTGAGAAGAAGGTATATCTTTTTGTTTTAGGATAAAATATTCTGTAGATATCTGTTGGATCCATTTGTTTCATAGCTTCTGTTAGTTTCACTGTGTCCCTGTTTAGTTTCTGTTTCCATGATCTGTCCATTGGTGAAAGTGGTGTGTTGAAGTCTCCCACTATTATTGTGTGAGGTGTAATGTGTGCTTTGAGCTTTACTAAAGTTTCTTTAATGAATGTGGCTGCCCTTGTATTTGGAGCATAAATATTCAGAATTGAGGGTTCCTCTTGGAAGATTTTACCTTTGATGAGTATGAAGTGTCCCTCCTGTCTTTTTGAATGACTTTGGGTTGGAAGTCGATTTTATTAGATATTAGAATAGCTATTCCAGCTTGTATGTAAACCTTAAATGACTTATTTCTTTTTCTTGTAAGGATATATCTTATATAACTGCAGGTCATTTCTTTTCCTACTTTATAATTTTGTTTTCCATGGTTTTAGTGTTGACTTTCCTAACGTAATTTTAACAGGGAAGTAAGATTTATTTATTTCATGTGTGTGACTATTTTGCCAGCATGTATGTTTATGCTTCACATATATGCCTCATGCCTGGAGAGGTCATAAGAGCGTGTTAAATCCCTTGGAACTGGAACTAGGGATGGTTGTGAGTCACCATGTTGGTGCTTGTGGTCAAACACAGTCTGAAAGGGTAAAAAGTGCTCTTGACCACCAATCTATCTCTGCAGCCTCTCTGAGCTTTCTTTCCATTCTTACTGTCTTGCTATAGACAGAAGTTCATGGCACCACCTTCCCAAGAGCATTGTAACATTACATGAAACTATGATTTCAGGTATCAATAATTCTGTAAGTTAGAAGATTGATACTTGAGAGAGTTCAGCACATATGTATATACACACATATATATTCCTAAATATAACATGATCTGGCTGTGTAACGGTTATGTGTTTTTCCACTGTTTGGCTCTGGACAGTTAATTTGTGTGCTCTTTCCTGAAGGAGGTCACTTCTCTTGCTCCCAGCTTTCTTTGGCTGTCTCTAGCTCCTTGTGTAGGGTGGAGACCTCGCAGGCCTTTTCTCTGCAGCTTGGCATGCTCATTAGTATCATCCTGTGTGCCTCACATTGAGGCAGTGATGTGAGACTTTATGGGCATAGCTTCTGATGTTGCTAGGAAACACAAAAATCACAGAAAACTCCCCAATCTTTCAATGTTAGAATCTTTCCACAGAAATATGTATATGTATGCAATAGCAATGAGAAAGGAGGCTGGGAATTTGAAGGAGGGTGGGCCTATACATCGGGGAGTTTCGAGAGAGGGAAGAGAAGGGAGAAATGTTAAAATCATATCATGCTTTTAAGAATGAAAATTTAAAAATCTTAAATTTGTGAAATAAACTACTTTTAACAACTGAAATAAAAGAAAAAGAAGGAAAAAGTATTACTGGGGACTTTCATTTAGCTTCTGCTGCGGCTCCTTGTCTCATTCCCCTGCTTAAGCAAAATGCTGAAAGCCTCACCCTGGGAACATCTAGAGACAGCCTTTGTACCAGACATAAAACAAAACTATTCGTCACAGCTTTATCTGGAAATCACCATTGTTGTCTTGCATTTTTAAGATTGCTGGATGTCTTTGTTTCAGTATATTCACACTATAATACAAAAATACTATAAAAGTAGAATATACCTATAATAGCATATTTAATTCCAGAGGCTTGTGGGTCAGCACAGTCACTGTGCCGGCAGCCTGTGTGTGTGAAGGCTTGCTCTTTGGCTTTTCCTAGCAACTTCTAACCATGGCCTTACAAGATGGAAGGGCTCCTTAGCCACCAGTGGTCTCAACCCATGCCTGAGTCATTATGATCTCAACGTCATACTGCTGGTTACATTCTGGGAACTGTGCTATAATCCATGAGTCTGGGAAGGGCACAGCATCCAGACTTAGAGAGGGTTATGTACTATATCAAATGGATCAGTGGGAAAAACAAGACTCAGCCCTTCATATTTCTCTAAACCTAGAGAAAGCTGCTATTTGGATAAGCTTCCCCAGGGTACAGCATGGTAATAACCAATGTTCACTAGAGCAGGAGACACTCTAAACCACAAGGTACTGCTCTAAGGGGCCACCAGTATTGTTGGACTTTCCCCAAACAACTAAAGTAGCTTTACAGTTATAAAAAGGTTGGAGTTTTAGAAAAAGTAAGCACAATGTGTATAGATGTTAAATGTAAACAATTTGTTTCAGTTATTCATAGCAAACTCTGTTGGGTACAGACCAGAAGACACCTGATTTGCTTCTTGGACTAACCACACTGTGATAAAATACCAGACAGGACAAAGAGGAAAGTTTTAATTTTACTTACAGTGAGAGTCTTCACTCTGGCTGCAATGGATACTGCAATATGGAAAGAAAAAAGGGGTAAAGAGCAGAAGGAGGGAGAAAGGGAGAAGGAAAGAACAGGACCTGCTTCCAGTGACCTAGTTCATCTTGCTAGGCTGCACCAAAATATCCTGCAGCTGAGGACCTGGGCTGTAGCACTTGAACTTGTTGGGGGGCACTACTCATTTAAGTTGTGACAGTAGTCAACACATTTTTCTTCTTATTATGGCCATTCATGTTTAACTACTTGTCATAGCAAACTGTTCAATTATTTGCTAAGTATCTGGGACATGTTGCTATGGAAACAGATGATGCCCACTGTGGCCTAAGTCATTTATGAACCTGGTGGTTCTTTACAGGGGAGATGTCTGTGTGTGTCTACATCTGCCCAGTGGAAACACTGATTTTGTTATGAGATATGATTTCTATAAAAGTTATGCACAAGCTCTTGCCTCATTAGTTTTGACTCAAAATAGTCAGTCATACAGAGCTGCTGGCTTGCTGGTCCTTACCCTTTGCATTAAAGAGGTCATAATCTTCCTAGCTCACCTGGCTTTTGACAAGAGATATAAGCTTCAAAACAAGAATGAGACGCTTCTAGAAAGTATGGTTTGCCATGAACCAAAGCAACCAACCAAATAGCCACCCCCCCAAAAAAAACCCAGAAAACAAATGAACAAAAAAACTCCACATCCGAATATGTGATAGGCTCAGTGATTCTCAGGTGGAATATCATCAAAAGAATGGAGGCGAAAAGAAAAAAGGGAGCAAAACTCTTAAACCGGAATTGATTTCTAAATCCCAGCAGATGGTAAAGCCAGGGTAAGTGATGACTCACGGAGTCTAATTAGAGAAACCATTGGATAGCATGTCGCCATCCCCCAAGTCTGTAAGAAAGTCTAAAAAAACCTGCCAGATCTATTTAACTGTCCCTCATGAAAAAAATTACTTATTACAGAAGAACCTGGGAAATCACTATAGACCCCTCTTCCTCCTATAGAGGAACATAGCCCACAAAACTAAGGCCCATCAACAAGGCAATTTACATTGTTGTTTCCAGGTTATAAGTTGACCACTTGTGTATGTAACTTATGTCCATCATACTTCAAACTCTACTTCTCCATCAGTTTCTCCCTCAGCCCCAAAGCGACCAATGGAATCTGTTGGATTGCAGTGTGTGGTGCACAGCCTTATGTGTTGTGGTTTTCTTTCCTTCTGAGTTCCCTTCTGCCCACCCTGATTCACAAATGCTCCATACAGCCTGAGAGCGCCTAGATCTGAGCCCTCTTTGAATTCTTGCTTTTCTTCACACAATCCTCATGAGTTTTATAGCAAAAAGTATGAAATTATGTTAAGCCTGTATGTCTTCATAAAGTCATTCAGCATCCTAGCTAGAATACACACTCTGTTTTGGTATGTGAAATATTCCTGTGTCACAATGTTTTCAATGTTTCACTTAAATATATTGATGAACCAAATGGATATCTTCATAATGTTTAGTAAAACATTAACACAGTGTTAAAATTCTGTTTCAAGAACTCCAGGTTAGTGTTGCAGAGACAGCTGAGAGGTCAAAGGGCTTGTTATCAAGCACGAGATTCAGAGTTTGGACTCCCAGTTTCCATGGAAAGATGCACAAATGCTGTGTCTCATCGTTCCTAGTGCTCAGGAGTCTGAGACAGGGAACTCATGCAGCAAGATGGCTAGCCAGCCTACCTGTTATCTCTGAGATCCAGACTCAACAGAGACACCCTGCCTCAGTCAATGAGATAGACTGTGGTGGAGAAAACCCCTTGGCCTCAGCCTTGGGCCTCTGCATACAAGTGCTTACATTTGTGAACACATGCATACATGTTAGCACACATTCACGCATGTACACACACACAAATATAGAATTTCAATTAATGTTTTAAACCTACTTGGTTTAAAGCTAAGGTCTCATATTTGTTTTTCCAATGATGAATATTGAAAACCTTATACCATGTCTCAGTAACACATCATCAAGGCAGGAGGCTACAGATGTGTGGAGGAAGGCTGGACAACTTTGGAAACAAAGCTAAATCGTTTTAAGTAACAGAACCTAAAGGTGAGTGAGGCAATAGGGAAATGGCCTGGAGATTAATCTAATAGAACAAATATAAACTATTTACATAAAATTCTGACTGTTTGCCAGGTCTACTTTGCATACATACGATAACAGGTACAGCAAGCTCATAACCCCCAGAGAAAGTGTATGCCGTTTGTATATTTTCTACTATACTTACAAATGAAGATGCACATGTGGATGCATTCCTGCTTCACACAGTGGCCTTTAATCTGAATGGGGTCTGCTTTTCCTATGATGTGATAACATTTAGATGGTTTGGCTGATCCTGATTTATCTTTGATACCTTGTATCGCTCTAGAAAATTGCCCACTTCATCCAGATTTTCCAGTTTTGTTGTAAATAGGCTATTGTTGTAGGATCTGATTTTTTGTTTTGTTTGGTTTTTGGGTTTCCTCAGATTTTGTTGTTATGTTTCCCTTTTCATTTCTGATTTTGTTAATTTGGATAGTGTCTCTGTGCCCTCTGGTTAGTCTGGCTAAGGGTTTATCAATCTTGTTGATTTTCTCAAAGAACAAGCTCCTGGGTTTTTTGTTTTGTTTTGTTTTTTGTTTGTTTTTGTTTTTCCTTTGTATAGTTCTTTTTGTTTCTACTTGCTTGATTTCAGCCTTGAGTTTGATTCTTTCCTGCCTTCTACTCCTCTTGGAACTATTTGCTTCTTTCTGTTCTAGAGCTTTCAGGTGTGCTGCCAAGCTGCTAGTGTGTGCTCTCTCCAGTTTCTTTTTGGAGGCACTCAGAGTTATGAGTTTTCCTCTTAGCACTGCTTTCATTGTGTCCCATAAGTTTGGGTATGTTGTAGCTTCATTTTCATTAAATTCTAAAAAGTCTTTAATTTCTTTCTTTATTTCTTCCTTGACCAAGTTATCATTGAGTAGAATGATGTTTAGCTTCCATGTGTATGTGGGCTTTGTTGTTGTTATTGAAGATCAGCCTTAATAAGTGGTGATCTGGTAGGATGTATGGGATTATTTTAGTCTTCTTGTAATGTTGAGGCCTGTTATATATGGTCAGAGAGAATGTACCTTGAGGTGCTGAGAAAAAGGTATATTATTTTGGAGAATGTACATTGAGATGCTGAGGAAAAGGTATATTATTTTGTTTTAGGATAAAATGTTTTATAGATATCTGTTAAATCCATTTGGTTCATAACTTCTGTTAGTTTCACTGTGTCTATGTTTAGTTTGTGTTTTCATGATCTGTCCATTGCGGAGAATGGGGCGTTGAAGTCTCCCACTATTATTGTATGAGGTGCAGTGTGTCCTTTGAGGTTTAGTAAAGATTCTTTCATGAATGTGATTATCCTTGCATTTGGATCATAGATATTCATAATTGAGAGTTCTTCTTGGTAGATTTTTCCTTTGATTAATGTGAAGTGTCCCTCCTTATCTTTTTTGATAACTTTAGGTTGAAAGTCCATTTTATTTAATATTAGAATGACTACTCCAGTTTGTTTCCTTGAACTATTTGTTTGGAAAAAAATTTCCAGCCTTTTACTCTGAGGTAGTGTCTGTCTCTGTCACTGAGGTTCATTTCCTGTATGCAGCAAAATGCTGAGTCCTTTTCATGTATTCTGTCTGTTAGTCTATGTCTTTTAATTGAGGAACTGAGTCCATTGGTGTTAAGAGATATTGAGGAATATTGATTGTTGCTTCCTGCTATTTTTGGTTGTTAGAGGTGGAATTATGTTTGTGTGGCTATCATCTTTTGGGTTTGTTGAAAGAAGACTACTTTCTTGCTTTTTCTAGGGTTTAGTTTCCTTCCTTGTGTTTGTGTTTTTCATCTATTATCCTTTGTAGGACTGGATTTGTGGAAAGATATTGTGTAAATTTGTTTTTGTCATAGAATATCTTGGTTTTTCCATGTATGGTAATAGAGAGTTTTGCAGGGTATAGTAGCCTGGGCTGGCATTTGTGTTCTTTTAGGCTCTGTATGAGATCTTCTGGCTTTCATAGTCTCTGACAAGAAGTCTGGCATAATTCTGATAGGTCTGCCTTTATATGTTACTTGACCTTTTTCCCTTACTGCTTTAATATTCCTTGTTTTGTGCTTCTGGTGTTTTGACTGTTATGTGATGGGAGGAATTTCTTTTCTGGTCCAGTCTATTTGGAGTTCTGCAGGCTTCTTGTATGTTTATGGCTATCTCTTTCTTCATTTTAGGGAAATTTTCTTTTATAATTTTGTTGAAAATATTTTCTGGCCCTTTAAATTGGGAATCTTCACTCTCTTCTATACCTATTATCCTTAGGTTTGGTTTACTCATTGTGTCCTGGATTTCCTGGACGTTTTGTGTTAGGAGCTTTTTGTATTTTGCATTTTCTTTGACTATTGTGTCAATGTTTTCTATGGTACTATCTGCCCCTGAGATTCTCTCTTTTATCTTCTAATATTCTCTCTTGTATTCTGTTGGTGATGCTTGCATCTATGACTCCTGATCTCTTTCCTAGGTTTTCTATCTCCAGGGTTGTCTCCTTTTGTGATTTCTTTATTGTTTCTATTTCCATTTTTAGATCCTGGATAGTTTTGTTCAATTCCTTCATCTATTTAGTTGTGTTTTCCTGTAATTCTTTAAGGCATTTTTGTGTCTCCTCTTTAAGGGCTTCCACTTGTTTACCTGTGTTTTTTATGTCCTTCTTAAAATCCTCTATCATCATCACAAGATGTGAGTTTAAAACCAAATATTGCTTTTCTGGTGTGTTGGGGTATCCAAGACTTGCTGTAGTGGGAGAACTGCTGGGTTCTGAAGATGCCAAGTAGCCTTGCTTTCTGTTGCTTATATTCTTGTGCTTACCTCTCACCATCTGTTGTCTCTGATAGTCTTGCTGTCTCTGGCTGGAGCTTGTCCTTCCTGTAGGCCTGTGAGCCTGTGTTCTTAAGTGTGTCAGCACGCCTGGGGATACCAGCCCACTCTGGGCAGGATTTGAGTATGGAGGGCTATGGGACAGCCTTCGCACCAGGGTGCAGATGAAGACTGGAAGGATCCTTTCTTTGGCTGCTCTGGGTTGAGCTTCTGGTGGATCCTCTTTTGGACAGTTATTGGAGCAAAAGTGGTGGTCTCACCTGTGAGCTTAGGAGTGAATGCACTCCTAAAGAGACCAGCTCTCTCTGGCTGGGTTTTGGGTATGGGGTGGGGTGGGGGGCTGGTGGACAGCCTTAGCTCTGGGGAACAGATGGAAACTGGTAGATACTTCTTTGGGAAACAATTTTACTTTACCTTTCTCTCTACTATACCATAATCCATGGTCTGTGTTTCTCATTGTATTTCCTGAATATCAATTCTTCTAGCAAAGAAAATTATTTCATTGGGACAGGGAAATGGTACCACACTCAGATTTTATTGCTCTTACTTTTTCTTTATAGTCTTGGTCTAAAAATAAACAAAAGTACCCCACCCCCAAACCCAAAAAACCAAACCAACCAAACAAAAAACAAAGAAACCATTGAGCTCCCCTCAATTTGGAGCTAATTCTTTAGAATGTCCTTTCCCACCCAGTATGTGTCAATGCAGAATGACTGCCACTGTTCATTCTAGTTCTCTCATAGCCGAGAAATGTAAGTTTAGAAATCAAAAGCTGGTCTTTTAAATCTCCACAGAATTACCCACAAAACTATGGCTCCCATGATCATGTCTATGAACCATGATAGTGTCTCTAAGGATGTAACTACATCCTACAAGGAAACTGGATCTGCCTCTTGGTCATTAGGGTCACGTCATACTACCAGAGAAGGTACTATACCATGTAATATGATTGCTTCAAAAAATCAAGGAAAACATCTTAAGGGAGGGGCAGAAAGGAAGGAGTATGCCTGGGCATTGTGTGGGTTCTGGGTGCCCAGTGAATTACTTTATGGTCTATATTCTCCACTACTGAGTAATTAGATGACCCTGTGAATGAATTGAATTTGCCACCATCTATAGGTGGATTTCTATTTCCAGCTTCTTCAGACAAGGTTCTGTGGAAAGCCGTGCAGCGTGCAGCGTGCAGCGAGCAATCACTGTGGAGAGCCGTGCGCATGCTGCGAGCAATCACCATTATAAGATGGCGCTGGCCTCCGCTGTGACAAACTAGTAAACAAGCCTTGTGCGCAAGTGCGAGAGTGAACTCACTCGTAGTCACTGCCCATTCTCGGGGTGTAATAGTGGTGTGATGAGCGAGCAACGAATCAAGAGCTGTCACGCCACATCAGGTGCTGAAACGTCATGGCTGAGTGCTATATAAGGGACTCCATTTTCTGGGGTCGAGATCTTCCTGAGAAGTAAGCAATAAAGCTTTGCTGCAGAAGATTCCGGTTGTCCTGAGTGTGTTCTTGCCGGCGGGGACAAAAGCTCGGGATAAGTGGCGCCGAAGACCCGGGGACTTTATACCATCACACCGGTGCAAGGAAGATCCCTCATTCGCAGGGCGGAATCAGAACTGCGGGACACTACAGCTCTGC
Organism: Mus caroli; assembly: GCF_978045245.1. Lineage (NCBI taxonomy): Eukaryota > Metazoa > Chordata > Mammalia > Rodentia > Muridae > Mus > Mus caroli. The sequence continues at coordinate 11,975,170 of NW_028227256.1, forward strand.
AAGGTAAGTATTGTCTTGAAATTTCTCCAGAGTTAGATGCCCTTTTGATTGTTTGCACGGCGATCACACTTTCCCTTTCAGTTTAGTTTTGCTTCCACCGCTGGAACTGCTGACTGGTTCCCAGTCGCAGTCAGGCTCGGACAGCACCTGGACAATGCCTGGACAGTGATTAGTTTCAGTCACGGTCAGGACTGGATAGCGGCAGTATGGGAATTTCTCACTCTGTAGTAGTGGTGTTAAGGTCGGTCCTGAAGCAGTGTGGCCTAAAAATCGCCACTAAGAGTATAGAGGCATTTGTCAGGGAGGTAGACCGTGTGGCACCATGGTATGCTTGCTCAGGTTCGTTAACTGTCACTTCTTGGGATAAACTGAAAGGAGATCTAGTTAGGGAACAGCAGAACGGCAAACTTAAAGCAGGGGTCATGCCGTTATGGAAATTGGTGAGATCGTGCTTAACAGATGAGGATTGTGAGCAGATGGTAGAAGCAGGGCAGAAGATTTTGGACGAAATTCAAGACAGTCTATCAGAGGCAGAGTGGGGAGAGAGATTGAAAGTTGGGACGAAACAAGGTGCACCGAAGAATTTAGGCCTTTCCACAGGCCTTGAGCCCGAGGAAAAGAGATACAAAGGAAAGAATGCCTTGGGAGAGATTAGAAAAAGGGATGGAAAGGGAGAGAAGAAGAGAGAAAGAACTGGAGAGGCACATAAGGAAAGGAGCCTCTACCCGCCATTAGATGAGTTTAAGGCACTAGCTGTCAGTAGCTCAGAATTGGATAAGGAACTTAGCTCCTCTGAGGAGACAGACTTAGAGGAAGAAAGATACCAGCCAGATGAAAGAAGAGCTAATCAGTTACAGAATAACATAAAGAAAGCAAAAGTAGCTAGAGACAAATGTTAAATCACTATGCGATCTTCAGATCCGCAACCTCTGGGTCCTAGTACACCTCCGCCCTACGTGCAGAGGTATCAATCAGACTCATTCATTTCAAAAGAGGAACAGAGAAAAGTGCAGCAAGCGTTCCCAGTCTTCGAAGGCACAGAGGGTGGACGCGTTCATGCCCCAGTGGAGTATATACAGATTAAAGAATTAGCAGAGTCAGTTCGTAACTATGGAGTCAATGCCAACTTTACTGTAGCCCAAGTCGAAAGGCTTGTGACTCTGGCAATGACCCCCAGCGATTGGATGACCGTAGTAAAAGCCGCATCTCCTAACATGGGAATGTATTTAGAATGGAAAGCTTTGTGGCAAGACTCCTGCCAAGCACAGGCAAGGGCCAATGCCAATGTTGAAGGGGACCAAGGAACATGGACTTTTGAGTTGCTTACAGGTCAGGGACAACACGCTAATAACCAGACAAATTACCATTGGGGAGCTTATGCTCAGATCTCAGCTGCTGCAGTTAAGGCATGGAAGGCACTCTCTAAGAAGGGAGAGGCAAGTGGGCATTTGACAAAGATTACCCAGGGCGCACAGGAGTCATTCTCAGATTTTGTGGCTAGAATGACAGAAGCGGCAGGGAGAATTTTTGGGGATCCAGAAACAGCTATGCCTTTAATTGAACAGTTGATCTATGAACAGGCTACCCAGGAATGCAGGGCGGCTATTACACCTAGAAAGAGCAAGGGACTGCAGGATTGGTTGAAGGTTTGCCGTGAGCTTGGAGGGCCACTCACTAATGCAGGTTTAGCAGCTGCCATTCTACAAGGGCAAAAACGCCCTGACATGGCTGAGTTCAAACTCTGCTATAATTGTGGCAAACCGGGACACTTAAAAAAAGGACTGTAGAGCCCTTGTCAAAAGGAGAGCACCAGGACTGTGTACTAAGTGTGGAAAAGGATATCATTGGGCTAGAGATTGTCGTTCAGTCAGGGACATTCGAGGCAGGCCCCTGCAGCCAGGATTCCCTCAAGCAGTAGATAATGAGACCATTCCAAAAAACCAGTACAGGGCCCTCAGGTCTCAGGGCCCGAAAACATATGGGACCTCGACAGGCAAAAGGTGGACCCCACAGTCCGCAGGGCAACAGAAGGATCAGCTGGGTTGGACCTCCGTACCACCACCCGATTCATGCTAATGCCCCAAATGGGGGTACAGCCTATTCCTACTGACTATAAAGGACCTCTGCCATCCGGGAGTGTTGGCCTAATATTGGGCCGGGCCTCCCTTACCTTACAAGGTCTTATTGTTCACCCTGGAGTCGTAGATCAAGACTATGAAGGGGAACTTCAAGTTCTCTGTTCCTGTCCTCAGGGTGTCTTTTCTATTTCACAAGGGGATAGAATAGCTCAGTTAATAATTTTGCCAAGCCTACATGGCTGTTTTCCTTCCTCTGGTGTCCCTCGAGCTACCAGAGGGATTGGTTCTACTGGAAATGATTCTGCTTACTTAGTGATGCCTCTTGACTCCAGGCCATTCTTAGAATTAGTTATAGAAGGAAAACAATTTAAAGGGATTTTAGACACAGGAGCAGATAAAAGTATCCTGTCTTCCCAATGGTGGCCAAAAACTTGGCCCGTTACTCAGTCATCACATTCTTTGCAAGGTTTAGGTTATCAGTCCTGTCCCACTATTAGTTCCCGTTCTTTGAGCTGGACAGCTCCTGAAGGTCAAACAGGACGATTCACTCCCTATGTTTTACCACTCCCAGTAAATCTCTGGGGGAGAGACATCTTACAGGCACTAGGATTGACCTTGACTAATGAATACTCACCACAAGCTGTTCAAATAATGAAGAAAATGGGCTATAAAGAAGGAAGGGGATTAGGGAAAGGAGAGCAGGGTAAACTTGAACCTATCCCTCAAAAAGGTAATAATGGGAGACAAGGTTTGGGTTTTTTCTAGGGGCCGTTGAGGGCTCCATGCCCATACCATGGCTTACAGAGGAAGTTGTATGGGTTCCTCAATGGCCTCTCTCCTCTGAAAAGTTAGAAGCAGCTACAAAACTAATTTCTGAACAGCTACGCTTGGGTCATTTAGAGCCCTCTACCTCACCCTGGAATACACCTATTTTCGTAATTAAGAAAAAATCTGGCAAATGGCGCTTATTACATGATCTTAGAGCTATTAATGCACAAATGCGTCTATTTGGACCAGTTCAGCGAGGGTTACCATTGCTTTCTGCCTTACCCAAAAATTGGGAAATTATAATTATAGATATTAAAGATTGCTTTTTCTCTATACCTTTATGCCCTCAAGATAGGCAAAGATTTGCATTTACCATCCCAGCCATTAATCATTTAGAACCGGATCAAAGATACCAATGGAAGGTCCTACCTCAGGGGATGGCGAATAGCCCCACCATGTGTCAACTGTATGTGCAATTGGCACTTAAGTCAGTTAGAGAGCATTTTCCATCATTACAGGTGATAATTTATATGGATGACATTTTGATTTGCCATAAAAATTCACAGTTATTGCAAGATGCATACCCTATATTAATAAAAATGTTAGGGCAATGGGGATTACAGGTGGCCACTGAAAAGGTGCAAGTTGCTCGAATGGGAGCCTTCCTAGGGTCACTCATTTATCCTGACAAAATTGTTCCTCAAAAATTAGAGATTCGCAAAGATCAACTACATACCTTGAATGATTTCCAAAAATTGCTAGGAGATATTAATTGGCTAAGACCATTTTTGAAAATTCCATCAGCAGAATTAAAGCCCTTATTTGACATATTAGAGGGAGATACCCACATCTCCTCCCACAGAGCACTTACCCCAGCTGCATGTCAAGCTTTACAAACGATAGAAAAGGCCTTACAAGATGCTCAATTACATCGCATTGAGGAGTCAAAATCATTTGAATTGTGCATATTAAAAACTGCACAGTTACCAACAGCAGTCTTATGGCAAAAAGGACCCTTATTGTGGGTCCATCCTAATGCTTCCCCTGCAAAAATCATTGAGTGGTATCCTAATGCAATTGCTCAACTTGCACTTAGGGGGATAAAAGCAGCTATTACTTATTTTGGGAAAGAACCTCATATGCTAATCGTACCTTATACTTCTGCTCAAGTTCAAACCCTGGCAGCAACAACTAACGATTGGGCAGTCTTGGTTGCCTCTTATTCAGGACAAATTGATAATCATTATCCAAAACATCCAATTTTACAATTTGCCTTAAGCCAAGCCATAGTGTTTCCAGTAATAACAGCCAAACACCCACTTCCGGATGGGGTAGTAGTGTATACAGATGGATCCAAATCTGGCATAGGTGCATATGTAGTAAATGGCCAAGTAACATCTAAACAATATAATGAGACATCACCCCAGGTTGTAGAGTGTTTGGTAGTTCTAGAAGTCCTTGAAACTTTTCCGGGACCGCTCAATATTGTATCTGACTCTTCATATGTGGTCAATGCAGTTAATATGCTTGAAGTTGCTGGCTTAATTAGACCCTCTAGCAAGCTTGCTCACATTTTTCAGCAAATTCAGTCAGCCTTGTTACATAGAAGACATCTTGTGTATATTACTCATGTTAGGGCTCATTCTGGCCTTCCTGGCCCCATGTCTCATGGAAATGACTCGGCAGACAAAGCTACTAGAATCGTGGCTGCTGCTCTGTCCTCGCAGTCAGAGGCTGCAAGGGAGTTTCATAAACGCTTCCAACGGCTGAAACATTACGCCGCCGTTTCACTTTAACTAGGAAAGAAGCTCGTGACATTGTCACCCAATGTCAAAACTGTTGTCAATTTCTGCCTACTCCTCATGTAGGGGTAAACCCCCGATGCATCAGACCATTACAGGTCTGGCAAATGGATGTCACTCATATTTCCTCCTTTGGAAGAAATCAATATTTACATGTTTCCATTGACACCTGCTCTGGTGTTATGTTTGCTACACCTTTAACAGGTGAGAAAGCCTCTCATGTTATACAGCACTGTTTAGAAGCATGGAGTGCTTGGGGCAAGCCCACAATTCTTAAAACTGATAATGGGCCAGCATATACCTCTACTAAATTTCAGCAATTTTGTCATCAAATGGATGTCACTCACTTGACTGGCCTTCCTTATAATCCTCAAGGACAAGGCATTGTGGAACGTGCTCACCGTACACTTAAGTCTTACCTCATAAAACAAAAAAGGGGGAGTTGATGAGACTCTGCCCTCAGTGCCAAGAGTAGCTGTATCTATGGCACTCTTTACACTCAATTTTTTGAATCTTGACGAGCAAGGTCGCTCTGCAGCTGATCGACATAGCTCAGACCCTGATAGACCAAAAGAAATGGTCAAATGGAAGGATGTCTTAACTGGTCTGTGGAAAGTCCCGGATCCTATTTTGATAAGATCCAGGGGAGCTGTTTGTGTTTTTCCACAGAGTGAAGACAACCCATTTTGGCTGCCGGAACGACTCACCCGCAAGATATTCATCAAGGATGGTGCAGAAGATGCAGACCTCCCGAGGACTGCTCCTGATCCTGACAATGCTGAACTTGTCTCAGGTTCCTAGTATGAGGGGCGAACAGAGATGGGCCATTCTTTCGACTTTCCCTAAACCAATGCCAGTTCGCCATAATGCTATAGTTTTTCCAAAATTCTTTACTACTAATAAAACATTAGATTTGCCATATCTACCCTATGATCCCACCCGAGCACCATTAGGGGAAAATCGCTCTTTATTAGAACAGGGTTCTTTATGTTTTCAAATTAATGGACCAGGAAAATGTATCAACCTCACAGCTCGAGCTTTGGGGAAGTTTAATGAGCACCGAGGAGGTTGGGTAAGCACAACCCAAGATACTTCCAATGCAGATATAACCTTTACAAATCGGACCTTTTGGCAGGAGGCAATTTGGGTTAATGGTACATTTCTACCACCTAACTTTTCAGACAAAGAACGTCCCCACCAACCAAAAATAGCCCCTCATTGTAGCTTGGAAGATGAAGGGCTGATATTGCCTTGGTCTGATTGTCAATCCTCCATCACTCGTTGGGCAGATCAGAGTAAAACCTTTTCCTTTTCTCCCAACATGATAGATGATCCAGAGAAGGAATTTGTTATGAAAAAGGGACTTTTCATACAGGACTTTAGAATGCATCCCTTTCACAAGTGGGTGCTTTGTGGAGTCAATGGCAGTTGTACAGAACTCAATCCTTTGATCTTTATCCAGGGAGGAACAGTTGGAAAGGCTTCTTTTAATGGCATCTCAAGATTTGCTCAGTATTGGGGAATACATGCTGCCTCCCAGGATTCTTATGGATATACTAATACCAGTGTAGAGATCACTGGGTTCAATAAAACTTTGGTAAACCAGATTAATTATCCATCTACCCCAGTCTGTGTTTACCCCCCCTTTCTTGTTTATTCTTTCAAATGATTCATTTGAAGTCTGTTCCAATGATTCTTGTTGGATTTCTCAATGTTGGGACATAACAAAGAACACCCGTGCCATGGTAGCACGGATCCCACGTTGGATCCCGGTTCCGGTGGAAACACCCTCCACCTTATCCCTGTTTCGACAAAAAAGAGATTTTGGAATTACTGCTGCCGTGATCATAGCAATTTCAGCCAGTGCAGCTGCTGCTACAGCTGCAGGGTATGCTATGGCTAGTACGGTTCAATCAGGCACAAAATTAAATCAGCTTTCAGCAGATCTGGCTGATGCCATCACTGTCCAAACTTCTGCTAGTACCAAGTTAAAGGGAGGGCTGATGATATTGAATCAGCGCCTTGACTTGGCAGAAGAACAGATAGGAGTTCTATATCAGATGGCCCAGTTGGGTTGTGAAAGAAAACTGGAAGCCCTGTGTATTACCAGTGTCCAATATGAAAATTTTACTTATGCAGCTAATCTGTCTAGACAGCTTTCCTTGTATCTTGCAGGAAATTGGTCTGAGGGATTCGATGAGACTCTTGAGGCCCTGAGGGTGGCAGTTTTAAAGATCAACTCAACGCGAGTGGACCTGTCATTGACAGAGGGCCTCTCCTCCTGGATTTCATCTGCATTTTCTTATTTTAAGGAATGGGTGGGGGTGGGTTTATTTGGCGTTGCCACCTGCTGTGGACTTGTGTTCATGCTCTGGTTGGTTTGCAAGCTCAGAACCCAACAAACACGTGACAAGGTTGTGATAGCTCAAGCACTTGCTGCCATTGAGCAAGGCGCCTCCCCCGAAATCTGGCTATCTATGCTCAAAAATTAGTTGACATTGGTGGCTGGCCTCTTTTGTAGAGTTCGCCCTAGGTCATTTAGTAGTTACTGTCACATAGCACTGCGGTATCCAGGGACGGGCAACTTTCCTCATGCACAGATCATCCTAAGACACGGGGCCCAGTGGTGATAGGGTTACCCTATGACAGGAAAAGGCTGTGACATTGGAGGAACGACCTAAGACAGGAGCCACAGCGGATGGGCATAATTACACAGACCTAGTCCAGCCTCAATTTAATAAAATAAAAAGGGGGAGATGTGGAAAGCCGTGCAGCGTGCAGCGTGCAGCGAGCAATCACTGTGGAGAGCCATGCGCATGCCGCGAGCAATCACCATTATAAGATGGCGCTGGCCTCCGCTGTGACAAACTAGTAAACAAGCCTTGTGCGCAAGTGCGAGAGTGAACTCACTCCTAGTCACTGCCCATTCTCGGGGTGTAATAGTGGTGTGATGAGCGAGCAACGAATCAAGAGCTGTCACGCCACATCAGGTGCTGAAACGTCATGGCTGAGTGCTATATAAGGGACTCCATTTTCTGGGGTCGAGATCTTCCTGAGAAGTAAGCAATAAAGCTTTGCTGCAGAAGATTCCGGTTGTCCTGAGTGTGTTCTTGCCGGCGGGGACAAAAGCTCGGGATAAGGTTCATTCATCTTCAGTTATGCATGGAACAAGCACACCTGTTGAGTGGGAATATGAAATGGTAATGGATGTGTGGTGGCTTAGCTGTGGCCACTGTGAGGACTTGCTACTAATAGACAAATAAAAGGCTGTAGTGGTTACTTCTTGTTGGGGCTCATTTTGTACACATTTCTATTCTTTACTTTGCTCTGGTATTTAAAAACCTGAAAACTACATTTCCCAGATGCATTTGCCGTGAGACTTCCTTTTTGGCCCTGTCCACAGGCGTCATTGGGAGGAGAAGTTTAAGAGTGAACACCTTAGTTCTGGAGCCAAGAAGAATTGCCCTTGTTGGCATTGAGTTTAGTACAAAGGTGGCAGGCTGCTGTGTCAGAAGTAAGTACACAGATGTGTATCACTACGTTCAACATTCTACTTCCATGATCACTCTTCAATTGTAATCTTCAGAAAGAGAAGCCCGTCTCCGTTTCTTTTGCTGATTTCTTCAGGTTTCATCAAACCCATGGCTCAGCCAGCAGGTGCAACTCATGGGGCGAAACTCACCCTAAAGCATGTACAGGAGCAAACTGTAAAATCAGCTTTTTGTCCTCAGATGCAGTCAAGGCAGACTCTGTTGCTCACGTGCCATCCCCAGAAAAGGCAGGGCTTGAGGAAGAGGGCTGCTATGGGCTCTTCTGAGGAACATCCAGACAGACTTTGAAGAATTTACACTAGAGATTCCACTAAGACTACCTCTCTGGCAAAAATGTAGTACCAAGACGTTCTGGAGAACTCATACACATGATCCTACTTTTTCTGCACAATAACGCAAGCCCACGGGAATCAGGGTTTAGAATGGTGAGGTGTATGTGGGTAAGGCCCAGGGATGAGAAAGAAAGAAGGCTGATAGCTGGAGCGAGGAAGCTGGAGCCAGGACATCCCGCTGATGACTTATACCAAACAAGTTCCTCAAGAAGCACAGCATTTTATCTATGATTTGAGGGAGAATGGGCCAAGGCCAGGGAGACCTAAATCCAACAATGTTGTCAGAGAACACAGGATGCCTCAGACACAGGTACCTTAGGACTTAGTAACCACAGTCCTTCTGCAGAGAAGGTAGTGTTCTTAGGAACCCAAACCCCTTGAGGCCCAGGTTCCAGCCTCAGCCTGGTCCTTGCCAAATCTGCCTCTAGGCAAGGGCACAGACATTTTCTTTTGTCCTTTCATTGGCACTTCTGAGAAAGTCTTTAGTTGATCTGTCTCCCAACAGAGGAACACACTAATAAGTGAGGTTAAATTTAATTTGAGAATATAGAGTTTTATTTTGCATCCTTATGGATGCTAATTGGATGCTTATGGATGCACAACCACACAAGAATGGAATGAAAGTCGGGCAATGAAAACTCCTGTGATGTTGATGAAAACTTTTCTTACTGTAAATGCTTACAACTACAAATTTTATTATTCTCATTAATTCAATACCTAGAGATATTTAAGTGACAGTGGATTCTTCTTATTAAAAAATTGACTTTGATTATGTTAATTTAGAGAATGACTTTCTGTTTGTAGAAATACTACACTTTACCACTAGGTGGCAACAATGGTTCAAAAATGAAGGACTGCGACAAAGTGCTTTCCTGTGATTAGTGTCTCAATGGATAAGCGTAAAGTCAAACTCAAACAGGCAACTGTTAATCCATGATAATGCAATTATGTAAAACATGACAAAGCGCGAAATTTGGTAAAACCATACAGTTTATAGAAATGAGTGATTCAAAAGACTTTAAAATAAAAATTAATAAAATATTGACAATATTGATTATAATTTGATAAAACTGGTGTAGATTGTATCATACCCAGATGAATTGATGACCTTAAAACATACAAATAGGTATATGAGGGTATCAAGGCACTTTTAGGTAGTTAAACATTTAACACCAATTATCAAATTAAACTAATTTAAATGAAGAATAATGTCTTCATCTCATGATGCTACATATACAATACATTGACACCTACAAATATTCAATACATATTTACCACACAGAAATAAACCAAAGATACATTCAATCTTGTATTGAAATAAAAATTATTCAGAATTCACTATTATTTCTGACTTTTATGTTTGTAATTTTATGCAGAATGTTATTTAATTATTTATTTCATGTATTTAAGACTTGTTAAAAATTGGTAGGTTTGTTAATCAACTTTCAATTATTCTAACATCCATGAGATGTTAGGTCTCGATGTTTCGTGTCTGTAGGGAGGCATCTGCAGTACCATTAATCTCATCCCATGATGCAAAGAGAGAGGATGTGGCAAGGCTATGACCATCACCATCAGCCACATGCCTCTATGATTTATGAATCTTCCATAAGACCCAACCTGGCTATACTTTCAGCAAGTTTTAATAACCCAGGTCTGGGCTTTTAATCCTCAGGTCTTCAGAGAAAAATTCCCTGTTCCTGCTGTCAAGATATGGAAATCTTAGTAGAGACTTGCAAGGCAGCTCTTTAAAGACTCTAGGAATGCAGCAGATCTTGTGCACAGTGCTATTAGCATAGTCTTGGTCAAGAAGTGTGTGAGGGGAAGCAGGACACCCTTCATCCCAAAGGGTCTGCAGAGGAGCCCTGTAGAGAACTGGCTAAAGGTGCTACCCTTCCATGTGTCTCTCTGCTGTCAGTGACCCTCCGTAACCCCCTGTCCTTACAGCAGACTGGCATCCTGTCAGTTTTTGTGTACCCAGGACACTTTCCTAACATGGGCAGAGTTTGTAGGGAACTGAATGGAGGGAGAGTTTCTGTCATCTTTTTCTCTCTCAGCTCTCGATCATGGCATCTCTCACATGACATTTCAGTGGCCTCCCTTCAGTGAGTACAACTCTGCCAGGGTGCGAGCTTATTTATTTGGTCCTGTTGGTATATACTGAAGCACACTCTCATTGTTATCTCTTGGAACTAGGACTTTCAACAATAAGGGGCTAAAAATAAGACTCATGGGGATTTAAATGGCTTCTATTTCTTTAGTCTAAGAATTCAAAACTTAAAGTTCAGACTGTCCCCTCCCCCCCCCAAATGGCATCTAGCTAAAAATGGCGTCCTGTTTTTCTGTTACCTAGAATTCCTGGACCAACAAAAACATCTGAATTTCTAATGGTCCCAGTGTGCTAGCCCTTCTGTAGGAAGATGGGTGCAGACGTCTTCATATTCAACTTAAATACTCCTAAGGAGAAGCACATTTTCTTTGGCTGATAAACCCCTCCCTTTCGTGATGTTACTCTTAGTAAGCCCTTATTAGGAAGAGTGGGAGAAGGCTGTCAGCATTTGGTCTTTATTTTGTTACTAGCCTGCCTGATCTGCAGTTCCTGACCTTCCATGCCTTAAAAGAGACACAGAGAGACACACTACCTCTATTTCACCAAGAAGGAAGCAGACTTAACTCAGTAACATCTCAAAGACCACACAGCTAGAAAAGAGTCAGCGCTCCTGTTTGAATCATACTGATGTGATTTCAAAGCTGTCAGCTAGGCTTGGTAAATTTAACAAATGGGAAGAGAGTGGAACAGAGAGATAATTCTATCTAAATAAGAATATGTATCACATCAGCACACTTTAAAATACAATTTAATTGTATACTCGTATACATGGCTGCCATGCTGTAGGCAAGACACTCCTTCAGTACAATAGCACTTAGATGGTGGCTTCTGGCTTTTCTACACTGTCGCTAAATATGCCAACACAAACAAACAAACAAACAAACAAAAAACAAAAAAAGAAAAAAACCAAAACATACCAAAGCAAAACCAATAAAAAGAAAAACTCCACTTTCATATTTGATGACTTTCTATTGAGTTCATTGAAGGACCAATTCTTGGTGTATATTCTTGGCTTCCTAGTGCTCTTAGCTTCTTCTAGACTAGGCAATGGCAGTCTTCCTTAGCACCATCAAGATGCAGCTGGTATCTGTTAAATATCACCTTTACAAAAATCTTTCAGTTACTTCCCAACAAGGTCTTGATCAATAGCTTACCTTTATATAAGAGGGGAACATTCTAGGCATGTTCTGCCCAATAGCTACTCTGGACTGACCCAGAGGCTTCCATATTCATTTTATCAGAGTGTACTTTGTCATGACATCATAGACAGGCAGCAGTTCTCAACCTTCTTAATGCTGCAACCCTTAATACAGTTCCTCGTGTTGTAGTGACCCCCAAATAAAACTACTTTTGTTGTTGCTTCATAACTGTAATTTGGCTTCTGTTACGAATTGTAGTGTAAACATTTGATATCCAGGATATCTTTTTTATTGTATTTTCTCTCTTATAGGATATTTTCTTTATTTACATTTCTATAGAATTTTTATTAGATATTTTCTTTATTTACATTTCAAATAAAGTATTTTTTATGGGCCTCTCCTCCTACTGGTGGGGGACTAGGCCATCCTCTGCTACATATACAGCTAGAGCCATCAGTCCCACCATGTGTTTTCTTTGGTTGGTGATTTAGTCCCAGGGAGCTTTGGGGGCACTGGTTAGTTCATATTGTTGTTCCTCCTATAGGGATGCAAACCCCTTCAACTCCTTGGATCCTTTCTCTAGCTCCTTCATTGGGGACCCTGTGCTTCGTCCAATGGATGACTGTGAGCATCCACTTCTGCTTTGCCAGGCACTGGCAGAGCCTCTTAGGAGACAGCTATATCAGGCTCCTGTCAGCAAGCTTTTGTTGGCATCCACAATAGTGTCTGGTTTTGGTGGTTGTTTATGGAATGGATCCCCAGGTGGGGCCATCACTGGATGGTCATTCCTTCAGTCTCTGCTCTGAACTTTGTCTCTGTAACTCCTCCCATTGGGTATTTTATTCCCTCTTCTAAGAAGGATTAAAGTATCCACACTTTGGTCTTCCTTTTTCTCGAGTTTCATGTGTTTTGCAAATTGTATCTTGGGTATTCTGAGCTTCTGGGCTAAGATCCACTTATCAGTGAGTGCATATCATGTGAGTTCTTTTGTGATTGGGTTACCTCACTTAGGATAGATATCCAGGATATCTTATATGTGACTCATATTAAAGGGTCATTTGATCCCAAAAGGGGACATGACATACCGGTTGAGAACCTCTGATTTAGTGAGTAAGAAAGTGGTTACTTCAAGTTCTGATTCCATCTATATTTGTTACCATTTTTTTTTCTGTCCTGGATCCCATCTGACATCTTGATTTTGGCACCAGACATACCTTTTATAAGAACCAATCTAAATGTAAGCCCACTATCCTGTCTAAGCTTGCTTTGAATTGTCTGGTTTTTTTCTTAAGAATGGCTGCATACATTTAAGTACAAAATGTTCCTTTTCAGATCTATATTTTATTGATGCTGAAAATATTTAATCAGTAAGTCAGCTTTATCTCTGCAAGTAATAACATCTAGGCTGCAGAAGGCTTAAACAATAGCGATGTTCAAGAAAATGCACACACAGAAGAAGCACCAATCTTGGCTGAATGTGTGGTGTCTTGAGGGATGCAGGCTCACCCTGATCATTTCCTGACCACTTATAGACTTTGAGTTTCAGGATGGTGGTACCTGAGTTTCAAAAGCTCTGCATTTCTTCTGGAACAAGATCTAGTCAAGATGCTCATTTGCTCAATGTCTCCATCTGGAGCCAGGTGAGCATGCTGTGAATTCCATGTCCACCTTGAGCTACACGCTTACAAAAAGGAACTGTTGTACAGTGATTAACTTAGGTCAGCCACTGAGGTCGAAGCAATGCTAGGGAGTCAATCAGAATATTCACAGGTAGAGAATTTCTTCCTAGTGTGACACTGGTGTACCATTTGGTTATGTAAATAACATTATGATGTTAGTCTATTGGAAATTAAGACATATTTAACATGGTCTAAGTTCCTGCACATCTTTGGGTGGAGACCTGTAAAATGAGTTCTTTGTGATGCTCCTGTAATACTTACAAACCTCATCATGTACCTGAGTTTTCTGATATAATGACAGGATATTATTCAAAGTTAAATTTGTGTATACATACATCACATTCACAGAACATATGTGTTTCCATTAATTTTCTGATGTCTAATTTTGGAAAAAAATCCCAGGAGCTAACAAAGACAAATTAGAATCAGGTATGTTGATACATACCTGCAATCCCAACATTTGGTCAGGGAGATTGACTTAATACCATACAGGTCTTCACAAAGAAGACCAGGACAGCCAAGGCTATAGTGTGAAACTATATCTCAAAAAAAATAACAAAGATCAGTCTGACTTGTTCAGAGGCTACAAGAATTTTGGTTCAGCAGCAAGAGCATCTAGCACCACAACAGTGCAACAACACATATTTCTTTGATCAGACCTGTCATCAAGTGTACATTACCTTCCCTGAGCTAGGTATAAATTGAAGTGAGTTCTACTCTAAAAGAGGGAAGATAAAAATATCAGAGAATTTGGTCCATGTCTACTTGTATTGAAGCAGTTACTGATTGGTGTCCAGAATACAACAGTAACAATCTAAAGTGGATAACCATTCTAGAGGAGACAATAGAAGCAAAGGGAGGTACTTACCTGCCAAGATTACAGAAGAAGTACATGGCCCTCACTCTGAATAAAACCTACAGGAGGGAAGACTGTAGTTGTTGGTCTTCTTACAAGTGAAGAGATGAGAAGAACTTTAATCTCAGTTGGTATGCTGCTTGCTTCTTGTGCATGAATACTTGGGTTTGACCTCTAACATAGCAAGGAAAAAGAAGAAGAAAAGTTAATTTTGGTACATAAAATCATGAAGATAAGGTGTGATGAGAGTCAGAAGAAAATCAGCAGCAACAGCAACAACGACTTTATTATCAAATGAGCATCAGTTGAGATAGATAGCCTCAGGGTGATTAGTTGGTAGAAAAGAATTGAAATATCTCCATCAATATCTATTATCTATCACTTCATAAATTGATCTGATTTAGCTTCAAACAACTCATATTCATCATCCCATGATATTGTGTCAGGAATTTGACCACAGATGACCCAGGTCTTCCCATCTAGGGTTTCCTCAGAGGCACTAATCAAGATATTAATCAAGGAGGGAGGCTCATGTGAATACTTGATTGAAAAGACGCTGACTCTGAGTGACTGTGGCCATGGAAAAGATTGTGTTCTGATTCATGGGATTCAATTATGGGAATATACTTGTTTCATATCACATTACCACAAATTATCACAAGTAACAACAACACCAAAACCTTGCCATAATAGCCACTTATTCCCTGATGGCTATATAGAATGCAGAAGGTTAATGGGGCTCTTAGCTTAAGGTCTCATAAGCCTGACATTAAGGCATCACATAGGCTCCTATTTAGATCTGAAGAAAGTCATTCATTCCCCTCATTCAGGTCCCTTATGGTTGTAAGTCTGATGTTCCTAGATGGTCCATCCTTTTGTCTCAGCTCCAAACTGTGTCTCTGTAACTCCTTCCATGGGTGTTTTGTTCCCAATTCTAAGAAGGGGCAAAGTGTCCACACTTTGGTCTTCATTATTCTTGAGTTTCGTGTGTTTAGCAAATTGTATCTTATATCTTGGGTATTCTATGTTTCTGGGCTAATATCCACTTATCAGTGAGTACATATTGTGTGAGTTCTTTTGGGGGATCCATCCCATAATCAGCCTCCAAACACTTACACCATTGCATACACTCGCAAGATTTTGCTGAAAGGACCCAGATATAGCTGTCTCTTGTGAGACTATGCCGGGGCCTAGCAAACACAGAAGTGGATGCCCACAGTCAGCTATTGGATAGATCACAGGGCCCCAATGGAGGAGCTAGAGAAAGTAACCAAGGAGCTAAAGTGATCTGCAACCCTATAGGAGGAACAACAATATGAACTAACCTGTATCCCCCAGAACTTGTGTCTCTAGCTGCCTATGTATCAGAAGATGGCCTGGTCGGCCATCAGTGGAAAGAGAGGCCCATTGGTCGTGCAAACTTTATCTGCCTCAGTACAGGGGAATGCCAGAGCCAAGAAGTGGGAGTGGGTGGGTGGGGGAGTGGGTGGGGGAGCATGTGGGGGACTTTCGGGATAGCATTGGAAATGTAAATGAAGTAAATACAAAAAAAAGTCTGATGTTCCTGTTTTCTTGCTTAATATCAGTTAGGAACAGGGTTTATTCCCTAGAAGACAATCATATTCCTCATCAAATGCTCTCTACTTCTGCAATAGCACACATCCTGACACATTTGTAATCCTCGTATTCTACCAGAAAGATTGTCACAAGTTAAGACCATCCTAGACTACATGGACAGTACATGTACATACCAAAGGTGGAACTGTTCCTACATTACAAACAGCTCTTTCTCTTTGTCTACCAAGCACAGATATGTTTGTGTTTTGAGGTCTCCTGTCACTAGACAAGGCCTTCCCAGATCCTCTGCCTAAAAGTCAACAGGTAATTTCATGAAGTAATTGTTTTTAATAGCTGAGTAGTACTCCATTGTGTAAATGTACCACATTTTCTCTATCCATTCCTCTGTTGAGGGACATCTGGGTTCTTTGTAGCTTCTGGCTATTATAAATAAAGCTATTATGAACTTAGTGGATGGAGCATGGGTCATTATTACATGTTGGAGAATTTTTTGGGTATATATGCTCAGGAGTGATATAGCTGTGTCCTCAGGTTACTACCTATGTCTGGTTTTCTGAGGAACTATCAGACTGATTTCCAGATTGTTGTACCAGCTTGCAATCCTACCAGCAATGGAGGAGTGTTCCTCTTTCTCCTCATCCTTGCCAGAGTCTACTGTCACCTGAGTTTTTAATCTTGGCCATTCTGACTGGTGTGAGGTGGAATTTCAGGGTTGTTTTGATTTGCATTTTCCTGATGACTAAGGATGTTGAATATTTCCTTAGGTGCTTCTTGGCTATTTGAGTTTCCTCAGTTGAGAATTCTGTTTAGCTCTGTATCCCATTTTTAATAGGAGTCTCACTTCTTGAATTCTTTGTATATATTGGGTATTAGCCCTCTATCAGATGTAGAGTTGGTAAAGATCTTTTCTCAATCTGTTGGTTGCCTTTTGTTTTATTGACAGTGTCCTTTGTTTTACAGACGTTTTATAATTTTATGATGTCCCATTTGTTGAGTCTTGATCCTAGAGCACAAGCTATTGGTGTTCTGTGCAGAAACTTCCCCCCTGTACCCATGTGTTTGAGGCTTTCCCCCACTTTCTCTTCTATTAGATTCAACCTGGGGATCCATCCCAGATACAGTCACCAAATCTGGACTCTATTGGGAATTCTGGAAAGGGCTTACTGACAGGAGCCTGATATGTCTGTCTTCTGAGAAGCTCTGCCAGAGTGTGACAAATACAGAGGTGTTTGCTCACAGCCAACCTTTGGACTGAGTGCAGAGTCCCTGATGGAGGAGTTGGAGATGGAACTGAAGGAGCTGAAGGGGTGTGCAGCCCCATAGAGGGAGCAACAGTGTCAACAGGCCAGAACCCCCCTCCTTCCCCAAGAGCTCCTGGGGACTGGACTACCAACCAAAGTGTACACATGGAGGGACCCACGACTCCAGTCGCATATGTGGCAGAGGATGGCTTAGTTGGACATCAGTGGGAGGAGCAGCCCTTGGGGCCTGAGAGTGTTCGATGCCCCAGTGTAGGAGAATGTCATAGCAGGAAGATGAAAGTGGGTGGGGAAGCAACCTCATAGAGGCAGGGGAAGTAGGATAGGATATGGGGTTTTCAAAGGGGAGATCTGGAAAGGGGAAAATTTGAAATGTAAAATAAGAAAATATCCAATAAAAAATGGAAAAAATTAACTCTAAATAAGTCGTAGACCTAAATGTAAGCCTAAAACACTGAAAGTCCTAAAAGCAAACATAGGTAGTACCATGCATGGTATGGATCTATGAAAGAACTTTCTCAATAGAATTTCATTTATGCAGGCATTGAAGCCAATAGTTAACTATGAAGACCACAAACAAAGAAACTCATAAAGCTTCTCTCCAGCTAAAGGCACAAATAAATGAAGCGCTCATTACTGGAAACCTATCCAACTATCGGGAGCTAATGAGGTCACAGACCTTGGAGGAGAACCTACAACCATCACTTTATTATGCTAGCATAATTTCTAACTAAATACTGATCTACAAATAAGTGTAATGCCCACTCTCATCAAAGAAAATCATCAAAGAATCAAAGACCCTTACAGAAAACAATATATCAAAATGCAGAGAACAAGCAACTCTGTGGTGCCCAGCTCCAACCGATACATCTACAACATAATACACATATATTGTATATATTTATATTTATATCAATGGATATTTAAAGGTAACGAGGCCATTGGGCTTGAAGATGGGAAAAGAAGAAGAAAACTATGTGGCTATATTGTAATTTTAGAACTAAAAAAGTTTAAAAACAAGAAATTTTGGATACTATTCTAGTTCCAACACTGTGTTTACAGTAGCAAATGAAGCATCATATGTAATGACCTGAAAGAATGGGCTTTAGATATTATTGCTAGTTATTTGTCTGCTTCATTGTTGTTCACTCAGATAAATTGTCTCAATTAAAATCTCACCCTTTAACCTCATGAAAAAGCCTACCAGCATTTGTCATCTATTCTGAGACCCTTTTGGAACCTAAAGACAAATTTTGGAATTTTCCTCTTGTCACTAGAGCAGTCTAAAAACAATGCGACCTCATTTTCAGTTCCAGCACTTCACCTTCATTTTATACTCTTTCAAAGAACTGATTTATAATCAATTCTGTGTTCTAAAGTTGGCAGCACATTTGATTATTTCTCTAATGGAATTGACCTATACCTTTTCATTCTTCGAAAGCAAATAAATATTAATCATAGAGTTTCATAAAATATTGCAAATGAATTATGAACATGTGAGTTCAAAAAAGAAATAAGTCTAATTAGATGACTATGGGATTGGTTATTAATGTACAGAGAAGGTATTTGGTTAACCTCCTGGAAGTTGGGAAGTACTTCTTGCCAAATGCAATGGATCTTTTGTTGTAGTCTCAGAAATAAAAGAAAGCTGTTAATTGCGTTGTAATTATAGTGGCCTTTCCAATGGCCTTTTTTTTTTTTTTAGCTCATGTAAAACTTGAATTTAACAATTCAAGTGGAATTTGAAAAGGAATGAAGTGTGTCTCAGCTTTAATCTGTTGTAAACAAATTCATCTATTACTGGCAATCATGCATGTGGATATTGCTGGCATTTTTATATCACAAGTCACACTTACTACTCTATTAAAATATTTTAAATATTACATATACAAGTTATCATTTAGAATTTCTAACCACTTTTGACAGATTGATTTCATTCTATATAGTAGAGAGTATGCATATAATTCATTTCTCGCATTAGTTTGTTTGGGGTGGTTGGGATAATTAGATATAATACAGATGTATCAATGTCAAGACAATGTAAAAATCACATAGACACACATCTTAGATATTGTGGTATCTATTTATTATGTAATACTCACGCCTTAATTCAACAGACTCTACATCAGAACGTCATTCATACAGGAGCATTAAATAATATATAGCTACTGCTTTCAGAGTGTTCACCGATCAGCCAGAAGCTTTGAAACAGGAGAGGAATCAAGAGCCCATGTATATGAAAGCCAGTCACTTTTATTTTTATATATTCATTTTTTCCCTTTTTTCTTATATATTTTTAAACTTTTTATTGGTTCTTTGTGAATTTTACATAATGCACTGCAATCCCCCTCCCTCCCTCTCCATATATGGCCTCCCTTGCAACCTCCTTCCCAACAGAAAAAAAAAAAATTCATTGTGGAAACTGTAGTGTGTCACAGTGTGCCCCATAGTATACCCTTTTGTCCACACCTTTGCTTGCAATTGTTGATTGCAGTGACTTGGTCTGATAGGAGACTTCTGGTTTCTGCTACTCTATCAATACTAGATCTTCACTGGGATTCCTCTGTGCTTGCATGTTGTTACCCTGTGTTATGGAGATTCTTTAATTTTGGATCTGTAGGACCAGCACTTCATGTGCTCCAGCAGTTCATAGATGGGTTAGATGTTGGGGTGGGCTAACTCAAAACCCTGGATCTGGGTCTGAGAGGAATCTGATCTGGTCAGTCCACCAGCTTTCCTGCTCTCATGCCTTCAGGGCTGGCTCACACACCACCACCAGGGCCAGCTCTACCCTGCTGCCCAGGAGAGGTGCAGGGCCCACTCTCCAGGTGCTGCAGCAGGTGAGGGACCTGGCTAGCTCTGTCATGCTCATGCTCCACTGCCCTCCCCAGGGGAGGTGCAGGCTCTGCTGAGTGCTGCAGCAAGTGCAGGGCTTTCCTGTTCTTATGACCCTATTGAGGCCAACTCTACTGCCCTCCACTGGTGGTGAGGCAAATCGGAGGGACGGGGATCTCTTCTTTGTCATACCCACTGCATAACAGACAATAGTTAGGGGCGGGTCTCCATTGGCCAGCTCACCTCCAACCCCCACATCCAGAGCCAGCTCTACTGTGTGCTCAGGTGAGGTGGAGGGTCTGCTCTCTGAGTGCTGCAGCAGGTGAGGGACAAGAATAGTTCTCCACTCTGGTGACCTCAGGACCAGCTCTCCTGCCTGCCATTTGTGGCAAGGGAGGAAAGGATGTGGGATGGGGAGGAATCTCTCCCTCACCCATGTCACTTCAGGACAGACTAGCAGAGGGGCCAGCTCTCCCATGCTCTCTCCCTTGGGGCCAGCTCACCAGATCCCTGCCAAGTGCATCAGCTCTACTGTGCTGTGCAGGCAAAGTGCGGGCCTCGCTCTCCTGAATGCTGCAGCTGGTGAAGGGCCAGGCATGTGCTCATGACCCCAGAGCCAGATGTGCCACCTGCCACAGGTGATGAGGGGAAAGGAGGAAGGAGGTTATCTCTCTTTCATCCATGTAACCACACAGAAGACAAGTGGAAGGGCCTGCTTGCCCATGATTGTACTCTTGGAGACCGGCTCACCACCAACTCCTACAATGTGTGGGTTGCTCTTTTGAGTACTACAGCTCTCTAGGGGTGGGGCCAGGTTTCCTGCTTTCATGTCCCCAGGGCCAGCTCTTCTATAATGTCAGATGATGTTTGGCTGCACAGCCCTCAGACATCAATATGTCTCCAGGTGGTAGCCCAGACCAGGGACCTCTGCCCTAGCCTTTGGTGGTCACAGAGCCCTGTTGCTTCAGGGTCATGAACCTATTAGATGTGACCCATGCTGGTAGCAAGGCCAGGACCCACCATGGTCCCAGGGGGCATCACCCTCTATGCATATTAGACTGTTCCTCATGACCCTAAGTTCCACCTCTCTTCATTGTGCACACATCTTTCTGTTCCTCTTTCTCTTCTATTTCTCTACCACTTACTTGCTACCCTTAGAGGTGTCTGGGATCTGAGTGTCTGGTGTCGTCTCAACAGTGGTCTCAGGAGTGCTATGCCTGACTTGTGCATTAGGGCCCCACTCAGGGCCATCTCAGGCATGGTCTGTCTGTCAAGGCCTGCATGGTACCTGATTGGTGGTCATCTGAGGGTCTTCTTTGTCAGGGAATGTTAGGCTGCTAATCATTCAGATGTTCATAAATGAGAATACTGAGTGTAGACATGGCTTCTCTCTTCTTTGCCATCAACTGATGCACATGTGACACAGCAATGTCTCTAGGGGAGGGATAACCTCTTTTTTTTTTTTTTTTTAATATCACCTAATAGACTATAACCCAGGTAGGCGTCACTGACCATGTGGAGACAAAACCATGGAAGATTTGTTATGTAGGGAAAGAAGTCCTCAGAAGTCTAATTGACCTATATTTCCTATTGACTAGGAACTTTTGCCTACTGTGAGTGTTCTCTAATTCGCCCGCGAATAAGGACACCACACACAATAGGGTTCTTCTGCAGCAAGCTTTATGCGTCTTGAGAGGGAGAGCATAAGCTTCACAACCGGAGACCCCAGGCAATCCGAGCCCCTCCCTTTTATAAGAAATTCTCCCTGCCTCGGACGTGGCAAGCCATGATTGGCTCAACACTGATTGCCCCATCCCTGAGGCAGAGCTGCCCGGGGCGGGGATTTCCAGCACAGGATGTTTACGAGTTGTTATTGAGGAAATGACTCAGCACAGGATGTTTACGAGATAGTACTGAGGAAATGACTCAGCACAGGATGTTTACGAGATAGTACTGAGGAAATGACTCAGCACAGGATGTTTACGAGATAGCGGCGCTCCACATCTCCCCCTTTTTTGTCTAATAAAACCAACTGGACACCCAGTATGAGAGGACGGGAACATTGGCCGAATCCTCTTACTCAGAGATGTAAGAACTATGTCCGCAAGCAACAACTAGGCTTGAGTGGGACCCGAAGTTGCTCCGACCTGTCCCTCTGCCATTTTTTCGAGGAGGGGAAGACTAGGGCAGGAAACCCCCACTAGACGGCATATTCCCCAGGTGGGACGGGGGGACCACCTGTGCGATGCATTGCTCTACAATCCTCTAGGGCTGCTGAAGCTCACCCGCTAAAGCGCGGGCAGCCAGCGACCAGTGGTGCAAATCGATTTTGTTTAAGCGCCGCCAACCATACCTGTGCAGATTGCCCCTGCTCCAAGGCAGCAAGCGCCTGGGATATCATGATTTTGTCTCTATTATTTTTCTTATATAATTTGCAAATTAACCATAAGCTAGATACCGATCCGAAGCAAAGGAGAATTCCAAACAAACCCACCCCCACCCATTCCTTAAAATAAGAAACAGCAGAAGAAATCCATGACGAAAAGCCTTCGGTCAAGGAGAGGTCAAGTCTGGTGGAATTGATTTAGACGATGGCCAATCTAAGTTTCTGGAGGGTTTGATCAAAATCAGACGTCCAATTATATAGCAGCTGTTGGGACAAACTCTTAGAAAGATTAGCGGCATATGTGAAATTATAGCATCATGTTTTTTGCCTTGTTCAACCCTTCCTCCGACACGATTTTTTCATTGGACAGGGTTAGGCCCAAATGTTGCATAATGTCTCTCCCCCAAAGGTTTACTGGGAGCGGGAGCACATAAGGTTCGAATTTACCCTTTTGTCCCTCAGGAGCCTTCCAGGTCAAACTCATTGAGCTTATGGCAGGGCATGAATGATATCCCAGACCTTGTAGAGAGTGGGACGATTTTGTAGTGGGCCAAGCTTTTGGCCACCAGTGCGTGGATATAATGCTTTTGTCTGCCCCGGTATCAAGAATACCTTCAAACCTTTTTCCATTTACTTCGA
The DNA here is from genome assembly GCF_978045245.1 of Mus caroli. Taxonomy (NCBI): domain Eukaryota; kingdom Metazoa; phylum Chordata; class Mammalia; order Rodentia; family Muridae; genus Mus; species Mus caroli. The sequence continues at coordinate 11,998,182 of NW_028227256.1, forward strand.
GGCAGAGTTTGGGCCTTTCATTCAGGGATACAACAAGGTAGGCTGAATCAGTTCCTGACGACCCCATCGTTTTGGGACTGGGGCCTGGGGAGTCCTCCCAGAGGGTGTCGGGGAGGAGCAGCAATTGAGCTATCCTATCTCCTGCACTGATGGAAAACACGCCCCTGGGGCTGGAACATAAGACCTGTATTTCGGGGGAGTGTAGATGGTCAACAACCCCAGGATGGACCACTAGGCCCCGTAAGGTGAGTGATCCTCGTCCGAGGATAAGGCCCATGGTCCCAGGGGGCAAAGGTGACATTGGCTCTATAGGTACTGGTTGGATACTCATTTGGGGCATTAGTAGGAGGTCGGAGGCGGCACGCAGGTCCACCCTTGTGGGTCTTCCTGGGTCGCTTCTTCCGCCATCCCGGATGTTCTGACAAACCGGTTCCCATATCTTTGAGGGCCCTGGGACCGTGGGCCCAGTGACCCGTTTTTTGACACATTGGGAGCAGGAACATTTAATGGAGGCAAAAGCCTTCCCTGTATATCTCGCACTGAGCGACATTGATCTGCTCTGTGGTACCCTTTACCACACCTCGTGCAGAGGGTCAAGACCCCCCCTTTCTTGTCTGGGGCTTTGCAATCTCTTTTGAAATGTCCAGGCTTACCACAATTAAAACAGGTCCGTTCACCGGTCTTCTTTTGTGGAGGATGCTTTTGTGCTAACATGATGGCGGCCGCGAGGCCAGTATTGCTAAGTGGACCTCCAAGCTCTCTACACACTCTTAGCCATTCTTGCAACCCTTTTGATTTTCTAGGAGCAATGGCATTCCTGCATTCCTGGGTGGCTTGTTCAAAAATCAGTTGCTCAATAAAGGGTCCTATCCCCTCTGGGTCCCCAAAGATTTTTCCTGCCGCCTCCACCATGCGTGCGACGAAGTCGGCAAAGGGCTCCTGGGGCCCTTGAACAATTTTTGTAAGCTGATTGGTGGTTTCTCCCTTGTGATTAAGTGACTTCCAGGCCCGTATGGCTGTGCTGGAAATCTGGGCGTACGCCCCCCAATGGTAATTAATTTGATCTGCGGCCCACGGGCCTTGGCCTGTTAAAAGGTCAAATGTCCAATCCCGCTGCTCTTGCGTAAGGGCTATTGCGTTGGCCCTGGCCTGGGACTGGGCTGCCTCATGCCACAAGGCTTTCCATTCTATGTATTGTCCCATGGTAGGCAAGGCGGCCTTAACCACCATTTGCCAATCACTAGGTGTCATGGCAGTTTGTGCCATTCTTTCAAGAATCATAATAGTAAAATTAGCATTGGGACCATATTTTCTTACTGATTCTGCAAGATCTTTTATCTGACTATAGTCTACAGGAGCGTAGATTCTCCCCCCTTCCTGTTCATAAACAGGAAACGCTAAGTGTAGCTTGCGGAGGATCCTTTGGGGAAAAAAGGAAGTTGTGGATGACCGGGCCTCATAAGGTGGGGGAGCGGAGGGAATGGCGGCAGCCAACAATCTCCTATCCTTAGAGAAGACACCGGACGCGGGCTTACTTGACTCAGGTCGCCCGCCTTCATCTGGGTGATACCTTTCTCCTTTATATCTAACTGCTTCTTCTTCTAACTCGCCCTCTTCCTCCGAGGTCAGCTTACTATCCTCGGTTTCAGAAGAATCCGAGGTATCTCTTAGGTGGAGGGCAGCCAGTTCTCGGGTCGGATATAACCCGGGCCTGCTGCTCCCCTTCTCTCCCTTTCTATTTCTCCCGGGAGGTCCTTTTTCACTTCCCTCTTTTGCCTTTTTTACGGTTTTTGTGCGCACACCCATCCTCTCACTACGCTCGGATTCTGACATACCTTCCTGCATAGCTTCTAAAACCTTTTGCCCTTTCTTTCGGGCTAGGAACCATACAACCAAAGCCACGAAGACGATAATTAAAGCCTCGGGCAATCCCTCCCACGGCCCAGTTAGTTGAAGGGAGTGCGAAAGGGTCAGGTAAAATTCAGGCATACCTTTCCGAGACGTAGTTCCTGCAGTTCTGGACCCTCCCCGTCACCGAGGGATCTCCGACGGTGCTCACGATGTTCTTTGTTTTCCCGGGTTTTCGGCACCAGATGTGAGTGTTCTCTAATTCGCCCGCGAATAAGGACACCACACACAATAGGGTTCTTCTGCAGCAAGCTTTATGCGTCTTGAGAGGGAGAGCATAAGCTTCACAACCGGAGACCCCAGGCAATCCGAGCCCCTCCCTTTTATAAGAAATTCTCCCTGCCTCGGACGTGGCAAGCCATGATTGGCTCAACACTGATTGCCCCATCCCTGAGGCAGAGCTGCCCGGGGCGGGGATTTCCAGCACAGGATGTTTACGAGTTGTTATTGAGGAAATGACTCAGCACAGGATGTTTACGAGATAGCGGCGCTCCACAGCCTACCATTAAATTTAATTTATAACATCTTCTCCACAAAACCAGGCACTTAGTTTTCCATAGAAGTAGCCTGTTTCATCACATTAACATGCATTTTGCTAAGGCATTTTCTGTTTATACAAAATAAAAAGAATTTTTATTCACCCAGTAATTTTTTACTTGGTATTGAAGATTGAGAGAATTATACCTTTTCTGACATTACTTTTCAATTTAAATGTGCTACTATTGTTCCCATGATCAGATAAGACACAAAGGTATGTTTCTCTTCATAAGGGCCTTGGGCCGCTTCCTATTATGATTCTTTTGTTTCATAGCTAACTTACTTACAGAATATTTATTCTATGCTTCTAGTCAATTGCTAATCTCCCTTGTAGTCCACTTTCCTTTCTTGATTTCTTTCATCTTACCATGAGAACAGGAGAATCTTGATTTTAACTATTATTTATGTCATTTTTTTTCTCATCTTCTTTTCAGCTTCATATCTGACTTTATCCACACTCTGTTTTAAATGTGCCATTGCCTGGTGGCCACAGAACTGTCCCTAGACTACCTTTTCGTGTTCTTTTACAATCAACTTGTATGTAGCTTTAAATTAAGTCCCTCTCTTGTAGACAGTCAGATGGTGCCTTTTAGTCTAACTGACAACAGCTTCTTTAGCCTATCCATTTCTCATGTGATGTGTTGATATGCTTGGACCTATACCTTCCCTTTTGCTTTTCATACTCCATACATTTCACATCTTTATTATTATTATTATTATTATTATTATTATTATTATTATTATTATCATGCTCTTTTTATTATATGGATATTATCTAGCATAAAGTTTTAATTTCTTTAATATTTTAAATTCTTTCTTGAATATTTTCTTAGTGCTTTCATTAGAGCTCACACAATTTTCATTTGATACACTCTAATTCAGATTTATATGGAAAATTTAAATAATATATCTCCACCCATTGCTTTGTGTTACTTTTACATATTTCCACAAACATTAAAAATAGAACCAAAATATGTTATAATTTCACTTTACATGATTCCTATTAGATTAAGATAATAGAAGCAAAAATAACTGTGTAGTTATTAGTTGTGTTGCTTTGAACTTCTAGTTCACTATTTTCATATCCGTTGTTTCTCTTATGGACTTGTTATTATGTGGTATCATTTCCTCATTTCACAGTGCTTTGTTTCCACCCACCTTTTTTTATGTGGCAATTGTCAGCTATATTAGATTTTTTTTTTTAAAAATTCAGTCTACCAATACAATTTACATATGTATATACCTTTTATGCAATTTTCTTTTAAGTTAAAAAAATAAACAAAAGTATGCAATCACACTGTCTTCTGTAACCACCTGCTGACTGCCTACACTGCCACTCTTTGCTTTTTTCTTGTAGACTCAAATTACCATCACAGCATTGCATCTGGCAAGGAGAATGTTGGTAGTTTTTCATAATGCAGATCTGCTAGCTGTGATTTGTCTCAGGTTTCGTTTTCCAGGAAATGTTTGACTTCACATATGATTTTAAAGAATAATTTTGCTGTCTATAGATTTTAGGTTGACAATGGTTTGCTTGTTTTGTTTATTTCTTAAGAGAGAAATAGATGTGTTGATGTGTTCTCACTTTTTTAATGATTTATTTTACTTTATTTGTCTGTCTGTCTGTCTGAGTCTCTACCACATATGTGTAGGTGCTGGTGAATAGCAAAAGGAGGTGTTAGATTTCAGTTAGGCTCCCAGATCTGGAGTCACGAGCCTCCCAGAAGGGATGCTGGGAATCAGACTGTGGTCTTCTGGGAGAGGAAGAGGTACTTGTAAGTGCCCAGCCTTCTTTCCTGCCCTCATCTGAAGATTTTAACATGTCATCCGAGAGCTTTATGGTCTCTGTTACCTCCAGGAAATCAGCTGTTAATCTTGAAGGGTCTCTCCAGTATAATTGTTTTCTTATTGCTCGAAGACTTAGTTTTAATGATAGTAATACTATAATTTGTTACCTATGGTGTCACTCTGTGTTTATCTTACTTTAACTTTGGGATTTTGAGAACTGTCAGCCATTATTTCTTATATTTTTCTACCTCTTTCATCTTCTTGAATTTTCCCTTCCCCCTTCTCCAGGTTTGGTCAAGGATCTTCTGCACTTCTTTGAAGCTCTATTCATGCTTCTTTATTCTGTTCTCTGTTTCTTAGGCTGCAGAATTTCTATTGACCTGTCTTAAGTAAGGTTCCTGATTCTTTGAACAGCACAATCTATTACTGAATTTACTATGGAGGCTTTTGTTAAAATCACTGAACTCTTTAAAATTTCTCCTGAGTGATTTTGAACAATCAATACCTTTTAATTCATACTCTAGTGAGATTATTACATGCTTCTTTAATTACCTTGATGTGGTTTCCTTCAGTAGTTTGAAAATATTTGTAAAGGGTTTCTTTGGAGCTTTTAAGATCAGCAACCATGTCTTTTACAATAAAGAACTTTGCCTGCTTTAAAATCAACAGCAGCAGCAGCAACAGCAATAGCAATAGATTTTAATCTCTTGTTTATTTGAATGTCTCACAGTCTTTAAGAGATAGTGGTTCTAGTAGTGCTGGCCCACTAGGGATATGCACAGGGGAAAGAGGATTTGGTACTACTATTTGTAGCTTCCTGGATGATGGAGCTAATCAGGAAGTGCCTTAGGCTTTTAAGAATAGTGAGTGGGTTGGCTATGATAATGTCAAGAGATTTCAGATGAGGGCCCACAGGCTCAAGGGGAGCAATTTTGGAGGTGCCATGGTCTGGTCCCTAGCTATGATGACTTCACTGGTTCTTTTTGTAACCAGGGCAAATTTGACCTCTATCTTAAAGAAAGATCTCCATGTTCATAGTCTAGGTAATAAGGGCCCTTCCTATAAACTGCTTTAGCCTGTAATTGGTCAAATTATTTCAACAAGTTCAATAAGAGCAGCTCTGGTGCAGTGGGTTCTATGTTGTACTTCCTAAGAAGATAATAGAAGTAACTTATCCTCCAGCATGAATTGAATCATACACCTGCATAACTGCCATGCAGGGCCTGTCTGCAGTATCATCTGTGATGTAATCAGGCATGGTCTTCACTTTTCAGCTTTGTGCAAGCTCTAAGCATTCTTTCATGATTCTTGAAATTCCACCTTATATATGCCCAGCTTTTACAATAAAACACACATCCACATCAAGAGCATCCCTGAAAATAAGAGATAATGGTCCTTTAAGATAATATTTTGTGGGGGTGCCTTGCCAGTGGAGTCTCTGGACACCTGCAAGGACCCACACAGGATTCCCCACGGGATCCTAAGGCCTCTAGTGAGTGGAACACAACTTCTGTCAGAAGGCAGATGTGAACACCAGATATCTGGGCACATTCCCTACAAGAAGAGAGCTTGCCTGCAGAGAATACTCTGACCACTGAAATTAAGGAGAGATCTAGCTTCCTAGGTCTGCTGATAGAGGCTAACAGAGTCACCTGAGGAACAAACTCTAACCAGAGACAACTATAACAGCTAGCTTCAGAGATTACCAGATGGTGAAAGGCAAACGTAAGAATCCTACTAACAGAAATCAAGACCACTCACCATCATCAGAACGCAGCACTCCCACCCCACCTAGTCCTGGGCACCGCAACACATCCGAATATCTAGACCCGGATTTAAAAGCATATCTCATGATGATGGTAGAGGACATCAAGAAGGACTTTAATAACTCACTTAAAGAAATACAGGAGAACACTGCTAAAGAGTTACAAGTCCTTAAAGAAAAACAGGAAAACACAACCAAAGAGGTATAAGTCCTTAAAGAAAAACAGGAAAACACATCCAAACAGATGATGGAAATGAACAAAACCATACTAGACCTAAAAAGGGAAGTAGACACAATAAAGAAAACCCAAAGTGAGGCAACACTGGAGATAGAAACCCTAGGAAAGAAATCTGGAACCTTAGATGTGAGCATCAGCAACAGAATACAAGAGATGGAAGAGAGAATGTCAGGTGCAGAAGATTCCATAGAGAACATCGGCACAACAATCAAAGAAAATACAAAACGCAAAAGGATCCTAACTCAAAACATCCAGGAAATACAGGACACAATGAGAAGACCAAACCTACGGATAATAGGAGTTGATGAGAATGAAGATTTTCAACTTAAAGGGCCAGCAAATATCTTCAACAAAATTATAGAAGAAAATTTCCCAAACCTAAAGAAAGAGATGCCCATGATCATACAAGAAGCCTACAGAACTCCAAATAGACTGGACCAGAAAAGAAATTCCTCCTGACACATAATAATCAGAACAACAAATGCACTAAATAAGGATAGAATATTAAAAGCAGTAAGGGAGAAAGGTCAAGTAACATATAAAGGCAGGCCTATCAGAATTACACCAGACTTTTCACCAGAGACTATGAAAGCCAGAAGGGCCTGGACAGATGTAATACAGACACTAAGAGAACACAAATGCCAGCCCAGGCTACTATACCCAGCCAAATTCTCAATTACCATAGATGGAGAAACCAAAGTATTCCATGACAAAACCAAATTCACATGTTATCTTTACACGAATCCAGCCCTTCAAAGGATAATAACAGAAAAAAAACCAATACAAGGACAGAAATCACGCCCTAGAAAAAGCAAGAAAGTAATCCCTCAACAAACCAAAAAGAAGACTGCCACAAGAACAGAAAGCCAACTCTAACAACAAAAACAACAGGAAGCAACAATTACTTTTCCTTAATATCTCTTAATATCAATGGACTCAATTACCCAATCAAAAGACATAGACTAACAGACTGGCTACACAAACAAGACCCAACATTTTGCTGCTTACAGAAAACTCTACCCAGAGAAAAAGGTAGACACTAGCTCAGAGTGAAAGAATGGAAAACAATTTTCCAAGCAAATGGTCTGAAGAAACAAGCTGGCGTAGCCATTCTAATATCGAATAAAATCGACTTCCAACCCAAAATTATCAAAAAAGACAAGGAGGGACACTTCATACTCATCAAAGGTAAAATCCTCCAAGAGGAACTCTCAATTCTGAATATATATGCTCCAAATGCAAGGGCAGCCACATTCATTAAAGACACTTTAGTAAAGCTCAAAGCACACATTGCACCTCACAAAATAATAGTGGGAGACTTCAACACACCACTTTCATCAATGGAAAGATCGTGGAAACAGAAAATAACAGGGATAACAGTGAAACTAACAGAAGTTATGAAATAAATGGACTTAACAGATATCTACAGAACATTTTATCCTAAAACAAAAGTATATACCTTCTTCTCAGCACCTCACGGAACCTTCTCCAAAATTGACCATATAATTGGTCATAAAAGAGGCCACAACAGATACAAAAATATTGAAATTGTCCCATGCATCCAATCAGACCACCATGAATTAAGGCTGATCTTCAATAACAACATAAATAATGGAAAGCCAACATTCACGTGGAAACTGAACAAAACTCTTCTCAATGATACCTTGGTCAAGGAAGGAATAAAGAAAGAAATTAAAGACTTTTTAGAATTTAATGAAAATGAAGTCACAACATACCCAAACCTATGGGACACAATGAAAGCATTTCTAAGAGGGAAACTCATAGCTCTGAGTGCCTCCAAAAAGAAACTGGAGAGAGCACACACTAGCAGCTTGACAACACATCTAAAAGCTCTAGAAAAAAAAGGAAGAAAATTCACCCAAGAGGAGTAGACGGCAGGAAATAATCAAACTCAGGGGTGAAATCAACCAAGTGAAAACAAGAAGAACTATTCAAAGAATTAACCAAACGAGGAGTTGGTTCTTTGAGAAAATCAACAAGATAGATAAACCCTTAGCTAGACTCACTAGAGGGCACAGGGACAACATCCTAATGAACAAAATCAGAAATGAAAAGGGAGACATAACAAGAGATCCTGAAGAAATCCAAAACACCATCAGATCCTTCTACAAAAGGCTATATTCAACAAAACTGGAAAACCTGGACGAAATGGACAAATTTCTAGACAGATACCAGGTACCAAAGTTAAGTCAGGATCAAGTTAACGATCTAAATAGTCCCATATCTACTAAAGAAATAGAAGCAGTCATTAATAGTCTCTCAGGCAAAAAAAGCCCAGGACCAGATGGGTTTAGTGCAGAGTTCTACCAGACCTTCAAAGAAGATCTAATTCCAGTTCTGCACAAACTATTCCACAAAATAGAAGTAGAAGGAACTCTACCCAACTCATTCTATGAAGCCACAATTTCTGTGATACTTACACCACAGAAAGATCCAACAAAGATAGAAAACTTCAGACCAATTTCCCTTATGATTATCGATGCAAAAATACTCAATAAAATTCTCACTAACTGAATCCAAGAACACATTAAAGCAATCATCCATCCTAACCAAGTAGGTTTTATTCCAGAGATGCATGGATGGTTTAATATATAGTAATCCATCAACATAATCCATTATATAAACAAACTCAAAGACAAAAACCACATGATCATCTCGTTAGATGTGGAAAAAGCATTTGACAAGATCCAACACCCATTCATGATAAAAGTCTTGGAAAGATCAGGAATTCAAGGCCCATACCTAAACATTATAAAAGCAATCTACAGCAAACCAGTGGCAAACATCAAAGTAAATGGTGAGAAGCTTGAAGCAATCCCTCTAAAATCAGGGACTAGACAAGGCTGCCCACTTTCTCCCTCCCGATTCAACATTGAACTTGAAGTCCTAGCCAGAGCAATTCGACAACAAAAGGAGATCAAGGGGATACAAATTGAAAAAGATGAAGTTAAAATATCACGTTTTGCAGATGATATGATAGTATATATAAGTGACCCTAAAAATTTCAACCGAGAACTCCTAAACCTGATAAATAGGTTCGGTGAAGTAGCTGGATATAAAATTAACTCAAACAAGTCCATGGCCTTTCTCTACACAAAGAATAAACAGGCTGAGAAATAATTTAGGGAAACAACACCCTTCTCAAAAGTCACAAATAATATAAAATATCTTGGCGTGACTCTAACTAAGGAAGTGAAATATCTGTATGAGAAGAACTTCAAGTCTCTGAAGAAAGAAATTTAAGAAGATCTCAGAAGATGGAAAGATCTCCCATGCTCATGGATTGGCAGAATCAGCATTGTAAAAATTTCCATCTTGCCAAAAGCAATCTACAGATTCAATGCAATCCCCATCAAAATTCCAACTCATTCTTCAACGAATTAGAAAGTGCAATCTGCAAATTCATCTGGAATAACAAAAAACCTAGGAGAGCAAAAACTCTTCTCAAGGATAAAAGAACCTCTGGTGGAATCACCATGCCTGACCTAAAGCTCTACTACAGAGCAATTGTGATAAAAACTGCATGGTACTGGTATAGTGACAGACAAGTAGACCAATGGAATAGAATTGAAGACAGAGAAATGAACCCACACACCTATGGTCACTTGATCTTCGACAAGGGAGCTAAAACCATCCAGTGGAAGAAAGACAGAATTTTTAACAAACGTTGCTAGCACAACTGGCGGTTATCATGTAGAAGATTGTGAATTGATTCATTCCTATCTCCTTGTACTAAGGTCAAATATAAGTGGATCAAGGAACTTCACAGAAAACCAGAGATACTGAAACTTATAGAGAAGAAAGTGGAGAAAAGCCTAGAAGATATGGGCACAGGGGAAAAATTTCTGAATAGAACAGCAATGGCTTGTGCTGTAGATTAAGGATTGACAAATGGTACCTCATGAAACTGCAAAGCTTCTGCCAGGCAAAAGACACCTGCAATAATACAAAAAGGCCACCAACAGATTGGGAAAGGATCTTTACCTATCTTAAATTAGATAGGGGACTAATATCCAATATATATAAATAACTCAAGAGGGTGGACTCCAGAAAATCATATAACCCCATTAAAAATGGGGCTCAGAGCTAAACAAAGAATTCTCACCTGAGGAATACCGAATGGCTGAGAAGCACCTGAAAAAATGTTCAACATCCTTAATCATTAGAGAAATGGAAATCAAAACAACCATGAGAATCCATCTCACACCAGTCAGAATGGCTAAGATCAAAAATTCAGGTGACAGCAGATGCTGGCAAGGATGTGGAGAAAGAGAAACACTCCTCCACTGTTGGTGGGATTGCAAGCTTTTACAACCACTCTGGAAATCAGTCTGCCAATTCCTCAGAAAATTGGACATAGTACTACCGGAGGATCCCACAATACCTCTCCTGGGCATATATCCAGAAGATGTCCCAACCGGTAAGAAGGACACATGCTCCACTATGTTCATAGCATCCTTATTTATAATAGCCAGAAGCTGGAAAGAACCCAGATGCCCCTCAACAGAGGAATGGATACAGAATATGTGGTACATTTACACAATGGAGTACTACTCAGGTATTAAAAAGAATGAATTTATGAAATTCCTAGGCAAATGGTTGGACCTGGAGGGCATCATCCTGAGTGATGTAACACAATCACAAAAGAACTCAAATGATATGTAGTCACTGATAAGTGAATATTAGCCCAGAAACTTAGTATAGCGAGATATAAGATACAATTTGCAAAACACATGAAACTGAAGAAGAACGAAGACCAAAGTGTGGACACTTTGCCCCTTCTTAGAATTGGAAACAATCACCCATGGAAGGAATTACAGAGACAAAGTTTGGAGCTGAGACAAAAGGATGGACCATCTAGAGACTGTCATATCCAGGGATCCATCCCATAATTAGCCTCCAAAGGATGACACCATTGCATACACTAGCAAGCATTTGCTTAAAGGAACCTGATATAGCAGTCTCTTGTTAGACTAGGCCGGGGCCTAGCAAACACAGAAGTGGATGCTCACAGTCAGCTATTGGATGTATCACAGGGCTCCCAATGGAGGAGCTAGAGAAAGTATCCAAGGAGCTAAAGGGAACTGCAACCCTGTAGGTGCAACAACATTATGAACTAACCAGTACCCCCTGGAGCTCTTGATTCCAGCTGCATATGTATCAAAAGATGGCCTAGTCGGCCATCACTGGAAAGAGAGGCCCATTGGACACACAAACTTTATATGCCCCAGTACAGGGGAACGTCAGGGCCAAAAAAATGGGAATGGGTGGGTAAGCAATTGGTGGGGAGGGTATGAGGTACTTTTGGGATAGCATTGGAAATGTAATTGAGGAAAATACGTAATAAAAAATAAATAATAAAAAAGAATATTTTGTAAGAAGTTCACATACTGCTTACTCTTCTAGGTATCAGTTAATGCTTAATTGTAGAAAAAAAAAATATGAATTCTCCCACCTCCCTCCCTTTCAAGTTCTAGCTTTTCTGTTGCTGTGGTAATCAAACACCATGACCAAAAACAATTTTGGTGAAATGCAATGTATTTCAAGTTATTCATCGCAGTGGGTCATCAAGGAAAGCCATGACAGGAACTCAAAGCAGGAGTTTGTAACAGGAACCAACAGAGACACACTGCCTGCTGGCTTGCTCCCTGCTTCATTCTTAGCCTGACTTTTTATATAGTCCAGGTCCACTTGCCAAGGATGGTGGTAGCCACAGTGGGTACCTTTCCATATTCATCATCTGTCAAGAATGTTCCCCACAGATATTAGTCATACCAATTAGATCTAGGGAGTTCTTTGGTTGTCTCTCTTTCCATGTGTGTCAAGTTGACAACAAAAGTGATCTGGTGAGTAGAAAGATCTTTTTCTTCCAAGACCACATGTTTGTCTCTCCTGCCTCCTGTCTACCTTGCTTCTTAGCCCTTTCCTTGCCTTTTGCCCTAAGCTTTGGTTCTTCTTGACAGCATGCATTTCCCTTGCTTTTTTCTTTTTTCTTCCCAGCTATACTGTGAGTTCTTGGAGGCCATGGTCAGTTACCATCTTTTCCTGCTGTGTCCTTTGTATGAGAGGGCCTGAAACTTAACACTGGTGGCACATGCCTTTAATCCCAGCACTTGGGAGGCAGAGGCAGGAGAATTTCTGAGTTTGTGGCCAGCCTGGTCTACAGAGTGAGTTCCAGGACAGCCAGGGCTACACAGAGAAACCCTGTCTCAGAAAAACCAAAAATAAATAAAACAAATAAAATGTGTAAATAAAGAAACATAACAATATTGACAGTTGATAATTAGTACTTTCCCAGCCATCTAGTATTAAATAATCACTAACTAGATGTTAGTAATTCCTGTAGATACACAAGACACAAAACACAGTAGGAACCTGGGCAGTTGAAGGTGTGCCTTTCTCTAGTCTAGGTGATCATTTAAAGAAAAGATGTACTTTTTGATATTTAAATACATCGAGAAAGTATACCAGGATAAAAAAGTAAAAAGGTATGGTATGCCACAGCCCAGACACAGACAGCCCCCCTCAATCCGTGGGAATCAGGGTCTCAGACAGATGGGCATAGAGTCGGCGAAAATGGGGTGACAAACAGACAGGACACAAGGGAGTGTGTTGAATCTGAATGTAATTTGTCAAATTGACCATCAAACATTTTATACAGAAGAAAATAGGGAAGTTAGGTGACACATCGGCAAGGTACAAATGAGGTTACTGGATGCTTAATGACTCTTACACAAAACAGAGGAATGTAAACACAAAGACTGGCAGGAACTGGGCAATAAAACAACTGAGACAAAGTCAGCTGTAAGGTCAGCTATAGTCTTAGAAGCCAGTTGTGAGGTTTTACACTCCCAGGGCAAGGGCTTTCATGTCCAAGTCATGGTTCTAATTAGGTAGTTCTACTCTAGCTAACCTTCTCATGAATAAAGCAATACTCTAAAAGCACAGCCCGATCTACTTCCTAAACCATTGTAAATTCCTGTATATGGGAGCTATGTGGCTTTTATTCTAAATGATAGTGTGGGGGGACTTTCTACTGATAAGTAATGTAGTCTGCCATACATAACTATAATAAGAATTCTAAACTTACATTGCTAAGCTTGCCCTGAGATTTATAACTCTATGCAGTAGATAGTAATGCCTGATTTCTTTCACTATCTCTCTTACAATACTAAAGGCAATTCTGAATGTCACTGAATAGGCAACATTCTTACTGAATTCCAAGCCCAGGGTTGGCTCAAGGACTACCTAGGGCATTGGTGAAGGCCAGGAAGCAAAGTTCAATTTTGCTTAGGTATTTGGAAAGTCATTGCTTGGAGGCACCTATAACAAAACAATACTGAAAGGAAGCACACAGATCCATTCTCAAGGACAAAATTGGAGCATATGTGCTATGGAATGCCACAGTTCCAGGAGACTTAAGTTTTCATGAAACTCTACCTCGGGATTGCATCCAGGTGTTTGGCCTGTCACTACTGGAGTGGATGTAGCAATGGGACATAGAAACTAATGATAGAAGTAGCTCATGCAAAGAACCTCTCTATGGAGGCGACACGGACTGTGACATGATGATAATTTATGCTGTTGCTGATGAGGGAGACATTGTCAAGAGTCACATTAAGCTTTGGAGGACATGGCTGAGCCAGAAATGGCATTCTATAAAATTTCCACTACAGACTGCCTGTTCACAAGGGCAAGCAGTGGCTTGTAGCTGTTTTGTTAAATGCTTGAGTGAAAGATAGTGTAACAATTGTGAGAATGGCCCCATGAATTTGACTCCTGGTTCTATTACATTGTATTCTTTTCCAAATCACTGGTTTATGCTTTCCACATACACCATTGTGCTTTTCAGGACAGGGTATATGTGTTCTTAAGAAGACTGCTCTGTTTGCTTTGCCTGAATAAAAAGATTCATAATTCTCCCAGGAAATAAGTAGTATGTTTTCATTTTAATGGAGAGTTTGACCTAAAGCAGAATGTCTGACTGACCTCTTTTCAGGAATTAATCCAAGTGCCCCAAGTGAAATGAACAACTGATGATTGGTCATCACTGTCTTTGGCGGAACCTCTTTGGCCACTCCCCTTGTCCTCCTATCTCCTCAAACAAAGGTCTTAGCTGAGTGAAGCACCAGTGCAGCCCTGGCTCCTCCTGCACAGTAACACTTTAGCTCAATCTAAGATTATATTTTCAGTCCCCTCATGAGTCACATGTGACTCACCAAAATGATTAAAGATGCAAATTGACTTGATTCTTCTTTCTGAATCTTGTTTACATCTACTACCTCCAACCATCTTTGTTCTATTCATACTCCAATACATCCAATGATGGGAATTCTTCACCTAATAATTCCATTTTATGACTCAAAAAGTCACATTCATTTTAAGTAAACCTTTCAAGGACAAGCCATTTATTGAAATGTATCCACATACTTAATATATGTATATGTATATACATATAAATTATATAGACAAGAAATAAACTGTGGTACTATCCTACATAATGATAAAAATACAGATGATTAAGTTGGAATTTATATGCCATGTTGCAGGCTAGATATTAAGCAATAAAATAAAAAGGCTTTATATTCAATTCTTTTTGTAAATATAGCTACCCAAAGATGATGAGTATATAGAGACCACAGGTAGTCTAGAAAAGTTCAGTGACCTAATACAGAGTGTAAGAGCCTGGAAAACCTTTCGTAGACAATACAAAAGACAAAGTATGAAAGTGGCACACAGTTTCATATGTAAACTATAGGGGCAGGAGAGATGGCTTAGAGACTAAGCATGTGTACTGTTCTTGGAGCAGTCCTGAGTTAAGTTCCTGCATCTGCATCAAGTGGCTCCCCGTGGTCTGTAAATTGAGGTCCATGCGATCTGATGGTATCTTCTGCACTTTTGTATATATGCTTCTCATGCCAACATATTCATAATTAAAAATAATAAAATAAATAAAAATAATATTTAAGTATAAGCTACAAAAGACACCATATGTATAAGACATCTTCATTTGATGGTTACTACTGCAAGACGTGATTCTGAAATAGCTACACCCATGCTCTATTTTCTTGTTTAAAAGCTCTTTTACCTATCAATGATAAGAAGGAAGCAATTGCCTGGAAATTTCCTAGGATTTTTATAGTGATCTGAAAACAGAAAGAATCATTTTTATTGGCTTTCAAAATAAATTTACATGATAACTCAGTGATCCCTTACTTTCAAAATTAAGAGATGCCCAGGAGTCTTACATGTAATATGTATATGTCTTACATGTGATATGCCTACTGCTTAAATGCAAAGGGTTAAACTATGTATACAATTTATGTGAGAAATATCTTTTAAAAGTTGAACTTCTTTTTGCAGATGTGTATCCATAAAAGCAATGGGTAATATACTTTTATATGCATTCAAATTTTAAAAATTAAGTTACATTGTTCATATTTTGGAAGTTAATTTAAATTATCTTTCACCAACATATGTTTTAAAAACTTCATATCCTTAATTATGGAACACTACAATGTGTTACTTCTATATAACTTCATTTTGTTCCCTGATACCCATTCACCCTTCATTTTTTCCCCCACTACTAAGTACAACACTACATTCAGATTGACCCTTTAAATTATTCATATGTGAGAAGAACATGCTGATAAACACAATGTAGTGATGAAAATGTTGAGTTATTCATTAAATTGCTTCGACCAGTGCATGTCTTCTCCATGTACATACATAACACATAGCCATAAGCCATGATTACATGTCAATCAAAAAAATGGATGGACTGGCTTCTTCATTATATAAGTGATAAAACCTGATGAGACTTTTACCATTAAAATAATAAAACATTTAAAAATACCAGAACATGTTATTGAACTCAAGGAAGCATATACACTGGTTTACTCAATAAAGAATATGATAAATGATGTTGATTAACAACTGATGGAGGTACATTAAGTGAGCTCCAGAAAAATACGAAGCTCAGGAACTTCTAATATCTCAGAGAGGGTGTGTCACCCCACCTGAATTTAGATGCGTTCCTCAACCTGTATCTTTTAATAATTACTTTTGCAAAGATTAGTACAGTATATGCAAGTGAGAGAACTGCATTTCACAGCCTAACTTCAGTATATTCTGTTGAACTATATTCTATGAAATTCAATCCCAGTCTAAGAGGAGATGGATAAGAGAAAGCAACAGCAGCAGCTGCAACAACAACAACACAAGCGGTGTGACACACTGTGGAAGGAAATCAGATGCTAGAACTATAGCAGGTGCACTGACTGGTCCCCAGGAGCTGTAGGCAACCATCAGCGTCACAAGGTTTCTAAAGCTGGGTTTTGCTTTAATGTTGTGTATCAGTTTATTCTGATATGGGAGCAGTCCATCTGCAGGGAAGCTTCTTAAACAAGAAGATAAACAATTCATATCTTAAAGAGGTCCCCCACAATTAATGAGTTTCACTAGGCTCCTTTGTCTTAAGAGTAAATAATAAAGATTACTGATAGTCACTTGCAAACCAGCCAAGCTGCAAAGAAGATGCAGGCAAGACAAGCTGCAAAGAACTCTGAAAGACCAGACCAGATGCCTGGAATAAGCAGAGTTAAACCATGCTGTCTGGAATAGATTAGAGCAACAGAGTCATATGGAAGGAGCCCTCTCCCATTTGGTGATTTGCCTGCAGGCTGCTTAGTATGCTCCATCCAGGTCCTAGCTTTTGTGAGCTGTCAACCCATACTAGGGTGACATTTGATACATTTGTCTTTAAGTCATTTCTGTGTCTGTAAATAATCCCCTACCCTTACTACTGTAATTAATTTCAAATAAAACAGATTGTTTCACAAAACAACCAACCAACCAACCAAAAACAAACAAACAACAACAAAACTTCATATGCTGACTCAGCTAGATGAAGTTTAGATTTAGCTGGTCTATGGTTCTCCCTGGTCTATGAATGACCTGTGATCCACTCTCCCATTTCCTCACTGGACACATTTAAGTTGACTTTAATGGTTTGTTATATACAACACTACATTTTCACACAGCTCCTGGTACATAGTTATGTATAACCCTATAGTGATTAACTGGATACGAAAGTAAGATAAAGCATACATATTTGTGTTTATTTACCAAGCAATATCAAATTTCTCTTCAAAATCTGCCATCTTATCTTTTTATGAAGTTTCTGTTTATTTATGTACTTAGCAATAATTGCTATTATTAGAGCTGGGTCCTCCCTCCCTCCCTCCTTCCTTCCCTCCCTCCCTCCTTCCTTCCCTCCCTCCCTCCCTCCCTCCCTTACTCTCCCTCCCTCCTTCCCTTACTCTCCCTCCCTCCCTCCCTCCCTCCCTCCCTTACTCTCCCTCCCTCCCTCCCTTACTCTCCCTCCCTCCCTCCCTCCCTCCCTCCCTCCCTCCCTCCCTTCCTTCCTTCCTTCCTTCCTTCCTTCCTTCCTTCCTTCCTCTCTCTCTTTCTCTCTCTCTTTACTTTTTTCTTTTTTTTGGGCAACCTAGAAGCCTTGCTTTCTAAACTGTTTGTGAAACCAATTTATTTTGAGTTATTACATCCTAATGAGTGTTGATGAGTGAGAATAATTGTTTTTATGTACTTATTGGCTCCTGGAATTCTTTTTTTTCATTACGTATTTTCCACAATTACATTTCCAATGCTATCCCAAAAGTCCCCCATACCCCCCCCCCCCACTTCCCTACCCACCCATTCCCATTCTTTTGGCCCTGGCATTCCCCCGTATTGGGGCATATAAAGTGTGCAAGTCCAATGGGCCTCTCTTTCCAGTGATGGCCGACTAGGCCATCTTTCGATACATATGCAGCTAGAGACAAGAGCTCCGGGGTACTGGTTAGTTCATCATGTTGTTCCAACTATAGGGTTGCAGATCCCTTTAGCTCCTTGGGTACTTTCTCTAGCTCCCCCATTGGGAGCCCTGTGATCCATGCAATAGCTGACTGTGAGCATCCACTTCTGTGTTTGCTAGGCACCGGCATAGTCTCACAAGAGACAGCTATATCTGGGTCCTGTCAGCAAAATCTTGCTAGTGTATGCAATGGTGTCAGCATTTGGAAGCTGATTATGGGATGGATCCCTGGATATGGCAGTCTCTAGATGGTCCATCCTTTCATCACAGCTCCAAACTTTGTCTGTGTAACTCCTTCCATGGGTGTTTTGTTCCCATTTCTAAGAAGGGGCAAAGTGTCGACACTTTGGTCTTCATTCTTCTTGAGTTTCATGCGTTTAGCAAATTGTATCTTATATCTAGGGTATCCTAAGTTTTGGGCTAATATCCACTTATCAGTGAATACTTATTGTGTGAGTTCCTTTGTGATTGTGTTACCTCACTCAAGATGATGCCCTCCAGGTCCATCCATTTGGCTAGGAATTTCATATTCATTCTTTTTAATAGGTGAGTAGTACTCCATTGTGTAAATGTACCATATTTTCCGTATCCATTCCTCTGTTGAGGGGCATCTGGGTTCTTTCCAGCTTCTGGCTATTATAAATAAGGCTGCTATGAACATAGTGGAGCATGTGTCCTTCTTACCGGTTGGGACATCTTCTGGATATATGCCCAGGAGAGGTATTGCGGGATCCTCCGGTAGAACTATGTCCAATTTTCTGAGGAACCTCCAGACAGATTTCCAGAGTGGTTGTACAAGCTTGCAATCCCACCAACAATGGAGGAGTGTTCCTCTTTCTCCACATCCTTGCCAGCATCTGCTGTCACCTGAATTTTTGATCTTAGCCATTCTGACTGGAGTGAAGTGGAATCTCAGGGTTGTTTTGATTTGCATTTCCCTGATGATTAAGGATGTTGAATATTTTTTCAGGTGCTTCTCAGCCATTCGGTATTCCTCAGGTGAGAATTCTTTGTTCAGTTCTGAGCCCCATTTTTTAATGGGGTTATTTGATTTTCTGGAGTCCACCTTCTTGAGTTCTTTATATATATTGGATATTAGTCCCTTATCTGATTTAGGATAGGTGAAGATCCTTTCCCAATCTGTTGGTGGTCTTTTTGTCTTATTGATGGTGTCTTTTGTCTTGCAGAAGCTTTGCAGTTTCATGAGGTCCCACTTGTCAATTTTCGATCTTACAGCACAAGCCTTTGCTGTTCTATTCAAGAATTTTTCCCCTTTGCCCATATCTTCAAGGCTTTTCCCCACTTTCTCCTCTATAAGTTTCAGTGTCTCTGGTTTTATGTGAAGTTCCTTGATCCACTTGGATTTGACCTTAGTACATGAGATAGGAATGGATCAATTCACATTCTTCTACATGATAACAACCAGTTGTGCCAGCACCATTTGTTGAAAATGCTGTCTTTCTTCCACTGGATGGTTTTAGCTCCCTTGTCGAAGATCAAGTGACCATAGGTGTGTGGCTTCATTTCTGGGTCTTCAATTCTATTCCATTGGTCTACTTGTCTGTCACTATACCAGTACCATACAGTTTTTATCACAATTGCCCTGTAGTAAAGCTTTAGGTCAGGCATGGTGATTCCACCAGAGGTTCTTTTATCCTTGAGAAGAGTTTTTGCTATCCTAGGTTTTTTGTTATTCCAGATGAATTTGCAGATTGCACTTTCTAATTCGTTGAAGAATTGAGTTGGATTTTTGATGGGGATTGCATTGAATCTGTAGATTGCTTTTGACAAGATAGCCATTTTTACAATGTTGATCCTGCCAATCCATGAGCATGGGAGATCTTTCCATCTTCTGAGATCTTCTTTAATTTCTTTCTTCAGAGACTTGAACTTTTTATCATACAGATCTTTCACTTCCTTAGTTAGAGTCACGCCAAGATATTTTATATTATTTGTGACTATTGAGAAGGGTGTTGTTTCCCTAATTTCTTTCTCAGCCTATTTATTCCTTGTGTGGAGAAAGGCCGTTGACTTGTTTGAGTTAATTTTATATCCAGCTACTTCACCGAAGCTGTTTATCAGGTTTAGGAGTTCTCTGGTGGAATTTTTAGGGTCACTTATATATACTATCATATCATCTGCAAAAAGTGATATTTTGACTTCATCTTTTCCAATTTGTTTTTTTTCTTTTTTTTTTATAATTTATTTTTTTAATTGGGTATTTTCCTCATTTACATTTTCAATGCTATCCAGAAGTCCCCCATACCCACCCTCCCAATTCCCTACCCACCCACTACCCCTTTTTGGCCCTGGGGTTCCCCTGTACTGGGGCATATAAAGTTTGCAAGTCCAATGGGCCTCTCTTTCCAGTGATGGCTGACTAGGCCATCTTTTATACATATGCAGCTAGAGACAAGAGCCCCGGGGTACTGGTTAGTTCATATTGTTGTTTCACCTATAAGGTTGCAGTTCCCTTTAGCTCCTTGGGTAATTTCTCTAGCTCCTCCATTGGGGGCCGT
Organism: Mus caroli; assembly: GCF_978045245.1. Lineage (NCBI taxonomy): Eukaryota > Metazoa > Chordata > Mammalia > Rodentia > Muridae > Mus > Mus caroli. Next base: position 12,018,830 of record NW_028227256.1, read on the forward strand.
GTGATCCATCCATTAGCTGACTGTGATCATCCACTTCTGTGTTTGCTAGGCCCCGGTATAGTCTCACAAGAGACAGCTATATCTGGGTCCTGTCAGCAAAATCTTGCTAGTGTATGCAATGGTGTCAGCATTTGGAAGCTGATTATGGGATGGATCCCTGGATATGGCAGTCTCTAGATGGTCCATCCTTTCATCACAGCTCCAAACTTTGTCTGTGTAACTCCTTCCATGGGTGTTTTGTTCCCATTTCTAAGAAGGGGCAAAGTGTCGACACTTTGGTCTTCATTCTTCTTGAGTTTCATGCGTTTAGCAAATTGTATCTTATATCTAGGGTATCCTAAGTTTTGGGCTAATATCCACTTATCAGTGAATACTTATTGTGTGAGTTCCTTTGTGATTGTGTTACCTCACTCAAGATGATGCCCTCCAGGTCCATCCATTTGGCTAGGAATTTCATATTCATTCTTTTTAATAGGTGAGTAGTACTCCATTGTGTAAATGTACCATATTTTCCGTATCCATTCCTCTGTTGAGGGGCATCTGGGTTCTTTCCAGCTTCTGGCTATTATAAATAAGGCTGCTATGAACATAGTGGAGCATGTGTCCTTCTTACCGGTTGGGACATCTTCTGGATATATGCCCAGGAGAGGTATTGCTGGATCCTCCGGTAGAACTATGTCCAATTTTCTGAGGAACCTCCAGACTGATTTCCAGAGTGGTTGTACAAGCTTGCAATCCCACCAACAATGGAGGAGTGTTCCTCTTTCTCCACATCCTTGCCAGCATCTGCTGTCACCTGAATTTTTGATCTTAGCCATTCTGACTGGAGTGAAGTGGAATCTCAGGGTTGTTTTGATTTGCATTTCCCTGATGATTAAGGATGTTGAACATTTTTTCAGGTGCTTCTCAGCCATTCGGTATTCCTCAGGTGAGAATTCTTTGTTCAGCTCTGAACCCCATTTTTTAATGGGGTTATTTGATTTTCTGGAGTCCACCTTCTTGAGTTCTTTATATATATTGGATATTAGTCCCCTATCTGATTTGGGATAGGTAAAGATCCTTTCCCAACGTCTTGGTGGCCTTTTTGTCTTATTGATGGCGTCTTTTGCCTTGCAGAAGCTTTGCAATTTTATGAGGTCCCATTTATCGAATCTCGATCTTAGAGCACAAGCCTTTGCTGTTCTATTCAAGAATTTTTCCCCTGTGCCCATATCTTCAAGGCTTTTCCCCACTTTCTCCTCTATAAGTTTCAGTGTCTCTGGTTTTATGTGGAGTTCCTTAATCCACTTAGATTTGACCTTTGTACAAGGAGATAGAAATGGATCAACTTGCATTTTTCTACATGATAACCGCTAGTTATGCCAGCACCATTGGTTGAAAGTGCTGTCTTTTTTCCACTGGATGGTTTTAGCTCCCTTGTCGAAGATCAAGTGACCATAGGTGTGTGGGTTCAACTCTGCGCTGTAGTACAGGTTTAGGTTCGGCATGGTGAGTCCACCAGAGATTCTTTTATCCTTGAGAAGAGTTTTTGCTATCCTAGGTTTTTTGTTATTCCAGATGAATCTGCTGATTGCCCTTTCTTTTTTTTTTTTTTGTTTTTTTTTTTTTGTTTTTTTTTTGTTTTTTTTTTTATATTTTTATTACATATTTTCCTCAATTACATTTCCAATACTATCCCAAAAGTCCCCCATAGCGCTCCCCACTTCCCTACCCACCCATTCCCATTCTTTTGGCCCTGGCATTCCCCTATATTGGGGCATATAAAGTTTGCAAGTCCAATGGGCCTCTCTTTCCATTGATGGCCGACTAGGCCATCTTTGGATACATATGCAGCTAGAGACAAGAGCTCCAGGGTTCTGGTTAGTACATCATGTTGTTCCAACAATAGGGTTGCAGATCCCTTTAGCTCCTTGGGTACTTTCTCTAGCTTCTCCATTGGGAGCCCTGTGATACATCCAATAGCTGACTGTGAACATCCACTACTGTGTTTGCTAGGCCCCGGCATCGTCTCACAAGAGACAGCTATATTTGGGTCCTTTCAGCAAAATCTTGCTAGTGTATGCAATGGTGTCAGCGTTTAGAAGCTGATTATGGGACGGATCCCTGGATACAGCAGTCTCTAAATGGTCCATCCTTTCATCACAGCTACGAACTTTCTAATTCGTTGAAGAATTGAGTTGGAATTTTGATGGGGATTGCATTGAATCTGTAGATTGCTTTTGGCAAGATAGCCATTTTTACAATGTTGATCCTGCCAATCCATGAGCATGTGAGATCTTTCCATCTTCTGAGATCTTCTTTAATTTCTTTCTTCAGAGACTTGAAGTTCTTATCATATCGATTTTTCACTTCCTTAGTTAGAGTCACGCCAAGATATTTTATATTACTTGTGACTATTGAGAAGGGTGTTGTTTCCCTAATTTCTTTATCAACCTGTTTATCCTTTGTATAGAGAAAGGCCATTGACTTGTTTGAGTTAATTTTATATCCAGCTACTTCACTGAAGCTGTTTATCAGGCTTTGGAGTTCTCTGGTGGAATTTTTAGGGTCACTTATATATACTATCATATCATCTGCAAAAAGTGATATTTTGACTTCTCCTTTCCAATTTGTATCCCCTTGGTCTCCTTTTGTTGTCTAATTGCTCTGGCTAGGACTTCAAGTACAATGTTGAATAGTTAGGGAGAGAGTGGACAGCCTTGTCTAGTCCCTGATTTTAGTGGGAATGCCTCCAGCTTCTTACCATTTACTTTGATGTTGGCTACTGGTTTGCTGTAGATTGCTTTTATCATGTTTAGGTATGGGCCTTGAATTCCTGATCTTTCCAAGACTTTTATCATGAATGGGTGTTGGATCTTGTCAAATGCTTTCTCAGCATCTAACGATATGATCATGTGGTTTTTGTCTTTGGGTTTGTTTATATACTGGATTACGTTGATGGATTTCCGTATATTGAACCATCCTTGCATCCCTGGGATGAAACCTACTTGGTCAGGATGGATGATTGTTTTGATGTGTTCTTGGATTCGGTTAGCAAGAACTTTATTGAGGATGTTTGCATCAATATTCATAAGGGAAATTGGTCTGAAGTTCTCTATCTTTGTTGGGTCTTTTTGTGGTTTAGGTATCAGAGTAATTATGGCTTCATAGAATGAGTTGGGTAGAGTACCTTTCATTTCTATTTTGTGGAATAGTTTGTGAAGAACTGGAATTAGGTCTTCTTTGAAGGTCTGATAGAACTCTGCAATAAACCCATCTGGTCCTGGGCTTTTTTTTGGTTGGAAGACTAATGAGTGCTTCTATTTGCTTAGGGGATATAGGACTGTTTAGATCATTAACCTGATCTTGATTTACATTTGGTACCTGGTGTCTGTCTAGAAACTTGTCCATTTCATTCAGGTTTTCCAGTTTTGTTGAGTATAGCCTTTTGTAGAAGGATCTGATGGTGTTTTGGATTTCTTCAGGATCTGTTGTTATGTTTCCCATTTCATTTCTGATTTTGTTAATTAGGATGCTTTCCCTGTGCCTTCTAGTGAGTATGTCTAAGGGTTTATCTATCTTGTTGATTTTCTCAAAGAACCAGCTCCTTGATTGTTTGATTCTTTGAGTACTTCTTCTTGTTTCCACTTGGTTGATTTCACCCCTGAGTTTAATTATTTCCTGCCTTCTAACCCTCTTGGGTGAATTTGCTTCCTTTTGTTCTAGTGCTTTTAGGTGTGTTGTCAAGATGCTAATGTGTGCTCTCTCTAGTTTCTTTTTGGAGGCACTCAGAGCTATGAGTTTTCCTCTTAGAAATGCTTTCATTGTGTCCCATAAGTTTGGGTATGTTGTGGCTTCATTTTCATTGAACTCTAAAATGTCCTTAATTTCTTTCTTTATTCCTTCCTTGACCAAGGTATCATTGAGAAGAGTGTTGTTCAGTTTCCACGTGAATGTTGGCTTTCTATTATTTATTTTGTTATTGAAGATCAGCCTTAGTCCATGGTGGTCTGATAGGATGCATGGCACAATTTCATTATTTTTGTATCTGTTGAGGCCTGTTTTGTGACCAATTATGTGGTCAATTTTGGAGAAGGTACCATGAGGTGCTGAGAAGAAGGTATATGCTTTTGTTTTAGGATAGAAACTTCTGTAGATATCTGCCAGATCCATTTGATTCATAACTTCTGTTAGTTTCACTGTGTCCCTGTTTAGTTTCTGTTTCCATGATCTGTCCATTGGTGAAAGTGGTGTGTTGAAGTCTCCCACTATTATTGTGTGACGTGCAATGTGTGCTTTGAGCTTTACTAAAGTTTCTTTAATGAATGTGGCTGCCTTTGTATTTGGAGCATAGATATTCAGAATTGATAGTTCCTCTTGGAGGATTTTACCTTTGATGAGTATGAAGTGCCCCTCCCTGTCTTTTTTGATGACTTTGCGTTGGAAGTCAATCTTATCAGATATTAAAATGGCTACTCCAGCTTGTATCTTCATACCATTTGCTTGGAAAATTGTTTTCCAGCCTTTCATTCTGAGGTAGTGTCTATCTTTTTCTCAAAGATGAGTTTCCTGTAAGCAGCAAAATGTTTGTGTAGCCAGTTTGTTAGTCTATGTCTTTTTATTGGGGAGTTGAGTCCATTGATATTAAGAGATATTAAGGAAAAGTAATTGTTGCTTCCTGTTATTTTTGTTGTTAAATTTGGCATTCTGTTCTTGTGGCTGTCTTCTTTTAGTTTTGTTGAGGGATTACCTTCTTGCTTTTTGTAGGACGTGGTCCCGTCCTTGTATTGTTTTTTTTTTCTGTTCCTATCCTTTGAAGGGCTGGATTCGTGGAAAGATAATGTGTGAATTTGGTTTTGTCGTGGAATACTTTGGCTTCTCCATCTACGTTAATTGAGAGTTTGGCTGGGTATAGTAGCCTGGGCTGGAATATGTGTTCTTTTAGTGTCTGTATATCATCTATCCAGGATCTTCTGGCTTTCATAGTCTCTTGTGAAAAATCTGGTGTAATTCTGATAGGCTTGCCTTTATATGTTACTTGGCCTTTTTCTCTTACTGCTTTTAGTATTCTATCTTTATTTAGTGCATTTGTTGTTCTGATTATTATGTGTCGGGAGGTATTTCTTTTCTGGTCCAGTCTATTTGGAGTTCTGTAGGCTTCTTGTATGTTCATGGGCATCTCTTTCTTTAGATTTGCGAAGTTTTCTTCTATAATTTTGTTGATGATGTTTGCTGTTCCTTTGAGTTGAAAATCTTCATTCTCATCCACTCCTATTATCCGTAGGTTTGGTCTTCTCATTGTGTCCTGGATTTCTGGATGTTTTGAGTTAGGATCTTTTTGCATTTTCCATTTTCTTTGATTGTTGTGCCGATGTTCTCTATGGAATCTTCTGCACCTGAGATTCTCTCTTCCATCTCTTGTATTCTGTTGCTGATGCTCACATCTATGGTTCCAGGTTTCTTTCCTAGGTTTTCTATCTCCAGTGTTGCCTCATTTTGGGTTTTCTTTATTGTGTCTACTTCCCTTTTTAGGTCTAGTATGGTTTCGTTCATTTCTATCACCTGTTTGGATATGTTTTCCTGTTTTTCTTTAAGGACTTCTACCTGTTTGGTTGTCTTTTCCTGTTTTTCTTTAAGGACTTCTACCTGTTTGATTGTGTTATCCTGTCCTGTTTTTCTTTAAGGACTTGTAACTCTTTAGCCATGTTCTCCTGTAATTCTTTAAGTGAGTTTTAAAGTCCTTCTTGATGTCCTCTACCATCATCATGAGATATGCTTTTAAATCCAGGTCTAGCTTTTCGGGTGTGTTGGGGTGCCCTGGACAGGGCGAAGTGGTGTGCTGGTTTCTGATGATGGTGAATGGTCTTGGTTTCTGTTAGTAAGATTCTTATGTTTACCTTTCGCCATCTGGTAATCTCTGGAGTTAGTTGTTATAGTTGTCTCTGTTTAGAGATTGTTCTTCTGGTGATTCTGAGTACTGTCTATCAGCAGACCTGGGAGACAGGCTCTCTCCTCTGAGTTTCAGTGGTTAGACCACTCTCTGCTGGCAAGCTCTCCTCTTACATGGAAGGTGCACAGATATCTGGTGTTTGGACCTCCTCCTGGCCGAAGAACTTCCAAAACAGGGCCTTTCCCAGATGCTGTGTTGCTTTGGCAGGTCACAGAATCTGTCAGCTTCTGTGGTGCAAACTCTCACCTGTGCAGACTAAGTTCCTAATTTCGGAGGAGTCCCTGAACCAAGATGGCGCTCCTTGCTCCTGAGGCAGAGGGCTCTCCTGCCGGGGCGGACTTCTGTCCTCTGGCTGGGAGGGTGGCTGGATGTCTGCGGCCCGAAAGGGGTGCTGCCTCAGCGGCTCTGTGGCTCCCGCCTGTCCCAGAAGCTGTCTGCCTCTGTGGTGCACACTCTCACCTGTGCAGACTAAGTTCCTAAGTTCGGTGGAGTCCTGGAACCAAGATGAAGCTCCCTGCTCCTGAGGCTGGCTCCTGGAATTCTTTTCTCTCATGGCTTGCCTGCTCATGTCTTTCATATTTTTATCTCAAATATTTACTGTATATATTAATTTGTAAGAGAAATAAATTTATAAATTTTTACCTATGCTGAATCTATATTCAAACTCTATCCAAAGCTCACTTTTAAAGCCTTCAGTTTTGTGATTGTATATTTACCTTTTTTGATTGTTGGTTTTGCTGAATTAAACATTTATTAAGAATATTACTTTTAATATTTTTTGAGTTTCTATACATGCCTTGTATTTGTATTATTTTCACTTCCCCTTTCTATTCACCCTCTCTTCTTTCTCTTCCTCTAAAGTTTATGGTCTCTTTTTCTATAACTTTAATCTACATATGAAAATATATGACATCTGCTGGGCCCATTTAGCAATGTTCATATATACATGAACATTTTGGTTTTGGGATGACCACTTGGGATTGGACAACCTATCAAGAACTCCTCCCTGAAGAAGACTGATGCTCCCCCTCTGTAGACATTGATTGCCTATAGCTAGTCATCTGGGGGTGGGGCCTGATGAATGTGTACTGTTTCTTTTTTATGTTCACCAGTGTTGAATTCTCTGCAATATGGTTACTGAAATAAGAATCTTACTGTTCCTCATAAGAATTTTGCAGTTTGAATTCTCATAGTATGATCTTCAATCTACCTAGAATTTATTTTTTCAGAAGCAGTTTTCTCATTTTGTTCTGATCCTGTTTAAATAACCAGTCGCCCTTTGACCATTTCCTGAAGTCTGTCCTTTGTCTATTCGTTTATAATGGTGTCTGCTACAACGCCAACTTTCCATGTGTCTGACTCAAGGTTATTTATTGAATTACATTGATCTGTTTGTTGCTTTTCATATCAGTGGTATTTGTCTTCGGGTTTGTGCTGCATTACAGCTGATATCTGCTTTTGCTATTCTCCTTTCCTTCAAGCTTTCTTTGTTCTTACACAGTGCATGAGCTTTGTCACTTGCATTCAATAAAAAAAAACACTGTTGGAATTTTAATGAAAACAATAACTCTGTATACCAGAACATACTTAAATATGCTAAGGAATCAGGGGTTTCTTTTATATTGAATCTTCTATAAAATTCATTTAGAGTTTTGGGGATACCCTTAAAAATTTACACTTTTCTCCTTAAGGTTCATTTAAGGTTTTGTTAAAATTAATTAGCATACTATAGAGTATTCTTTGTTATTATAAAATACCTGTGATTTCTGTTATAAGTTACACTGGTTAAACCATTGTCTGGAACACCAGTGCCTTAGTGTATTGATCTGAACTGTTTTCTAATAGTTAACTGTATTCTTCTAATCAGATAGCCTTCTAGTGAAGGCCATGTGATCTGTATTTTCTGCAATTCTCTCACTGTAGGGAACTTGTAGACAGTGACAAATTGTAGGGGTAAGAGCAGTCTTCCCCCAGGTATTCAAGAGGACTGTCTCAACCCTATGAAGGTCAGATCAGGTAGCACTTAGAACTCCAACTCTTCAGTCACATGACCTTGAGTTTGGACCCCACCACAGGAAGTTGTTTGATTTGGGGCAGATTATTTGAACCCATATCTGCAAAATGAAAAGAATAACAACACAAACAATTCATAAGAATTAAATAAACATGTTTTTACTCATGAATATAGATTTATGTTTTATAATCATATATTTATATTAAGATTTATATAAAATATTTAAATAAATGAAATATTTAATAATTTCCTAATAATTGTAAATAATTTCCTAATAATTTCCTAATAGTATATTTATTGCATATTTTGTTGGAGAAACTTATCTTCATTACTACTTTCACTGTTTCCTTTACAGTTGCGAATTAGTTAATCCTGTTAAAAAATAATATGCTTTTTGTTATTAATTTTCAAAAATAGTGATAAAGACAGATGATAGGTATGTAAATGATTGATAGAAATATGATAGGTAGAAAGAAGATGGATAGCTGGATAGATAGATAGATAGATAGATAGATAGATAGATAGATAGATAGAAATATGATAGGTAGAAAGATGGATAGCTGGATAGATAGATAGATAGATAGATAGATAGATAGATAGATAGATATCATCTTTACATTCCTGAACTGTAAATAGCAAAGCAAGCAACATTTTGTGTTTATTACTGGTGATGTTGTTGTTGTTATTACTATATTTGAAAATACTGTAAAACAATTGAATACAATTACTGTTTAATAGTCTGTACATGATTAATCTGTATGATTCAATGATCTAAGGTGTATTTACACTCTCAAAACCATGAAAATATTCATGTCTAATATTTCCAAAGTCTCACATGTCTCTTTGTTTTTACTCTATGTGGTAAGAATATCTAACAGGAGCTCCACTTTCTTAAAACAATGATTCACAATAGAGTTATATTACAATTGTTATACTGTTAAAGTATGCACTGTTACATAGAAATATCTGTAGCTAATCCTCCTCAAATTCTATAATGATGTTAGTGCAATTAATGGATGCATGGTTTTAAGCCAGCATACCTTGGTCAGAATCATAGTGTTTGTTCTTAGAGGCTTTTCCATAACTCTGAGATAAAGTAATCCTTACAGTTGTTGTTTCACATCTATACTAATAATTTTCTAAATTACCTGTTGAATATTGAGATGGGAGGTCAGGATATCCACTGATGTGTGGGAATAGCCTTTCTTTCACTAGAATACTCACAGGAGCAAATGTGGAGATAAAGTGTTGAGCAGAGACTGAGGGAAAGGTCACCCAGAGACAGCCCCTCCTGTGGATTTATGCCATATCCAGTTACCAAACCCAGACACTATTGTGGATGCCAAGAAGTGCATGCCGAAAGAAGCCTGATATGGCTGTCTCCTGAGAGGCCCTGCCAAAGCCTTACAAATGCTGAGTACAGGGTCCCCAATAGAGGAGTTAAAGAAAGGACTGAAGGAGTTGAAGGAGTTTGCAACCCCATAGGAAGAACAACAATATCAACCAACCAGAACCCCCAGAACTTCCAGGAACTAAGCCATCAACAAAGGAGTACATATGGCTCCAGCTGCATATGTAGCAGAGGATGGCTTTGTCTTGCATCAATGAGAGGAGAGGTACTATGTCCTACAAAGGCTAGATGGATGCCCCAGTGTAGGGGAACTAAAGGTGAGGAGGTGGGAGTGGGAGGGTAGATGGGTTGGTGGAGGAATACCCTCATAGAAGCAGGATAGGATAGGGTGTTTCCAGGAGGGAGGGAAACAGGGAAAGTTTCTGAGTTCATTATACTTTGTCATTGCATGACATTACCTGCTCATTTCCCTTTTCAGGGTAAGTAATTGATCTTATAGTTCAGTATAAATAAACTACCTAGTCATCTATCTATCTATCTATCTATCTATCTATCTATCTATCTATCTATCTATCTATCTATCTATCTACCTACCTACCTATCTAATCTATCTATCTATCTACCTACCTACCTATCTAATCTATCTATCTATCTATCTATCTATCTATCTATCTATCTATCTATCTATCTATCTATCTATCATTTTAAAAATGTTTCCATCAACTTCTAAAAGACTTGATGTGTCTGTTAGAGAAGAAACAAAATCACTTGTGTCAGAAATGAGTAGTTGGCCCTTGAACCTTCTCTTTGCCAATAGTTTTGCACAGATCTTAGGAAAAACCATTCAATCCACCTGTATGTATATATTGGATATTAGTCTATTCTTGTGCTTGCCCCCCTCAATATATCTGATTAGAGCTTATCCTTCCTATAATCCCCATTGATTCAGGACTCCTCAGAGTCCAGCTTTCTCTGTGATCATGTGATTCTGGGCTCCTGTGAACCTGAGATTCTGGGTGTGTCAGAGTTTTTGGCAGTCAAGCATCCTCTGAGACCCTGGGATCCTGGTGTGACCAAGCTCCTGTTATTCTGGGATCCTGGAATCCTAAGATCCTGGGCATGTTACAGTGCCTGAAAGTGATGTCTCCTCTGGGGACTCTGGCACTGTCAGGTGTATTTGACACCAATTTATATCAGCATCGATCAGAAGGAACCTGAGCCGCTGGTCAGCCAGAGCTCCCTTGTCCTTGCTCCTGCTGTCACAGGCCTGTCACAACTGGTTTGGAACAGATGTTGTGTTCCACTCACCAGTGATACTAAGATCAAGTTGAGAGTTCTCTGGGGACCTTGGAACCGTCCTCTCAGTTCACACCCAAGGTGACCCAGAGCTGGTGCCTACCAGAAGATCTTTCTGATTATTTATTTATTTATTTATTTATTTATTTATTTATTTATTTATTTATTTATTTATTTTGCAATGGGTATGTAGGTTCTCTTTGTCAATTCTTGAACTTACAGTATGAACTATTAGTGTTCTGTTTGGGATATCTTCCCCTGTACCCATGTGTTTGATGCTTTCCCACATTTTCTTTTCCACTAGTTTCAGTGTATCTGGTTTTATGTGGAGGTCCTTGATCCATTTGGACTTGAGCTTTGAACAAGGAGATAAGGATAAGTTGGTTTGCATTCTTCTGCATGCTAAATACCAGTTGAACCAGAACCATGTGTTGAAAAACGGTATCTTTTCCCCACTTGATTGTTTTAGCTCCTTTGTCAAAGATCAAGTGACCATAGGTGTGTGGGTTCATTTCTAGGTCTTGAGTTCTATTCCATTGATCTACTTGCCTGTCACCGTACCAATACCATGTGTTTTTAATGATGATTTTATCACAGCTTTAGGTCAGGACTGATGATTCCCCCAGAAGTTATTTAATTGCTGAGAACAGCTTTTGCTATCCTGGGATTTTGGTTATTCCAGATGAATCTGGAAATTGCTCTTTCTACCTCTATGAAGAATTGATTTAGAATTTTCATGTGGATAGCATTGAATTGGTAGATTGCTTTCAGCAAGATGACCATTTTTACTATATTAATCCTGCCCATCCATGAGCATGGGAGATCTGAGATCTTCTTCGACTTCTTTCTTCAGAGATTTGAAGTGTTTGACATACAGATCTTAGACTTGCTTACTTAGAGTCACACCAAAATATTTTATTTTATTTCTGACGATTCTGAAGGGTATTGTTTCCCTAATTTCTTTCTTTTGTTTCTTAATTAGGTATTTTCCTAAATTACATTTCCAATGCTATCCAAAAAGTCCCCAATACACTCCCCCCCCCCAGTCCCCCACCCACTAACCCCCACCCCTTGGCCCTGGCATTACCCTGTACAAGGGCATATAAAGTTGGCAAGTCCAATGGGCCTCTCTTTCCAGTGTTGGCCGACTAGGCCATCTTTTGATACAAATGCAGCTAGAGTCAAGAGCTCTGGGGTACTGGTTAGTTCATAATAATTTTCCACCTATGGGGTTGCAGTTCCCTTTAGCTCCTTGGGTACTTTCTCTAGCTCCTCCATTGGGGGCCCTGTGATCCATCCAATAGCTGACTGTGAGCATCCACTTCTGTGTTTGCTAGACCCCGGCATTGTCTCACAAGAGACAGCTATATCTGGGTCCTTTCAGCAAAATCTTGCTAGTGTATGCACTGGTGTCAGCGTTTGGAAGCTGATTATGGGATGGATCCCTGGATATGGCAGTCTTTAGATGGTCCATCCTTTTTTCACAGCTCCAAACTTTATCTCTGTAACTCTTTCCATGGGTGTTTTGTTCCCAATTCCAAGAAGGGGCACAGTGTCCACACTTTGGTCTTCGTTCTTCTTGAGTTTCATGCGTTTAACAAATTGTATCTTATATCTTGGGTATCCTAAGTTTTTGGGCTAATATCCACTTATCAGTGAGTACATATTGTGTGAGTTCCTTTGTGAATATGTTACCTCACTCAGGATGATGCCCTCCAGCTCCATCCATTTGCCTAGGAATTTCATAAATTCATTCCTTTTAATAGCTGAGTAGTACTCCATTGTGTAAATGTACCACATTTTCTGTATCCAATCCTCTGTTGAGGGACATCTGGGTTCTTTCCAGCTTCTGGCTATTATAAATAAGGCTGCTATGAACATAGTGGAGCATGTGTCCTTCTTACCGGTTGGAACATCTTCTGGATATATGCCCAGGAGAGGTATTGCTGGATCCTCTGGTAGTATTATGTCCAATTTTCTGAGGAACCGCCAAACTGATTTCCAGAGTGGTTGTACCAGCTTGCAATCCCACCAACAATGAAGGAGTGTTCCTCTTTCTCCACATCCTCGCTAGCATCTGCTGTCACCTGAATTTTTGATCTTAGCCATTCTGACTGGTGTGAGGTGGAATCTCAGGGTTGTTTTGAGTTGCATTTCCCTGATGATTAAGGATGTTGAACAATTTTTTCAGGTGCTTCTCTGCCATTCGGTATTCCTCAGGTGAGAATTCTTTGTTCAGTTCTGAGTCCCATTTTTTAACGGGGTTATTTGATTTTCTGGAGTCCACCATCTTGAGTTCTTTATATATATTGGATATTAGTCCCCTATCTGATTTAGGATAGGTAAAGATCCTTTCCCAATCTGTTGGTGGTCTTTTTGTCTTATTGACGGTGTCTTTTGCCTTGCAGAAGCTTTGCAACTTTACGAGGTCCCATTTATTGATTCTCGATCTTACAGCACAAGCCTTTGCTGTTCTATTCAGGAATTTTTCCCCTGTACCCATATCTTCAAGGCTTTGCCCTACTTTCTCCTATATAAGTTTCAGTGTCTCTGGTTTTATGTGGAGTTCCTTAATCCACTTAGATTTGACCTTGGTACAAGGAGATAGGAATGGATCAATTCTCATTCTTCTACATGATAACCACCAGTTGTGCCAGCACCATTTGTTGAAAATGCTGTCTTTTTTCCACTGGATGGTTTTTGCTCCCTTGTCAAAGATCAAGTGACCATAGGTATGTGGGTTGATCTCAGGGTCTTCAATTCTCTTCCATTGGTCTACTTGTCTGTCGTTATACCAGTATCATGCAGTTTTTATCACAATTGCTCTGTAGTACAGCTTTAGGTCAGGCATGGTGATTCCACCAGAGGTTCTTTATCCTTGAGAAGAGTTTTTGCTATCCTAGGTTTTTTGTTGTTCCAGATGAATTTGCAGATTGCCCTTTCTAATTCGTTGAAGAATTGAGTTGGAATTTTGATGGGGATTGCATTGAATCTGTAGATTGCTTTTGGTAAGATAGCCATTTTTACAATGTTGATCCTGCCAATCCATGAGCATGGGAGATCTTTCCATCTTCTGAGATCTTCTTTAATTTCTTTCTTCAGGGACTTGAAGTTCTTGTCATACAGATCTTTCACTTCCTTAGTTAGAGTCACGCCAAGGTATTTTATATTGTTTGTGACTATTGAGAAGGGTGTTGTTTCCCTAATTTCCTTCTCTGCCTGTTTATCCTTTGTGTACAGAAAGGCCATTGACTTGCTTGAGTTAATTTTATATCCAGCTACTTCACCGAAGCTATTTATCAGGCTTAGGAGATCTCTGGTGGAATTTTTAGGGTCACTTATGTATACTATCATATCATCTGCAAAAAGCAATATTTTGACTTCTTTTCTGATTTGTATCCCCTTGATCTCCTTTTGTTGTCTAATTGCTCTGGCTAGAACTTAAAGTACAATGTTGAATAGGTAGGGAGAGAGTGGGCAGCCTTGTCTAGTCCCTGATTTTAGTGGGATTGCTTCCAGCTTCTCACCATTTACTTTGATGTTGGCTACTGGTTTGCTATATATTGCTTTTATCATGGTTAGGTATGGGCCTTGAATTCCTGATCTTTCCAAGACTTTTATCATGAATGGGTGTTGGATTTTGTCAAATGCTTTTTCAGCATCTAACGAGATGATCATGTGGTTTTTGTCTTTGATTTTGTTTATATAATGGATTACATTGATGGATTTTTGTATATTGAACCATCCTTGCATCCCTGGGATGAAACCTACTTGGTCAGGATGGATGATTATTTTGATGTGTTCTTGAATTCGGTTAGCGAGAACTTTATTGAGAATTTTTGCATCAATATTCATAAGGGAAATTGGTCCGAAGTTCTCTATTTTTGTTGGGTCTTTTTGTGGTTTAGGTATCAGAGCAATTGTGGCTTCATAGAATGAGTTGTGTAGAGTACCTTCTGATTCTATTTTGTGGAATAGTTTGTGAAGAACTGGGATTAGATCTTCTTTGAATGTTTGATAGAACTCTGCACTAAACCCATCTCGTCCTGGGCTTTTTTTGGTTGGGAGACTATTAATGACTGCTTCTATTTCTTCAGGGGATATGGGACTGTTTAGATCATTAACCTGATCTTGATTTAACTTTGGTACCTGGTATCTGTCTAGAAACTTGTCCATTTCATCCAGGTTCTCCAGTTTTGTTGAGTATAGCCTTTTGTAGAAGGATCTGATGGTGTTTTGGATTTCTTCAGGGTTTGTTGTTATGTCTCCCTTTTCATTTCTGATTTTGTTAATTAGAATATTTTCCCTATGCCTTCTAGTGAGTCTGGCCAAGGGTTTATCTATCTTGTTGATTTTCTCAAAGAACCAGCTCCTCGATTGGTTGATTCTTTGAATTGTTCTTCTTGTTTCCACTTGGTTGATTTCACCCCTGAGTTTGATTATTTCTTACCGTCTACTCCTCATTGGTGAATTTTCTTCCTTTCGTTCTAGAGCTTTTAGGTGTGTTGTCAAGCTGCTAATGTGTGCTCTCTCTAGTTTCTTTTTGGAGGCACTCAGAGCTATGAGTTTTCCTCTTAGAAATGCTTTCAATGTGTCCCATAAGTTTGGGTATGTTGTGGCTTCATTTTCATTAAACTCCAGAAAGTCTTTAATTTCTTTCTTTATTCCTTCCTTGACCAAGGTATCATTGAGAAGAGTGTTGTTTAGTTTCCACGTGTGTGTTGGCTTTCTATTATTTATTTTGTTATTGAAGATCAGTCTTAGTCCATGGTGATCTGATAGGATGCATGGGACAATTTCAATATTTTTGTATATGTTGAGGCTTGTTTTGTGACCAATTATGTGGTCAATTTTGGAGAAGGTACCGTGAGGTGCTGAGAAGAAGGTATATCCTTTTGTTTTAAGATAAAATGTTCTGTAGATATCTGTCAGATCCATTTGTTTCATGACCTCTGTTAGTTTCACTGCTGTCCCTGTTTAGTTTCTGTCCATTGATGAAAGTGGTGTGTTGAAGTCTCCCACTACTATTGTGTGAGGTGCAATGTGTGCTTTGAGCTTTACTAAAGTATCTTTAATGAATGTGGCTGCCCTTGTATTTGGAGCATAGATATTCAGAATTGATAGTTCCTCTTGGAGGATTTTACCTTTCATGAGAATGAAGTGCCCTTCCTTGTCTTTTTTGATGACTTTGGGTTGGAAGTCAATCTTATCAGATATTATAATGGCTACTCCAGCTTGTTTCTTCCTACCATTTGCTTAGAAAATTGTTTTCCAGCCTTTCATTCTGAGGTAGTGTCTATCTTTTTCTCTGAGATGAGTTTCTTGTAAGCAGCAAAATGTTGGGTCCTGTTTCTGGAGCTAGTCTGTTAGTCTATATCTTTTTATTGGGGAGTTGAGTCCATTGATATTAAGAGATATTAGGGAGAAGTAATTGTTGCTTCCTTTTATTTTTGTTGTTAGAGTTGGTGTTTTGTTCTTGTGGCTGTCTTCTTTTAGGTTTGTTGAGGTATTACCTTCTTGCTTTTTCTAGGATGTGGTTTCTGTCCTCGTATTGGTTTTTTTCTGTTCTTATCCTTTGAAGGGCTGGATTCGTGGAAAGATAATGTGTGAATTTGGTTTTGTGGTGGAATACTTTGGTTTCTCCATCTATGGTAATTGAGAGTTTGGCTGGGTATAGTAGCCTGGGCTGGAAATTGTGTTCTCTTAGTTTCTGTATAACATCTGTCCAGGCCCTTCTGGCTTTCATAGTCTCTGGTGAAAAATCCGGTGTAATTCTGATAGGCTTGCCTTTATATGTTGCTTGACATTTTTCCCTTACTGCTTTTAGTATTCTATCTTTATTTAGTGCATTTGTTGTTCTGATTATTATGTGTCGGAAGGAATTTCTTTTCTGGTCCAGTCTATTTGGAGTTCTGTAAGCTTCTTGTATGTTCATGGGCATCTCTTTCTTTAGGTTTGGGAAGTTTTCTTCTATAATTTTGTTGAAGATATTTGCTGGTCCTTTGAGTTGAAAATCTTCATTCTCATCTACTCCTATTATCCGTAGGTTTGGTCTTCTCATTTTGTCCTGGATTTCCTGGATGTTTTGAGTTGGGATCTTTTTGAATTTTGTATTTTCTTTGATTGTCGTGCCGATGTTCTCTATGGAGTCTTCTGCACCTGAGATTCTGTCTTCCATCTCTTATATTCTGTTACTGATGCTTGCATCTATGGTTCCAGATTTCTTTCCTAGGGTTTCTATTTCCAGCGTTGCCTCAATTTGGGTTTTCTTCATTGTCTCTACTTCCCTTTTTAGGTCCTGGATGGTTTTATTCAATTCCATCACCTGTTTGGTCTGGTTTTCCTGCAATTCTTTAAGGGATTTTTGTGCTTCCTCTTTAATGTCTTCTACCTGTTTAGCAGTGTTCTCCTGCAATTCTTTTAGGGATTTTTGTGCTTCCTCTTTAATATCTTCTACCTGTTTAGCAGTGTTCTCCTGTATTTCTTTAAGTGTGTTATTAAAGTCCTTCTTGATGTCCTCTACCATCACCATGAGATATGCTTTTAGATCCAGGTCTAGCTTCTCCGGTGTGTTGGGGTGCCCTGGACTGGGCGAAGTGGGAGTGCTGTGTTCTGATGATGGTGAGTGGTCTTGGTTTCTGTTAGTAAGATTATTACGTTTACCTTTCGCCATCTGGTAATCTCTGGGGTTAGTTGTTATTGTTGTCACTGTTTAAAGATTGGAGCAGACTCTGTGTTCCACTCACCAGAAGTTTTAAGATCCTGTGGCGGGTGTCATGGGTAGCTGTCGGGTGTCAGCTGACCCTGCGCCCTAGCTACCCTGGTGCTGGTCAGACCGGAAGAGGCTTGTGGCCCTACTCAGGCCGGTTTTCTGCCTCCCCAACCAAAGCAGTCTCAGGTCCCGCGCGATTGGACTGGAGCAGAAGCTGTGTTCCACTCACCAGAAGTCTCAAGATCCTGTGGCGGGTGTCGTGGGTAGCTGGCGGGTGTCAGCCGACCCTGTGCCCCAGCCACCCAGGTGCTGGTCAGACAGGAAGAGGCCTGTGGCCCCACTCAGGCCGGCTTTCTGCTTCCCCAACCAAAGCAGTCTCAGGTCCCGCGCGATTGGATTGGAGTAGAAGCTGTGTTCCACCCACCAGAAGTCCCAAGATCCTGTGGCGGGTGTCGTGGGTAGCTGGCAGGTGTCAGCCGACCCTGCTCCCTAGCTATCCTGGTGCTGGTCAGACCGGAAGAGCTTTCCCTAATTTCTTTCTCAGCCTGTTTATCCTTTGAGTATGGGAAGGCCACTAATTTGTTTGAGTTAATTTTATATCCAGCTACTTTGCTCAAGTTGTTTATCAAATTTAGGAGTTCTCTGGTGGAATATTTGGGGTCACGTAAGTACACTATCATATCATCTGCAAATAGTGATATTTTGACTTCTTCCTTTCCAATTTGTATCCATTTGATCTCCTTTAGTTGTCTAATTTCTCTGAATAGGACTTTGACTATTATATTGAACAGGTAGGGATAGATTGGGCAGCCTTGTTTAGTCCTTGATTTTAGTGCGATTGCTTGAAGTTTCTCTCCATTTAGTTTGATGTTGGCTACTGGTTTGCTGTATATTGATTTTATTATGTTTAGGTATGGGCCTTGGATTCCTGATTATTCCAAGACTTTTATCATGAAGGGGTGTTGGTTTTTGTCAAATCCTTTCTCAGCATCTAAGAAAATGATCGTCAATTTTTTACTTTGAGTTTATTTATATAGTGGGTTATGTTGATGGATTTCCATATATTATACAATCCCTGCATCCCTGGGATGAAGTGTACTTGTTCATGATGGAAGATCATTTTGATGTGTTCTTGATTAGGTTGGTAAGAATTTTATTGAGTATTTTTACATTAATAATCATAAGGGAAATTTTTCTGAAGTTCTCTTTCTTTCTTTGATCTTTGTGTGTTTTAGGTAATAGAGTATGATCTGATCATAGAACGAATTGGGTAGTGTTCCTTCTGTTTCTATTTTGTGGAATATTTTGAATAGTATTGGTATTAGGCCTTCTTTGAAAGTCTGATTAAACTCTGTGATAAACTCATCTGGTCTTGAGATTTTTTTGGTGGGGGAGATTATTAATGACTGCTTCTATTTATTTAGGATTTATGGGACTATTTATATGGTTTCTTTGATCCTGATTTAACTTTGGTACCTGTTATCTGTCTAGAAAATTGTCCATTTCACCCATATTTTCCAGTTTTGTTGAATATAGGCTTCTGTAGTAGGATCTGATGATATTTTAGATTTCCTCTGGATCTGTTGTTATGTCTCCCTTTTCATTTCTGATTTTGTTGATTTGGATACTGTCTCTATGCCGTCTAGTGAGTCTGGCTAAGGGCTTATCTATCTTGTTGGTTTTCTCAAAGAACCAGCTCCTGGTTTGGTTGATTATTTGTATAGTTCTCTTTGTTTCTACTTGGTTGATTTCAGCCCTGAGTTTGATTCTTTCTTGTCTTCTACTCTTCTTGGAACTATTTGCTTTTTTTTTCTTTCTTTTTTTCTTTTTTTGTTCTAGAGCTTTCAGATGTGCTGTCCAGCTGCTAGTGTAGGCTCTCTCAGTTTCTTTTTGGAGGCACTCAGAGCTATGAGTTTTCCTCTTAGGACTGCTGTCATTGTGTCTCATAAGTTTGGGTATGTTGTGGTTTCATTTTCATTAAATTCTATAAAGTCTTTAATTTCTTTCTTTATTTCTTCCTTAACAAAGTTATCATTGAGTACAGTGTTTTTCACTTTCCATGTGTATGTGGGCTTTCTATTATTTCTGTTGTTATTGAAGACAAGCCTTAGTCTGTGATGGTGTGATAGGATGCTTGGAATTATTTCAATCTTCTTTTATCTGTTGAAGCATGTTTTGTGGCCAATTATATGGTCAGTTTTGGAGAAGGTACTGTGAGATGCTGAGAAAAAGGTATATTGTTTTGTTTTAGGATAAAATGTCCTATAGATATCTGTTAAATCCATTTGGTTCATAATTTCTATTTATTTCACAGTGCCTCTATTTAGTTTCTGTTTCCATGATCTGTCCATTGCTGAGAGTGGGGTGTTGAAGTTCCCACTATTATATGTGAAATTCAATGTGTGCTTTAAGCGTTAGAAAACTTTCTTTTATGAATATGGGTACCATTGCATTTGGAGGATAGATGTTCAGAATTGAGAGTTCATCTTGGTAGATTTTTCCTTTGATGAGTATGAAGTGTCCTTCCTTATATTTTTTGATAACTTTAGGTTGAAAGTCGATTTTATTTTATATTAGAGTGGCTACTCAAGCTTGTTTCTTATGACCATTTGCTTGGAAAATTGTTCTCCAACCTTTTACTCTGAGGTAGTGTCTGTCTTTGTCACTGAGGTTCATTTCCTGTATGCAGCAAAATATTTGTTATGTTTATGTATCCAGTCTGTTAGTCTATGTCTTTTTATAGGAGAATTGGTTTCTTTGATATTAAGAGATAATAAGGAAAAGTGATTGTTGCTTCCTGTTATTTTTGTTGTTAGAGCTGGAATTATGTTTATGTGATTATCTTATTTTTGGTTTGTTAAAAGATTTTTCTCTTACTTTTTCTAGAGTGTAGTTTCCCTCCTTGTGTTTGAGTTTTCCATTTATTATCCTTTGAAGGGCTGGAATTGTGGAAAGATATTGTGTAAATTTGCTTTTGTCATGGAGAACCCTGGCTTCTCCATCTATGGTAATTGAGAGTTTTGCTGGATATAATAGCCTGGGCTGGTATTTGTGTTCTCTTAGGTATGACATCTGTCCAGGATATTCTGGTTTTCATAGTCTCTGGTGAGAAGTCTGGTGTAATTCTGATAGGTCTGCCTTTATATGTTACTTGATCTTTGTCCCTTACTGCTTTCAACATTCTTTCTTTGTTTTGTGCATTTGGTGTTTGACTAATATGTGAAAGGTGAAATTCCTTTTCTGGTCCAGTCTATTTGGAGTTCTGTAGGTTTCTTGTATACCTGTTATCCTTTGGTTTGATCTTCTCATTGGGTTCTGGATTTCCTGGATGTTTTGGGTTAGGTGCTTTTTGCATTTTGCATTTTCTTTGATTGTTGTGTCAATGTTTTATATGGTATCTTCTGCACCTGAGATTCTCTCTTCTATTTCTTGAATTCTGTTCGTGATGCTTGCATCTATAACTCCTGTCCTCTTTCCTAGGTTTTTATCTCCAGAATTGTCTCCCTTTGTGATTTCTTTATTGTTACTACTTCCATTTTTAGATTCTGGATGGTTTTGTTCAATTCCCTCACCTGTTTGGTCGAATTTTCCTGCAATTCTTTAAGGGATTTTTGTATTTCCTCTTTAAGGGCTTATACCTATATATGTGTTTTATCTTGTATTTCTTTAACGGAGTTATTTATGTCTTTCTTAAAGTCCTCTATCAGCATCATGAAATGTGATTTTAAATCCAAATCTCACTTTCCCCGTGTGTTGGAGTATCCAGGACTTGCGGTTGTGGGAGATCTGGGCTCTGATGATGACAAGTAGCCTTGGTTTCTGTTGGTAAGTTTATTGTACTTGCATTTCGCTGTTGGGTTATCTCTGGTGTTAGTTGGTCTTGCTCTCTGTGGCCTGAGCTTGTTCCTCTTGTTGGCCTGTAAGCCTGTGTCAGCACTCCTGGGAGACTAGCTCTCCCCTGGCAGGACCGGTACCCAGAGGGCTGAGATACAATCTCATCTCTTGGGTGAAGATGGAGTCAGGAAGGACCCTATCCCAGCTGCTCCCTAATTTTTATTTCTTAATTTCATTTGCTAATTTATATGATTGTATTATAAGCAGATTTCTATTGGAATCATGACATTAGGAGAAAATGGTAAGTCTAACAACATCGTAGCATACTCTGCATCAGAGGAGAGAGAGGTGAAATGCCTTCTCTTTGCAATGGAAAGGCAGTACACATTGAGAATAACACTCAGGGGAGGCTTCCAGTGGATTTGTCAAATTCCAGATATCTACTTGCCATTTTAGTTTGTTTTCTTTTTTCTCCTTAGCTTAAAGGCATGCTAGTTTCCTATGCTCTTTTCTAGGTTTCCCATAGAGACTGTACTTTATTTAGACCAAGAAATAATTTGTGTATTGTCCTCAAATTCATAGCATGAAAGAGATAAGTGACTGCAGATATCTATCAAAACTCTGGCCTCTTCTAGAAGCCATTTGACTGGAAGTGGGAGATCTTACTGTCTTCATTCCTCAGAGCCATGAGTGTTGGATCCACTTACCACACAATCTCCCCTGTTTCCAAACCTTAAAAAGAGTAGACTTGGACCAACTGTTGTGCAGTTTGTTGCTTTCTAGGCTTTGCTGAGAACTGGAGTCATTTCTCAAGTCTCTCATCAAAGCTCATTGTAAAAAGCCCCAGAAGTCTAATCTAATAGGGAATGAGGCTCTCTATGCCTGTTTGACCAGAAGAATACAGATCAATTTACACTACAGTGGCACCTCTCACTTGATTTTGTTGAAATTCTTACTGTGGATGAGTTACACACCACTGATATGTCTAATTACCCTAAAGCCACCATGTTGTAAGGAAACTCAAGCTGACAGTTGTGGAGTGTTATGTGGGAGAGACACTCATCCAAATTCAGTTGCTCCTATCATCCAATTTCAGGGGCTTGATATATGAGTGAAGTCTTCTTATAACTCCATTCCTAGCCACCACTAAATAAAGACCACAAGATGCCACAAGAGAGATCCTCTTCAGTTGAGACTGAAAAGCCTACAGAACCATAGGATAAATAAAATGAAAATCTGCAAAGTCACTAGCCTTTGGAAGCATATATTGACAAATAGGTTCTCATGTAAATTCCTAATATGTTACACTTTGAGATACACAGTGCCAGTCAAAGATGCTAAAGCAGTTAAGCCATGAATGACCTACAAAACTCTTACCTATTTCCCATCATTGATCATATCATCTATCATATCATCATTTTATAACATCTCTTTGATTGTATTCTCTGCACTAACATATTTCAATATACCAATTCTTAGGTTTGCTCTTGTAAGACAAAGAATTTTAATAGAACATGGATAGTACATGGCTTCTCATGAGTGACTGCTAGCTTCATTGTTCAGTATGAACACAGCCCTGGATTTTATTCTTAAAAACGAAGCAGGTAATTAATGGGTTATGTACATTGAGAAGACGTCTACCATTGATTTTCTTCTCTCTGTCATCAATTTATTTACCAAGAAAGATAGAAACTGTGGAAGATATACTATGTCCATAGACATTATCATTCTCTAATGCCCTATTTATCTGAAGTTTCTCATAAAAATTTCTCACAGGCTGCCCCTACCATCCACATATTTTACTGTCTTCTGAACCATCCAACCTTAAACAATCCATGTTATCAGAATTTACCAAGCCAGTGTTAGAGATGTTTCCTATCCTGTCTCTGATTCATACTTATGTTCCAAGAACAAGCTTAGCATTACCTGGGTTGTTAGGCACTATCGCTTAGTTACCATGGTAAATATGCTTGTCTGTTTTTATTCTAGAACAGCATAGCAGTTTATTTAGCAATGCAGGGAGACACTCCTTCAGATAAATAGAATCTGGGAATAAATCAGTTTTGCAGAGTCTCCTCATGTTTTCCTTAAAAGCCACTTTAATTTTGTACATAAGACTAGTGACTACACAGGGTTCTTATTTATAAATTACATATATTATGTACTAATGGCAACTTTTATGCAGATTAGATTTCAAATGACTGGAGAATTTAATAATTTTATTTACATACCAAAGAGGACTGTCTTCCACATCCTCCTGGGATTAAGTAAAATTAATTATAGGAGACAGACTGTCCTCAGTCTGTCTGTGCTACAGCGCCACACTAGTCTTAAATCTACTCTGCTTTTTGGTGCTTCTTAGATTTCCTTATTAACAACAACAACAACAGCAACAACAACATAAGTAATTTTTATTATAGAAAATGTCAAGACATATAGAGGTAAAGGATACACCCTTTTCCTGATATCTCATCTAAGACTTGTAAAACAATGGTCAATCTTATTTGTATACTCCCCTCTGCTAGATTTCTACAGCTATGACAGATGCCTATCATAAACAACTTAGAAGAAGAAACAATAGTTTATTTTGCAGTTTCAGAGTCTTTGACCTCTGCTTGTTTGATTCCATTGCTGTAAGATCATAGCAAACCAAGAAGGTGGGTGCAGGGGCCTACAGCAGAGGAAAGGTACCCACATGAGGAAGCTAGAAAACATGGCAAGAAGATGCTTGGGGAAAGACAGACACTGTAAAAGCACACGCCATCTTCTAATACCCATTCAGCTATGCAGCTAATTCATCAGTTGATTAACCTATTAGAGGGGCAATGCTTTCATAATCCTCTCATCTCTCAGCATCACCACCATCTGGGAACCAAGCCTTCTACACAGCACTCTTTTGTGGGACATTTAATATATAAATCCTACTTTGAGTCAAATCACATCTTGATTCCTTTCACAACATTTTATTGTGTATCTCTAAGGTAGAAGAACTTCATAAACAGAGTTGTCATTCTCTTATCACATTTGCAAAAGCTAATAGTAATTCCATAATATCCTAAGTTGTTCAAACAATGTTTAGTGTTTAAATGTTTACAATTGTCTCCTGTGGTTTTTAATGTGTGCAGAATAGGATGCAAATCTAGCCCATGAATTTTAATTTATTGATATTGATAAGACTCACTTATTTTATGTCCAAAGCCCTCATTTTTGTGTTTTTTTT
Organism: Mus caroli; assembly: GCF_978045245.1. Classification (NCBI taxonomy): domain Eukaryota; kingdom Metazoa; phylum Chordata; class Mammalia; order Rodentia; family Muridae; genus Mus; species Mus caroli. Next base: position 12,043,186 of record NW_028227256.1, read on the forward strand.
GTGATTTTGTTTTCTGTTTTTTGCTTCTTGGTCTAGATTTTGTTTATTAAGTCACTGGGGTATGTTTTATATTTTTTTATTTTTTTTTAAAGATTTATTTATTATTATATCTAAGTACACTGTAGCTGTCTTCAGACGCACCAGAAGAGGGCGTCAGATCTCATTACCGGTGGTTGTGAGCCACCATGTGGTTGCTGGGATTTGAACTCAGGACCTTCGGGAGAGCAGTCAGTGCTCTTACCCATTGAGCCATCTCGCCAGTCCTGGGATATGTTTTAAAGACATTTTTCTCTACTTTATATTTGTTCTGAAAATTGATTGTTACATCATAGATTTGAATAGATTTAATGTCAATTGATTGGCACTTTATTTTAAATTTACTTCATGAGATCCATGACAAATGTGGCAGATATATTAGTTATCTTTGACTTTATAACAAATTGCTTCAAATTTTACAGTCATAACCAACACAAGCAGTGATATATAACATCATACAGTACCCATGGTTGAGGATTCCAACTATGACTAAGGTATGATTCCTTTGCTTAGGGTATTACACAAGAAGACAGGCATGGTACGGATAGGGGACATATTTGAGGTAGGCCTCAAATGAGAAGGTCTTACATACAGGTTTATACATATTGTCAAGCAAATCTGTTCCAGCAGTTGCAGTATTAATGCTGTCATTGGCCAGCTGTCTTTCCATTGAAAGCTAACCATAAACTCCTAGAGATTCTTCAAAGTTCGTCACTACATGGATTGTCTAACATAGACAACTCAAAAGGTGGTAACTTGCTCCTTCATAATCAGCAAGAAGAAAATAAAAATCCCCCTCCAGAAAGGATAGGCACTACAATCATGTATATATAATCATATGTCATAATTAAATCTTGTCACATTTACTGAGTAAAAGGCAGTTGCAGGTTACTTGTGGGTGAGTGAGGACCATCCATAAGTATGAACCAGAAGCAGCCATTTCAGAAATACCCTATAGAATACCCTACACAGTTTGAGAACATTAGCAGGAAATACAACCTGTCACATAGGGTTTGATGGTTTCATTTAAAATGCTCTTATCTATCTCTCTACTCTCTGTCCTGGGGCACCTCTGATTGGGTACTTCTCTCTCCTTGGACCTCACTTATGACTTTGCAGCTTAGTCTTAGGCTGTCTACCTGAGAACAGGGCATCTTCTATCCCTGGACTATTTTAAAAGTTTTCATTTTCTTATGAAAGCAATTTAATTGTATGCATTCCAGTCACCTGATCTCCTGGCTGTTCTGCTTAGTTTTCATTGTTATTTTCAAACAGCCAAGAATCACTTGGGAAGAGGGAATTACATCAGATTATCCTGGAAACTTGTCTGTTGGGGATTGTCTTGACTGTTGATTGATGTGTGAGGCATAGCTAGGAGGTGCAACCCCTAATTAGGAAAGTGATCCTGAATTGTGTGTGAAAGCTGGCTAACTACAAGCTAGACAGAGAGAGCCAAGATCAATATTTTCCCATCATTCTTGCCTTGAATTTCTGTCCCAAATTCCCTCCATGATGTACTCTGATCTGGAAGTATAATATGAAAAAACCCTTTTGTCTCTTCAAAGCTGATTTTGCACATGGTATTTAGTACAGCAAAAGAAAGAAAACTCAAATACTGGCCATTCCCTCTGGCCTTTTTTATCCCCTACAAGAAAGTAAATATCTCATTTCCTTGTCTTCTAGGACATGGCAACACATCATAGTTATTGTATTTTCCTTAGTATTCAGTACCATCTGATATACTTTTAGAAGATGAACAGTAAAGAATTTAATGAACCAATACATTGTACTCACAAAGGGTGGAAGTCACTATCACCTTTTTTCAGTCTCCTAGTTAAAATCTCTAAAAATTAGAACCATTAAACCTAAGTTATTGTGTTGATAAAAATAGAATTTCCAGACCCTTAGATCATCTCTATTTATTCTCCTCAAAGAGGAGATGATCAGGACAGCCCCAACTTCTCATCAAGTTTAAATTCTTAGTCCTAGAGAGGAAGAAAGGCAGCTGTCTTCCAGGAGACATTTCCAAGGTGAAGATTCTAAACACAAACGAGCATTTCTCCTGTAGAGTACTTACTAAGACTCAGATTACTGTGTGCCACCCCCAGACTTCAGTATCAGTGTCTGGTGGCACCACCTACAACTTTATCCTACAATGCTGCAATCACACTCACAAATCTGCATTTTAAACGAGTTGCCAGGTGGTTTTGATGCTGCTTTGTGAGCAACTGCAGCTCTAAGATATTGTCCAAATGTCTCACAATACAGCAAAATATAGCAGGTCAACTAAGGGAACCATGACTGCAGATTCTGGAGACCATGCAACCTTAGCAATGGAACTGCCAGGTGAAGACCAGGCTAAGGTCCTAGTTCTTCCAGACTCAATAACCATATTACCAAGTTCCTGGCAGCATCCGAATAGTCTAGAGAGAGCCATATACTACAAGACTAGGGACAGGCACAGTTCTTTGTAGAAGCAATGAAACATGAACAACTGAGATATTGATGGGTAGGCTACAAAATTCACTATGTGCAATACAGTCCTTCAGGAAAGCTGACTATAGACTAGTCTGCATGTCATTAGTAGGAGTAATTGTTAAATTTTAAGACAGGCATTCAGATACCCATTGGAGCTTCTTGATGTTTAACTACCCAGGACTGCTCTGTTATCACCATTGAAAAATAACTTGTTCCTAATATTGGACAGTTTCTAAAATATTTGATAATGGAAATTCTTTTTGTTTTTATTGCTTTGATATTATTTTTTATAAATAAAAATACTGTTTAGAGAACTAAGATTGTAAGCAAAAAGCAAACACCCATATTTTACCAAATAATAATCCTGTATAGATGAAAAGAGAACTAACTTCAATTTAATGAAATTCTCCTTTATAAAATTTTTCCCTAGCAACTTTACCAGTACTTTCCTATAATCAATACTCTTTGTATAGTACCTTCTCAGAGATAGGCAAGTATTTGGGGTTTTACCAAATCTGAAAGATGAAAGCAAAACATTCTAACAAAGAAAGTGTATTTTAATAGTGAGCCACACAGAGATTTGATTTTAAACATGGTGTGACCATAACCCACAAGGCATGTGTTTGAAGTTTAATCGGGCTTGTTTGTTTGTTTTCTTAATATGTCAAGACACATTTTTAAAAATGATTTATTTACTTCTTTTATGTCTATGAGTATACTGTGGCTGTTTTGAGACACACCAGAAGAGGACATTAGATCCCATTACAGATGGTTGTGAAACACCACGTGGTTGCTCGGAACTGAACTCAGGACCTCTGGAAGAACAGTCAGCACTCTTAACCACTGAGCCATCTCTCCAGCTCCAAGAGTGGGTTCTTATTAACAAATAACCATGTGATCTTACACAGGCTCCCAGCGTGAAGCCACCTGTCTTGTTTTATATTCTCAGAAAGTGCACACCTGCTAGGTTCTAGGACTATGAGCCTAAATACAACTTTTTTCTTTACAAGGCAGCCAGCTTTAGGTACTTTGTTCTGACAACAGACAATAGAATAAGACGCTAATATCATTTGGTACTGCTTTGTCTACGAACACTTTGGGCAGCCAAGGAGCTGCATATACTTGGAGGAAAGCAGTGCCTAAGAACATGGAGTGGATGGAATTTGAGTCTCAGTATGTCCTCTGTTTCCTCTGTCATTAGATGCAACAATTATCTTCCCCGAGAATCAGTGTGAAAAGCTTTCTAAGATGACTTGGCCTGGATATTTCTGTAATCCTAACATGTAGGATGTGGGCCAAAGGATGGTAAATTTGAGGCCAATCAAGACTACAAAATAATAACCTGTCTCTACACCAAGAACTGAGGGTGTACCTTAAAAAGAATCCCAGGCCCTGGATTTGATCTCCAATGTTGCAGAATGAGAAAACAATAACAATAAAAATACCAGTGGACGGTTGTCTTGAGGACCATCGTCAATGCCTAATCTGTCTTTTAGAGGCAGTTTCTAGCCCCCTCCTCTCCTTCTGTGTGATTTTCCCATTTGATTAAACCACATGAAATTGCCATATTGAGCAAATTTTTGTCCTTCAAAAACAATCTCATGTAGCACAAACATAATTTATCAGAAACAGTGCTATATGTCATGTATATTTATGAACTTGTTTAATTTCTTTGGCTTTAAATTCTTGACGAATATTCACTTGTAGATTACATTAGAATTTTTTAAATAGGCAAATTTATTCATGTATCTTAGCATCATATAACAGATCTAGACAGGCTTAGAATGCCAGGGGGGTTTCTATGGATCACCCAAAACATTACAAAAAGGTTTTTTAAACTCATTAAGGGATAACCTAGCAATCTCAGAAGGAACTTAAAATATAAATTTCATACAGAAACAGAAAACTAAATTGTTATAAAAACTTCACATTTCACTTTATAATAGTATTCAAAAATATAGAACAGATTTTATTGTTTTAAAAAGGCTTGGAAATAAATCTGGAAAGTGAATCCATATTCATTCCTTTCTTTTCTATCAGTCATCCAGCTGATACGTGGATGCCCCTCCCATGCCTGGCACTGTCTACTGACTGAGTTTAAGCACATGTAAAGACAGATGTATCTTTTGTCACAGGATTCACTTTGTAGTTCAATCATGTTACCCTTACAAAACACACCACTGGCTCAGTTACACAAATGGCTACCAAATGGCCCACAATTTATATGTGTAATAAGTCTTCTGTGCTTATATTACGTATTTAACTTAAATTCTTTTAAATTTTATTTATTCCTTTGTACACTAGAATCTTTTATGTAGGTCCTTTAACTCACTGTACTGAAACCTTGAGAAAAATGTTGCATGTGCATGGAATGACCAGAATTACTGTTTATTTTAACCTTTATAAGCTATTATTAAGTTATACTATCATGTAAAAGGCTGTCCATTGGTACATAAGACTTAATGAATGGATGGATGTAGCCATCACTATCATTGTAGCTATGCATATGTTCATATGTCCAAAGTTTCCTCCCACCCATTCACTGACTTATTGTGTGTTTTCTCTGATAAGGACACTTAAAATAAGAGCCACACTAAAAGATTTTAAAATAAACAGTACAATATATTTAACTATAGGCACTATTTGGCACAGCTCTCTGTCACTAGAAATGCCTGAAACAATCAGCTTATAAAGAGAAAAACTTTATTCTGCCTCACGGTTCTGGAGATTTCTGTCCAGGATCAATTGACCTGTGCTTTGGAACCTGTATTGAGGCAACTCATCATGGTAGGAGCTTGTTGGGGAACAAGTCTGCTCACCTCATGGGTGGGAAGCAGAAGACAGAAATAAGGGAATAAAAAACATGGTGATTCCTTTCAAGGGCTTGATTCCCAACAATCTAGATTTCTTACTGGGGTGCATTCTTTTCAACAACCTTCCAACAATACTACTTGAGTGACCAAGTTCTACACACACACACACACAGACACACACACACACAGACACACACACACATACACACACACACACACACACACACACACACACACACACGATGTTTTAATTTTTAAATATTCTTAATCTAAAGATTGCATCACTTCTCCCTTCCCTTTCTTTCTCAAGTCCTTTCCAGATACCTTCTGTTCACTCCTAGTCCCTCACACTCTCAAGTTGGTAGCCTCTTTTTCTTTGTCCATATTTGTTGCATGCTTATGTCTTTGTGTGGATAAATACACTCCCCTACACACACACACACACATCTGCCGAGTTCGTGTTTTGTTGTTTGTGTGTATATGGTTTCAAGGCTGACTAACATGTATTGACAACCAATAAGGTGACTCATCCCTATGAAAGGCTAATCCTCCTCCCAGCAGTCAATGGTGCAATGTCCTGCATGGCTAGGCTACTGGAACACTAGTGGGGGCCATAAAGGAGGGATGAAGAAAGGGTGGACACGTAGAGTCAGGCTGGGAGTTTTCTTTATCGCTGCTGCTACTCCTGCAACCTGGAACCTCAGCTCATTTGTTAGGCACAGCATAGGGGGAGGGGTTAGCTATCATGTACAGCACATGAGGAGTTAGTGAGTCTAGATGGGAGGCCTAGAGCAGACTCTCAGGCTGTAACATCTGCAAGGAGGATGGTAACGTTGTTAATCTTTGCATACACTGATTAATCACTCATAAATACTCACACTGGGCTTCGCAAGGAAATCTTTGCCATTCCCCTTGAACCAGGCTGTATGGAAAAGGCTTTGACAATTTCTCATGGAGTGACTGGTTTTAGAGTCCTTAACATGTCCAACTACATATTGACTCAGGACTTCTGTCACTCATAGCTTCTGGTTCATGCATAATAGTTGCCTGTAGTTCTGTGTCTAAGAGTGGGGCCACAAAGTATTTCCCCCCTCCATGTTAACATGTCCATTGGTTCTGCTATTGTTCCAGTCTTGTTATGCAGCTATTTATTTCTAGGACAGACTGTTTCACACCAGGTTTCTTGGTATTCTGGGTCCTTAAACCTTTCTAGCCCCTCCTCTGCTATGTCTCCTGAGCCATAGAAGCAGGAGCTATGATAGAGATGTATCCACTGCAGCTGGGCTCCCTACAATCTGTTGATATCTGTATTGTGTCCAGTTGTAGTATTCTGTGATGGTCACCATTTTGCTGTAACAAGCTTCTTTTATGACAGATGGTAAGTACAGTTATCTGTGGGTAGACAGATAAGTTGGAATATAGTTTGGATTTAGACTCTTCTACCAAAGTGTTGTAATAGTCTGAAGTCCATAACAACACAAAGAAGCTGGTTGGGTTTCTTGAGTTTCCTCCTGTCCAATTAGATAATTGTTGGTTGACACCAACAAGCAAGTGTGAGTTTTTGCACCTTTATACATATCTTACCATGCTGGCAATTGTGCTGGTTCATAGATGTTACAGCTGAGTCAGGCTGTTTCATTTCTTCCCTTCTTTAACAGCTTGCACAATGTTTTCTGGAATCATTGTAGCTCGACCATAGGAAAGAGCCTTTCTAGTCAAGTCTAGCTTGAGTCCTGGGTCCAAAGTGTGTTGTGTCTTCAGCAATAAGGGTCCATCCTCAACTATAGAAAAGCAACCAAGTGAATAATCTATAGTGTTTTTGTAGTCACGTGGCCTAATAAGGGGATTGAGTCTAACACATGGGTTGTTAAACTATAGTAGATGCTGTGCTGTATTGTAGAGTCCAGAATGTGTTTGCTCTGCTGCCGAATGTCAGTGTTGGTACCATGACCTCTTTTCCTATCCAGACCTCACTTTGATTAGAAGAATAATTACAAGGAACAGAATAAAGTCCATCATTCCCCTTTATCCAATCATGACGTTTCAGTTGAATGTACAATAAATTATTTGGAGAACAAAATTTCCTCAGTAGTAGTCTATTATTGGCAACATGTTTCTGCACATCGTGCATTATGTCTTTCATATGTTGAAAGAACTCAAATTTTCACTAGCATCTATGGTTAAAGAGAAATTTATTTTTCTTGCTCAGTGCTTCTTGAGTGGGGACAATTTCACCCTACTTCTTTTTTTTCCTCCCTCTGTGTTACCACTTAGAAACATTTGGCAGTGCCATAGGCATATTTGGTTATTAATAGTGGCACCTGGTGGCTAGAAGCCAAAGGCCGATGCTGTGAAGGGATGGTGCAGTGCCCAGCTCTGCAAGGTCTGCACTGGCTTCTGGGAAGCATCTCTTCCACTCAGTCAAAACTTCTTCCTGGTCATATTATCAGTAGTACCAAGTTGTGACAAACAGTTCTCACTAAGACAAGACATGGTTCTATTTACAACTTACTTTTTGTGTCTTTGTACCTCACTGAAAGTCAATGTTTATAAAACTAGTCATTTATTTACTTAAAAACACACACAGTGAAGAAATCAATAAGAGATACAAAGATATATCAAATAGATAAAACTGAACTTAAGATTCCATCTCTATCCGTCTAGACTGTTCTACATCTAGTTAGAAACTTATTTGTCTTTCTGAGAAAGAAAATGACCAGTGGGTATATTACTTGGAGAATGACCCCAGGACATCTGTGGTACATTCTGACCACCAGGGTGTTCCTCTCTACTTGTAGAGAAATCTGACTTTTCACAGTACAAATCTGGTTCTGAGTTCTTTGGAGGCGAAAAACACAGTTTTATTGTTCAAATTGCATCACAGGCAGAACCGTGTGGGGGTGAGGACAGGAAAATACGACCCTTTGTGATCATAATGCAGGGAAAATGTTTGGCTTAATAATAGGTTACAAAATAGACTTCTTAATCTGAAAACGATAAAAATCTCCTGAGCAGGGGCAGGCTGAAGCCTCAGATAATGAAAAAACGAAGCAATTTTTATTCACATTGCATGTGCTTGGGGAGCTCTAACGAGTAACCCCTTCTTGTCTACAATAAGCCATGTCTAAATTTTGAAAGGATGCTGTTCTTCTTCACTACACTGGAGATAAAAAGTCAAACCAAGAAGAAAATGAGTGAGTCAGTCTAGCAGAACTTAAGCTATGTGGACAGTCAATCATAGATGGTCCTTAATTGACTGTGATAGAATAATGTACAAACACAGAAAAGATCATTGTGAACAAAGAAATGGTTGTTGTGCACCTGCAGCCTTGACTACTACAACACATACACGTGTACATGTATATCCCAGTGTGTGCATGTGCCTACACATGTGCAGATGTGTGTGTATGATGCTGTTACAGGTTTAACCTAAAATATACTTCATAGACTCATGTTATGATACCTGATATCCAGCTGATGGCGCTATTTTAAAAGTCTGTGGAACCTTTAGGATGTGGAGAATTTTGTGTGGGCAGAAATTCACTTTTGAGCATGTATTCTGGCCCCTAGTTCAGAGTTTACTCTTTGCTTGGGTTCACTGTGATGTTGTACCTCCTGCTACATGCTGCCCTAAGGTGAGCTGAGCTGCTCACCATGATACACTGAATCCCAAATGACTTCTTATTCTCTTAAGTTGCTTCTGTTAGATATTGTGGTATCTAACAATACATGTAAGCAATACATATATAATTACTGTAGCTGTAGGCCATAACTTTGGATAAAGTTCTACATGGTAAACCTTGGGAGGTACATGACTCTTTAGGAGGTATTTATGAGAAATTCTTAGGTAGTAAGGCTTGAATAGAGTACATGTGGCCCTAAATTCAATCCCCAATAATTAATGGAGGGAGAGTGAGAAGGAGATAGAAAGGGAAAGGGAGACGGACAGGGAGAGGGAGAGGGAGAGGAAAGAATTGATATGATGATGATCTGGTACAGCTCTCTTGCTATTTTCTCCTGTATGTCCAGCTCATTCTCTTACAGAGTGCTTTAGCTTAAGCTTATCTAAAACCCTTTCAGATCATTGGCTACAGGGCTCACTTGAAGTTCATCTATTTGAACTGAAGAAAGAATTTGTCTCCCAAATTAGCAAGATGGAATAGGAAACAGCTTTCACTACATGGCCTATCTACCATCTAATTTTCTAGAATATTCTGGGAAACAGAAGAGTTAAGTGTGAAACTTAGAAAAACTTTACAAAGTTTTCTAGGATTTTTCTCCTTTAGGAAAAGTGTCTCTAGCCAGATGTTTGAACAGTGGAACTGCTCAAGTTATTAGGATTCCCTCAAACACTGTGATGGGAAGCAGCAGTGTCTTTACAGATGGTGCTCCTCACTCTTGCACATCTTCATCCGGGGAGATTCTTGTGTATGAATCTGAGGAGTGTTCCTCAGGTACCTCCAGTGCCTATATGATCTAGATATTATAATCACTGAATTATATTTATAGGGTTCATTCCATGTCATCTTGGGTCAATGAATTCTCAGTCCTTTCTTGTTAGCATTTGAGAATAATTACTGAGAAACTTGCCTGGCTTTTCTGGAGCCTCTGGGTAGATACAGGTACAGAAAATGGTATACTGGCTCCATGTCACCAAAAATGTCCCTAGAAATCAGCAGAAATGACAAAATAGAAATTTGGTTCCTTGTCCTAACTCCTCCCCAAAACACCACAGCTGCTCTCTGCTTTCCCCAATTTGAGGTAATGAGTTGTCTAAAAAAGCTCTTTGATAGCATCCATGACAACAGCGCCTCATCTATAAATTGAGGAAGCCTGAACACTAAAGGCTTAAAATCCCATTAGGACTCCCCTGAGTCACCAATCTTCTTGCTTCTTTTAGCCTTGACCGTGCAACTTTATCTCAGTGGGTTTTCTAAATTGTTCTGTTAATTTTAGCTGTTTCCAGATAGCCATATTCTAGGTGAATCATCAGGAAAATTGAGGATAAGAGCAAATAGCACCCTGCTCTATTGTGAACCATTTAATCAGTTCCTTAAAGAAAAGACAGGCAAGGCACCTCTCCATTACATGGGTGTTTCTGCATAATACAGAACTTGTGTGTATGTGCATAGATATTTTTAGAAGTACACTGTATTAGTCAGACTCATGACAATACAACAAACTATATGAGACAATTTACTAATGAAAGGTTTACATCTTCCACTCCCAGAGGTTCAACATCATAGTCCTGCATTGGGTCAGTTCTAGTGAAAGTGAAGGATACCAACTGTAGGGTTTTATGATGGGCCACATCTCAAAGTACTGCAAAAAGAGGCAGGGGGGATTGGAGATCCCCCAAATATCCTTGAGGGCACAATCTAGCTGTAGCCCTACTCTATGCTACCACTTTCTGAGAGAAGGATTATTCCTTTAGAGGAGTCTGAGTAGGATATTTTCCCTGGAACTTTTGTCAAAGATGCTACAAGTCATGTGGATATTGGTAGCTGAATGATAAACAAAGCCAAGGAAAGAATCTGGGCTTTCACTTGGAGAAATAATAAAAAGGGAAGAAAATTTCTAGAAAAATATATCTTCAATATGAATGAATGAACAATGTACTGGAGGCAGAGCAAAAACAAACAACAGACAAGTTAAAACCAGGATTTTAGGCTTTGCCAATGGTGATGTAGTTGGGTTAAAGATTATTTGAAGTAAGTTTCTGTCTTAGTTAAGGTTTTACTGCTGTGAACAGACACCATTTCCAAGGCAACTCTTATAAGGACAACATTTATTTGTGGCTGGCTTACAGGTTCAGAGGTTCAGTCTATTATCATCAAGTTGGAAGCATGGCAGCATCCAGGCAGGCATGGTGCAGGCAAAGCTGAGAGTTCTACATATTCACCTGAAGGCTGCTAGTATAAGACTGGTTTCTAGACAGCTAGGATGTGGGTTTTTAAAGCCCAAGCCTACATTAGCACACCCACTACAGGCCATACCTACAAACAGTGCCATTCCTGGGCTAGGCATACTCAAACCTCCAGTTTCCATTTTATTAGTAATTATGAGGTTGCAGAGAGGGTCAAAAATACAAGGAAGAGAGTACCCACCTGAAAAGGTGCAAAGCAAATCCAATGAAAAAGGGGTTTGAGTTGGAGAAATTTGAAGACTAATGGGAATTATCTAGTAAAGAGTGTCTTCCACCTTGTAAGCACATTGAAATAAGGGGTTTGCATGACCCCTTCAGTCCTAGGTCATCAACTTCAACTGAGGGTGCAATTCACCAATGGCCTTCCCTGGCCTTTCACAATGCCAAGACTCAGCTGCTATCCATGACCTCTTCATGCCTTCAAAACCTATACCACATTGGTGACATTACCAGGTGCAGCTACACAATGGGGTACAACCTTGACTATCTCTGGAATACACCTTCTTTGTGCTCTCAGAAAACATTTCCCAGAAGATTTTACTTCAGTGATGCTGGTCTCTTCTTTTTTTTTTTTTTTTTAAGATTTATTTATTTATTTATTATATGTAAGTACACTGAAGCTGTCTTCAGACACTCCAGAAGTGTCTCGTTATGGATGGTTGTAAGCCACCACTTGGTTGCTGGGATTTGAACTCCGGACCTTTGGAAGAGCAGTCGGGTGCTCTTACCCACTGAGCCATCTCACCAGCCCCTGCTGGTCTCTTCTTAATCACTGCCAATTTCTTAGCTCCAGCTAACCAGCATCAATTGTCCCAGTAGTTCCTTCTAGTCTTGATATTAAAGCCAGAGCCACATGGCAAAGCTGCTGAGTTCTGCTACTTCCTGGGGCTGTAACAACCCCTCCCCTTATTATATTACCAATTTTCTGTTCCCAGCTTCCTTACTGCATAAGCTTGACTGTCCAGAAACTTGTTCTGTAGATTGACTTAGAACTAAAGTCTTTGTATGGCTCTATCTTTTGAATGCTGGGATTAAAGGCATGCACCACCACATCTGGACTTACCCTTTTATTCACCTAGAACCTGCTCTGTCCCAAGCTGGCCTTGAACTCAGAGATCTGCTTGCCTTTGCCTACTGGGATTAAAGGCTTATACCACCATGTCTGGACCTAAACTTAGTTGGGTGGGATCTTGCTCCAAGGTCACCACTCCCTTAATTTATTTAATATCCTTAAACAGAGGATTCAGCTCTATTTTATTTCCTGGTGCCACTTTAATACCATATATTATATATATATATATTTTCTTTCTAAGCTTGCTCATTTGTTCAAAATGCTCTTCATGGGGCACAAACTCAACAGCCAGTCACACAATCCCCAGAGAAGGCTCCACTCCCAGGCACTCTAGCATGGCCAGGATCTAGGATCATGGGTGTGATCATAGGATCACCTTTCCTAGTTTCCCCTCTGAAAATCCCCTATCCCCTTCCCCCTCCCCCCGCTCCCCAACCCACCCACCCACATTCCTGGTCCTGGCATTACCCTATACTTGGGCATGGAACCTTCATAGGGCCTAGGGCCTCTCCTCCCATTGATGGCCTACTCGGCTGACCCATGACACAACACCTGTATTAACACCACCTGGAGTAATTGCGACCAGCAGGATCCAGGGACACAGGAACCGAACTCAACCAGTGGATTGAGTTCCTTCTGGTCTGTGCCAGTTTACCCTGGGCACAAACTCTGCGAACACAGCCCCCAGAGGAGGCTCCAATCCCAGGCACTGTAGCACACCCAGGATCTTTTTTTTTTTTTTTTAAGATATTTTCTTTATTTACATTTCAAATGTTATCACCTTTTCTAGTTTCCCCTCTGAAAATCCCTATCCCCTTCCCCCTCCCCCCGCTCCCCAACCCACCCACCCACATTCCTGGTCCTGGCATTCCCCTATACTTGGGCATGGAACCTTCACAGGGCCTAGGGCCTCTCCTCCCATTGATGGCCTACTCGGCTGACCAAGCCCACTCAGTCAGTCAACAGGTTCTCCAGCATGGGGGTGAGGATTAAAAAGAAAAAGACAGTTAGACAACATTGTAGTATGTCACCAGTCAAGTCTGAGACTGAAGGCAAATTTTTATTTTCCAACCTACTTTGTATACCATTTTAATTACATGCAAGTATTTTGGGCAAGCAGTACAATAAGGAACTAACACAGCTGCATTGATTGTATGTGCTGTGCTGCCATGACAGTTTTTTTAAAGGGCTTCTCATAATGATCAAAATACTTGAGCCTACTTCCTTGTCCAAGCCCCAAATCTTGCCTGAAGCCTAGTTCTTCTGTTCCATCCTGAGACGAAAATTCCTGCCTTACCTAACTTCTCTATTACAGCCTAAAGTTAGATTCTTTCTTATCATGTCCTAATGTCAGATTCCTGCCTGAGCTTACTTTCTTGTCCTTGGGAAATGTCAGATTCCTGTCTGAAGCCCACTTCTTTGTCCTTAGCCAATGTCAGACTCCTGCCAAGCGGTAACCCAGAAGGCTTTCCACACTAGGCCATCCTCTGCTACATAAACAACTAGAGCCACAATTCCACCATATGTTTTCTTTGATTGGTGATTTAGTTCTAAGGAGCTCTGGGGGTACTTTTTAGTTTATATTGATGTTCCTCCTATGGGGCTTCAGACCCCTTCAGCTCCTTGGGTACTTTCTCTAGCTCCTTCATTAGGGATCTTGTGATCTGTACAATGGATGATTGTGAGCTTCTACTTCTATATTTGTCAGGCACTGGCAGAGCCCCTAAGGAGACAGCTATATCAGACTCCTATCAACAGGCTCTTGTTGGCATCTGCCATAGTGTCTGGGTTTGGTGGCTGTTTATGGGATGGATCCCCAAGTGGGGCAGTCTCTGGATGATCGTTCCTTCAGTCTCTGCTCTAAATTTTGTCTCTGTAACTCCTTCCATGGGTATTTTTCCTCCTTCTAAAAAGGATTCTGAGCTTCTGGACTAATATCCACTTATCAGTGAGTGCATACTATGTGTGTTCTTTTGTGATTGGGTTAGTATGATATCCTCCAGATCCATCCAGTTGTCTAAGAATTTCATAAATTCATTGTTTTTAATAGCTATGTAGTACTCCATTGTGTAAATATATCATATTTTCTGTATCCACTCTCTGTTGAGGGGATATCTGGGTTCTTTCCAGCTTCTGGCTATTATAAATAAGGCTGCTATGTTCATAATAGAGCATGTGTCCTTATTACAAGTTGGAGAATTTCTAGGTATATATATTCTCAGGAGTGGTATTGCTGGATCTTCCAGTAGAACAATGTCCAATTTTCTGAGGAACTGCCAGACTGATTTCCAGAGTGGTTGTACCAGCTTATAATCCCACCAGCAATGGAGGAGTGTTCCTCTTTCTCCACATCCTTGCCAGCATCTGCTATCATCTGAGTTTTTGATCTTAGCCATTCTGACTGGTGTGAGGTGGAATCTCAGGGTTGTTTTGATTTGCATTTCCCTGATGATTTTGAATAGAACAACAATGGCTTGTGCTGTAAGATCAAGAATCAACAAATGGGACCTCATAAAATTTCAAAGCTTCTGTAAGGCAAAGGACATTGTCAATAAGACCAAAAGGCAACCAACAGATTGGGAAAAGATCTTTACCAATCCTAAATCCAATAGGGGGCTAATATCGAATAAATATAAAGAATTCAAGAAAAACAGCCCTATTTAAAAATAGGGTACAGAGATAAACAAAGAATTCTCAACTGAGTAATACAGAATAGCTGAGAAGCACCTGAAAACAAATGTTCAACATCCTTAATCATTAGGGAAATGTAAATCAAAACAACCCAGGATCTTAAGATCAGGGGTTTACCTTGGACACAAACTCTGTGGCCAGCTACATAGCGCCAGAGGAGGCTCTACTCCCAGGCAATCTAGCACACCCAGGCTCTTAGGATCAGGGGTGAGTAGAACACAACATGTGTTCCAATACCACAGGGAATAACTGGGAATTGGAGGATCAAAGAACTCAAGAACCCTGCCCAACCAGTGGCTTGGGTTCCTTCTGGTCTTCCCTAGTTTATCTTGGGCAGCCAGTCCCACTGCCCCCAGAGGAGGCTCCACTCCCAGGTGCTCTAGCACATCCAGGATCACAGGATCACAGGATCACAGGATCACAGGATCTTGATCACACCAGGATCTCAGGGTCTCTGAAGCAGATTGACTCCTAGGAACTCTGACACACTCAAAATCTCAGGATCACAGGATCACAGAATTACAGGATCACAGAGACAGCAGGACTCTGAGGAGTTCTGACTCAACCAGGGTTATAGGAAGGACAGGCTCTAGTCAAATATGGGGAGGGCAGGGAGCACTAGAGATAATCAGATGGTGGGAGACAAGCTTAAGAACATAAGCAATAGAACCAAGGTTACTTGGCATCATCAGAACTCAATTCTTCCACCATAGCAAGTCCTGGCTATACCGTCACACTGGAAAAGCAAGAATCAGATCTAAAAACACTTCTCATCACTATGATAGAGGACTTTTAAAAGGACATAAATAACTCTTTTAAAGAAATACAGGAGAACACAGGTAAACAGGTAGAAGCCCTTAAAGAGGAAACACAAAAATCCCTTAAAGAATTATAGGAAAACCCAATCAAACAGGCAAAGGAATTGAACAAAACAATCTAAGATCTAAAACTGAAAATAGAAACAATAAAGAAATCACAAAGGGAGAGAACCCTGGAGTTAGAAAACTTAGGAAAGAGATCAGGAGTCATAGATGCGAGCATCACCAACAGAATTCAAGGGATAGAAGAGGGAATCTCAGGTGCAGAAGATACCATAGAAAACATAATAGTCAAAGAAAATGCAAAATGGAAAAAGATCCTAACCCAAAACATCCAGGAAATCCAGGACACAATGAGAAGAACCAATCTAAGGATAATAGGTATAGAAGAGAGTGAATTTTCCCAATTTAAAGGGCAAGTAAATATCTTCAATAAAATTATAGAAGAAAACTCCCCTAACCTAAAGAAAGAGATGCCCATGATCATAGAAGAAGCCTACAAAATCCCAAAGAGACTGGACCAGAAAAGAAATTCCTCCTGTCACATCAAAACAACAAATGCATTATTAAATAGAGAAAGAATATTAAAAACAGTAAGGAAAAAAGGTCAAGTAACATATAAAAGCAGGCCTATCAGAATTACACCAGACTTCTCACCAGAGACTATAAAAGCTAGAAAATCCTGGGCAGATGTCATACAGACCCTAAGAAAACACAAATGCCAGCCTAGGCTACTATACCCAGCAAAACTCTCAATCACCATAGATGGAGAAAACAAGATATTCCATGACAAAATCAAATTTACACAATGTCTTTACACAAATCCAGCCCTACAAAGAATAATAAATGGAAAACGCCAACACAAGGAGTGAAACTACACCCTAGAAGAAGCAAGAAAGTAATCTTTCAACAAACCCACACAAACATAATTTCACCTCTAACAAGAAAATTAACAGGAAGTAAAATCACTTTTCCTTAATATGTCTTAGTATGAAAATTAATATTACCAACATATCCTAATCAATTGAAATTCAAAAATGAGGAATTAGAAATTTGTCAGCTGTCATCCAGTGTTCTCTCTAATTTGGTAATGGTAGAAATAGGTCTTATATTGTACAACCCATATACACTTTCTGCTTGTTTGTACACATAATTGTCTTGAAGTCATGCTTCTCCTATCTCAGCCTCTCTATTAGTAGGATTGTTTATTTGATATTTTTACACTATACTATGGTTTTCACAACAGCTTACATACTTCAAAATTATTTATACTGCCAAAAGAAACATAGACAATTAATTTGGGAGGTGACTTGTAAGAGAACAGCAAAGAGTGAGACTGAAGGCTTTGCATGATATTTATAATTAATGTATCAGTTTTGAAGAAGAGGACTTTATAAGTTACTCCTATTCTGAGATGAATGCTTTTCAAAATCATCACAGCCAATGAGCAAGAATATTATTCTCACGTCTGTGCCACTCTCCATAAGAATCATTCTTCATTGGAACAGTTGATGAATGACTTCATTGGATAGAGCATCTTAATACACACACTATGTCTTAAATGAATGTAACCTGTTCCCTGTGGGCTGAGAATGATGACAATCACTCAAGTCAAATAGCTTTGACCATAGCAGGAAATCTTTATCTAAAAATCATGCCTACAGTTCATTCTTTGGAGCTGCAGAACTGTCAACTCTTAGCTTATCTCCTATGGAGGAACTTTGGTGATGTGAGAAGCAGCTGGAGAAATTGAGGAACATAATTCCCTTTGACCAGATGACCAGTGATGACTTGAATGAGATCTTCCCAGAAACCAAGCTGGACAAGAAGAAGTACCTGAACTGGCCCCACCAGCCCATCGAGAACCTATGAAGCAGCCTGGGAGAGAGCCCCGGACAACATGAAATAAAACATTTAAATTGTGAAAAAAAAAAGAAAAACATGTATTTTCAGTATTGCTGTAGACAAGCATCTACATCAGACTGTTCAATTGATGGTTGTGTTATATCAAATAATTTTTATAATACTCAATTTTTGTTATAATATTTTATAAATTTTAACGAGTATGATAAAAGAAAAAGGTGTTGAAGGGGGTTTCTAGGAGGAGGTGGGGTACAAAATGGAAAGACAAATGTGATGTAAGTTCAAAATATGTTTGTAAATGTTAAAAAAATGAGATAAATTGAAATTATGTATTTTTTCTCACCACAATGCAATAAAAGTTAAATAAAAACAAGACAAAACAAACAAAAAAAACCTTCAAGTCTCTGATGAAAGAAATCAAAGATCTTAGGAGATGGAAAGATTTCCCATGCTCATGGATAGGCAGGATTAATATAGTAAAAATGGCCATCTTGCCAAAAGCAATCTACAGATTCAATGCAGTCCCCATCAAAATTCCAAATCAATTCTTCATAGAGTTAGAAAGAGCAATTTCCAAATTCACCATGAATATCAAATATCCAAGGATAGCAAAAAGAATTCTCAGTAATAAAAGAACTTCTGGTGGAATCACCATTCCTGACCTCAAGCTGTATTACAGAGCAATTGTGATAAAAACGGCATGGTATTAGTACAGAGATAGGAAGGAAGATCAATGGAATAGAATCAAAGACACAGAAATGAACCCATACATCTATGGTCACTTGATCTTTGACAAAGGAGCTAAGACCATCCAGTAAAAAAGGACACCATTTTCAACAAATGGTGCTGATTCAACTGGCATTCAGCATGGAGAGAAATGAAAATTGACTCATTCTTATCTCCTTGTACAAAGCTCAAGTCCAAGTGGATCAAGGACTCCACATAAAACCAGATACACTGAAATTTAGAGAGGAGAAAATAGGGAAGAGCTTTGAACACATGGGTACAGGGGAAAATTTCCTGAACAGAACAGCAATTGCTTACACTCTAAGATCAAGAATTGATTAATGGGACCTCATAAAATTGCAAAGCTTCTGGAAGGTAAAGGACACTGTCTATAAGACAAAAGGGCAACCAACAGATTGGGAAAAGATCTTTACCAACCCTACATTCAATCGAGGGCTAATATCCAATATATACAAAGAACTCAAGAAGTGAGACTCCAGAAAACCAAATAGTCCTATTAAAAATGGGGTACAGAGCAAAATAAATAATTTCCAACTGAGGATTATTGAATGGCCGAGAAGCACCTAAAGAAATGTCCAAAAGCCTTAGTCATCAGCACAACCTTAAGATCCCACCTCACACCAGTCAGAATGGTGAAAATCAAAAACTCAGGTGACAGTAGATGCTGGCAGGATGTGGAGATAGAGGAATACTACTCTATTGCTGGTGGGGTTGCAAGCTGGTACAACCACTCTGGAAGTAAGTTTGGCAGTTCCTCAGAAAATTGGACATAATACTACCTGATAACCCAGATATGCCACTCCTGGGCATATACCCAGAAGATGCTCCAACATGCTGTAAGGACACATGCTCCACTATGTTCGTAGAAGCCTTATTTATAATAGCCAGGAGCTGGAAAAAACCCATATGTTCTTCAGCAGAGGAATGGATACAGAAAATGTGGTACATTTACACAATGGAGTACTACATAGCTATTAAAAACAATGAATTCATGAAATTCTTAGGCAAATGGATAGAACTAGAAAATATCTTCCTAAGTCAGTTAACTCAATTGCAAAAGAACACACAGGTTATGCACTCACTGATAAGTGGATATTAGCCCAAAACCTCCAAATAACTAGGATACAATTCACAGACCACATGAAGCTCAAGAATAAGAAAGACCAAAGTGTGGCTGCTTTGATCTTTCCTAGAAGAACAAAATAATAACAGGAGCAAAACTGGAGATAAGGTGTTGAAGAGAGACTGCAGGAAAGGTCATGCAGAGACTGTCCCACTTGAGATTTATCCCATATATATTTACCAAACCCAGACACTTTTGTGGATGCCAGGAAGTGCATGCTGAAAGGACCTTGATATGGCTGTCTCCTGAGAGGCCCTGCCAGAGCTTTACAAATGCAGAGGCACATGTTTGCAGCCAACCATTGGACTGAGAAAAGGATCCCCAAAAGAGGAGTTAGAGAAAGGAAGGAATGAAGGAAGGAAGGAAGGAAGGAAGGAAAGGAAGGAAGGAAGGAAGGAAGGAAGGAAGGAAGGAAGGAAGGAAGGAAGGAAGAAAGAAAGAAAGAAAGAAAGAAAGAAAGAAAGAAAGAAAGAAAGAAAGAAAGAAAGAAAGAAAGAAAGGATGAGTTTAGAGGGAAAAGGAGGGAGAATGGCTCCAGAGACATTAATTTGAAAAGAACCTTGAAATTCTAGTATTTCTCTTGTCACTACTAATGCCACCAGTCTTCTTGAAGACTGCAGAAGTGCTGCTCTTTTCAGTCTTTATTACTGTGATAACACACCATGACTATAAACAGCTTAGGGAAGAAAGATTTTATTTTACTTATACTTCCACATTACCATCCATCACTGAGTGAAGTAAGGAGAGGAATTCAAGGCAGGGACACTGAAGCCATCACTGATGTGGAGGCCATGAAGACTGCTGCTTAGAAAATTCCTCCCTATAGCTTGCTCACCCTACTTTCTTATACCCTCCAGGACTGCCTGTCCAGGAGTGGTACCTCTCTCAGTGATTCAACCATCAATCTAGCAAATGCCCTATAGACTTGCTCACAGTCTTGTGGAAGAATTTCTCAACCAAAGTTTCCTTTTCTCAAATGGCTCTAGCTTGTGTCACATTGACAAAAATTTAACCAGGATAACTGCATAACTAAAACCCTTGTGTCTTCAGTTTACCCTGGGTGAGCCTATTCTCAACATAGTCTTCAAAGGGAGCATTTTATAGAAACTGTCAGAGCAGAGTATACCCATGCTTCAAGCTTTCTTTGCTCAGTATAGTTCATATCTTTCTGGGGCACACAGGCCTTCTCTGCCATGATTCTTGACCTTTTGACTTTGGTTGGCATTGCCAGCTGCCCTCTTGCCTCAGAGCTTTAGCCTCTGTCTGAGTCATGCACAGCACAGACACTACCATATTCAGCATCTTTGTTTCCTTTAAGTTTTTATTTATGTTACCTTTACAAAGAATGCTTGCTCACTTAACACTTACCTGAGATGCAAAACAGCCCTACAATCTCCTTCTTATTGCTCACATTGTATTTAGATTATTTTAAAAAATATAAATATTAATTTGTTTTATGTTTTACCTGTGTCTATTTCTTTTAAAAATATAAATATTTATTTATTTTATGATGTTTTACCTGTGTCTATTTCTCTACAGTGTCCGAGAAGATCAAAAGAAACTATCAAATTTCTTAACTAGTATCATAGGTGTGGGAGCTGGGATTCAAACCTCAGCCCTGTGGAGGATCAACCAGTGCTCTGAAGTGCCAAGCCATCCCTCTAGATCCTATACTGTCATTTTTACACATTTACTCCCTTCAAAAATGTAATGTAATTTTCTGCTTTGTTGTGTTTTCGTGTGTGTTGACTTTCTTCTCCTAGTTATGAGGTGAAATCTGTCTGACTCATGTTAACTGGCATAGGTCAAGTTCCTTAGATTCTTCCTGACACACAGTAGAGAATCAAGTTATTTGTCAGATGAATCAATAGATTCAGTTAGTGAGCTTGGAGGCATTTATGAATACAAAATCCTCCATGCCTATTTGTCTCAAGTAAATACAACATACTCTGTAAATATCATTATAAGTATGTCTGCTAAGCTGAACAATATTTATTTCAAAGCTAAAAGAAGTGAATGATATACATACCCAGCTTATTTGAATTCAATATAAGATACAACCATCAAATGAATATTTATAATAACCTTCATATGTGCTTCAGTTAAACCTCCTAACTATGTTATAAGATCAATGTTATCATCCTCATTTAGTTGTTCAAGGAAATGAAATTTGAAAGACTTATATGTATTTCTTACATTTTTATTAAAAGCAAAATCAAACACTAGGTCTCAATTGTATATGTTATGCTTATGTCAATTATACAGAAAAATGACATTTGTTGCATCAAAACAGTAATTAGAAATAGAAGAAACAGGACCTGGGGTCTGGCTCAATGGATGAAGTGCTTACCATCCGAATGGGAGGACCAGTGTTCAGTTCTTCAGAACCCAAGAAAATACAGAGAGATTTAATTCCATCAAGGGAAGAAAAAATGCAGCAGGAGCAACTCTGTCTGGGTAAGGATGAACATGAGGTGTTGGCTTATAGTGCTGTATCCCAGGAAGCAGGAGGTATGTGTGAGAACCAAAGGACGGTATCATCTTCAAAGGCTTGCTCTTAGTGGCCCACTCCCACCATACCGCACCTATTAAAGGCCCTAGAATCACTAAATGTAGCACCACTAGCTAAGAGCAAGTATTTATAACAGGAGTCTGGGGGACTTCAGAGTCTTATCATTATCATCATGGTCACACTTGTAGCCACTGACATGTGTGGAAAGACAAGTCATGTCAGATTTCAGAGTTTTATACTAAGAGTTGGGCATCTGATACCTCAGAAAGCAAATTTCAAGTTCTCAAAGCCACTTCACTAAACACCGAAGTCCCTTCAGATCCCAAGCCTGTACAGATATCGAGGTTAGTGGCTTAGCAGACAGAGACAGGTGACAGTTCCCATTGCTTCTCTTGGCTGGCTTGTTATTAGCACTAGGGAAACAGAACAAAGGAAAATAGTACTCATGCTATAAGTATGTGATAGCTGAAGATTGAACTTCAAATAATACTCATAATTTTAAAATTATATCTTTGTTTCACTTTTTATTGCTTTAATAATACACCCTGATAAAAGCAACTTTCAGATCACAATTCCAAGCCATATACATCATAGTAGAGAAGTCCAGGCAGCAGGAACCTGAGGGTAGCTGCTCATCTCACATCCATAGGCAAAAGCAGGTAGAATTAAATTAATGAATAAATATGAGTGCTCAACTGGCTTTCTTTATCAATCCAGGATTTCCTGCTCCAGGTAACAGTGCCACCAACAATGGGTGGCCCTTCTCATCTCAATTAAAATAATCAAGATAATTTCCCAGAGACATAAAGGACACAGGTCAAGCTAATCTAAAAAGTACTTCACTGAGACTCCTACCCCAAGAGATTCTAGCTTGTGTCTGGGTGACAATTAAAATTAACCATTCCAGAGGTCAAACAGTACTTATAACTGTGATTATGGTACTATTCCACCAATCTGTGCCATGGTCATTCTACATTAACTAGATTTATCAATAAAAAAGAGCCAGAGAAGTCTCTTCCATTTAAAGTAATGAAATTGGATGCAGGTTGGAAGAGACTACAATCTAATTATTATTCTAAAACTAGTACAGACCCATTTCCTGAAGCAATTATCAAAATGGTTTCTGAATGTTGCCTGATTTTTATTGGGCCATTTTACAAAATCCCCATTAGAGCAATCTTGATTTTGTTTTAAACAAGGAGCATTTGCAAACTGATCTATTTAACAGACAGTTACTGAATATTTACTGTGTGCCAGAAACTGTTAGGTATGTGTGATGATAAGAGTTAGATAAAGTTTTACCCTAAAGAAACAGTCTCATAAAGAAGCAGGCAGTTCAACAGATAATAATGGTGAGATGAACAGTGTAGAAGTAATTATACAAGACACCAAGCCTACCTGGATTATATAATTTCTTCTGTATGTGAAAGCAAGCCAGAAGAAGAAACTGTCACGCTACTATTTAAGGACTATTTACAATGTCATAGTAATATCATTGCTGAAGAGAACAAAACATTAAAAGGCAGAAAATCATACCATAAATTTTATGGGCCATATCTGCAGCACTGCAACAGAACACCAGCTGCAGCCTTACTATCATCCATGCCCACACCTCCTGTGAATACTACAGTCCAGCCCCCTCTTAACCTCCCTCTCCATATTCATTGTTTAGAGCCAGACCCCAATTCTAGCAGGTACCCTCTGCTGACCCAACTCACTCTTCCCATGGTTACATGTAGGCTGAAGGTGGATCCACACCTGCACTACTGCTCCTGGGATCGAATCTCTCTAGTCTTATCCCGAACTCTGTAGCATAAAACCTGATGTGATCTCTCTTTACTCTTTGACCCTAACCCAGTGGATCACAAAGAGTTTCTCCCTCAACATTCCTTCTCTCAACTGACTCCAGTATCCCAGCCTCCAATACTAGAAAATATTCACTGAGAAAATACCATTGTAGCAGGCCAAAAAAGAGGCAACACACAGGCATCACACTCTGGAAATCCAGGGAAGAAACAGAAACCAATGAACAAACATTCACCCAACAAAGACAAGTCCTGAAATCAGAACCTAGAGTTATAATCATCACAAACCCAAGTACATAGACACCAATGTAAAAACACAATAACAGCCAAAATAATATGTCTCCACTAGAGCCCAGCTATCCTGCCACAGCAGACTCTGAACCTTCCAACATAGCTTAACCACAAGGAAAAGACTTTAAAACAAACCATATGAAGATAATAGAGGTCTTTTAAGGAGAAATAAATGTTTGCAAATTGTATCTTGGGTATTACATGAAACTCAGGAAGGAAGACAAACATGTGGATACTTCGGCCCTCCTTAGAATAGGGAACAAAATACCAATGGAAGGAGTTACAGAGACAAAGTTTGGAGCTGAGACAAAAGGATGGACCATCCATAGACTGCCCCATCCAGGGATCCATCCCATAATCAGCCACCAAAAGCAGACACTATTGCATATGCCAGCAAGATTTTGCTGAAAGAACCCTTATATAACTGTCTCCTGTGAGGCTATGCCAGTGCCTGGCAAACACAGAAGTGAATGGTCACAGTCATCTATTGGATGGAACTCATGGCCCCCAATGGAGGAGCTAGAGAAAGTATCCAAGTGCCATGGACCAGGCTCGATCGGCCCCCCTCAAGCTGTGGGAATTAGGGTCTCAGACAGATGGGCATAGAGTCAGTGAAAATGGGGTGACAAACAGACAGGACACAAGGGAGTGTGTTGAATCTGAATGTAATTTGTCAAATCAAGCATCAAACTTTATATACAGAAGAACATAAGGAAGTTAGGTGACACATCCGCGAGGTACAAATGAGGTTACCGGATGCTTAATGACTCTTTTTTTTTTTAATTACGTATTTTTCTCAATTACATTTCCAATGCTATCCCAAAAGTCCCCCATACCTTCCCCCCCACTTCCCTACCCACCCATTCCCATTTTTTTTT
Source organism: Mus caroli (assembly GCF_978045245.1). Lineage (NCBI taxonomy): Eukaryota > Metazoa > Chordata > Mammalia > Rodentia > Muridae > Mus > Mus caroli. Next base: position 12,068,239 of record NW_028227256.1, read on the forward strand.
TGGCCCTGGCGTTCCCCTATACTGGGGCATATAAAGTTTGTGTGTCCAATGGGCCTCTCTTTCCAGTGATGGCTGACTAGGCCATCTTTTGATACATATGCAGCTAGAGTCAAGAGCTCCGGGGTACTGGTTAGTTCATAATATTGTTGCACCTACAGGGTTGCAGATCTCTTTAGCTCCTTGGATACTTAATGACTCTTACACAAAACAGAGGAATGTAAACCCAATGACTGGCAGGAACTGGGTAATAAAACAACTGAGACAAAATCAGCTCTATCTAAGGTCAGCTATAGTCTTAGAAGCCAGGTGTGAGGTCTTTACACTCCCAGGGCAAGGGCTTTCACACCTAAGTCATGGTATAATTAGGTAGTTCTACTCTAGCTAACCTTCTCATGAATAAAGCAATACTCTAAAGACACAGCCTGATCTACTTCCTTTTTTTTTAATTAGGTATTTTCCTCAATTACATTTCCAATGCTATCCAAAAAGTCCCCAATACACTCCCCCCCCCAGTACCTCACCCACCCACCCCCACCCATTGGCCCTGGCATTCCCCTGTACTGGGGCATATAAAGTTGGCAAGTCCAATGGGCCTCTCTTTCCAGTGATGGCCGACTAGGCCATCTTTTGATACAAATGCAGCTAGAGTCAAGAGCTCTGGGGTACTGGTTAGTTCATAATAATGATCCACCTATGGGGTTGCAGTTCCCTTTAGCTCCTTGGGTACTTTCTCTAGCTCCTCCATTGGGGGCCCTGTGATCCATCCAATAGCTGACTGTGAGCATCCACTTCTGTGTTTGCTAGGCCCCAGCATTGTCTCACAAGAGACAGCTATATCTGGGTCCTTTCAGCAAAATCTTGCTAGTGTATGCAATGGTGTCAGCATTTGGAAGCTGATTATGGGATGGATCCCTGGATATGGCAGTCTTTAGATGGTCCATCCTTTCTTCAGAGCTCCAAACTTTATCTCTGTAACTCTTTCCATGGGTGTTTTGTTCCCAATTCCAAGAAGGGGCACAGTGTCCACACTTTGGTCTTCGTTCTTCTTGAGTTTCATGCGTTTAACAAATTGTATCTTATATCTTGGGTAACCTAAGTTTTTGGGCTAATATCCACTTATCAGTGAGTACATATTGTGTGAGTTCCTTTGTGAATATGTTACCTCATTCAGAATGATGCCCTCCAGCTCCATCCATTTGCCTAGGAATTTCATAAATTCATTCCTTTTAATAGCTGAGTAGTACTCCATTATGTAAATGTACCACATTTTCTGTATCCATTCCTCTGTTGAGAGGCATCTGGGTTCTTTCCAGCTTCTGGCTATTATAAATAAGGCTGCTATGAGCATAGTGGAGCATGTGTCCTTCTTACCGGTTGGAACATCTTCTGGATATATGCCCAGGAGAGGTATTGCTGGATCCTCTGGTAGTATTATGTCCAATTTTCTGAGGAACCGCCAAACTGATTTCCAGAGTGGTTGTACCAGCTTGCAATCCCACCAACAATGAAGAAGTGTTCCTCTTTCTCCACATCCTCTCCAGCATTTGTTGTCACCTGAATTTTTGATCTTAGCCATTCTGACTGGTGTGAGGTGGAATCTCAGGGTTGTTTTGATTTGCATTTCCCTGATGATTAAGGATGTTGAACAATTTTTTCAGGTGCTTCTCTGCCATTCGGTATTCCTCAGGTGAGAATTCTTTGTTCAGTTCTGAGCCCCATTTTTTAACGGGGTTATTTGATTTTCTGGAGTCCACCTTCTTGAGTTCCTTATATATATTGGATATTAGTCCCCTATCTGATTTAGGATAGGTAAAGATCCTTTCCCAATCTGTTGGTGGTCTTTTTGTCTTATTGACGGTGTCTTTTCCCTTGCAGAAGCTTTGCAACTTTATGAGGTCCCATTTATTGATTCTTGATCTTATAGCACAAGCCTTTGCTGTTCTATTCAGGAATTTTTCCCCTGTACCCATATCTTCGAGGCTTTTCCCTACTTTCTCCTCTATAAGTTTCAGTGTCTCTGGTTTTATGTGGAGTTCCTTAATCCACTTAGATTTGACCTTGGTACAAGGAGATAGGAATGGATCAATTCGCATTCTTCTACATGATAACCGCCAGTTGTGCCAGCACCATTTGTTGAAAATGCTGTCTTTTTTCTACTGGATGGTTTTTGCTCCCTTGTCAAAGATCAAGTGACCATAGGTATGTGGGTTGATCTCAGGGTCTTCAATTCTGTTCCATTGGTCTATTTGTCTGTCGTTATATGAGTACCATGCAGTTTTTATCACAATTGCTCTGTAGTACAGCTTTAGGTCAGGCATGGTGATTCCACCAGAGGTTCTTTTATCCTTGAGAAGAGTTTTTGCTATCCTAGGTTTTTTGTTATTCCAGATGAATTTGCAGATTGCACTTTCTAATTCGTTGAAGAATTGATTTGGAATTTTGATGGGGATTGCATTGAATCTGTAGATTGCTTTTGGTAAGATAGCCATTTTTACAATGTTGATCCTGCCAATCCATGAGCATGGGAGGTTTTTCCATCTTCTGAGAACTTCTTTAAATTCTTTCTTCAGGGACTTGAAGTTCTTGTCATACAGATCTTTCACTTCCTTAGTTAGAGTCACGCCAAGGTATTTTATATTGTTTGTGACTATTGAGAAGGGTGTTGTTTCCCTAATTTCCTTCTCTGCCTGTTTATTCTTTGTGTACAGAAGGCCATTGACTTGCTTGAGTTAATTTTATATCCAGCTACTTCACCGAAGCTATTTATCAGGCTTAGGAGTTCTCTGGTGGAAATTTTAGGGTCACTTATGTATACTATCATATCATCTGCAAAAAGCGATATTTTGACTTCTTTTCCGATTTGTAATCCCCTTGATCTCCTTTTGTTGTCTAATTGCTCTGGTTAGGACTTCAAGTACAATGTTGAATAGGTAGGGAGAGAGTGGGCAGCCTTGTCTAGTCCCTGATTTTAGAGGGATTGCTTCCAGCTTCTCACCATTTACTTTGATGTTGGCTACTGGCTTGCTGTATATTGCTTTTATCATGGTTAGGTATAGGCCTTGAATTCCTGATCTTTCCAAGACTTTTATCATGAATGGGTGTTGGATTTTTCAAATGCTTTTTCAGCATCTAACGAGATGATCATGTGGTTTTTTTCTTTGAGTTTGTTTATATAATGGATTACATTGATGGATTTTCGTATATTAAACCATCCTTGCATCCCTGGGATGAAACCTACTTGGTCAGGATGGATGATTATTTTGATGTGTTCTTGAATTCAGTTAGCGAGAACTTTATTGAGGATTTTTTATCAATATTCATAAGGGAAATTGGTTTGAAGTTCTCTATTTTTGTTGGGTCTTTATGTGGTTTAGGTATCAGAGTAATTGTGGCTTCATAGAATGAGTTGGGTAGAGTACCTTCTGATTCTATTTTGCGGAATAGTTTGTGAAGAACTGGGATTAGTTCTTTGAAGGTTTGATAGAACTCTGCACTAAACCCATCTGGTCCTGGGCTTATCTTGGTTGCGAGACTATTAATGACTGCTTCTATTTCTTTAGGGGATATGGGACTGTTTAGATCATTAACCTAATCTTGATTTAACTTTGGTACCTGATATCTGTCTAGAAACTTGTCCATTTCATCCAGGTTCTCCAGTTTTGTTGAGTATAGCCTATTGTAGAAGGATCTGATGGTGTTTTGGATTTCTTCAGGGTCTGTTGTTATGTCTCCCTTTTCATTTCTGATTTTGTTAATTAGAATACTTTCCCTATGCCCTCTAGTGAGTCTGGCTAAGGGTTTATCTATCTTGTTGATTTTCTCAAAGAACCAGCTCCTCGATTGGTTGATTCTTTGAATAGTTCTTCTTGTTTCCACTTGGTTGATTTCACCCCTGAGTTTGATTATTTCTTACTGTCTACTCCTCTTGGGTGAATTTGCTTCCTTTCATTCTAGAGCTTTTAGGTGTGTTGTCAATCTGCTAATGTGTGCTCTCTCTAGTTTCTTTTTGGAGGCACTCAGAGCTATGACTTTTCCTCTTAGAAATGCTTTCAATGTGTCCCATAAGTTTGGGTATGTTGTGTCTTCATTTTCATTAAACTCCAGAAAGTCCTTAATTTCTTTCTTTATTTCTTCCTTGACCAAGGTATCATTGAGAAGAGTGTTGTTTAGTTTCCACGTGTGTGTTGGCTTTCTATTATTTATTTTGTTATTGAAGATCAGTCTTAGTCCATGGTGATCTGATAGGGTGCATGGGACAATTTTAATATTTTTGTATATGTTGAGACTTGTTTTGTGACCAATTATGTGGTCAATTTTGGAGAAGGTACCGTGAGGTGCTGAGAAGAAGGTATATCCTTTTGTTTTAGGATAAAATGTTCTGTAGATATCTGTCAGATCCATTTGTTTCATAACCTCTGTTAGTTTCACTGTGTCCCTGTTTAGTTTCTGTTTCCATGATCTGTCCATTGGTGAAAGTGGTGTGTTGAAGTCTCCCACTATTATTGTGTGACGTGCAATGTGTGCTTTGAGCTTTACTAAAGTATCTTTAATGAATGTGGCTGTCCTTGTATTTGGAGCATAGATATTCAGAATTGATAGTTCCTCTTGGAGGATTTTACCTTTGATGAGATTGAAGTGCCCTTCCTTGTCTTTTTTGATGACTTTGGGTTGGAAGTCAATCTTATCAGATATTATAATGGCTACTCCAGTTTGTTTCTTCATACCATTTGCTTGGAAAATTGTTTTCCAGCCTTTCATTCTGAGGTAGTGTCTATCTTTTTCTCTGAGATGAGTTTCTTGTAAGCAGCAAAATGTTGGGTCCTGTTTCTGTAGCCAGCCTGTTAGTCTATGTCTTTTTATTGGGGAGTTGAGTCCATTGATATTAAGAGATATTAGGGAGAAGTAATTGTTGCTTCCTTTTATTTTGTTGTTAGAGTTGGTGTTCAGTTTTTGTGGCTGTCTTCTTTTAGGTTTGTTGAGGGATTACCTTCTTTCTTTTTCTAGGACATGTTTTCCGTCCTTGTATTGGTTTTTTTTTTTCTGTTATTATCCTTTGAAGTGCTGGATTCGTGGAAAGATAATGTGTGAATTTGGTTTTATCGTGGAATACCTTGGTTTCTCCATTTTTGGTAATTGAGAGTTTGGCTGGGTATAGTAGCCTGGGCTGGAAATTGTGTTCTCTTAGTTTCTGTATAACATCTGTCCAGGCCCTTCTGGCTTTCATAGTCTCTGGTGAAAAATCCGGTGTAATTCTGATAGGCTTGCCCTTATATGCTACTTGACCTTTTTCCCTTACTGCTTTTAGTATTCTATCTTTATTTAGTGCATTTGTTGTTCTGATTATTATGTGTCGGAAGGAATTTCTTTTCTGGTCCAGTCTATTTGGAGTTCTGTAAGCTTCTTGTATGTTCATGGGCATCTCTTTCTTTAGGTTTTGGAAGTTTTCTTGTATAATTTTGTTGAATATATTTGCTGGTCCTTTGAGTTGAAAATCTTCATTCTCATCTACTCCTATTATCCGTAGGTTTGGTCTTCTCATTTTGTCCTGGATTTCCTGGATATTTTGAGTTAGGATGTTTTTGGATTTTGTATTTTCTTTGATTGTCGTGCCGATGTTCTCTATGGAGTCTTCTGCACCTGAGATTCTTTCTTCCATCTCTTGTATTCTGTTGCTGATGCTCGCATCTATGTTTCCAGATTTCTTTCCTAGGGTTTCTATCTCCAGTGTTGCCTCAATTTGGGTTTTCTTCATTGTCTCTACTTCCCTTTTTAGGTCTTGGATGTTTTTATTCAATTCCATCACCTGTTTGGTCTGGTTTTCCTGCAATTCTTTAATGGAATTTTGTGCTTCCTCTTTAATGTCTTCTACCTGTTTAGCAGTGTTCTCCTGAAATTCTTTAAGGGATTTTTGTGCTTCCTCTTTAATGTCTTCTACCTGTTTAGCAGTGTTCTCCTGTATTTCTTTAAGTTTGTTATTAAAGTCCTTCTTGATGTCCTCTACCATCATCATGAGATATGCTTTTAGATCCGGGTCTAGCTTTTCCGGTGTGTTGGGGTGCCCTGGACTGGGCGAAGTGGGAATGCTGGGTTCTGATGATGGTGAGTGGTCTTGGTTTCTGTTAGTAAGATTATTACGTTTATCTTTCGCCATCTGGTAATCTCTGGGGTTAGTTGTTATCGTTGTCACTGTTTAAAGATTGGAGCAGACTCTGTGTTCCACTCACCAGAAGTCTCAAGATCCTGTGGAGGGTGTCGTGGGTAGCTGGCAGGTGTCAGCCAACCCTGCGCTCTAGCTACCCTGGTGCTGGTCAGACCGGAAGAGGCTTGTGGCCCTACTCAGGCTGGTTTTCTGCTTCCCTAACTAATGCAGTCTCAGGTCCCGTGCGCAATTGGATTGGAGCAGAAGCTGTGTTCCACTCACCAGAAGTCTTAAGATCCTGTGGTGGGTGTTGTGGGTAGCTGGTGAGTGTCAGCCGACCCTGTGCCCTAGCTACCCTGGTGCTGGTCTGACCGGAAGAGGCTTGTGGCCCTACTCAGGCCGGATTTCTGCCTCCCCAACCAAAGCAGTCTCAGGTCCCGCGCGATTGGACTGGAGCAGAAGCTGTGTTCCACTAACCAGAAGTCTCAAAATCCTGTGGCGGGTGTCGTGGGTAGCTGGCGGGTGTCAGCAGACCCTGCGCTCTAGCTACCCCGGTGCTGGTCAGACCAGAAGAGGCTTGTGCCTGATCTACTTCCTAAACAATCATAAATTCCTGTATATGGGAGCGACTTGGCTTTTATTCTAAGTAACAGTATGGGGGGACTTTCTACTGATAAGTAATGTAGTCTGACATACATAACTATAATAAGAATTCTAAACTTACATTGCTAAGCTTGCCCTGAGATTTATAACTCTATGTAGTAGATAGTAAAGCCTGATTTCTTTCACTCTCTCTCTTACAATACTAGAGGCAATTCTGAATGTCACTGAATAGGCAACATTCTTACTGAATTCCAAGCCCATGGTCGGCTCAAGGACTACCTAGGGCATTGGTGAAGGCCAAGAAGCAGAGTTCGATTTTGCTTAGGTATTTGGCAAGTCATTGCTTGGAGGCACCAATAACAAGAAAATACTGAAAGAAAGAACACAGATCCATTCTCAAGGACAAAATTGGAGCATATGTGCTATGGAATGCCACAGTTCCAGGAGACTTAGTTTCTGTGAAACTTTTCACCTTAGGACTGCATCCAGGCTTTTGGCCTGTCATGGGTGTCACTACTGGAGTGGATGTAGCACCCAAGGAGCTCAAGTGGTCTGCAACCCTATAGGTGGAGCAACAATGTGAACTAACCAGTATGCCCAGAGCTCATGTCTCTAGCTGCATATGTAGCAGAATATGACCTAGTTAGCCATCATTGGGAAGGAAGGTCCCTTGGTCGTGCAAACTTTATATGCCCCAGTACAGGGGAACACCAGGGTAAAGAAGTGGGAGTGGGTGGGTAGGGGAGCAGGGGAGGGTATAGGGGACTTTGGGGATAGCATTTAAAATATAAATGAAGAAAATACCTAATAAAAATTGGGGAAAAAAAACAAAAAAAGAAGAAGAAATAAATGCATCCCTTAAAGAAACTCAGAAAAACTGCAAACAAACTGTTGGAGTAAACAAATAAAACCACTCAAGTTCTAAAAATGGAAATAGAAGCAATTAAGAAAACACAAACTGAGGGTATTCTGTAATGTAAAAATTTAAGTATTTGAACAGAAGCTACAGAGGCAAGCTAAATCAAGAGGATATGAGAAATGAAAAGGAGAATTTCAGATGTATAATAAAGTAAATGTTTCCATCACTTAAAGAAAAAGTTAAAAAAAAAACCAACACAAAATACTCAGGAAATCTGAGACACTATTAAAATACCCCAAACTAAGAATAATAAGAGTAGAGGAAGAAGAGTCCCAGCTCAAAGGCCCAGAATATATTTTCAACACAACCACAGGAAAAAAAAATCTCCTAATATAAAGAAGGCGATGGCACTAAAGCTACAAGAAGTATACAGAACACTACATAGACTACACCTGAGAACAAAGTCACTTGCCATATAATAATCAAACACTGATTGTACAAAACAAAAAAATATTAAAAGTTGCAAGGGAAAAAAGATCAAGTAACATATAATGGTAGATCTATTAGAAGTATATCTGATTTCTCAGTGGAGTCTCTGAAAGATAGAAGGGACTGAGCTGATGTAGTGCAAACTCTAAGAGGCCACAGATCACAGCACAGACACAGCCAGCAAAACTTTCAATCAAAGATGGAAAAAATAAGATATTCCATGATAAAGTCAAATTGAAACACTATCTATCTACAAGTCCAGGCCTACAGGTGCTAGAAAGAAACCTCCAACCTAGGGAGGTCAACTATACCCATGAAAACACAGGAAATAAATAATTCCACAATAGCAAAATCAAAAGAATGGAAGTACACTCCATTGCCACTGTAACCATCACAAACAACAACAAATTAACAGGAATCAACACTCATCGTTCAATTTCCTAATAAAAAGACACAGACTAGAATGGATGAAAAAACAAAATCCATCTTCTTGTTGCATCCAAGAAACATACCTCAACATCAAGTATAGACATTAACTCAGGTAAAGGGTTGGAAAAAGGAATTCCAAGCAGATTGATCTAAGAAGGGAGCTGGTGTAGCCACTTTAATATCTAACAAAATACACTTCAAGCCAAAATGAATAAAAAGAGATAGAGAAGGATACTACATACAAATCAAAGGAAAAATTCACCAAGATGACATTTCAATTCTTAACATCTATTCATCAAACATAAGGGCACCAAAGTTTGTAAAAGAAACACTACTACAGCTTAAAATCAATATTGACCCTTACAATACCTTCATTCTTGGGGATACCCCATTATTGCTAATAGATATATCATCCAGACAAAAACCAAAAAGAGAAATACTGGATTTAGCAGAAATGGTTAAGTCAACTTTACCCCAGAGATGCAAGGGTCGTTCAATATGTGAAATTTAGTAAAACTAACCCACCATATAAACACACTGAAGGACAAAACCTCATGATCATCTCACAATGCAGAACAGTTCTTTGACAAAATCCAACATCTCTTCTAACAAGAGATTAGAGATGCAAAGACACACCTAAATATAAGGTACTTTAATCCTATAGCCAGTGTCAAATTAAATAAAGAGAAACTCAAGGCAATTCCGCTAAAGCAAGGGACAAGACAAGGTTGTCCACTTTCTCCACATCTATTCACTATATAATTGAAGTCTTTTTTTTTATTACATCTTTTCCTCAATTACATTTCCAATGCTATCCCAAAAGTCCCCCATACTCTCCCCCACACTTCCCTACCCACCCATCCCCATTTTTTTGGCCCTGGCATTCCCCTGTACTGGGGCATATAAAGTTTGCATGTCCAATGGGCCTCTCTTTCCAGTGATGGCCAACTAGGCCATCTTTTGATACATATGCAGCTAGAGTCAAGAGCTCTGGGGTACTGGTTAGTTCATAATGTTGTTCCACCCATAGGGTTGCGGATCCCTTCAGCTCCTTGGGTACTTTCTCTAGCTCCTCCATTGGGGGCCCTGTGATCCATTCACTAGCTGACTGTGAGCATCCACTTCTGTGTTTGCCAGGCCCCGGCATAGTCTCACAAGAGACAGCTCTATCTGGGTCCTTTCAGCAAAGTCTTAACTAAAGCAATAACATAAGTGAAGGAGATCTAGAGGATAAAAATTGGAAAGGAAGAAGTCAAAAGTAACATTGAGAATGATAGGATAGTATACATAAGTGATCATAAAAATTCCACCAGGGACCTGCTATAGCTGATAAACATTTTCAGCAAAGTAGCTTGATATAAGATTAACTCAAAAAAGCAGTAGTCCTCCTCTAAACAAGTGATAAATGTACTGAGAGGAAAAAAATAGCGAAATAACACCTTTCACAATAGCTTCAAATAATATAAAATATCTTGGGCTATCTCTCAACAAGCAAAAGACTTGTGTGACAAAAAACAAGTTTGTGATGAATTGGAGAAGACATCAGAAGATGGAATGTTCTCCCACGCTCACGGATCTATAGAATTAACACAGTAAAACTGGCCATTCTAGAAAAAGCAATCAGCAGATTCAATGCAATCCTCATCAAAATTCCTACACAAGTTTTTACAGACTACTAGAAACGGAGTAGAAGGAGACTCAACTGGCCATCTCTTGTAACCAAGCATGGTGACAAGAATTCAATTGAGTTGTTGGCCAAGAGGTTTCATGGAAATTCCTAAACAATGCAGGCTGTTGATAAGACAAAGGATTCTCCTTCACAAACCAAAAGCAGAGCCTCATTGCTGAGGAGAGCACCCATACAAAAACACTGAGAAGCTGGGGTGATGCCTATGCAGCCTTCACCCATTATGTTCTAGTCTCTTTGGTGCAGAAAGGTATTATGAAGGTTACTTAAAGAGAAATGTGGACACCAACCAAGCCACAACATCTTTGACCTATAATCTGTCTTATCTACAAATTTGCTAAGGGAATTGTACAGAATTTGTGGGAGTAGTCAACTATTATCTGACTTGACTTAAGGCCTACCTAATAATAGGGAAACCATGCCTGACAATCCTTGGTTAAGAAGAACCAGAGACTAGATTACCTAGAGACTTGGGTAAAAGCAAACACCACAGGTCTAAAAAAAGTTTCAATAAAATGACTCTTAATGCTATTCTGCTATATTCATAGATCGGTCCTATATCTAGTCATCATCAGAGAATCTTTCTCCAGCAGCAGTTGGGAACAGATGCAGAGACCTACAGTTAGATATTATCTGGAAAGATCTTTAAATTTCTCCCCTTAAAGCTCAGGAAACCCCATGGAAGAGGCAAAAAGAGCATAAGACCCAAAGAGGATAAAGGACACCAGAAGAACAAAGGCCTCTTGTTCTAAACTAAGCAAGGGACATGTGAGCTCATAGAGATTGAAGCAACAAGCACAGGGCCTTATGCATGTCTGTACCAGGTTCTCTGCATATATAGTACAACTATTAACTTAATATTTTTATGGGACTTCTGGCCATGAAGTAGTGGGTCTCTGACTCTTGTGCCTGCTTTTGGGACTCTTCTACTCCTGTGGGGTTGCTTTGTTAAACTTTGGTATGATACTTTTGTTTCATCTTACTATATTTTATCTTGTCATATTTGGTTGTTACATCTTAGAAGTCTGTTCCTCTCTAGTAAGAGTCAGAAAAGGAGTGAATCTTGAGGTAGGGGAGGTATGAACAAACCTGTAGGAGTAGATGTAGGGGAAATCTTTTGGACCAGAGGCTTTCCATGGAGTGTGCTTACCAATGAGTAGCAATGAGGTGAGTAGGTAGATGGATGGGTGAGTAGGTAGATGGATGGGTGAGTAGATAGATGGATGGGTGAGTAGGTAGATGGATGGGTGAGTAGGTAGATGGATGGGTGAGTAGATAGATGGATGGGTGAGTAGATAGATGGGTGGGTGAGTAGATAGATGGGTGGGTGAGTAGGTAGATGGATGGGTGAGTAGATAGATGGATGGGTGAGTAGGTAGATGGATGGGTGAGTAGATAGATGGATGGGTGAGTAGATAGATGGATGGGTGAGTAGGTAAATGGATGGGTGAGTAGATAAATACACTGGTTAAAGGAAAGGCAAGTCCTTGGCCCATCGATAACTATTTCTCTAGAAAATGCAAATATTTAACATAATTACTGTAGTTGTTACACTTTAGTTTTAGCATAGAGATTTTTTTCTATAAACTAGAGTAAAGCAGAAAAGCATCTCACTTAGGAGTAGCTCTGCTGAAATAATGAAAGAAAATCCTATAAATATCTACTAGAAAGAATAATTAAATGAAATGATAGATAGATTAATGACACATGTCATTTCAAGGAAAAATATATCTAAAAGCTTAGTGGTAAATTATATCACTGTCTTAGTCAGGGTTTCTATTCCTGCACAAACATCATGACCAAGAAGCAAGTTGGGGAGGAAAGGGTTTATTCGGCTTACACTTCCATACTGCTGTTCATCACCAAAGGAAGTCAGGACTGGAACTCAAGCAGGTCAGGAAGCAGGAGCTGATGCAGAGGCCATGGAGGGATGTTCTTTACTGGCTTGCCTCCTCTGGCTTGCTCAGCCTACTCTCTTATAGAACCCAAGACTACCAGCCCAGGGATGGTCCCACCCACAAGGGGCCTTTCCCCCTTGATCACTAATTGAGAAAATGTCTTACAGTTGGATCTCATGGAGGCATTTCCTCAACTGAAGCTCCTTTATCTGTGATAACTCCAGCTGTGTCAAGTTGACACAAAAATAGCCAGTACAATTGACCCCTTGTCAACTTGACACACAAACACATCACTAGTAAGCCTCAACTCTTACATTCTTATTCATCCCCAAGATCTAAATAACTTTAAAAGTCCCACAGTCTTTACATATTCTTAAATTTTCAATCTCTTTAAAATATCCATCTCTTTTAAAATCCAAAGTCTTTTTACAATTAAAAGTCTCTTAACTGTGGGCTCCACTAAAACAGTTTCTTCCTTCAAGAGGGAAAATATCAGGGCACAGTCACAATCAAAGCAAAAATCAATCTCCAACCGTCCAACGTCTGGGATCCAACTCACGATCTTCTGGACTCCTCCAAGGGCTTGGGTCACTTCTCCAGCCATGCCCTTTGTAGCACACATGTCGTCCTCTGGGCTCCAGATGCCTGTACTCCACTGCTGCTGCTGCTCTTGGTGGTCATCTCCTGGTACTGGCATCTCCAAAACACTGCGTGACCCCTTCAGTCCTGGGCCTTCAATTACAACTGGGGCTGCACCTTCACCAATGGCCTTCCATGGCCTCTCACAGTGCCGAGCCTGAGCTGCTGTGTGACCCCTTCATGCCTTCAAAACCAGTACCACCTGGGTGACCCTTACACATTACCAAGTCCCACTGCAGAAGGAGTACAACCTTGCCTATCTCTGGAACACAGCCTCTTTGTGCTTTCAGAAAACACTTCCCAGAAGATGTCACCTCAACGATGCTGGTCTCTTCTTAATCACTGCTAATTTCTTAGCTCCAGCTAACCAGCATCAATAGTCCCAGTAATGCAAAGTTTTTGCTTTAGTAGTTCTGGTATCTTGTTAATCACAGCTGATTCTTCAGCCCCAGCTAACCAGAACTACAAAATCTTCACAATAAAAACAGCAATGGCCCTGAAGAGAGTCTTTAATTTTCCCTCTGAAATTTCACAAACCAGACCTCCATCCTCTGCACTGTTCTCAACATTATCTTCCAAGCTCCTACACAGAATTCGACAGAGCTCTTAACACCGAATGGATCTTCTGGCCCAAAGTTCCAAAGTCCTTCCACAGTCCTCCCCAAAACATGGTCAGGTTGTCACAGGAATACCCCACTCTGCTGGTACCAATTTGTCTTAGTCAGGGTTTCTATTCCTGCACAAACATCATGACCAAGAAGCAAGTTGGGGAGGAAAGGGTTTATTCGGCTTACACTTCCATACTGCTGTTCATCACCAAAGGAAGTCAGGACTGGAACTCAAGCAGGTCAGGAAGCAGGAGCTGATGCAGAGGCCATGGAGGGATGTTCTTTACTGGCTTGCCTCCTCTGGCTTGCTCAGCCTACTCTCTTATAGAACCCAAGACTACCAGCCCAGGGATGGTCCCACCCACAAGGGGCCTTTCCCCCTTGATCACTAATTGAGAAAATGTCTTACAGTTGGATCTCATGGAGGCATTTCCTCAACTGAAGCTCCTTTATCTGTGATAACTCCAGCTGTGTCAAGTTGACACAAAAATAGCCAGTACAATCACTTTCATGGTAGATAAGGCACCTCCATTCTAGCTTTGCATGCAAGTCAGATTATATGTGTATTTCAGAACTTGGAAGAGCAAGCATGATGGACTATGATTTATGTGAATTCCAGTGCAAAAAATATTCAGAACCGTATACTTAAAAGTTGCTCAGAATTTCAAGATGATGACATCATATCCCAGAGGCCTTTGAGTTCAGTCCCCCATGCATCTGGCAGTTCTCAGGCTTCAATGTGAATTCTACTTTTCTTTTCTTTTCTTTTCTTTTCTTTTCTTTTCTTTTCTTTTCTTTTCTTTTCTTTTCTTTCCTTTCCTTTCCTTTCCTTTTCTTTTCTTTTCTTTTCTTTTCTCTTTTTTATAACATTTGTGGATTTTTTTTTTCTGTTTGGTTAGCTTTTGTTCTTTGATTTTTGCATTAGTGTTTGTCTTCAGAGTGGTCTGAAATGCACCATGCAGTCAATTTGGCATGAAATATCTATTTTTAGATTCTTTTGTTTCAGTATCCTAAGTGTTGTCATTATACAAATTCAAACGTGGCAAAAATGCTGAATAAAATAATTTGCTTAGGATTACTTAATACTGGTCATAAGGTTTCTATTCCATGGTTATTGTAGCTGTATTCTACTGTTTGTATTATCCATTCCCTAAAACACTAATTTTTTTTTTTTTTTTTTTTTTTGTATTTCGATATCTTAAGATTGTAGCTGCATTCGTTAAGAACACTGGCTGCTCTTGCAGAGGACCAGGATTATTAAAGAGCCAGCACACTCATGCAGTTCACAACAGTCTGTGACTCTAATCTTAGGGGATCCAATACCCTCTCCTGGCCTGGAGGAGGGGACATCAGGCAGACACCTTACTCTCAGCTCCTTTTACAGTGACCAATAAATGTTGATAATTTTAACTGTATCATTTCGTCCCATATTCACGTTTAATAATCCTTTAGTAAATTCAGTTGGGCCAATCTGAATGGCTTACTATGAGGCTTTTTGTCCAATCAGTTCTCAAAAATTATTTCTCTGGGCTGAAGTTACTGCTCAATTAGCAGAGTAATTGCCTAATATTCATGAAATCTGTGTTTGGGCTCAAATAAAGCAGAAATGTCACATATTCTTCTCATTCTCACGCACACTCATCACACACACAAACACTCCTACATATTCACACATATATACAACACTCACAAACACTTCAACACAGTCGTACATACTCAAATACACTCATACTTATTCATAGTAACACACACAGACACACTCACACTCAAACACACACAAACTCACACACAGAGACATAAACACATACACACTCACACAAACTGTAACTCACAAACACTCATAACCACACACACTTACATACTAACACAATATAAACTCATACACATAGACACAAACATATTTATACACACACACTCACACACACTAACACATATACAGTCACATAATTACACACACATACACAATAATACACACAATCATGCACATACTCACACACATGCTTATACAAAACACTCATAGTCACACACACCCACTTACACACAGAGACAAAAACATACAATCACAACCCCACACCACTCACACCCACCCTCCCACTCATATACAGTCACAGGCAAACACACACACACTCGCAGATCTACACTCACCAAATAAGCACATACACACTCACATATACACTCACACACAAACACATGCTTACTCATACACACTCACACACTCAAACACACAGTCATAATTCACACTGTCACACACAAGAATTCACACACACTCACATACACACACTTACGTGCTCACATTTACATACACATATACACTCACACACACATGCACACATACTCACACACAACATGAAAACACATACATACACTCTCATACACAAACACAGACACACACACTCTCACAAAAACAAACACACACATACTCAGGCACTCAAACACACAGAAATACTCACACATACACATCACATACACATACTAACATACATACCTGCCTACCTACATACATACACACTTACTCACAGTCATACCTGCACACTCACATAATACACTTAAACACAGAAACACACACTCACACACACACACTAACTCACACACACTCACACACAAACACACTCACATACTAACTCACACACTCACACACAACACACAGACACACTAACTTACACACAGTCAAAAACATGTCACACACAAACACAAATTACACACTCATATACATATTCACACACTCACAATCTCACACACTCACACACCCATACAGATATACACAGCAAACATACTCATGCACACTCACATCCCCACAAACACGGACTCACAAATACTCACATACATACACACTCATACTTTCTGTTGGAAATTTTGTCATGGTATGCTTATTTCTCCTTCTTAGTTTCGTCATTACCACAACCCTGCAATCTGATACTTATTTACCCATTTTCTCCAATGTCTGTGGGACATCAGGTACTATACTAGACAGATATTTTTTGCATATGCATGCACATATTTTATTTTATAGTTAGAAATAATGGGTAGAGATAGAAGAGTATTATCATAAAAAGCCTAGACTGCCCTTAAGATTCTAGAAAACAAACTTTATCTACAGGAAATATAATAAAGTTCTGTGTTCATTTAGAGTGTTGAAAACCTGGACTTTGATGTTCTGCAAAACCTTTTATGCTTGCTGATTGGGGCTATAACTCACTGGTAGAACCCTGCATAGCATGTGTTAGGCCCTAAGACGAATTCTTAGTACCTAAAATAAACATCTTTTATCTCTGTACAGTTCTAGGTGATTGTTAGGAGACTGAAGACTTAGATATAATTCTTGGTTTAATTAATTCTTTGCCTATTACAGTTGACTAGCAAGTAAAATGTGTGAAAAATCCTTGCTTGAGTGAGGCTTCAAGTGAGGCTGATTTACTGGGACTCTGAAAAGACAGCTCTCCTAAGGGCTCTCACAGCTAAATTTGTTCAGAAGCTTCATCAATGTTGATTATACCTTAGAAGCTACTACGTAAGAATTTTGATTTAATTGCCTTTAAACTATACCTGTTTCTTCATAAGGTATAAATCTGCACTAACCAAGATAGAATAAATTACTCCTGAGTGTATCTCTCTTCTGTATAATTAATTTGCAAGGGTCATCTTGATGTATCAAGTGATACTTCCCAGGTCTCATTTCTTCAAAAGACATGCTGGGGTACAGAAGGAAAGGGGTGGGATGATGGAGAAGTCACCTGCAAGAGTATCAGTATCTTCTCACAGGCAGAGGCCCCATGGAAGATAGTTGTATGGTCATGAGAACAGCAGGAAGGGCAGTAGAAGTTTACAGATGTCAGCTGCTGACTATATGATGAGCCAGCCTAAAATCAGCAGGAAATAAGAAAGCTGGCTCAGGGAAAGGATGATGTAGAAATAACTGGAATGATAGAGCAGGAATAAGTGTGTGGGCACATGGTAATGGCTCTAATTTCGTAGCCATGGCTAGAACTTTAGATACAAAAGACACATGACCCAGTTCAAACTAGCTAGAAGTTACCAGCTTCCTTAAGTGGTTGTCCAAAAGTAATCTGGGTTAAGTGGGTAGTGTCAGCTCTATAGGGCTTCCATTCTTTTTGCCTTTCCTCTTGTCTAGATGACTGTGAGAGCAAGATGGCAGCCACTGCTTTGGTCTCCATCTGTAAGAGGTGAAAGTAATCTCTTAAGATCTTCAGGGAAAAGAGATAAAAGCAATTGATTATAAATGTTTCTTTGAGTTCCATCACCTTCAGGTTACATGTCTGAAAGCAATTGCTGATAAATCGACTCATTCCATCTTTTGGTCAACAGAGCTCATCTCTAGATAGGGTGTTTGCTTACTGTAAGGCCTTCTCTGGCCAATGGGAATTCTACCTCCTAATAACACACCGAGTTGCTTAAAAAGTAGGTTTTATCTTCTACCACAGGAGTTAAATTTCAGAATACTTGTGTAGTGAGGACCTGTCTGTTGTGAGAGGAAAAACAAAATGTGCCTTTGAAAATAAATATTTCCCTCTCTCATAATGTACTTCATTATTTTTATTATGAAAATGATCTTGCTACCTTTATAAGAAGTAGAAATACTCACAGAAGCATAAAGAAGAAAATACAATTCTATATGTTTTCACTATTGCCACTCTTCAGAGAAGCTCTTGCTGATCTGCTGATGTCAGACTCCTGGTTGCTAATCACAGAAACCTATGTTTATCCAACTTCTTAAATAAAATTAGCAATTTATGTAGATCACACAGGCAATATGCCAAGGACAGCTGACCTGAGAAAGACAGGATTCCCAGAAATTAGCATGTAAGAAATTCCGCCCTTACCCTTTCTTCCCATCCAGACATCACATAACCAAGTATGACCACCACACAGCTTCCAACTCCATCTTCTCCTGCCATCAGAACAACCTGTTTCTTTCAGAATCAATGTACTTTCTTGAGTTCCTGTTGAGAGTCCATCTATGGTCCAGCCATAGGTGGTGAAGAATCTCTCACATAGAATAATATGGCTATATGAATTCCATCTTAAATGTAAGAAGTGGGTCATTTAGAGAAAGATAACCAGACCCAATTAGGCATGTGTCCCCAATATATGCTATTACTGAAGCCCATACTAAGTTATTACTGTGCATGGCTGGTACCACAGTGGTATGAGCCTCTCTGCCAAAATACATGCCATGGAGACTATTCTAAACTTGAAATTTCTTTTAAAACAAAAAGAAATCCAGGTGTTACGCCATGAATTTCTCTTCCATATGATTATAATTGCTTGAGAAACACCACCTCCAGGGGCTGTGTAATAATCCTTGTAGCAGATGCATTATGTCTTATTTGTTAAACAATCAGAGAACACATTAAGTGGCTTGGTTACAATAAATTTTCTTTTCTGCATTGACCTTGTGGTTGAGTTGTGTTGGATCCAATCAGACCCCATAACATTTGGTACACTGGTCAGGAATCCAAGTCTCTGATTTGTAATAATTCACAATCAACATTCCATTATGCATAATATATCACACAGTTTTGATACATTTATCCATCACCACATGCTTGGGTTGGGTTGTGGTTTGAATTTGAATGTCACTCACAGACTCAGGTTTGTAGCCCTGTATGAAAAGCTGTGGAACCTTTAGAAGGTTGAGCACTTACTGGAGGTTTGTTAAATGTTCTCCACTTGCTGCAGAATTTGCCTCCTGATATGGCTCAAGTGTGACCGCTCCCCTCACATGCCTGCTGCTACATTTGCTCTATCATATAGACTCCACTGCTTCTTAAACTGTGAGTCTAAACAGTTTTTTCTTTAAGTTGGTCTTGTCAAGTCGTTTGTTATAGTGGTGAGAAAAATAATAGGAATTCTCTTCTACCAAACAATTCTGAATGGTGTTGGAATGGATGTAGGAGTGCAGAACTCTCAAGATGCATGTCTTAATTATTCTGAAGTAGAATCAGGGCAATTGTGTTTTTAGTGTTTCTAAGGGCTGTTTTCCACGGCTAATATACTATTTTTATTGTCATTAATAGCATGGGTTTATTGTTTCTGTACATTCTCACCAATACTTGCTGACTAAAAAAAAATAATGATAATAGCCTTTCTAACAGATGTGAACTGGTTAAATCACATCACCTATCTAAAGAATCTCAAAAAATTGACTCATGGGTGCAGAAAGTGAACTCATTTCTCTGGGATGGGGGTCAATGGAAAGGAAGCTATAGTTTCCAATGGTCATAAAACTATAATTAAGTAATTTATTTATTTTGCTATTATGTGCATTGCATTTGCCTGCATGTATGTACAAACAGATATCAGAGGTACAGACAGTTGCAAGCTGCCATGTGGGTGCTGGGAACTGAACCCAAGTCCTCTGGAGCAGTCTGTGCTCTTAACATTGAGCCATCTCTCTAGCCCATAAAACTATAATTAAACAAACGAGTAAGTTCTAGAAATATGCTGTACAATGTGGTACCTGTAGCTGACAATATGATGTTATACATTTAAACATTTGCTAAAGAGGATAAAAAGTGCATTAATTTTTGTATTAGGAAAAGAGAGGAGGAATAGGAGGAGAAGGGAAAGGGACACAATTACCAGCTTGGTAGTAATGGACCTATTTATTATTTTGACTGAGGTGATTCTAAGAGCATATGTTTGGACTCATCCAATTGTATTCATTAAATCTATTTAAGCTCTAAATATTAGTCAACTTTAATACAACCATATAACAAAATATTTTAAAAAATAAAAGAGAGAAAAACCTAAGTTACAATTATGGTTGAGTGGTGGCATCAACTTTGTTCCTCAGTACTTAATGTGAGTCTCATGATTACAGATACAGTATGACTAGAAACATTCAAAAGCCAAAGAGAGTTATGTATATGAGAAGCTGACTAGAAGTTCTCAATAAGAAATTGCCTTGCCTATAAGTAGCAAGATTACTCTACAAAAGGAGATTCTATCTTACAACAGAAAAAAAGTGGAAAGTGTTCTGACCTTCCTATGCAAAGAGAGTTCATATATATATATATATATATATATATATATATATATATATATGAATAAACATGGGCTGATGCACTCAGGTGGCTGACTTCACTGATGAGCAGACGGAAGCCTGGAATATGGAAGGTTTCATAATACATCACTTCATTTTGCAGAGGAGCTGTCAATAAGGCATCAATTTGTGAGGTTCATGTATAAAAATAGAGCTACCACCTAGTCAGTGCTAATCTTTAGGTTCTGATGTTTTATACCCTGGTGTCAGCAAAGTGTCTAGGATCGCCATGCATCTGCTTAGAAAAAAGAACCTATATGTAGAAAGCAAAGCTGGCTTTGTGCTATAAATCAGTGGACATGTTGCTTTGACTGGAAACCAAAGGGAGCTCGTCTATCATCTCAGAATCACACACAGAGCTTGTGGATTCACAACCAACATCAGGCCTTTATTCTGTATCAGTTCCCCCAGATGAATCAACAGTAAATGATGGTCCCTCTCTGATTGACACTCCCAGTGGAGAGCTGTCCCTGGTGGTAGGAAAAAGAATCACACAGAAGGAAAGCTTGAAGCATGTGGGTTCAAAATAAGCACAGACTTTCTAGCTTAATTACAACCTTACTACTCTGTGGTTTCGGTAGAATAGTCAAGGCACAGGCTCTTCAAGTACAATAACAACTAGCGATTCCAAGTCTGTTTGTCTTGTGAGAAGTGGTGTTCACTGCCTACAACATTTTCTGTGTGTTTGGATCACTGAGGACAGAATTTGGCCTGCTTTCTGAAGGAGTATAGGTACTAGTATGTACATAGTCCAGAATATATGAGAAATAAGAATTCTCCTTCCAAAAAGTGTAAGGAGCTAGGCTCCTTAATGTTCAGGGAAATATCAAATTTATTGCTATTTGCCGGGCGTGGTGGTGCACGCCTTTAATCCCAGCACTTGGGAGGCAGAGGCAGGCGGATTTCTGAGTTCGAGGCCAGCCTGGTCTACAAAGTGAGTTCCAGGACAGCCAGGGCTATGGGCTATACAGAGAAACCCTGTCTCGAAAAAACCAAAAACCAAAAAAAAAAAAAAAATTATTGCTATTTTCCCAGGAGTCTGATTTGACTTATATCACCAATACAGTATTAATCAGGTTCTCTACACAAACAATACTAATATAATGAATATGTATTCAAAAGACATTTGTTTTATTTTGTTATGTGATTGAGTCTGGGCAATCCAACCATGCTTGCCTCTCACTGGAGAAAGTAAGAACACAGTAGCTACTCAGCCCACAAGGCTTGATGCTTTATAAGTCCTCACCTAGTTCTAAAGACCTGAAAGTTTTTGGAGTCCACCAATCTTCTGTCTACATTGGAAGCCCAAGGATGCTGGATTCTGATACCAGTAAAGGTATGCAGCAGCAGGAACATGGTAGATGAACTTTCCAGGGAGAGCCAAGGCAAGCAGACATAATGCAAAGCTTTTGCCTTGGATCTCCTGTTAATAGGTAGATTGATCATATTTAAGATATGTCTTCCCACTTCGAATCTTTTAAGAGAAAAAAAAAACAAACACAAAAATCAAAAACAACCCTCAGAGATATGAACAGTGGCTTGCCCTATTTTGATTCTAGATCCAAAAAATAACAGAAAGAAACAATTACTTTTCCTTTACATCATTGGAGTCAATTCCCCAACAAAAATACATAGAATAACATATTGGATATATAAACAGGACCCAACAGTTTGCTACATACAGGAAATGTACCTCAGAGACAAAGACAGAAACTGCCTAAGAATAAAAGGTTGGAAAACAATTTTCCAAGCAAACAGCCCAAAGAAAGAACCTGGAGTAGCCGTTCTAATATCAAATAAAATCGACTTTCAACCTAAAGTTATCAAAAAAGAAAAGGAGGGGCACTTTATACTCATCAAATGTAAAATCTTCCAAGATGAACTCACAATTCTGAACTTCTATGCTCCAAATACAAGGGCACTCACATTCTTTAAAGAAACTTTAGTAAAGCTCAAGGCATACATTGCACCATACACATTAATAGTGGGAGACTTCAACACCCCACTTTCAGCAATAGACAGATCCTGGAAACAGAAACTAAACAGAAACACAGTAAAACTAACAGAAGTTATGAAACAAATGGATTTAACAGATATCTATAAAGTATTTTATCCTAAAACAAAAGGATATACTTTTTCTCAGCACTTCACGGTACCTTCTCCAAAATTGACCATATAATTGGTCACAAATCAGGCCTCAACAGATACAACAATATTGAAATTATTCCATGCATCTTATCAGATCACCATGGACTAAGGCTTATCAATAACAACTTAAATAATAGAAAGCCAACATTCAGGTAGAAGCTGAACAATACTCTATTCAATGATAGCTTGGTCAAGAAAGAAATAAGGAAGTAAATTAAGGACATTTTAGAGTTAAATGAAAATGAAGCCACAACATACCCAAACTTATAAGATATAATGAAACAGTCCTAAGAGGAAAACTCATAGGTCTCAGTGTCTCCAGAAAGAAACTAGAGAGAGCATACAATAGCAACTTGACAGTATACCTAAAAGCTCTAAAACAAAAAGAAGCAAATTCACCCAAGATGAGTAGGCCAAAGGAAATAATCAAACTCAGGGCTGAAGTGGAAACAAAAAGAACTATACAATGAATCAACAAAACTAGGAGTTGATTCTTTGAGAAAATCAACAAGATAGATAAACCCTTAGCCAGACTAACTAGAGGGCACAGGAACAGTATCCTAATTAACAAAATCATAAATGAAAAGGGAGACAAAACAACAGAATCTGGGGAAATCCAAAAAAATATCATATCCTACTAAAAAAAAAACCTATACTCCACAAAATTGGAAAATATGGATGAAATGGACAATTTTCTAGACAGATACCAGGTACCAAAGTTAAATCAGGATCAGACTAATGATTTAAACAGTCTCGTATCCCTAAAGAAATAGAAGCAGTCATCAATAGTCTCCCCCCCAAAAAAAAACCCCAAAAACCCAGGACCAGATGGATTTAGTGCAGAGTTCTATCAGACCTTCAAAGAAGACCGAATTCCAACTCTTTTCAAACTATTCCACAAAATAGAAACAGAGGGTACTCTACTCAATTCATTCTATGAAGTCACAATTACTCTGATACCTAAACCCACACAAAGACCCAACAAAGAAAGAGAACTTCAGTCCAAGTCCTTATGAATATCGATGTGAAAATACTCAATAAAATTCTCACAAATCAAATCCAAGAACACATTAAAAGGATCGTCCATCATGATGAAGTAGGCTTCATCCCAGTAATGCAGGGATGGTTGAATATATGGAAATCTGTCAACGTAATCCACTATATAAACAAAATCAAACACAAAAACCACATGATCATCTCATTAAATGCTGATTAAATCCAACACATATTCATGAAGAAAGTCTTGGAAAGATCAGGAATTTAAGGCCCATACCAAAACATAATAAAAGCAATATACAGCAAACCAGTAGCCAACATCAAACTAAATGGAGAGAAACTTGAGGCAACCCCACTAAAATCACGGACAAGACAAAGCTGCCCACTTTCTCCCTACCTATTCAATTTACTAAGTGAAGTCCTAGCCAGAGCAATTAGACAACAAATGAGGTCAAAGGGAAATAAATTGGAAAGGAAGATTTCAAAATATTGCTATTTGCAGATGTTATGATATTATATACGTAACCCTAAAATTTCCACCAGAGAACTCCTAAACCTAATAAACAACTTCAGAGCAGTAGCTGGATATAAAATTAACTCAAACAGATCAGTGGCCTTTCTCTACACAAAGGATAAACAGGCTGAGAAAGAAAGTAGGGTAACAACAACCTTCAAAATAATCACAAATAATATAAAATACCTTGGTGTGACTCAAATTAAGAAAGTGAAAGATCTGCATGTAAGAAATTCACGTCTCTGAAGAAAGAAATTGAAGAGGATCTCAGAAGACCGAAAGATCTCCCATGATCATGGATTGGCAGGATGAATATGGTAAAAGTGGCCATCTTGCTGAAAGCAATCATCAAATTCTATTCAATCTCCATCAAAATTCCTACTCAATTTTTCACAGTTAGAAATGGCAATTTGCAAATTCATCTGGAATAACAAAAAAACCTATAATAGCAAAAACTATTCTCAACAATAAAAGAACCTGGGGCAGAATTACCATGCCTGTCCTCAAGCTGTACTACAGAGCAATTGTGATTAAAAACTGCATGATACTGGTACAGCAACAGACAGGTAGATCAATAGAAAAGACTCGAAGACCCAGTAATGAATCCACACATGTTCACTTGATTTTTGACAAAGGAGCTAAAACCATCCAGAGGAAAAAAGACAGAATTTTCAACAAATGATGCTGGCACAACTGGTGGTTATCATGTAGAAGAATGGGAATAGATCCATTCTTATCTCCTTGTTCAAATCTCAAGTCCAAATGAATCAAGGACCTCCTCATAAAACCAGAGACACTGAAACTTAGAGAGGAGAAAGTCGGGAAGAGTCTCGAAGATATGGACACAGGAGAAAAATTCCTGAAAAGAACAGCAATGGCTTGTGCTATAAGATCAAGAATGGACAAATGGGACCTCATAAAATTTCAAAGCTTCTGCAAGGCAAAGGACACTGTCAATAAGACAAATAGGCAACCAACAGTTTGGGAAAATATCTTTATCAGTCTTAAATCCCATAGGGGGCTAATATCAAATATATATAAAGAATTTAAGAAATGACTCCAGAACACCAAATAACCATATTCAAAAATGGGGTATATATCTAAGCAAAGAATTCTCAACTAAGGAATACTGGATGGATGACAAGCACCTAAAAAATTGTTCAACAACCTTAATTATACAGAAAATGCAAATTAAAACCACCCTGAGATTCCACCTCACACCAGTCAGAATGGTATGATCAAAAACTTAGATGACAGCAGATGCTGGTGAGGATGTGGAGAAAGAGGAACACTCCTCCATTGCTGGTGTGATTGCAAGCTGGTACAACCAGTCTAGAAATCTGTTTGGCAATTCTTCAGAAAATTGGACAGTGTATTACCGGAAGATACTGCAATACCACTCCTGGGCATATACCCAGAATATGCTTCAACTTGTAATAAAGACACATGCTCCACTATGCTCATAGCAGCCTTATTTATAATAGCCAGAAGCTTAAATAACCCAGATGTCCCTCAACAGAGGAACAGATACAGAATATGTGGTACATTTACACAACGGAGTACTACATAGCTATTAAAAACAATGAATTTATGAAATTCTTAGACAACTGGATGGATCTGGAGGATATTACACTAAGTGAGATAACCCAGTTACCAAAGAAGTCACTTGATATGCACTCACTGATAAGTGGATATTAGCCCAGACACTCAGAATACCCAAGATACAATTTGCAAAACACATGAAACTCAAGAAGAAGCAAGAAAGTGTGGATTCTTCGATCCTTCTTAGAAGGGGGAACAAAATACCCATGGAAAAAGTTACAGAGACAAAGTTGTAAGCAGAGACTGAAGGAAGGACCATCCAGAGACTGCCCCACTTGGGGATCCACCCCATAAACAACCACCTAACCCAGACACCAGATAGATGCCAACAAGAGCCTGCTGACAGGAGACTGATATAGCTGTTTTCTGTGATGCTCTGCCAGTACCTGGCAAATACCTAAGTGGATGCTCACAGTCATCCATTGGATGGAGCACAGGGTCCCCAGTGAAGAAGCTAAAGAAAGTACCCAAGGAGGTGAAGGGGGCTGCAGCCCTATTGGAGGAATAACAATATGAACTCACCAGTAGCCCCAGAGCTCCCTGGGACTAAACTACCAGTCCAAAAAAACCACATGGTGGAACTTGTGTCTCTAGGTGCATATGTAGCAGAAGATGGTGTAGTTGGCCATTAGTGGAAGGAGAGGCCCTTGGTCTTGTGAAGATTCTATGCCCCAATATAGGGAAATGCCAGGTCCAGGAAGCAGGAGTGAGTGGGTTGGAGAACAGGGGTAGGTGGAGGCAATAGGAGATTTTTGAAGGGGAAACTAGGAAAGGCGATAACATTTGAAATGTAAATAAATATCTATAAAAAACAAAACAAAACAAAACAGTTTCTCCAAAGGCTTTCCCCATTAAAAAACTATTGGGATTAAATTTTCATGTATTAATCTTATTAATTTACCTAATCAACATGATCTCATCTTCAATGACGGTTAGAAGATGTCTTTAGCTCAGCAGTAAAATCATTATCTATCAGGTTTGTTTACTCATGAGGTGACTCACTGACCTTCCTTACCAGCTGCCATTAGATATAAGTGTCGAAGATTCTGTGTTTTGCTCCTCTAGTGCTACAATAGTATGGATGGCCTTTGGTGGCATATAATGAAGGTGAATCTGTGATATTTAAGGAAGCTCCTTTATGTTACCATGCCTTCCCTGTGTTGCCCTTTTAGAAAGCTTGCAGGAGTGTGGAGGAAACTCTGCACAGCTGTGTTAAGAGAACTTCCCTCATGTTCTCAGCTGCAATTTGTTTGGATAAAGCAAGCTCCATGAATTCACTCTACACTCAGGTGGTGCCCTATGGTATGCAGTATCAAGTACTCAACCAGGACTTCATTCCTTACATACGCTCTTTACAGTGTGTGCTGTCACATTGGAGAGATTCAAGGATACTGTATGTCATGAAATTAGTGCTTCCACTGTACACACACCATTTTCTCATCTTATACAATGCTTTAATTACAAAAAGTAAAGACTTTTAATAGTTTTCACTATTACTCCTCAGCATGTAAGTATCAAATTAGAGTCTCTTTGAATTGAGTTATTTTAGAATGTTTTGTTTTAAGGATTTCTATTTAACTTGTTGAATAGAATTTCATAAATACCATTCAATGAATTGTGGCTTAGAGTTTAGTCAGAATTTCAAAAAAAGAATCTGAAATGTCCCTAAACACATTTATGCTACTTGATACCATGTATTTATATGAAGTTGTATTCTCAGTGTTGACAATGATAGAATCAGAATATCAATCAACTCTGAAAAACGGTGAAGATGCCGTTATGTTATGCAGTATCAAATATTCAACCAGGACTTCATTCCTTAAGTAAAACAAAAGGCACATTCATCTCATTAGCACAGACTTTTTATTTCATCTGCAATAAATTCTAAGGCTTATTGGTATTGCAATTATTTAACATTCTAAGGAATGGTTTTACAGTCCATACCTCTGAGACTTTTTGTGTCTAAGTTCGGATATGTATGTCTATTTTGTATTTCTCACTTCGTGGGATCCTGTAAAAAGTTTCTCAGAAGAAAAAGGACGTGAGTAGAAAAGTTTAAGAAGCTCTGCTTGAGGTTACAGAAAACATCTGAGTTCTTTGAGCTATCTCAATTCCCAAAGGGGAAAAAAACTCCAAAGACTTATTACGTAACTCAGGTGCACATCCAGATATGGAAAAAGTATCCAAAATGCTGTTCACCAAGTCTGTCTACAAGTTGAGAGAGTAAGAGACTCAGATGTGACTTTCTACCTACACAGGAGAGCTTTGTGGTTCTAAAAGCTCACTGCTCTTGCATAGGATCCCGAGCTGAGCTGCACACTATGCAGCAAGAAGAGTGAATGACGACCGATTGATTACCTGACATTCAAATCCTACAATGGAGCAGCCAGCACCCTCCATTCATTTCCTATACAAAGTACAGCTCACTACAAGCAAGGCCCTCACAGTTAGGATAAACAGATGACTCAGATCACACAAACTTGTGACTTTCTGGCCTCTCTGTTGTTTCTGAACTTAATAACTGAACTGAAATGACCAAGTCTCCTCACTCAGGAAGTGACGCATCTTCATGTTGTGCACACTTGTACTCGTGTTCTGTCTGTCTGTCTATCTGACTGTCTCTATCTCTGTCTCTGTCTCTGTCTCTCTCCCTCCCCCCCTCCCTTCATCCATCCCTCTCTCCCTCTCTCCTGACAAGATTTTAAGGAAATTTAATAAAACATGGAAGGATAAATTCTTGAAGAATTTTTTATTTAATCTGTCAAGGATCCTTTGTAACTATAAAAGGCAAAGAGATAAAGCTCCTGGAGATAGAATTAGGGGCAAAAAGACCGTCTTGACATCTATAGAAAAACGAGAAAATAGTCAATAAAATAGTGCCAGCAATTACAGCGCTCACCTTTTTTATCTGTCATAAAGTTTATTTAAAACACAAAACAATATTTTAATATACAGAGCTCACCTTTAAAAAGAGGTAAAATTACATTCTTCAGAATTAAGAACAAATCTTAACTTAGGAAACAATTACACAAAAGCACACAATATTTATTCATTCTCCAAGTCCTGGTGTCAGCAATAACAAGTAACTCAGTAGCTTCAAACACGACACATGTATTCCCTCTAGTTCTGCGGGTTAGGAGTCTGTCTGGTCTCATTGAGTAAAAAGGAAGGTGCTGCAGGAGGATCTGCTTTCTTTCTTTTGAAATTTCTAGATGATCTTGAATTTCTAGATCCCGGGCCTCTTTCTCTTCCAAACTCACTGATGTTAACAGTTCTGCCTCCAGACTGTGATAATGCTGGATATCTCTGGGTAATCTCTGGTATTACATTACAAACTCAGCCAATTAAAGACCACACCATGTGCAATTTACCCACAGTCTCCCTTCATATCATCAAAATGCAAGACACAACACATTTTTTCCTTTTTTTTAATTACGTATTTTCCTCAATTACATTTCCAATGCTATCCCAAAAGTCCCCCATACCCCCCCCCCCACTCCCCTATCCACCCATTCCCACTTTTTGGCCCTGGCATTCCCCTGTACTAGGGCTTATAAAATTTGCAAGTTGAATGGGCCTCTCTTTCCAGTGATGGCCACCTAAGCTATCTTTTGATACATATGCAGCTAGAGTCAAGAGCTCCGGGGTACTGGTTAGTTCATAATGTTGTTCCATCTATAGGGTTGCAGATCCCTTTAGCTCCTTCAGTATTTTCTCTAGCTCCTCCATTGGGGGCCCTGTGATCCATCCAATAGCTGACTGTGAGCTTCCACTTATGTGTTTGCTAGGCCCCGGCGTAGTCTCACTAGAGACTGCTATATCAGGGTCCTATCAGCACAATCTTGCTAGTGTATGCAATGGTGTCAGCGTTTGGAGGCTGATTATGGGATGGATCCCTGGATATGGCAGTCTCTAGATGGTCCATCCTTTTGTCTCAGCTCCAAACTTTGTCTCTCTAACTCCTTCCATGGGTGTTTTGTTCCCAATTCTATGACGGGGCAAAGTGTCCACACTTTGGTCTTTGTTCTTCTTGAGTTTCATGTGTTTTGCAAATTGTAACTTATATCTTGGGTATCCTAAGTTTCTGGGCTAATATCCATCTCACACCAGTCAGAATGGCTAAGATCAAAAATTCAGGTGACAGCAGATGCTGGCGAGGATGTGGACAAAGAGGAACACTCCTCCACTGTTGGTGGGATTGCAAACTTGTACAACCACTCTGGAAATCAGTCTGGCGGTTTCTCAGAAAATTGGACATCGTACTACCGGAGGATCCTGCAATACCTCTCCTGGGTATATATCCAGAAGATGTTCCAACTAGTAAGAAAGAAACATGCTCCACTATGTTCATAGCAGCCTTATTTATAATAGCCAGAAGCTGGAAAGAACCCAGATGCCCCTCAACAGAGAAATGGATACAAAAAATGTGGTACATTTACACAATGGAGTACTACTCAGCTATTAAAAAGAATGGATTTATGAAATTCCTAGGCAAATGTTTGGACCTGGAGGGCATTATCCTGAGTGAGGTAACCCAATCACAAAAGAACTCAAATGATATGTACTCACTGACACAACACATTTTTAAGTGTCCATATCCTGCCTTCCACAGATGGGAAACTGAAGAAACTTGGACAGAACTCTTTGCTCTGATTTTAATTGATGAAATTGAAATTTTGGTCATTTCCTTAAAGTAGGAAGGATAAGTGACAAGGCTGGAATGCCTAGCGTTTGTGAGAGGTTGAGCAAGTGCTCAGTCCCATAGTAACACTGACCAAGGACTAAGTCTACCCGAAGGACTCTAGGAAAGAACACATACCTATGATCCCTCCATGACATGAACAGTGCCTTGTTGCCTTAACTGTTCTCTTTCTGTTTACAGTTACTTGTGTGATGCCAGTTTCTCCTTAGGGGATATCATTGACATGAGAGGGGTAGTTGTATCTACTCAGTCATCATTGTATCTCCCCATACTACCATCTAACATCAGGCACTCAATATTTCTAGACTGCTCTAAGCAAGTTTTTCCAGGTAGTCTGATGTTTCTACTCTTGTCAATTTCAAATGACTTAACTAGTCATAAAATCCAAGTGTCCTCATCAACTACAAGTCTGGAGAGAATTTCTGTGTCACTTGCTTCGGAGCCTCACTCAAGTTTGCCTGATCCATGGTTATCACTTTACTCTTGGCCAGGGCTTATAGGTTAGGCCTGAGATATCCTAGACACCTTGCTATATTCCGCACGGTATTGATGTTTATGTCTGATGGCTTAGTTCTCTTATTATAGTTCAAATATTGTCATAAAAGTTCTTAACATGAGATTTACTAAAAAACTTTTAAGTGCACAGTATAATATTGTTAACTAAAGACACAAGATTAAACAGTAGATTGTATAGTTTTCTCAAGAGGTGCTTGTGTCCTTGTTTTTCTTTGAGATTTCCAAAATTAACTCATTGGCCCTGAAGTGCCATTTACTGTATCTTTGGAGTGGTCAACTGTCCCTAGACATACCTGTCCCTAGAAACACCAGGTGAAATTATCCTAGATGCATGGAAGGTAATGACTCTTGAATTCCTGGTGGAAGCAACACTTATTGACAGTCACCAGGTTCTGCATGTTAAATTTCAGCTACAGTGATACAGGGCATCTGGCCTTGACCTCACAGTTCAGATTACAGTGGACTTGGATTAGGTAATGCTGAGCTATCTGCTTCTTCCAGCTGGAGAGCAGGCACTCTTGATTCATTGAGGTGCAGGCACATTCTAGGGGCTGCTTCTCAGTTAGAATAGATTCCTGTTCATATGTTCAGTTCTTTTTGATGCTTGGAAGGAAAATTAAATCACATAATGGATTTGGATCAGGGGCATATTCCAGTGATCACAGGGAATAAATGTCAATCCACACTCATTGACTTATCCTATAATTATATAAGAAGTTAAGTAGTTTAAGACACAAAAGCACAACATTCATTTACTTTTGGGTATTAAGAGGCAGACACATTTCTGTATCTATTATCATGACTGTGTGGTGCCTAAAGGAGAGGGACTCCTCATCCACATAGGAAAAATGATCATCTCATAACTTCATCCCACTCCCCACAACCTTGAAAATTAATGAAATAAAGGGCCAAAGATAAAGTCAATGGCAATAAAACACTAGAACATTTACTTATTAAACCTTTAGGAAGATAAAATTGTAAATGGGGAAGCAATGGCAGGGAAAGTTCCAGAAGACTGGAAGATGAATGAGACATACAACTTTCAAATATGCAGAAGGAAGCAACACATCACAGTGTGGGATTACTGAGGGCTGCTGCACCAAGAAGCAATAGCCTTAACCCAAGGACTTAACCTACACCTGTAAGAAGCAATGTGTACTGATAGGCAAGCTTCAAGGGTGAGAATGCTCAACTAGGAAGAGAAAAAGCACACCAGTCTGAAAGAAATGTAGGAAAGAAGTTATCTATATAGAGACCAGAAAAAACAAACATTGAAGCGGGCAAAGTCAGAAGGAACCCTTTTCTCAATTTGTTCATTCAATAGAGACTCCCTTTGAGAGCATTGATTGAACAGGTGCAGACAGTTTGTGGAGTCTTGACTCACAGCATCCTTGCCCTCAGAGAGGCTGCTGAGCACCGATGGAAGACTCAACCAGGACAAAGTGTGAAAACAAACAAACAAACAATAAGAAAGACAAATATAAACAGGATAAGAAATCATAAAAGACTCAAACAAGGAGAAAGTGTTAAAATAAATAGATAGATAGATAGATAGATAGATAGATAGATAGATAGATAACAAGAGGAATAAATATACCCAGGACAAGAAATCATGTCAGAAGTATTTCCTTCCACTGACGACACCACTGTCAATAAGAATTTGGTGCAGAGGGACCTTCCTACTCTCTGCAAATGGGAGTCAAAATTGTTAGCACCTTTTGAAAAGCAATTTGTCAAAGTATTTTAAGAACTCTAAAAATATTCACACTCTTTGACCCAGTTATTATTCTTCTGGGCATCTAGTCAAATGAAAGGATTTTATGACCAGGAAAAAAAAAAGATTTTCATAACATCAGAAACGCTCGTTACAAAGAACAAAAGATTGGGAGGGATCTAAAGAGACAAACTATCGAGAAATTATGGTTTCTGTATTTAATGAAATATGACATAGCACAAAGAACAATTTTAATGAAAACCATGCTATTACACTAATGTTTGCAATTTGAAATTACATATACTTATTCACTAAAATAAGAACTATGTGATTTGGATCTATTTTAAAATACTCCTGAATGAAAACCCTTTTTGCAGAAAATGTTTGGACAAGCCATTGTGCTGATGTTCCACTGTTCCTGATTCATTTTCTCAGCTGAGCAATGGCCACGCTCTCCCTCCTTTGGTTCAGGATGTAGCCACTTGACTTTCACAGACCAGTGGTGTGTGATGAGAGGAGCCATGACCTTCTGCCTAGGCAAAATACCAAGTGAGTTGCAATAGGATTTCAGCCTCTATTGCTTCTGTGCTGGCCTGTGGGACAATATGGCCCACTCAGGGGCTTCCCCAAGCCAGGGTTCAGAAGAATAGAACCATAGATGCAGCACCTGGGATCACTGTATTGGGATCAGGATATGAATGTGTGATTGTTAGTTGCTGAGGTTTTATATACAATTGTTCATTATTTCAACTAAGATTAATTCAAAATCATTTTGTTTTAGAATACTGTAGTTTTGGAAATAATGTCTTTTTATGCATTTAATGATTGTCAAAGATATATATATATATATATATATACTTTTGACAAATTGCTTTTTAAAGGGTGCTAACAATTTTGACTCCTATTCACAGAGAGGAGGAAGATCCTTCTACACCAAATTCTGAATGGAGCTTTGACAATCATATATATATATATATATATATATATATATATGAGAGAGAGAATGCATATGTGAGGCATGTGTGTATAAGTGTATGCATATGTGTGTGTGTATGTATATGATGCATATGTAAATGTATACTCAGACCATGATGTCAATGAAAATTTACTTACAAATAAGGTCTGGAGGACTGTGCCTGCTGCCCCAGGGAAACAACCACAGCTTGCCTTTATTATCTCACTCTTCTTTTCCACCCTCAAACTTTTTAGTTTTCTTAAGAAAAATGAGGGAAAACTTTATAGGAATGAAAACTGAGAGTAGCTAATGAAGACCAAGACACAGGAGCTGTTAATAGCTTTCTAAAGTGCATTCATTCCCTTCCCAGTGCATTCAATTTTTTTCCAATTAGTATTCTCTTCATTATCTCAGAATAACAGGAATTGTCTACTCCAATCTTTTCTTACTAAAGATTGTGATGGCATTATCACATGACAGACATGACAGAAAACAAAACAAAACAACACCTAATATTTAAAGTACAGGATGAGCCCACAAGAGATAGCAGCAAACAATTATCAAAATGGTCTCTGGAGACAATATTATTTTAATTTCACAAATGAGAACAAGAACTCATCTATAAACTCATATGCTAATAATATATTTAAAATGCTCATAGATTTATCTTATGATTAAAAGTGGTGGGCAACCTGAATGTTGTTCTTTGGCATTGGGAAAATAGTAAGTTCCTTGGCAAGAATAAAAATGTATAATTATTTTATCACAGTTTGATCCAAATCACATCGAAATGCACAGATCTATTCAACAATGAGTCATTTTTGTGTTATCTATTGAATTGTGTGTATTTTAATAGGTACCAACTGATGAATCTGAGTGACATCTGCTCATGTTTACAGATCTTTCAAGGCTCCTTTACCTCATTGGTTAGGCCATACAGCAAGCAAAACAATTAACTAGGAATGTTTCTATGCCTGGAGAACAGGAGTGACGTCACAAGAATCAGAATAAAGAAATACTATAGAGAAGAGTTTCCAGTGATCAGTAGATGACAGCTAGAACAAATAGGGGACTGTTGAAAAGGACAGTCTACAGTCAGTGATCACAATCTCAGAAGTGAGGCTGGAGACCATTCAGTAGAGTCATGTGCAGACCATGAGGGAAGGATAGAACCACAATAGCAGTGGCTGAAGTACTCAGCAGGGCCTGTTCATTCATCAGAGGCTTAGGAGCAAGGGGAAGAGCTGGGGCCATAAGAGGAGCAGGGTGCTAACACCAGGATGCCCGACACAGTTAGATGATCAGGCTTGTAAGTCAGTGAATCCCTCTGACTAATGTGACAACTGGGAAATTGTGGTCATAATGCCACCAGAAATGGAGGTCTTTAGGAGGTGGGGAAATGAATGGATGGATTCATAACATGAAACTTCTAGAATCAACCAGACTGACTAATGTGATCTACCATTACATTTTCCTTTATCATGGTAAAATCTGGATCCGAGCAATGTTTTGTTTTTTTGTTTTGCTTTTTCCCCCATGGGAGAAAGTATTCTGTCCTAGGAAATGCCTTATTTGGAACATCGCTTTCTTCAGTTCTTTGGATGCTCAGTGGGAAACTTGCTGTCAGGATCTCAGAGTCTGAGAAACACTGTCCAGTGTGTCTATCTGGAGCTATAAGTCAAAGCCTTGCCTGTTCACTTGGTTGTGGCCTTCATGAGTTCTCTCAGTGGGGACTCTGCCATGCAGTTTCCTTCCCACTGATGTCAATTTCAGAAAGGTTAGAACCACTTATCACTCTGAGTTGCCTATATTTTGAACCCAAAAAAACAGACTACCCCCTGTGGACATGGTCAACGCAAGAACAAACTTTGTAGATGAGAGCAATTGGCCGTGATTCCCCATTTTGCATGTTCCTATTCACTGACCATCATTGTCTAGACTGCACAGAAAGAAAAAGTCAACTGTGGCAGAAATTGGGAAGAGCTATTCAGGAAAGAAATAGGAAGTATCTCCAATGCAAAGATTTAAGCTCAATCACAAATCCTCAGCTAAAGGACTTCTCATCCCTTCAAACCAATCATAGAGTTCTGTGAACACTACTTTTCTGATTTGTAAGTAGTAATGTCACTTGAGCTGACCACTAATGAGTTGCTCAAGGTCTGTGTGCAATTTTACATGGAATCCCTAACCTAGTCTCTATGTGTGAGTTCTTCCAAATTAGTAGCTCCTGTTATCACTCATGTTGCAGAATGCTTGTTTAATTCTTTCTCTTTGACATGGTTTATATTGCTGTGATGGAACACCAGGAACAAAAAGCAAGTTAGGAAAGAAGTGGTTTGCTTTCTTTTACATATCATGGTTTATCACTGAAGAAAGACAGGGTAGGAACCTGGAGATAGGGACTGATGCAGAGGCCTGCAGGAGTGTTGTTTACTGGCCTGCTCTCTCTCTCTCTCTCTCTCTCTCTCTCTCTCTCTCTCTCTCTCTCTCTCTCTCTGTTGTTTTATTACTACTACTACTATTTTATTTATTTACTTTACATCCCTCTCACTGCCCTTGTCCTCCTCTCCTATCCCCTGAGTATTCCCTTCAACACCATCATGGCACTTCAAGTCTCTGCAAGTCTGTGCTTCCTCTCCTACTGAGGCCAGTCAAGGAAACCCAGCTAG
The DNA here is from genome assembly GCF_978045245.1 of Mus caroli. NCBI lineage: Eukaryota > Metazoa > Chordata > Mammalia > Rodentia > Muridae > Mus > Mus caroli. Next base: position 12,104,469 of record NW_028227256.1, read on the forward strand.
AAGAACATATGCCATGTACAGGCAAAAGCTTTTGGGACAGCTCCCATTCCATTTGTTTGAGACCCACATGAAGACCAAGCTACACATCTGCTACAAAACTCCAGGAAGGTCTAGTTCCAATCCATGTATGCTCTTTGGTTGGTGGTTCAGACTCTGAGAGCCCCAAGGGTCCAGGTTAGTTGACTCTGTGGTCTTCCTGTAGAGTTCCTATCCACTTGGAGGCCACAGTTCCTTCCTCCAGTTCTTCCATAAGAGAACCCAAGCTCCATCCACTGTTTGGCTGTGGGTTTCTGCATCTGTCTTAGTTGGCTGCTGGGTGGAGTTTCTCAGAGGAAGACCATGTCCTGTAGCCAGACAGGAACCCCAGTGGAGTGATAGGAACAACAATCCACCCACAAACTTCTCACCTAAAATTTATCCTATCTTCAAGAAATGCACAGACAGGCAATGGAGCAGAAACTGAGGGAATGGCCAATCAATAATCAGCCCAACTTGAGATTCATCTCATGGGCAAGCACCAATCTCTAACACTATTAATAATACTGTTATGCTTGCAGACAGGAGCATGGCTGTCCTCAGCTCTCTTTCTTATAGCATCCATGACTGCCAGCCTAGGATTGGCATCATGAACAATGGGCTGGTCCCTCCCACATCAGTCATTGATAAAGAAGATGCCCTTCAGACTTGCCTATAGACCTTATGAAGGCAATTACTCAATTGACGTTCTGTCCTCTAAGATGTGCCAAGTTGACACTAAACTAGCCCACACACAGTGGTCAAACAATTGACACAATCATCCTATGTCTCTTTAGTTACCAAAGGCTAAGACTTTAAAACTAGAGCTTAAATCATTAGCAAGAAACATGTCATAATTTTACACTGAATCTGCTGGTGAGAACCCAATCAAGAAGGTACCACTTTTTCAGTTGGAGTTGCACAATAAGTCTTTAGTCCAGGGATCAAAGAATAGCAGTAATGATATTATCTCAGTGTTTATCAGGGAGGCTCTGTAGTTTCCATGTCTCTCGCTACCTGTCCCCCACAGCCCATCACACCAGATAGCTTCTCAGATTTCTTGGGACAAGTAAAACCATCAGATTCAAATCCCCTTCTTTCTTCACAGCTGCACTGCTCATAACTTCATCCTATCGGGGATGTCTATCCAAATCAGTTCTGCATTTTCTCTCAGTCTGACCACCTGTGCTTCCTTGCTGCCCCCAGCTGCCTCCCTCCAAGCCCCACCCTCATCACACCTCCACTTTCTCCAGCATCAGTGTTTCTTCATGATCACCCCTATCTACATATTTGCATATTTTAGGATATGTCTTCTCCATGCAAACCAGACATCAATACTTGGTTGACCCCAATCCCTTCTCCAACCAGACAAAACCTATCACCACTTGATTACAGCTGTCCATACTGGCTCTCTTCTCATCCTCACCTGCTGTTATCCCTTTGTCAGTGAGATACCCTGATTACCTTCCCCAAAACAGGTTTACTCAAAATAGGTCCCATTTCCCTCAAGACACACACATGCCTAGTTCTCTCCTTCCTTCCTTCCTTCCTTCCTTCCTTCCTTCCTTCCTTCCTTCCTTCCTTCCTCCCTTCCTCCCTTCCTCCCTTCCTCCCTTCCTCCCTCCCTTCCTCCCTTTTTTCTCTTTTCTGTGGAGCTGGCTGATTGCTTGTTATGTCACTAGAATGTAAGCTTCATGTAGATAGGTACTGTGTCCAATCTGCCCTCCATGATATCACTTGTGCCTGGTATAGAGTTTTGTACATACTAGGGACTCAAAATATCCTGTGATGTCTGACATCATTGAAAATGGGGGTTTGTTAGGAATATGGAAAGGAGATTTTAAAAATTAATTGCATTATTTAGTATTTGGATTGGATTGAGCTATTTTTTCCTTTGCAACAAGTTTTCAGGCACCCCAGGCTGGCTTGTGATACACTCTGTAGCTAAGGGTGGCCTCCATCTGCTGATGCCCCTGCTTCCAACATATCAGGAGATATTTCTTCTGTTATAATACTGATGTTGCAAAGTTATTGTGCGACTAAGCTGATTCCTTTGCATAAGTTTCATGGGGAACATAATGATGTGCATATGTATTTTATTTTCTTGCACATACCTACAAAACCTTTGTGTTTGAGGCAGCTTTAGGAATTTGGAGTCTATATATAATTTAGAGTATTCTAATAGCTTGTGAGGAAGATACACTTTCTATTTTCCCTCTTTTTCCTTAATCTTTGGCCTTATATAAAATCATCTTCTATAGAAAAGACAGACAATAATTTTTATCAAATATATGGCATTGTTGTTTCAAAACTGTACACAAGTCAACTTTACTAGGTTCCATATTAGTCATGACACTTGCAGTGCTTAAGGAACAGTGACATGAGTTCACATAAGCTTTTAAGATGGTTTGCAAATGCTCCTTAAGACATCACAGGCTTCTCTCTCCCTTTTTTGTTTGCCATTACCAGTGATAACCACCAGATATTTTTACATAAATCATGGCACTTTCTTTCTTTGAATCTGATCACTTTCCTAGTGTCAATTCTCAAGGTTTTCCAGCATCATTATTTACAGCATCATGTCCCTTTCCTGAGAAAGTGTTAGGAGGCAGTGGGCAGTGTAGAGGGACTTCAGTCCTGCCTGAGGTCTGACAAACCCATCAACAGCCCCCCCTCCCCAACTGCAGCTGAACCTCTCTTAGAAGCAGAGATTTCTGTATAGAACAATGAGCAGGAGTGTTTCAAAAGGAGAAGAGCTTTTACAAAAGAGTGAAAATTGCCCAGTTCTCGGAATAAATGTATGGCAGGAGACAGTTCTCTCTACCCATCCCCCTTTGGAGGAGTGACACATGGTTAATGTCACAATGAAGGAACATCCCAAAAGCCAATTGCTCCTCTGAAATGAGACTATTTGGTCCCCTCCTCAGGTATTAACTACTCTTAACTCTTTTTGTTTCTGAAAAAGTGTCAAGCAATTTGAATTCTTGTGGTTTTAAAAAACTAGTTGAGCAGGTAAAAAAGATTTTAATAAATCAAGTTGGACAGGAATTTCCATGTGTTAAGTGCATCTTGACTTTTGTGGTTTGTGTGTGTTTGTTTTTGTCTAATTCTGTCTAATTCTCTTATTTAAAATGTTCTTCTCCCCCTCAAAGGGAGCCAGTCAGTAAATTATCCATATCTTCCACCCCTCGCGTTCCCCTGTTGAGCTGAGGCAGTCTTACCACTGTGGTTGGTCTTTTCCAGGAGGCCAACGTTACTAAAGGACAATTTCTCCCAGGAAAACAGAGCTTTGACAGAATTACTGTGTGTTCCTTTCCTTGGATTCCGTTTATGTTGCTCCAGTGGTCTTAGCCTTTGAGAAATCTTTTGAGTGTGTCAGCTTATTGCAACTCTTTAAAACGAAGCCAACTTATATCCAAAGAACTATTCCTCTCTAATCCTTTCAGAGAATCTCAGAAAATTCAGAAATGTTGGAACCAGTGCCTTCTATTATGTAAGAATTCTATATAAAGGGACTTTAAATTATGTCTTTAAAAAGAATTTATTAAAGAAATTATTCTTTTCTTCAAATAGGAAGATTGGCCTATATGATAATTACAGAGACTTTAAACATCTAGTTCTGATGTGTGTATGTGTGTCCTTGAACTACTAATTTTCCAATAACTTTAATATGTACGTGATAAATTACTGCCTTCACTATTCTTTGGAGCTGGCAATCCTAAAATTAAATATGGTCTGTCAATACAATGCATTATGTTAATGAGATGAAGAGCCATCAGAGCCTTCAATGTCACGGTATCCTTTCTGTGGAGATAGCGGTTGCTTGGTTGCAGAAAAATCGACACCTTTTAAAATAGTTTTGGCCACATTAGCTTAATTTACCACTATTATTTTTGTGTTACAGATCAAAGACCTGACATAGGAGAAATGCAGTTTTATGCTTATATTTAGTGCTAATAGCCATGTGTGTGTGTGTGTGTGTGTGTGTGTGTGTGTGTGTATATGTGTGTGTTCTAAAGGGTGCTTTATTTTAAGCCTACCGTGAACTGCTGATGTGAGAAACCCACATCAATAGAGTTAGCATTGGCTTACCTATTCTCAAGTCCTATTATCACCATAAACTTTAAGTAAAAAAAAAAAAAACCAACAAAAAACAAACAACAAAAACCAAAAAAATCACACATTCTGGACTCTCTAGCCAGGACATTTAGCTCTTATCCATTTGGAAATGCTGGCAGGCTTCTAAGTATAGTATATCTGCTGCAACAATGGCAGAATGACACTGTCTTTTCGTATTTTGTGGTAGTTTCTGCTTGTAATTTGGATTACATGGTGACATTTCATGCCTCTAGTGTCCAGTATCCATTGCAAAGTTTCAAAAGCTCGATTTTAGCCACCATTCTTTCTTATGAAATCTCATGAACACTATTTTGTGTTAGTCTATGCTCTAAAGGCGCAGCATGCTCTGTGGCCACAGAGACTCAATAGTTCCACTTCAGTTGTGGGATTAGTATGCACACAGCCTTTCTGATGTGTGTTGTACCTTACATTTTTCCATCATTGATCATTCTTGATTCACAGGTGAACTCCAACTTAGATTTAATATACTTGTCACGGTTATGACCATTTAAAAAGAAATGTTTATTTTCATATATCATTTGCTTCAGTTCTAAATGCAAATATTATTCAGAATAAAGAAGATCATTTTTAATTTTTTGTTTGTTCATTCACTATTAGGGGTATAGTCCAAATCATACAAGACAAGAATGATATAGTAATTTTAATATTTATTCCCAGTTATTCAAGACCATCAAGAATGAGTTGGAATAAATAGTTTACTACTAATGGTGAAAGAAACAGTGACATCCTCTTTTCTCAGATTATCCAATCCCCTGTTCGGGCTGGAAATCATTACTGTGCTATGAAGATAGTTAGCACTCTGTAGTGTCCTTAGTGGTAAGGCTCTGAGGCCTCCTGGCAGAAGCCATGGGAATGTGCCACTGTATACACAGACAACTCTGCACAAGCTTTCTGGGTTGGTATCTATATTTCTCTGGATCTATGACAATTTAACAGCTGAGTCTCGGAAACTGATATTTATTTACTCAGCAAGCCTGTGAGCACATATCTGGGAGTTGATATCAGCATGCAATAATGCTAGTAAATGTTCAGTTTTGTAAAAATACCCAAGTGTTTTCCAAAATCGTCTTTCCCTTTTGTACTTCTTCAACAGAGTATAAAGAAGTCAGATCATGCCACATAGTCATGAACATTTGGCATTTTGTTACATGTCAATTGTGTAAATTTTGTTTTGTGTAAATCCCAAAAGATGCTGTGATTCAAACATATAGCTTCGCATTTGACCTTTTACAGAAATGGAAACTGTCCTTAGGTAAGATAAGAGCATTGTGCTCAGCTCTAAATTAGCATCACTTTGCCCTTACAAAGCAGGGAGAGTTAAGCAGTGGTGGCTTAGTCCTTTAATCCCAGCACTCAGGAGGCAGAGGCAGCAAGATCACTGTGTATTTGAGGCCAGCATCTTTTACAGAGTGAGTTACACAGCAGCCAGGGATACACAGAGAAACCCTGTCTCAAAAAGGGGTTATGTGTGGAATTTAGGTCCAGAGATATACATAGAGGGACAATGACTTTTGGACCTGAAGGTGGACATTAAGGTTGCATATCTAAAATCCAAGCAACACTAAAGTTCCATGGAAAAATAGGAAAAGCTAGTGTAATCTCCCACAGGCCTCAGAAAGAACAACTCCTGCTGAGACTTGTCCCCCTTGCCTGCCTCCAGCTCCCAGAACTTTGTGATGGCAAGTTTTCTGTTGTTCAGTCTTCAGCATTTGTGATACTCTGCTATTTCAGTCCTAGGAAACTCACACAAAGATACTAGTATTCTAGCTTTTTCCATTTCGGTGTGCATAATTGCATCCTGTGGTTTTAATTTTTACCCAGTGATTGACACCACTGAGCATTTGTGATCTGCCTGTTGATCATGCCTTGGCTTTGCAGTTTTAGTGGACTATGTGTGTAAGTTTTTGTTACTTGAGCTAAGGAAGTACTTAAAGTATGCCCTAAGTACAAGCACTTAGAACCATCTTCTCCATGCATATGGCTTAGCTTTTCCTTGTTTTTCATTGTTAGAGGCATAGGAAGAGTTGGAGTAATGTTAATTTGAAATTATGTTTACAATTTTTATATACAATTCTCCCTTCCCAATGAGTCCCCTCCTCTTAACCAAAAGAACTGCTTTTATGAAATTAAGAAACGTAATGGTCTCACATAGCAAAAAATGCCCAGGAGTGCAGCTCTATACTTGGATGCTTTACCTATACATAAAACAAACGTAAGTTTTCTCAGTTCCGAAAGCTGGAAGTCCAAGATCAAGGTATTGCAGCTTCAGTGTCTGGAGAGAACACAGTTGGTAATTCCAAGATTGCTCCTTGTAACTGCATTCTCTGGAGGGCAGCATCTGAGTCTTCATCTAACAGAATGAAAGAAAGAAAATGGCTTGCTGGTTCCCTTGAGCCCTTTTGTGAGGTGTCTGCTGTCATTTAGGGCAAAATGTCCTGCATAATCTCATGTGTTGAATGCTTCGTTCCAGTTGATGGCTCTGTTTCCAGGGGTTCTTAGTACTTAGGAGGGGGCCCCTATTAGAAGAGGCAAGCACTGGGAGTGAGCCTCTGAATACTGCCTAGTCATCATTCCCTTCTTTATCCCTACTTCCGGCCTGTCCTGAGGTTAATAACCTCTCCCTGGACATGTTCCTCTTACCATGATGTTGTTCACATCGGACCCAGAAATTCAAAGCCCAGTGGGCATGGACTGAGCCCCCTAAGGCTGTGTATGAGCCATGATAATCCTCTCGCCTCTAGGTTTTTCTGTCAGGTATTTCAGTCAGAGCCATGCAAAAGTAAGCAATGCAGCATCTACTCCTATTTGTAAGAGTGAAGCTTTCATAATCTGATCAATTCTCCCAACATTTCAACTCTATCATATCACATTAGCCCTTAGTTTCTGTATGTTGATATTCATTCATTCACATTACACTGTGTTAGCTTACAGTTTAAAAAACTGTTTAATTTCTTCTAATTCTGGTATTTTAGCCTCTGAAAAACACTGACATTTTGAACAAGAAAAGCTAGAATGTTATAGAAGAATAAAAGATAAAACACTGTCATGTGAGCAGAAGTTAAAACAAGGGAGAGAAAAGAACTGAACACAAAGAACTTGGCTAAGAACGCCAAGGGTCTGCTTACTCTCAGTGACCCACTGTTGATCTTTAGCAGGCATAGAAATTTTATCTCAGAATTATTCTGTTTTAAGATTTAAGTGTGAACATAGCATGAACTGGTTAGGAGGCATACCTGGCACATTTCAGCATAACAGCTAGACACTGATGATGGGTTTGTATTAGTGGTATTGCTATTATTGTCAGTAAATCATGGGACATGGATAGAAACCTGGAACTGATAATCTCAGGATGAATCCCCCTCCACTCCCAACCTATCATCTTTCCTCTTCAACTAATGATGTGTTGGTAAATCCAGAGAGAACCTGAGGTCTTCAGTATTCACCATTTAAATGCTAAAATATACTCCCACGGTGCCTGGCCATTTTGAGCAGATAATGTGATATCACTGGATACAGAATTGGAAGGAGATACGTATAATCTGGTCAGCCAATCTTGTATGTGTGAATTCTTTCATGCCTCTGTCTCCACCTCAGTCTGTGGAGGTTGCTGTTATGTTCAGAGAGTACAAGTCTTTTGTGATTGGTCCTCATCTTGTTACCAGATTGACTACACCTCTCACATCTATCCAGTTCCCGTACACAATGGCTAAAAAGTTGCATAGTCACATTCCTTTCTAACTCCTCAGAACTATATGTGCTACTTCTCCCCCAGATCCTCAGCCATGCCCCTGGTTGTCTTCAACCATACTTTTTAAACATCAGTTCTGTTGGAAAGAATTCTGGGTCTCTAATATATAGAATTTTTCTTTATTATATGCTTTTTAAAAAAAGATGTATTTATTTTATGTATGTGAGTACACTGTACCTGTTTTCAGACACATCAGAAGAGGCCATCAGATCCCATTGCAGATGGTTGTGAGCCACCATATGGTTGCTGGGAATTGAACTCAAGACCTCTGGAAAAGCAGTTAGTGCTTTTAACTGCTGACCTATCTCATTGTTATATTCTTGAACTATAAAATTTCTCAACAAATTTTCTCCATCACAAAATCTCAAGTGAAATTGCTTGGTGATTTATATTTCCATACATCATTTAAATACTCCAAGATCAGGGACTGTATCTTTTTTTCTATCATATTTAAACTGGACTTGGAAAGAATAGTTATTCAGCAACCAGCTGAATGAGTAAATGAATCAACATATTCCTGAAGTTGTGGCTTATGTCTTTTGTATCCTGTGCTCCAAATAAGCTTGTTCGGTTCATCTACTATTCACTGGTTGCTTAATGTGTGTTATCCCATGTCAGGCAGTTTTCACATAGTTGTAAAAATTGAAGAAAACTGTGGTATTCACTAATTAGTTCTTTTAAAAATTATTTTTGAGAGTCTACAATACATATTTTGTTTTAGGGGACTAGAATTCTAGCTCTTTGGAATTATAATAAACCCAAAATTCTTGTTATAAGATTTACCACAATCTCTTTAAATAATTCTAGATCATATTCTATATTTATGAAATAGGTGAGAATCAATAATAATAAAAAAACATGTGTCCTCAATTCTCCTATCATTATAAGTTCCAGGTAATAAATATTTTCTTTTCTTTCTGGTTTGTGATTATTCTATAGGGTTTGGTGGTCTCTTTCTTTAATTTCTGGGAAACAATGTTTTGTTCAGTTTAGCAAAAATCTTTACAAATTTTTGTGATAACAAATCCTGAGCACAGATGTCCTGAAAAACAAAGGAGATGAATGTTGAGAGTTTAATAGAAGACACTGAAATGCTAAGAGAGGGATTTGTGGTTGGTGCCAATTGTAGCCCAGAAACAAATACAGGGACATTTAACAGCCCATTGTGTGGCTCCATCCCACCTGACTGCTATTCGCAGTAGCCTTAGTCTGTGAAGGTGGCTAGAACTTTTGTATCTTCTTACTTTGGAATATGAAAAAAAGAAAAGAAGAAGGAAGGAAGGAAGGAAGGAAGGAAGGAAGGAAGGAAGGAAGGAAGGAAGGAAGGGAGAGACAGAGAGAAAGAGAGAGAGGGGAAGAAAGGAAGGAAGGAAGGAAGGAAGGAAGAAAGGAAGGAAGGAAGGAAGGAAGGAAGGAAGGAAGGAAGGAAGGAAGGAAGAAAGAAAGAAAGAAAGAAAGAAAGAAAGAAAGAAAGAAAGAAAGAAAGAAAGAAAGAAAGGAAGAAAACTGGTTCAAATGCTTAAAAGTTCCTGTGGGCATAAAAAAAAAAATCAATTACCAGATGGAAACAAAGGACAAAGGAAACTAGATAGTAAATGGCACAAATCCCAGCTCCTCTAACTCTGTGGTGCTGTCCCCAACTAATATGGAGGGAATAAGAATGAGCATGAAGGGAGCCGTGTGGCTGGGACTCAGGGGTCATTTCCCAAGTTTCTTCTCTCCTTTGGTTTATATAAAATGGGCAGGTAAATGAACATTATGCAAGCGAAGTCAGATCTAAGGATACAATCATTGAGAGAAAATGCTTCCGACAAAGGATGTTAATATGTTTATAACATTCTATGAACTATTTTACCATGTTGATTTTCTTTTATACACTCACACACATGCATATATATGACACGCACATATATATGTGTAAATACATACACATACATATTTATTTTTATATACAGACACACATACATATATATGTATGTGTATGTATATATATATATATATATATATATATATATATATATATATATATATGACATATGGGACACACACATATATGTGTGTGTAATATATATGTATATATATACATATATACACATATATATGTGTGCATGTGTGTATGTATATGTGTGTATATGTATACACACACACACACATATATGATATATGAGCCCGCTGCAGTGGCTACCCCGTTGTCCCAGATAGCCATGAAAACCAAGCCATAGAGAGTATGCGTGGGTGATAAGGGCAGCTCATGCTGTAAAGTTGCCCGCCGCCCCCAGCCGGCCATGGCGGCAGCACTCCACCGGGCTGACCGCAACGGAGGCCCCATATAACTATGAAAACCAAGCCATAGAGAGCGTGTTTGAGTGCTGATGATAAGGAAAGTCCATGAAGTAATGTAGGAAATACTCTGGTTGTAATTGGCTGAATTTAGTTTAAAAACCTTCCGTCTAGCATGGCAACTCGCTCAATTCCCGGTGCCCAACAGAGAAACATTGTGCGGGGAGACAATTCACGCAGACTCCACGCCCACGCCTGCTGCTCAGATGGCAAGCCTGCACAGCCAAGGTCTGGCTCCAGGGGATCTGAAAGCAGGAAAGCGAGTTGTGGATTACCTGATGCGTTGCCACCGAACGCAGAGAACTTGAGTGTGACTTCTGTGCATTGTCTAAAACTCTAAGTGTGTAAGGCATAAAACTAGTGAATAATGTCAGACAGAAATGTAGCTTACTTAGTTGACACCTTGGAAATGTATTTGTCCAATTCTACAAGCCAAGGTCAAGAGCCATGAGTGCTTGATTCAGGTTCTCACTGCACTGGTCTGCACTGCTCTGCACTGCTCTGCACTGGCCACTGCTAAGGAACTGATGGAGCAGGCACTTGCTCTCAAGAGCCAGACATAAACTGTTCTAGGCCCCAGAAGCAGTGACTGCAACTGAAAGAGAAGACACTCATCCTTGGTTTGTAACTTAGTTTTAATTAATTTTTTGCTTGTTCTCATTCCTAGATGCAGCTTGGAGTAAACTTTATCTCATTTTGTAAGAAAGGAAATCTCTATCTACTCAGCATAGGACATTCTGTTGGAAATTTGGTCTTCTTTTTAAAAAATTAAAAGAAAAGAAAAGGGCAATTTATTTGGTCAAAACTCTAACCAAAATACAGACAGACCTACCACAGGGCATTTGCACATTAACATCTGCTGAGAATACCAAAAGATGATTTTCAGGTTTTTGTTGGTGGTGTTTTGTTGTTGTTGTTGTTGGTGGTGGTGTTTGTTTGGTTGGTTTGTTTGGTTTTGTGAGAGTTTCTTAGCTGTCTTGGAACTCACTCTGTGGACTAGTCTGTCCTGGAACTTGTCTCTCCTTCCCACGTCTTGGTGTTGGCATCAGAAGCAAGCTTCCAAATCCAGTGATGATGTCACCCATAGGTGACAGGGACCCGAGCATCTATTGTCATGGCAACTGTCATAAATTCACCTGCCCACCCTTACCTTCACCAGCAGTGCATGCGGTTACATCACAGTCTAAATAAAAAGCAGAGCCCTCTGACCTCTCTCTCTTTTCTTCTTCTTTTGTCCTGCTCCTCTCTGCAATAAAACTCTCTCCCATGGACCTGTGCTGGCCTGGTGTGATCTGTCCAGACAAGCTGACATTCTAACTCAACAGTTGGGACTAAAGGTGTGAGCCATTATCACCCAGCTAACTTTTAGGTTTTTGAATTCTTTTTTTCAGACATTCACTCAGATAATTGGACTATAGTGAACTAACTCAGTGCAGATGTCTCTCTGGCTTCCTGATCAAACCCAGAGCACAGTGAGACTGATAACTTAAAATAGAAATATTGCGCGCGCGCACACACACACACACACACACTTATTTCTAGCTTTATTTTACTATGATAGAGTACTTTTACTATTTGTCAACAATACCCGCTTGTTTCTTTTATTGATGAAAGTTCAAAACTAGACAAATATGTTGCAGTAGTTCTCATGAGCTCTTAGGTACTCATTTACCTAACTCCAAGAATTATAAACTTTCTACTTTTTCATTCAATCCACAGTCCCAACTTCCCCACTTGATTCTTATTCTTTTCTCTCTCAAGAACTATTTTGTTCCATTGACCTTTCAAACATAATGTGAGTAATTGACGTCACCCCTAGATTATGAGGCCACATAATTTTTTTGCCACCAACAGAAATCTAAGCATTGATATAGAAGGAAGAGAAGGCCATGCCCAGTTTTCCTTAACTACATGAGCCTGGCAACAAAATTCCTTGCAAGAGAAGAAGTGCTGGTAACCATTCTGAAAACAAGGTCACTGCTTCTTGTCATTGACTAGGTTTTATTTCCCCTTCCCTTCTGGGAATGCAACCTTTCCTAAGAGGGCATGTGACCTGCCAGGAATGAAGATACCATTCAGGATCCTGAGACAAAAGATTTTATTTTTATGGTAATTGGAAAGAAGGGACAGATGATATGTGGCTAGCCACTCACATTCCCATAGGACTGTGAGCTTCCAGGGACCTTGTTAAAGGAACGCTGAAAGTTAGTTTTGACAAGAGGGAAAGAGACCCTCTTGAAAGAGAGTGGGCAACATCGAGGAGACAGAGATGAGCAGACATGAGTGAAGGGAAAGGACAGTACATTCTCACACTCTGGATGTTTGTCTAGCCAGCTATGCCTGAAGCATTCTTGGGCTGCCAATATATTAAAGAAACTATTTTTATAAAGCATGTTTAAAACTAAGTTTTAACAACTTATAACAAAGAGGCTCTTCCTGGCATTAATGTGTCCTAGCTCTTTCTTTCTTCCTTTCTTTCTTTTCTTTCTTTCTTTCTTTCTTTCTTTCTTTCTTTCTTTCTTTCTTTCTTTCTTTCTTTCTTCCTTTCTCTTTCTTTCTTTCTTTCTTTCTTTCTTTCTTTCTTTCTTTCTTTCTTTCTTCCTTTCTCTTTCTTTCTTTCTTTCTTTCTTTCTTTCTTTCTGTTTTTTTTTTTTTGCTTGTTTGTTTGTTTTTACCAAATGCACTGCAAATTCACTTGGCATTACTGTTCTCAACTATAACCTGTAGAGCACAACATTTACACAGATCCACCCCTGTGAAGAAATAAGGTGGCCTTGAATCTGAAGTAGGAGAATAATTTGGGAGCATTTCTTGACTCCAGATGAAGTCCTGCTCTTTTCCTGCATCTATTACTCTCCTGTGTGCCACCTTTCCTGTGCATGGTATCCCCATCCACCCCTGAGACTAGCCAGACCCTGTGAGAGCTTGCCATTTCCACTCACCCCTAATCTATGACCTACTCCTGCCTATTGGTCCTAGACTCACTGCTCAGCTCCACCCACTTGTCTGTGTATTCATGGCCTCCAACCTTAGTATCAACAGTCACAGTGCATTCAAGTGGAGTCAGAATCTTCCCTCTTCATTCAGGATTTACCTTCATCGTTTGCCAAAACTCCAGACTATGTCACTCTCTGTTCTAAACCCTTCATTGTCTTTTCCTTCTGATTACAAAAAGTAATTTTGCAAACTCTTCAGCAACGGGTTCCCAATTCCTGAGTGAACAGGAACAGGAACAGGAACAAGCAGATTTGTATACATTTTTAAAGCTTTAGAAAATAAAAAGCTAAATATTTCATAAAATATTACTAAACATATAAAAGCATGAACAGTTTCATTATGAAGTCTTGTGCTTAATCTATTAGGTCAAACCCATTTCACTTAGGGCAGGTCCCATTGGAAGATGTATACATTTTTAATTGGAAAACATTTTCCACAAGATATCATATAAAAAATAAATAATATAAAAGAATAAGAATACCATCTTGGAAGTTCAGATTCTGCATTATTCTTGGGCCACTTCAAATTAGGAAGACCAAAGAATGTTCACTAATAGGCCATACTGATGAATATCTGTGCCATAGCATTATCCTCTCGAGGGTCATGAGTCCATTACTATTTCATTATTCACTAGGCATGATGATAGATCCTTACCTAGAGTAATTAACTGATTGTTAACTTGAGTGGAATAAGACACTCATAGAGCATTAGTGAGGACCTCTTCCTCTTCTTCCTCCTTCCCCCCCTCTGCTTGTGTGTGTGTGTGTGTGTGTGTGTGTGTGTGTGTGTGTGTGTGTTCATTCATTTCCAGAGATCAACTGAAGGAGGAGCATTCACCCTGAATGTGACACCATCCTATGGGCAAGAATCAAGTCCTATGGGCAAGGGGGAAGAACAAAGAATTATTATGACAGCCAACATTCCCCTTTCTCCAATTCATGTTTTTTACGCATGAGAAAACAGTTTTATATTCCTGCTGCCGTGTAGCTCCCTGCCATCAAACTTCCCTACCATGATAGGAGGGAAACTGTGAGCCAAAATAATCCTTTCTCCTTAAGCTTCTCTCATTGGATATCAATTATCACAACAAGAAACCCAAGAAAGGAAAAGGTAACTAACTACATGTTATGTTCACTTAATTCCCATACTGCCTTACGGCTGAGGCATCTATTCGCATAATCTTGTGGTCAAGGAACTAGGAGTCTCTGAAATCCAAGTTAAGATTTGAAAGTTTTAAAACTTTGATTTAAAATAATACAAAGCTATCATTTTCTCCATTCTTTTTAAAAATAAATTTGATTATTTTATGTGTATGTGCATGTTCCTGTGTAACTTTAGATATATCATATGGATTTAATGACTGCAAAGCCCAGAAGAGAGTATCAGATCCTCTGCAATTGTAATCACAGACAGTTGTGAGCCACCACGTGTATGATGGAAACTGAATCTTGCCCTCTTCAAAAACAATATGCACTCATAATTGCTGACTCATCTTTCTTCAGTTTTCTTTTGTGAGTGAGAAACAAGGCTTGGAAGTGTAAGGAGAGTGAAAAAGACCACATGATATGTGCTGACTTTGGAACGTATACCTTTCCTCTCTCACACAGGAATACCTATGCTCTTTCACCTAGGGTTCATACAAAATCTAGGCTGATAACTCTGTCATGTGAAATTGGAAAATAAATCTTTGAATGGTGTCAATGTCCTTACTGGGTCTATGGACTTCGGTTTATGGGGTTACTTTAAAACCTGAAGGTGTTTTAAGAGAACCAGAATGCCATTACTATACTCACGACTGTGAGTACAGGTAAAATGTTGTGCACGCGCGCGCACACACACACACACACACACACACACACAAATGTGTGCCTCACTAATGCCCTAAGAATTTCTTATTCCAAGTAAGCTGACAATCAAAACAGATTTCCCCAGATGAGGACTTGCCATGGTGCTTTCTCTCTTTCTGACCCATTCTGTCTACCCTGTTCCCTTAAGTCATCTGATTGCATGCTAAAAGAACCAGAACCACCTTTTCTCCTCCTCCTCCTCCTCCTCCTCCTCCTCCTCCTCCTCCTCCTCTTCTTCTTCTTCTTCTTCTTCTTCTTCTTCTTCTTCTTCTTCCTCCTCCTCCTCCTCCTCCTCTTCTCTCTCCCCCATCCTCCTTCTTGGCTTTACACTCCCTATGCATCTAAGAATGTCCTTGAACTTCTGATGCTCATCTGTCTATATCCAGAGTGCTGGGATAGCAGACATGTGCCACTATGCCCAGTTTATATGGTAATAGAGGTCAGACTCATGTTATTTTGCATGCTACACAAACATTCTACCAATTTTGATGTATTCCTAGTACAACTTTTGTTAATGAATTTCAACTTTGCTTCATAAAATAAAGAAACTTTCAGACCAGTAAAGACCAGTAGTAGACCTCCTTTCATTGTGGTAGTCAAAAATTTTGCCTCAGATTTCTACATACTTTCTTTAGACATAATCCTCATTTAAGAATCATAAGAAACAGCAAGTATAGAGGCACATACCTGTAATTCTAAAACTTTGGAGGTGGAGGTAGAAAAGTAAAGAGTTCCAAATCATTATCAGTCACATAGTGAGTTTGAGACCAGCCTAGGCTACATAAGACTTATCCCGAGAGTCTAGTGAGAGAAAATGAATCCTAGAGAGGACACATTATCTTCAGAAGTCTCCATTTACTAAGCTCGTACTAATTTAGGGGAGGAAATGGCTAATCTAGAATTATGGACGCTTAAAAAAATCTATGTGACATATCTGTTATTAACAATAGTGACAACAAATTGACAGATTAGTTGACTGCTGTCTTAGCAGCAAAGGTGTTAAAAATTAAAGATAACTAGGTTAAATTTTGCAAACAAACCAAAGCTATGCTAGGTAAATGAGGCATGCAATCACTTTCCACGTACAGTAAGGCCTGCTTTAGAGGGACTTGAGATAGCCAGACATGCCAGAGATCTTGGATCTGGGCAGGGTGAGACTGGGTAAGAGAGATGAATTCTACAGAAAACCAAAGATGGTATCTCTTTCCTCAACATTTGGTCTACATTTTCCTTGGTAACTATGAAAAAGAATGCTTTAAGCCTGGGTCTAAGAACTAGGCAGATGTTAGAAGAATTCAAATAGAAAATCTATAATTGCCTTTTTCTCTGATTGCAAGGCCAGTTATTTTAGTAACTTGATATATACACCCCAAGACACATCTCCAGAATTTTTTTCTTTTCTTATTTGAGACAAGATATCATGTGTCTCAGGCTGTCTTGGAACTCACTATCTAGCATAGAAAGGGTTTTTGTTTGTTTGTTTGTTTGTTTTAATGTTTTTACCTCCTTTCTCCATGTGCTAGGATTACAGGCATGCACCAGCATATTCAGTTCATGAGGTATTAAAGACTGAATCCAGGCATTTATGAATGTTAGCAGAGCACTCTACCAATGAAGCTACATCCCCAGTCCTTGAGATCTTCAGGACTTCTGTGATGGTTATTCCCACTTGTCAACTTGGCTTTATCTGGAATGAGTTACAATCCAAGAATGAGGTCATACCTATAATCCAGATCTTGAAGCTGGAAGAGATGGGCTTTTGATTCAGGTCTTGACATAGGATGACACATGCTTTTGATTCACATCTCAAGGCATAGTGGCCATGAAAAGCTAAGGCCTAGGCAAGGTGATACATGCTTTTTCCCAGGAGACAGAGACAAACAGATCTCTGAGTTCAAGGCTAGCTTTGCACAGAGCAAGTTCCAAGTAAAGAACAGCTAGGTCCATGCATGGTGGTACACTGCTTTTTTCTGGACCGTACCTTCTGCTGTAGGCCTACATAAGAATAATTGAAGAAGAAAACCTCCCTTATTCTTCATTCACTTGCTTGTACTTACTTGCTAGCACATCTATTGGAGACTACTTCTTCAGGATTCCGTCTTATACAGAAGACCAGCTAAAACATCCTGTTACATAGGATTGGACTAGATCCATGGACTTTCCATTCATAGCTGTCCATTTTTAGGTTAATTGGACTGTAGACTTTACGTCATTCCATATATATTCCAAGTTTTAATATAAAGGGATAGTCCATAAGTTCTGTGACTCTAGAGAAACATGACTAATACAACGTGTATCGTTTGAGAAGTTAAAGGAAATGCCAGGCAAGAAGGTGCTTGTAGGGAGGGCAGTGACATGTGTAAATGCACACAAACCATTACTGGGAGCTAACATTACCTTTAATATTCACCCCACCTCCTCACCCATGCTCATCCATCATCATAGGGCTTAAGTTTATGAGCAAATTTCACATTCCTCGTATGCAATCTTTGTGTTAAAGCACTCCAAGGTGTCACTTACTCAAAGCTATTTTTTAACCTTTCTGAGACTCTCATTGCTTAAGTCAACAGAGGTAGATATGCAAAGCCTAAAGTAAACAGTTTCTAAAGCCCTTGGATGTATGTATTAAGGCCCTGCATTATCCAGTAAGGAAAGGTAAGACTTTTGAATCAAAGCTATACAGTCTCATTTGTCCTATGACTCACTTCCCCTCTTCCAAGACATTAAAAAACATCTCAAAATTAATTATCACACCCAAAAGTGAAGAACAAACTCAAGTTGAAAGAAAATTGGTCTACTATATTGAAACTTGGCTCTCAGAGTATAGTCTCATTGTGAGAGGTAAAAAAAATTATATGTTGAACATTTTTTCAAGTGCTTCTCAGCCCTTCGGTATTCCTCAATTGAGAATTCTTTGTTTAGCTCTGTACTCCATTTTTTAATGGAGTTATTTGAATTTCTGGAGTCCAGCTCTTGAGCTCTTTGTATATATTGGACATTAGTACCCTATCAGATTTAGGATTGGTAAGTCTTATTGACAGTATTTTTTGCCCTACAGAAGCTTTGCGATTTTATGAGGTCCCATTTGTAGATTCTTGATCTTACAGTACAGGCTATTGCTGTTCTGTTTAGGAATTTTTCCCCTGTGCCCATATCTTCGAGGCTTTTCCCCACTTTCTCCTCTATAAATTTCAGTGTCTCTGGTTTTATGTGGAGTTCTTTGATTCACTTAGACTTGAGCTTTGTATAAGGAGATAAGAATGGATCAGTTCTCATTCTTATACATGATAACAGCCAGTTGTGCCAGCCCCATTTGTTGAAAATGCTGTCTTTTTTTCCACTGGATGGTTTTAGCTCCCTTGTCAAAGATCAAGTGACCAAGGTATGTGGGTTCATTTCTGGGTCTTCAATTCAATTCCATTGATCTCCCTGTCTGTCGCTGTACCAGTACCATGCATTTTTTTGTTTTGTTTTTTGTTTTTTGTTTTTTATCACAATTGCTCTGTAATACAGCTTGAGGTTAGGCATGGTGATTCCCCCAGAGGTTCTTTAATTGTTGAGAATCATTTCTGCTATCCTAGGTTTTTTTGTTACTCCAGATGAATTTGCAAATTGTCCTTTCTATCACAATGAAGAATTGAGTTGGAATTTTGATGGGGATTGCATTGAATCTGTAGATTGCTTTCAGCAGGATAGCCATTTTGACTATATTAATTCTGCCAATTCATGATCATGGGAGATCTTTCCATCTTCTGAGATCTTCAAGTTCTTTCTTCAGAGACTTGAAGTTCTTCTCATACAGATCTTTCACTTTCTTAGTTAGAGTCACACCAAGGTATTTTATATTATTTGTGACTATTGTGAAAGGTGTTGTTTCCCTAATTTCTTTCTCATCCTGTTTATCCTTTTTGTAGAGAAAGGCCACTGATTTGTTTGAGTTAATTTAATATCCAGCTACTGCACCGAAGCTATTTATCAGGTTTAGGAGTTCTCTAGTGGAATTTGTAGGTTCACTTATATATACTATCTTATCATCTGCCAACAATGATATTTTGACTTCTTCTTTCCAAACCAACATCCTTAATCATCAGAGAAATGCACATCAAAACAACCCTGGGATTCTATCTCACACCAGTCAGAATGGCTAGGATCAAAAATTCAGGTGACAGCAGATGCTGGCAAGGATGTGGAGAAAGAGGAACACTCCTCCATTGTTGGTGGGATTGCAAACTGGTACAACCACTCTGGAAATCATTTTGGAGATTCCTCAGAAAACTGGACATAGTACTACCATTACATTCAGCAATACCTCTCCTGGGCATATACCCAGAAGATGTTCCAACTGGTAATAAGGACACATGCTCCACTATGTTCATAGCAGCCCTATTTATAAAAGCCAGAAGCTGGAAAGAACCCAAATGTCCCTCAACAGAGGAATGGATACAGAAAATGTGGTACATTTACACAATGGAGTACTACTCAGCTATTAAAAACAATGAATTTATGAAATTCTTGGGCAAATATATGTATCTGGGGAATATCATCCTGAGTGAAGTAAGCCAATCATAAAAGAAGTCGCTTGCTATGCACTCACTGATAAGTGGATATTAGCCATGAAACTTAAAATACCCAAGATACAACCTCCAGATCACAAGAAAATCAAGAAGGAAGACTAACGCATGGATACTTCATTCCTCCCTAGAATACAGAATAAAATATCCATGGAAGGATTCTCAGAGACAATGTTTGGAGCTAAGACTAAAGGATGGACTATCCAGAGACTGCCATACCCGGGGATCCATCCCATAATCAGCCTCCAAATGCTGACACCATTGCACACACTAGCAAAATTTTGCTGAAAGTACCCTGATATAGCTGTCTCTTGTGAGCCTAGCAAACACAGAAGTGGATGCTCACAGTCATCTATAGGATGGAACACAGGGCCCCCAGTATAGGAGCTAGAGAAAGTACCGAAGAGCTGAAGGGGTCTGCAACCCTATAGGTGGAACAACAATATGAACTAATCAGTACCCTCAGAGCTCATGTCTCTAGCTGCATATGTAGCAGAAGATGGCCTAGTGGAAGAGAGGTCCCTTGGTCTTACAAACTTTATATGCCCCATTACAGGGGAATGCCAGGGCCAAGAAGTGGGTGTGAGTGGGTAGGGGAGCAGGGTAGGGGGAGGGTATAGGGGACTTTTGGGATAGCACTTGAAATGTAAATGAAGAAAATATCTAATAAAAATGTGGGGAAAAAGAAAAATATTATAAATTCCTTTATGTGTTTTTCTTTTTATTTATTCTTTTCTCATAAAATGGTATCCTGATATCAGCCTCCCCTCCCTCCACTCCTCCCAGCTCTTTCTGACCTCC
The DNA here is from genome assembly GCF_978045245.1 of Mus caroli. Lineage (NCBI taxonomy): Eukaryota > Metazoa > Chordata > Mammalia > Rodentia > Muridae > Mus > Mus caroli. The sequence goes on from NW_028227256.1 coordinate 12,124,928, forward strand.
TTCTCCCTGAGACCCATAGTGCCTCTGCTTCCCTTCAGATTAGAGCAGGCCTCCTAGGGATATTAACTGAACATGACATAACACGATGCATTCAGACTACACACAAACCCTTACTCACATCAAAGCTAGACAAGCAACCCATTAGAAAGAAAACGGTCCAAAGAACAGGAAAATGAACTTGAATCACATCCATGCTCACTACTAGAAGTCCCACAAAACCCCAAGCTAAACAACTATAATATATGCAGAGGATTTAGTGCAGACATATAATGTCTTCAATATCTGTGAGCCTGTATGAGCCCTGCTTATTTGATTCCATGGGATGTGTTCTCCTGGTGGTCTTGACTCCTTTGGTTTCTACAGTCCCTCATTGCCTTGTCTGTAGGGTTTCCTGAGCTCTGTCTAATGTTTATCTTTGAGTCTACATCTGCTCCATCAGCTGTCAGAGGAAGCCTCTCTGGTGGTGATTAGGCTAGCCTATAATTTATGAATTCTCTCTTTCTCTCTCTCTTCCAGTCAAGTTTGTTGCTTCCCTAGATCTCTAAGCCATCCAGCTTCAGTTTCAGGCCATCCAGGTAGACTTGGGACATGGGGTTCCCTGTCTTGGTATGGGCCTCAAGTTCGGATGGCCACTCCTACAAGCTCTGAGCCAACATTGCCCCAGCACATCTTGCAGACAGGACAGATTGTAGGTAGGTTTTGTGCCTGGGTTGGTGCCCCAGTTCCTCCACTAGAAGAAGCCTTGCCTGTTACAAAGGATGGTCAGTTCAGGCTCCATATCCTCCATTACTAGGTGTCTTCCATAGGGTCATCCTTGGAGGTTTCAAGAAGTTTCTACTGCACTGAGTTTCCACATTACCTCCCAAATGCCACGTAATTCCACTTTTCTCTCCACATACGTCCTCCCTTTGTCCCATGTCTCCATCATCTGCCTGATCCCTCCTATTTCTATTCCTACTGATCCTCACTCCATTCATAAAATCTATACTATTTTCCTTTCCCATATACATCTATGTTAGATCCTCCTTGTAACTTAGCCTCTCTGAGTCTGTGTAGTAGCATGACTATCCTTTACAGCTAATATCCACTTATAGCTGAGTACATATCATGTTCGTCTTTCTGGGTCTGGGTTATCTCACTCAGAATGATATTTTCAAGTTTCATCCATTTGCCTGCAAGTTTCATGATGCCATTGCTTTTTAACAGTTGAATAATATTCCATTGTGTAAATGTGTCACATGTAGTTTTACATCTTGTTTTGAAAGCAACCTGGAAAGATTGTCTTCAGTCATCTAGGAAGAGGGTCTCAAAACTCACCCCTACAGTGACACACTTCCTCCATCAAGGTCACATCAACAAGGATACACTTTCTAACTATGCTAATCCCTAGGCAAAACATATTTAAACATTATTAAAGTTTAAATCATATATTGGACCTCACACATTGAAAGTGGGAAATTGAAATACCCCATTCTTATTCAAAGACAGGCCATCCAAACAAAAACTAAACAAATATAGTAGCTAACAGATATTATAATCCAAATAAACAGAACATTTAACCCAGACATAGAAGAATATACCTTCTCAGCACCTAAGGGAATATTTTCCAAAATGAATCACAAAGTCTCAACAGATACAAGAAAATTAAAAACAAACAAACACCCCACATCCTTTCAGAGCCCCATGGATCAAAGCTGTATTTCAACAACAGAAAGCTGACACTCACAGAATCTAAACAACTCTCCACTGAAAGGCTACTGGGTCAAGAGAGCAATAAAAAAGAAATTAGAGACTTCCTAGAATTCAATGAATATGAATTTATGCCATACTCAAACTTATGGAACACAATGAAAGTAGATGAAAGCTCATAGCACTAAGGACCTTTATAAAGAAGTCATACTAGCAACCCAACAGCACACCTGAAAGCTCTAGAACACAAAGAAGCAAACACACCCAGGAGGGCTAGAGAGCAGGAAATAATCAGACTTGGGGCTCAAATCAATAAATTAGAAACAAAGAGGACAACACAAAAGTAACAAAGAGAACAACACAAAAAGGTCTTGAACAGTTTTATTCATTTCTTTCAACTGTTTTGTTTTCCTGGTTCTCTTGGCTTTCTGTAAGGGATTTATTTATCCCTCCCCCCTTTGTTTCTCTCTTTCTCAATTTCTTTAAGGGATCTAGCCACCCCTTATTTAAGGGTCTCTGTCATCTTCATAAAGTTGGTTTTAAGGGTTTGGTTTGTTTGTTGTGCTTCAACTGTGTTAGAATATTTGGGGCTTGCTGGGCTCAGGTAGTAACCTATTACCCTGGCTGTTGATAATTGTGTTTTTACACTAGCATTTAAGCCTCTAAGTTTGAGATGGTTATAGGTCTAGGTGCTAACTTCTGGGGTTGTCTTTGATTGGATGGATGTTTTGTTTCTTGGGTTCTGTTTTGTCACTGGCCTGTGTGGCCTATGTGGCCTGTGTGGCCTGTGTGGCCTGTGTGGCCTGTGTGGCCTGTGTGGCCTGTGGTCCTGCCAGGGATTTCCACCTGAGTTGGTGGCTTTGATAAGGCGAAGAGGAGGAGAGCAGAAACTGGGGATAATGTGGGGTTGGCACTGAATGATACACATGGTTTGTGAATGGGTAGCTACCTAGAGTTCTGCTGGCCAGCATGGTCTCTGGTCTAGCAGGGAATCTCTCTAATTTTGGGAGACTGGGATATAACAACAAGAAAGGGAGGAGGTTGGAGGTTGGGGATAGCGTGTTTGGTGGTATAAAGAGAGTGAAGGAGGTTCATGGGTAGGCAGCCTACCTTGTCTTCTGGTAGGCATGTGATTGGGCAGGGGTTTTGTGTGAGAGGGAATGAAAAATCTCTACTTCTTTTTTTTTTTTTTTTTGTCTATGTCATTTGAGAAACAATGATGGCTAACATTCACAGAGCAACTTCTTTACACCTGACATAATACTACCTAGTTTGTACATGAGCTGAATTTAAATCTTATCTCATGTGATTACACCTACAATGAGTATTTCCTATTTTTATTATAAATAAATGTATCTCTCTCTGGCCTGCATAACACTTGAACCAGTAACTTTCTGGTTTTCTCACCACCAACCTTGGAGTCATGTCATTGCCTAGGACTAGATAAAGAACCAAGAAAATAAGATGAGCATCCTCACTCACTGATGGTTAATGCGAATGAGCTCTCTACCCACACAGCTTCTCTGGCCTGGTGTATTCAGCTGCCTCCAGGCTTCACCTAATCTGGGGACAGCAGTGAGGACCCTTGTGTCTCAGTAGCCTGTCCTGCTGATGTAGCCTTTCCTTTTGGGAATATTGCTACCTTTCTGGACATTTCCATAGAGCAGTATGCCATGCACCGATTTCAGCAGTCACAGACCTCTCCTCTGCTTCTCTGGCAACCACAGAGTATCTGTGCAGATAAAGAGAGGTCGTTTTCCTCATGGTTTTCCAATTTCTTTTCTTTGACACAACCTATCTTTATTTTCCTTAGGCAAAATCCGTATGTTCTGTGAGCAATCGTTTGCAAAAAGTATCCCACTGGAAGGCTACTTCTTCCCTAGGACCTGTGAGAACCTCAGAAAGGACAGAAGTAGAAAGCAATGTCAAGGAACATTGCAAGGAGACAATGTGAATTTCTCCACTTGAGTGCCGTGAGGTACCATCTTAACTTGCTCCCATCTTAACTTTAAGAAGGAAAATTTAAACTCGTAGTAGTTAAGAATAAGCAACTATTTTGTTTTGTTTTGTTTTGTTTTGTTTTTTGGTTTTTCAAGACAGGGTTTCTCTGTATAGCACTGGCTGTCCTGGAACTCACTTTGTAGACCAGGCTGGCCTTGAACTCAGAAATCCGCCTGCCTCTGCCTCCCAAGTGCTGGGATTAAAGGCGTGTGCCACCACCGCCCGGCGCAACTATTTTTTTTAAGATTATACCACTAGTAGGTAGCACACTATAAAGTTCATTTCTGTAAGATGTCAAGCTATTACTGTGTCTACTTTCTCTTTTAATTATGAGAATGAACTTTCTACAACATTGCTTGAGCCTGATACAGGAGGACATATGTTAAAATTTTTGCCTTAAAAAGTTTTCTCTTTCTCTTACGAACTTGACTAAGATTGTGTTAAATCTACCAATTATTTTATTAAACCCCCCAAAATATTTTGCAGGCTGCTTGACAAGTTTCCACACTGCAGAGGATTTATACACGAGCTCAGTGGGCTGTGACTCCTGCCTCTTGGGTTTCTGGCTTTTAGATATTTTAACAATCATGTAGTCTTTAATTAGCCTACTAGTGAGTGCCTGCTTCTCACTTTTGGCATTAATTGCCAATTAATAAAAGCATGGAGGTGTCAGTATGTTGGAGCCAGTGCCTTGATGGAGAATATATGTCAGAAACACAGCTTTCAGATTTGGACCAGGCAAAAATGGCAGATTGCACAGGCCCCACAGGCCCCACAGGTCCCAGTTTTGCTTTCTTAAACTTTACCCGATGGTTAGGTCAGCTCTCTCAAATTCCTCAACAACTCCATAACCAGAAAATTTAGATTAAAAGCTTCTGTAAATTCGAGGTATTGTGTCAGAATTCATACACTTGAGATGCCTGCTCATGTCCCAAAGGTAGGGTGATTTACATGACTACAAATCGGAGTTCACTGGTGATAGGTGTGGCCAGGTGGCTCTTACTATTTAGGACTAAGTAAGGACACTGATTCTTTGTTTTTACCAGCTTCTTCAGACTTTCAGATGAGACATTCTAGACATGTGCTCCAGGCCCATTTGGGAGCTCAATCCTCAGTCAAAAGAACCCTCCCAGATTTCTTCCTCTCTTTCCCTCAAATAAAGGATTCCTCCATATATGTATGCATTTGTAAGTGTATGTGTATAGATATTATATATGTGTGTATGTATATATGCATGTGCACACACAGACACTACACACACACACACAGAGAGAATGAGTGCAAGGAGCTATGGTCTCAAAGCAATTTGGTGAAAAATGTAAGCGTCAGAAAGTGTACTTCAGAAAACAATGGAAGACAAAGGCAACTTCAGTAAAATGGAAAAAGAGAAGATAGCCATGGAATGAAGGCAAAGAAAGGGAATGGACAGTCACAACTATCTCTCAAACTGGAGTATCATGAAGCAGGAAAGACCAGGGTCTAGGATGCTAATGAAAAGACATGTTGTGCCTGACCTAAAGCTGTACTACAGAGCAATTGTGATAAAAACTGTATGGTACTGGTATAGCGACAGAGAAGTAGACCAATGGAATAGAATTGAAGACCCAGAAATGAACCCACACACCTATGGTCACTTGATCTTTGACAAGGGAGCAAAAACCATCCAGTGGAAAAAGGACAGCATCTTCAACAAATGGTGCTGGCACAACTGGCGGTTATCATGTAGAAGAATGCTAATTGATCCATTCCTATCTCCTTGTACTAAGGTCAAATCTAAGTGGATTAAGGAACTCATAAAACCAGAGACACTGAAATTTATTGAGGAGAAAGTAGGAAAAACCCTCGAAGATATGGGTACAGGGGAAAAATTCCTGAATAGAAGAGCAACAGCCTGTGCTGTAAGATCGAGAATCGACAAATGGGACCTAATAAATTTGCAAAGCTTCTGCAAGGCAAAAGACACCGTCAATAAGACAAAAAGGCCACCAACAGATTGGGAAAGGATCTTTACCTACCCTAAATCAGATAGGAGACTAATATCCAATATATATAAAGAACTCAAGAAGGTGGGCTCCAGAAAATCAAATAACCCCATTAAAAATGGGGTTCCAGAGCTAAACAAAGAATTCTCACCTGAGGAATACTGAATCGCTGAGAAGCACCTGAAAAAAAATGTTCAACATCCTTAATCATCAGGGAAATGCAAATCAAAACAACCCTGAGATTCCATCTCACACCAGTCAGAATGGCTAAGATCAAAAATTCAGGTGACAGCAGATGCTGGTGAGGATGTGGAGAAAGAGGAACACTCCTCCATTGTTGGTGGGATTGCAAGCTGGTACAACCACTCTGGAAATCAGTCTGGCTGTTCCTCAGAAAACTGGACATAGTACTACCAGAGGATCCCGCAATACCTCTCCTGGGCATATATCCAGAAGATGTTCCAACCGGTAAGAAGGACACATGCTCCACTATATTCATACCAGCCTTATTCATAATAGCCAGAAGCTGAAAAGAACCCAGATGTCCCTCAACAGAGAGATGGATACAGAAAATGTGGTACATTTACAAAATGGAGTACTACTCAGCTATTAGAAAGAATGAATTTATGAAATTCCTAGGCAAATGGATGGACCTGGAGGGCATCATCCTGAGTGAGGTAACCCAATCACAAAAGAACTCACACAATATGTACTCACTGATAAGTGAATATTAGCCCAGAAATTTAGAATACCCAAGATATAAGATACAATTTGCTAAATGCACAAAACTCAAGAAGAATGAAGACCAAAGTGTGGACACTGTGCCCCTCCTTAGAATTGGGAACAAAACACCCATGGAAGGAGTTACAGAGACAAAGTTTGGAGCTGAGACGAAAAGATGGACCATGTAGAAACTGCCATATCCGGGGATCCATCCCATAATCAGCTTCCAAACGCTGACACCATTGCATACACTAGTAAGATTTTGCTAAAAGGACCCAGATATGGCTGTCTCTTGTGAGACTATGCCGGGACCTGGCAAACACAGAAGTGGATGCTCACAGTCAGCTATTGGATGGATCACAGGGCCCCCCAATGGAGGAGCTAGGGAAAGTACTCAAGGAGCTGAAGGGATCTGCAATCCTATAGGTGGAACAACAATATAAACTAACCAATACCCCCACTGGAGCTCGTGTCTCTAGCTGCATATGAATCAGAAGATGGCCTAGTTGGCCATCAGTGGAATGAGAGGCCCATTGGTCGTGCAAACTTTATAAGCCTCAGTACAGGGGAACGCCAGGGCCAAGAAGTAGGAGTGTGTGGGTAGGGGCAAGGGTGGGGGAGCGTGTGGGGGACTTTTGGGATATCATTGGAAATGTAATTGAAGTAAATATCCAATAAAATAATATGAAAAAAAATATACATGTTTGTTCCAAAGGCACTCTCCCCACTTCACCCCTCCTCTCCCCAGCTTTCTTAAATATGTAAATGATATGCAGACTAAGGGTTATTTATTTATTTAGCCTTGGCCCTGCACAGGTAACTACAGACTGTAGATGTTTTCAGGGGCTAATGTGGGGAAAGTAAAAGTGTGTAACTCCAAAGTATTGTTTTTTTTTCTCAGGGTTTTTGAGTAATAATTTGTACTTCAGTCTATATGGCATTGTTGGATGTATTGCTAAGATTCGCTTGGCCCTGAGGAATTATGTTTTTGAAAAAAATTGCTAAATTTTTAAACATTATCTGTTTGCTTTTCAGTCTGAATTTTGTCATAATCTGACCAGATGCTATTGTACTTGAATGTCAATAAATCCACAGAGGTGCAGGTGGCCGTGAACTCTGTGTGTGTGTGTGTTTAATACATACAACAAATGACACACTTGAATGATGAATAATCATTCTTTTCTCGTATCTACAGAAAAAATGGGTTTGGCCATGGAAAGGGAACAAAGGTCTTTCTGGTCTGTGAGGCTAAAGCACCTGTTGTAGTCTGACCCACAGTCATGAACACGGACTATGATAAGGAGAGGCACACACAATGTGATTCCTATTACAATTCTATAATCTTTTCCCTTGTAATGAATCTATGTGTGAAGGAGAGGCTTCCAAATGTGAAAGCATGCTCCAAGCATCAGGAGGAGCCATTCTTCAAAGGTTGGGATGATAAAGAGTGAGAACTCTCTAACCAGTTCTTCCTCCTTTTGTTAAAAAACTATTAGAGAAAGAACTCCAGGGAACAAAATGGGAAGAAAGATAAGGCATTTAATATAATCTGAAAGCGTCTCCTTGAGTTCAGTTAACTTATGTCCTTCTCCCTGGCAAGGTCTACTGCCAGGTGTAATGGCTCAGCCTAAGGGTGTTATCACTGATGCATGCAGCAAGAATTGCTGGAGTCCTTCCTCTTTGTTCTTCTTAAGAAAGTTATTTTAGAATACTATTATAGAAAAGTTGTAAAAAAAAAAAGTCCCTTTACACTGCTCCTTGATTGTCTCCTAATATTAGCCTGTTTATCTCTATAATACCATTAGTCAAAATTAAGAAGCCAATGTTGGTACATTCCGATTAGCTGAACTCTAGATCAGATTTTGATTTAATTAGCTTTTCTATGAATGTCTTTTTTTTGTTCCACAATCCAAGTCATCATATTGTTTTCTAGGACATTGATAGCATCAAGGGTTACAGCTCAGATATTTTATGAAATGTCTCTTCATCGGGATTTGTCTGAGCACATTGGAAATTGGCTTTGAGACCAAAGAGTAGAAATGGCCAGTCTGGCCAACCAGAACACACAGTTCTGTAGCTGTACCTATTTCTGATGGATCCCCCCTAAATGATTAAGGGGCCTGAGACTTATGTAGCCCCCCCCAATTTATCATAATACAGAACTGACATTAATTCAGGAGTAAGAGCATCATGTGGAAAGCAACCCTGGCTCAGTGGAAACAGACCAAGCATGGCCTCAGTAAGGACAAAAAAGAGTCTTGTTTTTCCAAAATAGATGGAAGGCACTGTCTTCCAGTCAGTGCTGTGCAAATGTAAAAAACCGAAAATAAGAAAACTTAAAATATAACCTATGGAGGTGAAAAGTGCAACCCTATAGGTGGAACAACAATATGGACTAACCAGTACCCCGGAGCTCTTGTCTCTAGCTGCATATGTATCAGAAGATGGCCTAATAGGCTATCACTTGAAAGAGAGACCCATTGGACTTGCAAACTTTATATGCCCCAGTACAGGGGAATGCCAGGGCCAAAAAGGGGGAGTGGGTGGGTAGGGAAGTGGGGGGGGCATGGGGGACTTTTGGTATAGCATTGTAAATGTAAATGAGCTAAATACCTAATAAAAAATGGAAAGTAAATAAATAAATAAATAAATTGTTACCCCCCCCCAAAAAAAGAGAGAGCAAATAGGACAGAAATTCTCAGGTACTCCTACATGCATGGCCACACATCCTCCACTGCTAAGAGGGTCCCTGAAATGGGGTTAAGATGGAAACAATTAGCATTTTCTTTAGTCTTTACTGATTATATGCATCTCTGTAGATGTTAGTGTTTACATACAGTTAAATCACTGGGATTAAATCCAGGGTCTCATGTATGCTAAGTGCTCTGCCACTAACCCCACTGAACTGCACCATTTCTCATGTGTGCTAGACTGATGATCCAGCCATCTCCAGGGACCCTGTCTCCATTACTGAACCCTGGAACTACAGGCATATGAAGCTACAGCTGTGTTTTACATTGGTGCTGGAGATATGAACCCATGTCCTAATTCTTCCTTGTTCTTACACCATGAGCTACTTCTCTAGCCACAGATTAAGTACTTTTTTAGAAGCTCATTGGATAGAGTAAATTGTAAAATTTCTTAGTCTCCACTTACTCTAGTTTCTTGCTCAACTTCAACAAAATAACCCACAGTCAGCCATAGTGCACAAATATAGTACAGCAGAATATTGTCTTCAGTGAGAGGTCACACAGCAGAACTTCCAGGGCAGCATACTGTTATAATTGATTTATTTAATTATTGCTGTTGTTTATTACTAAACCTAATGTGTAGAGTGGACCTCCACAGAGGCCTAGATATATAGTGTAAATGCAGTATATATGGTCCAGAGCAATGTGTAGTTTGGGGCATACCATGCTTGGATAAGGCAGACCTACAATACTTATAGTTTCCTTCATAGATGTGGAAAACTTCCTGTACATGTGAATGGTCAGCTGGTCTCTGCAATCTATCTCTGGAGAAGACTTCATTCTGGTTATCATCGCTGTCTTTTTGTTCACTGTGATTCTTTAATCAGAAAATGCTGTTTAGTTTCCTCATTTGAAGTTTAGTTAGGATTATTTAGTTCAACACACATAAACACTGCTTGTGATCAATAATTCTCATTTACTTAACCGTAAATTATTATTGACTCCCATATTGGATTTCTTAATGAATTATTGAGTTAGCATACAAAGTAGAGTTCACAGTGATATTTTCATACAACTGTATCATTATATATGTTGTTCCTTTTTAAAAAAATATTTATTTTCTTATTTATTATATGTAAGTACACTGTAGCTGTCTTCAGACACTCCAGAAGAGAGCATCAGATTTTGTTATGGATGGTTGTGAGCCACCATGTGGTTGTTGGGATTTGAACTCAGGACCTTTGGAAGAGCAGTCAGCATTCTTAACTGCGGGCCAAGATGGCGCCTTGGCCCTTTGCCAGGCCCCGTGAAACCCACATTTACTGCCTTGCGCGAATATGCACAGTGAAACTGCATGCGTAATCTGCCTGCCAAGTTAGATTATTCCTCGTGATCCAGATCTGTCAGCCTATCTGACCAACCTGAGCTTGTGCCTGGAGCATGTGTGATTCTGATTGGATGAGGTGGTGTGGAGTGAGATGAGGTTAGTTGCCGCTACTGTATAAGTATAGCCCTTGCCCTAAGTAAAAAGAGCTGTAAGGAAGAGTAAGCTGCAAGTAAGAAGGAAGCTGCGTGAACCCATCTTGGTGTCTGTGTCATTCTTGTCTCTGCGGGTCGGAGACAGTGGCACTTAACTATTGAACCATCTCACCAGCCCCCTATATGTTGTTCTTATTCATCCAAAGCACTCCATGCTTTCCTAGCTCCTCTTGCTCTACTCCTTCTTTCACTGCAGTAGTCTCCTGATTTTACAATTCATGCATCCTCTTACCCTCTCTCGATGCTCACATTATTAACCTGGAATATCTAATAGTTGCCATAATCCATTCCCTAACAAAACAAATGTGATTAGGCAGCAACACTTAATTGTTCTCAGATACATCGTGGTTTGTTTTGTTTTTCTTAAACAACAACAAAAAATGCTTTATGGAGCACCCCAGGCAGAAAGTTGAAGAGCCTCGGACCAGGCTGGAGGTGCCAGTGAGAGTCTAAGCTTCTTCTTCCCCAGAATAGCAGCTGAATTTAGAGGTAGGAAAAGGGGTGAGCAGGACTGTCTGCTCCAGATGCACAAATCACAGCCCAGCAAATGCTCCTAGCCAGCAGCCACTCTGCTATTTTGCTTTATGTTCTCCATTCTTATGCTAAAGTAGCTAAGGACACCAGTAACTGACATTAGGTGTCACCACACTTTTTAGAATATGTATACTATCAAATTTTCAAAACTCAGAATTCAATCCAAAGCTTTTTATATCTGTATGTCTGTGAATGCTTGCACAGCAGGAAATGATAGAAACACTATAATATAGATAGTAATTTAATAGTTTAAATTAATGGGAGTCATCATGTTTTACCAACCTCAGGATATCATCTGACATAGTGGAGATTAGAAGTTTTGGTATTTATACAAACATATTTTCTTTCTCTTTCACAATTAAGGCCTAAAATAAGGAAGCTAGCCTGCATTGATTAACTCCTGTTTAAAATGTGTTCGTGTCTGATTACTAACAACCAGCAGCAATTTCTCCATACAAGAAGCTAATTAATGTTATAAAGTCCATGAATACATCATAATTCCATCATTGTCGGGTAATGATCCACTGATAAAAATAAACAAACTCTTCTACTCATTAGATTTGCTCCCCATCCTGCAGCCAAGTCCATGACCTGTGAATCAGGTTGGCAAAGGCATTCGTCATTTAATTTGCAAAAGAAATGAAAGTATACTAGTTATATCCTTGCAATGTGCCATATGTGTGCAAGTAATTAAACAGTCCCTTCAGTGCTCAGAGGGACAGTCAAAAATTTTAGCTAGGTAGTAGAAGCATTCTCTAGCCTCCATATTTCTTAGAGGTGAAATTCTCTTGTTTTTATTAAGAAAGAGTATTGAGTGATGAGCGTGCATTATTTTCCACGTACAAACACATGTTTGGTCTAACAGCAAAAAATGCAGACTAAGCTTATTTTTCAGAATTCAAAGGAAAAAGATCACATTCCTCGATGGAGATTTCGTGGGACTTGTAATCTGACATGTTAATAATCTCATGCACATTTTCAAGTTGTGTTTCTGACCAACTCCTTAACTTCAAGATTCATGCTATGTCTTTGTTGGCCCTGTTCAGTCCCTCTGATTGTCTTGTCTGTAAATTTTATTCCCTGTTGCTTGTGTAGATTTTCCCGACTGTTTTGTCCCCATTGCTTCATTGCTAACTACTATTTGAGTCAAAAGTATTGATTGTATATTTTTCCTGGCATGTCACATTTTCTTGTTTATTTAGGTAATATTATCTTCTGGTGCCATTAGCATTTCTTGATTCGAAGTTCTAATTAATTTTTATTCTGTGTATTATGGAATTCAGCTAAATATATCCCCAGAGATCATTTCCCTATGCTTTACAATTCATGGTGCAGGAGAGCAGATGGTAGGATTCTCCAGGATTTTGATTTTATTATTTAAAATATTCACAGCAGCATGAGTATAAGTTATGAAATCATATTTAATAAAATAACAATAGAGCAAAATTTATATGAAATTAAAGCAAAATTTCTACAATATTAAGCAATGAATTTTTTGACTGATTTTTGAGGGAGGTTCTCATGCCGTCCAGGTAGATCTCCAACCCTCTGGGTAACTGAGGATGGCCTTGAACTCTTAACCCTCCTGTCTCTGTTTCCCAAGAACTAGGATTGCAGGAGCATGCCACCAATGTCCAGATAAGAGAATTTGACATTATAAAAGAAAAAGAAAAATTAACATGGTGTTGGGGAGCAGGATGGGCCATTGGCATACAATTTGCCTTTCTGATCATCACAGAGTGGTTGCTGTGCAGGTCACTGTTTTTCTGAAGGACAGAGAATAACTGCATGACCATACATGAACCACTGATGTACTTGTAGGAGAGTTCAGGCTGCTGCCAGACAAGCAAGGTCATGTACAGGACAAACCAAACCACATCATTTCCTTTCCTGAGGATTCTACAGAAGCCTAGGGTTGGCAAATGCTGTAGTCTCATAAAATCTTGCTCTGTCTCAGTTTCTACCCCTGTAAGAGAGGGTAACAAGATATATTGGATCCTTCACTTGCTGCTGTGATTAAATATCTCTCAAAAAGGAACTATAAAAAAGGATTTGTCCCGACTCCCAGTTTGAGAGGATGTATGTATCAGCAGGGAAGGCATGGTGAGGCAGCACACAGAATAGTTGCTTTCATTCCCTTTAACTCACAAGCATCCAGGAGATAGGACCAGGTCTGAAAACCTCAAAGCTTGCTCACACAGCTTTCTCTGGTGGGACTAGACTTTCTAAAGATGCCAGAATCTTCCCATAGGGCACCATGGGCCTGGTAGCAAATGTCAAAACACGTGGGCCTATGGGGGACATTCTCCAATCCCTATAAGGTCTCTTATTTTGTGAAGTAATCACCATCATTCCACATTTGCATGGTCTTAAATGCTCACAGGAGAGTTTGGTATTTTAAATATGGTGTATGCTCTAATAAACAATTAGTACGATCATGAAAATACCATTCTGCTCTTTAATATGTTATAATTTAATTTCTTCTTTCTTCATTCAACTTAAAATTACAAGTTTTACCAGTTGTCTGTCATTCATCACTTGTCCCCACGCCTGTCTGACTTTATCTCCTCTCTTTTGGGACTCACTTGGATTGCAATTTTAAGCCTCTTTATTTTATATAATTTCACATAACTGATTTCTGTTCCTGGCATATGACCCTTGGCTGACTTGTGCCTACCAACTCTCTTTGTTTGTACTGGGCTACTCCCATTTTAACATTGAAAGTCTTGCATTCTGGTGAACTCCACAGGAAAACACTGTTAAACAAGTAGAAGTCCTTAAAGAGGAAACACAAAAATTCCTTAAAGAATTATAGGAACACACAACCAAACAGGTGATGGAATTGAACAAAACCATACAAGATCTAAAAATGGAAGTAGAAACAATAAAAATTTTTTTAAAAAAAGGGAGACAACTCTGGAGATAGAAATCCTAGGAATGAAATCAGGAGCCATAGGTGCGAGCATCAGCAACAGAATACAAGAGATAGAAGAGAGAATCTCAGTGGCAGAAGATTCCATAGAAAATATGGACGTGACAATCAAAGAAAATGCAAAATGCAAAAAAGATCCTAACTCAAAACATCCAGGAAATCCAGGGCACAATTAGAAGACTAAACCTAAGGATTATAGGTATAGATGAAAATGAAGAATTTTCAACAAAAAGGGCCAGTAAATATCTTCAACAAAATTAAAGAAGAAAACTTCCATAACCTAAAGAAAGAGATGCCCATGAACATAAAAAAATCCTACAGAACTTCAAATAGACTGGACCAGAAAAGAAATTCCTCCCGACACATAATAATCAGAACAACAAGTGTACTAAATGAACATAGAATATTAAAAGCAGTAAGGGAAAAAGGTCAAGTAACATATAAAGGCAAATCTATCAACATTACACTAAACTTCTCACCAGAGACTATGAAAGCCTGGACAGATATTATACAGACCCTAAAAGAACACAAATGCCAGCCTAGGCTACTATACCCAGCAAAACTTTCAATTACCTTAGATGGAGAAACCAAAGTATTCCATGACAAAACCAAATTCACACAATATCTTTCCACAAATCGAGCCCTTCAAAGGATAATAAAGGGAAAACTTCAACACAAGGAGGGAAATGACACTCTAGAAAAAGTAAGAAAGTAATCCTTCAAAAAAAAAAAAAAAAAAAAACTAAAAGAAGATAGCAAGAACAGAATCCCAACTCAAACCACGGGAATAAAAACACAAAGCAACAATTTTTTTTTTTTTTGTGTGTGTGTGTGTGACACACCAGCAAGGTGCAAAGAGGTTACTGGATTCTTTTTTTTTAATTTTTAATATTTTTATTACATATTTTCCTCAATTACATTTCCAATGCTATCCCAAAAGTCCCCCATAGCGCCCCCCACTTCCCTACCCACCCATTCTCATTCTTTTGGCCCTGGCATTCCCCTATATTGGGGCATATAAAGTTTGCAAGTCCAATGGGCCTCTCTTTCCAGTGATGGCCGACTAGGTCATCTTTCAATACATATGCAGCTAGAGACAAGAGCTCCGGGGTTCTGGTTAGTACATCATGTTGTTCCAACAATAGGGTTGCAGATCCCTTTAGCTCCTTGGGTACTTTCTCTAGCTTCTCCATTGGGAGCCCTGTGATACATCCAATAGCTGACTGTGAACATCCACTCCTGTGTTTGCTAGGCCCCGGCATCGTCTCACAAGAGACAGCTATATTTGGGTCCTTTCAGCAAAATCTTGCTAGTGTATGCAATGGTGTCAGCGTTTAGAAGCTGATTATGGGACGGATCCCTGGATACAGCAGTCTCTAAATGGTCCATCCTTTCATCACAGCTACGAACTTTGTCTCTGTAACTCCTTCCCTGGGTGTTTTGTTCCCAATTCTAAGAAGGTACACAGTGTCCACACTTTGGTCTTCATTCTTCTTGAGTTTCATGCGTTTATCAAATTGTATCTTATATCTTGGGTATCCTAAGTTTTGGGCTAATATCCACTTATCAGTGAATACATATTGTGTGAGTTCTTTTGTGATTGTGTTACTTCACTCAAGATGATGCCCTCCAGGTCCATCCATTTGGCTAGGAATTTCATAAATTCATTCTTTTTAATAGCTGAGTAGTACTCCATTGTGTAAATGTACCATAATTTCTGTATCCATTCCTCTGTTGAGGGACATCTGGGTTCTTTCCAGCTTCTGGCTATTATAAATAGGGCTGCTATGAACATAGTGGAGCATGTGTCCTTTTTACCGGTTGGGACATCTTCTGGATATATGCCCAGGAGAGGTATTGCTGGATCCTCCGGTAGTACTATGTCCAATTTTCTGAGGAACCGCCAGACTGATTTCCAGAGTGGTTGTACAAGCTTGCAATCCCACCAACAATGGAGGAGTGTTCCTCTTTCTCCACATCCTCGCCAGCATCTGCTGTCACCTGAATTTTTGATCTTAGCCATTCTGACTGGTGTGAGGTGGAATCTCAGGGTTGTTTTGATTTGCATTTCCCTGATGATTAAGGATGTTGAACATTTTTTCAGGTGCTTCTCTGCCATTCGGTATTCCTCAGGTGAGAATTCTTTGTTCAGTTCTGAGCCCCATTTTTTAATGGGGTTATTTGACTTTCTGGAGTCCACCTTCTGAGTTCTTTATATATATTGGATATTAGTCCCTTATCTGATTTAGGATAGGTGAAGATCCTTTCCCAATCTGTTGGTGGTTTTTTTGTCTTATTGATGGTGTCTTTAGCCTTGCAGAAACTTTGTAGTTTCATGAGGTCCCACTTGTCAATTCTCGATCTTACAGCACAAGCCATTACTGTTCTATTCAGGAATTTTTCCCCTGTGCCCATATCTTCAAGGCTTTTCCCCACTTTCTCCTCTATAAGTTTCAGTGTCTCTGGTTTTATGTGAAGTTCCTTGATCCACTTAGACTTGACCTTAGTACAAGGAGATAGGAATGGATTGATTCGCATTCTTCTACATGTTAAAAACCAGTTGTGCCAGCACCATTTGTTGAAAATGCTGTCTTTCTTCCACTGGATGTTTTTAGCTCCCTTGTCGAAGATCAAGCGACCGTAGGTGTGTGGGTTCATTTCTGGGTCTTCAATTCTATTCCATTGGTCTATTTGTCTGTCACTATACCAGTACCATGCAGTTTTTATCACAATTGCTCTGTAGTAGAGCTTTAGGTCCGGCATGGTGATTCCACCAGAGGTTCTTTTATCCTTGAGAAGAGTTTTTGCTATCCTAGGTTTTTTGTTATTCCAGATGAATTTTCAGATTGCACTTTCTAATTCGTTGAAGAATTGATTTGGAATTTTGATGGGGATTGCATTGAATCTGTAGATTGCTTTTGGCAAGATAGCCATTTTTACAATTTTGATCCTGCCAATCCATGAGCATGGGAGATCTTTCCATCTTCTGAGATCTTCTATAATTTCTTTCTTCAGAGACTTGAAGTTTTTATTATACAGATCTTTCACTTCCTTAGTTAGAGTCACGCCAAGATATTTTATATTGTTTGTGACTATTGAGAAGGGTGTTGTTTCCCTAATTTCTTTCTCAGCCTGTTTATTCTTTGTGTAGAGAAAGGCCATTGATTTGTTTGAGTTAAATTTATATCCAGCTACTTCACCGAAGCTGTTTATCAGGCTTAGGAGTTCTCTGGTGGAATTTTTAGGGTCACTTATATATACTATCATATCATCTGCAAAAAGTGATATTTTGACTTCATCTTTTCCAATTTGTATCCCTTTGATCTCCTTTTGTTGTCGAATTGCTCTGGCTAGGACTTCAAGTACAATGTTGAATAGGTATGGAGAAAGTGGACAGCCTTGTCTAGTCCCTGATTTTAGAGGGATTGCTTCAAGCTTCTGACCATTTACTTTGATGTTGGCTACTGGTTTGCTGTAGATTGCTTTTATCAAGTTTAGGTATGGGCCTTGAATTCCTGATCTTTCCAAGACTTTTATCATGAATGGGTGTTGGATCTTGTCAAATGCTTTTTCCGCATCTAACGAGATGACCATGTGGTTTTTGTCTTTGAGTTTGTTTATATACTGGATTACGTTGATGGATTTCCGTATATTGAACCATCCCTGCATCCCTGGGATGAGACCTACTTGGTCAGGATGGATGATTGTTTTGATGTGTTCTTGGATTCGGTTAGCAAGAACTTTATTGAGGATTTTTGCATCAATATTCATAAGGGATATTGGTCTGAAGTTTTCTATCTTTGTTGGGTCTTTTTGTGGTTTAGGTATCAGAGTAATTGTGGCTTCATAGAATGAGTTGGGTAGAGTACCTTCTGTTTCTATTTTGTGGAATAGTTTGTGAAGAACTGGGATTAGATCTTCTTTGAAGGTCTGATAGAACTCTGCACTAAACCCATCTGGTCCTGGGCTTTTTTTAGTTGGGAGACTATTAATGACTGCTTCTATTTCTTTGGGGGATATAGGGCTGTTTAGATCATTAACCTGATCTTGATTCAACTTTGGTACCTGGTATCTGTCTAGGAACTTCTCCATTTCATCCAGGTTCTCCAGTTTTGTTGAATATAGCCTTTGGTAGAAGGATCTGATGGTGTTTTGGATGTCTTCAGGATCTGTTGTTATGTCTCCTTTTTCATTTCTGATTTTGTTAATTAGGATGCTTTCCCTGTGCCCTCTAGTGAGTCTGGCTAAGGGTTTATCTATCTTGTTGATTTTCTCAAAGAACCAGCTCCTTGATTGGTTGATTCTTTGAATAGTTTTTCTTGTTTCCACTTGGTTGATTTCACCCCTGAGTTTGATTATTTCCTGCCGTCTACTCCTCTTGGGTGAATTTGCTTCCTTTTGTTCTAGTGCTTTTAAGTATGTTGTCAAGCTGCTAATGTGTGCTCTCTCTAGTTTCCTTTTGGAGGCGCTCAGAGCTATGAGTTTTCCTCTTAGAAATGCTTTCATTGCGTCCCATAAGTTTGGGTATGTTGTGGCTTCATTTTCATTGAACTCTAAAACGTCCTTAATTTCTTTCTTTATTCCTTCCTTGACCAAGGTATCATTGAGAAGAGTGTTGTTCAGTTTCCACGTGAAGGTTGGCTTTCTATTATTTATTTTGTTATTGAAGATCAGCCTTAGTCCATGGTGATCTGATAGGATGCATGGGACAATTTCAATATTTTTGTATCTGTTGAGGCCTGTTTTGTGAACAATTATGTGGTCAATTTTGGAGAAGGTACCATGAGGTGCTGAGAAGAAGGTACATCCTTTTGTTTTAGGATAGAATGTTCTGTAGATATCTGCCAGATCCATTTGATTCATAATTTCTCTTAGTTTCTCTGTGTCCCTGTTTAGTTTCTGTTTCCATGATCTGTCCATTGGTGAAAGTGGTGTGTTGAAGTCTCCCACTATTATTGTATGAGGTGCAATGTGTGCTTTGAGATTTACTAAAGTTTCTTTAATGAATGTGGCTGCCTTTGTATTTGGAGCATAGATATTCAGGATTGATAGTTCCTCTTGGAGGATTTTACCTTTGATGAGTATGAAGTGTCCCTCCCTGACTTTTTTAATGACTTTGGGTTGGAAGTCAATCTTATCAGATATTAGAATGGCTACTCCAGCTTGTTTCTTCATACCATTTGCTTGGAAAATTGTTTTCCAGCCTTTCATTCTGAGGTAGTGTCTATCTTTTTCTCTGAGATGAGTTTCCTGTAAGCAGCAAAATGTTGGGTCTTGTTAGTGTAGCCAGTTTGTTAGTCTATGTCTTTTTATCGGGAAGTTGAGTCCATTGATATTAAGAGATATTAAGGAAAAGTAATTGTTGTTTCCTGTTATTTTTGTCGTTAAAGTTGGCATTCTGTTCTTGTGGCTGTCTTCTTTTAGGTTTGTTGAGGGATTACCTTCTTGTTGTTTCTAGGGCGTGGTTCCTGTCCTTGTATTGTTTTTTTTCTGTTATTATCCTTTGAAGGGCTGGATTCGTGGAGAGATAATGTGTGAATTTGGTTTTGTCGTGGAATACTTTGGTTTCTCCATCTATGTTAATTGAGAGTTTGGCTGGGTATAGTAGCCTGGGCTGGAATTTGTGTTCTTTTAGTGTCTGTATAACATCCGTCCAGGATCTTCTGGCTTTCATAGTCTCTGGTGAAAAATCTGGTGTAATTCTGATAGGCTTGCCTTTATATGTTACTTGGCCTTTTTCTCTTACTGCTTTTAGTATTCTATCTTTATTTAGAGCATTTGTTGTTCTGATTATTATGTGTCGGGAGGTATTTCTTTTCTGGTCCAGTCTATTTGGAGTTCTGTAGGCTTCTTGTATGTTCATGGGCATCTCTTTCTTTAGGTTTGGGAAGTTTTCTTCTATAATTTTGTTGAAGATGTTTGCTGGTCCTTTGAGTTGAAAATCTTCATTCTCATCCACTCCTATTATCCGTAGGTTTGGTCTTCTCATTGTGTCCTGTATTTCTTGGATGTTTTGAGTTAGGATCTTTTTGCATTTTACATTTTTCTTGATTGTTGTGCCGATGTTCTCTATGGAATCTTTTGCACCTGAGATTCTCTCTTCCATCTCTTGTATTCTGTTGCTGATCTGGTATCTATGGTTCCAGATTTCTTTCCTAGGGTTTCTATCTCCAGTGTTGCCTCATTTTGGGTTTTCTTTATTGTGTCTACTTCCCTTTTTAGGTCTAGTATGGTTTTGTTCATTTCCATCATCTGTTTGGATGTGTTTTCCTGTTTTTCATTAAGGACTTCTACCTGTTTGATTAGGTTATCCTGTTTTTCTTTAAGGATTTGTAACTCTTTAGCAGTGTTCTCCTGCAATTCTTTAAGGGATTTTTGTGCTTCCTCTTTACTGTCTTCTACCTGTTTACCAGTGTTCCTTTGTATTTCTTTAAGTGTGTTATTAAAGTCCTTCTTGAAGTCCTCTACCATCATCAGGAGATATGCTTTTAGATCCGTGTCTAGCTTTTCCGGTGTGTTGGGGTGCCCTGGACTGGGAGAAGTGGGAGTGCTGGGTTCTGATGATGGTGAGTGGTCTTGGTTTCTGTTAGTAAGATTCTTACGTTTACCTTTCGCCATCTGGTAATCTCTGGGTTTAGTTGTTGTCGTTGTCACTGTTTAAAGAATGGAGCAGAAGCTGTGTTCCACTCACCAGCAGTCTCAAAATCCTGTGGCGGGTGTCGTGGGTAGCTGGCGGGTGTCAGCCGACCCTGGGCTATAGCTACCCCGGTGCTGATCCGGCCGGATGAGGCCTGTAACCCTACTCTGGCCCGTTTCTGCTTCCCTAACTAATGCAGTGTCAGGTCCCGCGTGCAATTGGATTGGAGCAGAAGCTGTGTTCCACTCACCAGAAGTCTTAAGATCCTGTGGCGGGTGTTGTGGGTAGCTGGCGAGTGTCAGCCGACCCTGTGCCCTAGCTACCCCGGTGCTTTTCTGCAACAATTATTTTTAATTATTACCTCTTAATATCAATGGACTCAATTCCCCACTAAAAAGACATAGACTAACAGACTGGCTACATAAACAGGACCCAACATTTTGCTGCATACAGGAAACCTACCTCAGAGATAAAGCCATATACTACCTCAGAGTAAAAGGCTGGAAAACAATTTTCCAAGCAAGCAGTCTGAAGCAACAGGCTGGAGTAGACATTCTAATATTGAATAAAATCAACTTCCAACCCAAATCTATCAAAAGAGACAAGGAGGGGCACTTCATACTCATCAAAGGTTAAAATCTTCCAAGATAAATTTTCAATTCTGAATATCTATGCTCCAAATGCAAGGGCATCCACATTCATTAAGGAAACTCTAGTAAAGCTCAAACCATACATTGCACCTTACACAATAATAGTGGGATGTTTCAGCACTCCCACTCTCATCAATGCGCAGATACTGGAAACAGAAACTAAATAGACACACAGTGAAACTAACAGAAGTTATGAAACAAATGGATTTAACAGATATCTACAGAACATTTTACCCTAAAACAAATGGATATACCTTCTTGTCAGCACCTAGTGCTACCTTCTCCAAAATTGACCATATAATTAGTCACAAAACAGGCCTCAACAAATACAAAATATTGAAATTATCCTATGCATCCTCTCAGATCACTACAGACTAAGGCTGGTCTTCAATAACAACATAAATAATGGAAAGACAACATTCATGTGGAAAGTGAACAACACTTTAGTAAATGATAGCTTGGTCAAGAAAGAAATAAAATAAGAGGTTGAAGACTACTTAGAGTTTAATGAAAATGAAGTGACAACATATCCAAACTTATGGGACGCAATGAAAACATTCCTAAGAGGAAAACTCTGACAGCTCTGAGTGCCTCCAAAAGAAACTAGAGATAGCACACACTAGCATCTTGACAGCACACCTAACAGTGCTAGAACAAAAGTTAGCAAATTTATCCAAGAGGAGTAGGCAGCAGGAAGTAATCAAACTCAGGTCTGAAATTAAACGAATTGGAAACAAAAATAACTATACAAAGAATAAACCAAACCAGTAGCTGTTTCTTTGAAAAAAATCAACAAGATAGGTAAACCCTTAGCCACACTAACTAGAGGGCACAGGGACAGTATCCCAATTAACAAAATAAGAAATGAAAAGGGAGATATAACAACAAAACATGAGGAAATCCAAAACATCATCAGATCTTACTAAAAAGGCTATTCTCAACAAAACTGGAAACTGGATTAAATGGACAATTTCTAGACAGATAAATTTTCCTCAAACTATCCACAAAATAGAAACAGGAGTTATTCTACCTAATTCATTTTATGGAGCCACAATTACTCTGATACCTAAACCACACAAAGACCCAACAAAGAAGTAGAACTTCAGACCAATTTCCCTTATGAATATTAATGCAAAAATACTCAATAAAATTCTCATAAACCGAATCTAAGAACACATCAAACGATCATCCATCATGATCAAGTAGGCTTCATTCCAGGGATGTAGGGATGGTTTAATATACGGAAATCCATCAACGTAATCCACTATATAAACAAACTCAAAGATAAAAACCACATGATCATCTCCTTAGATGCTGAGAAAGCATTTGACAAAAATCCAACTTCATGATAAAAGTCTTGGAAAGATCAGGAATTCAAGGCGCAAACCTAAACATAAAAGCAATATACAACAAAGCTGTAGCCAACATCAAACAAAATGGAAAGAAACTTGAAGCAATCCCACTAAAATCAGGGACTAGACATGGCTGCCCACTTTCTTCTTACCTATTCCACATAATACCTGAAGTCCTAGCCTCAGCAATTAGGTAACAAAATAAGATCAAGGTGATACAAATTGGAAAGGAAGAAGTCAAGATATCACTATTTGCAGATGATATGATAGTATATATAAGTGACTCTAAAAGTTCCACCAGAGAACTCCTAAACCTGATAAGCAGCTTCAGTGCAGTTGCTGGACATAAAATTAACTCAAACAAGTCAATGGCCTTTCTCTACACAAAGGATAAATGGGCTGAGAAAGAAATTAGGGAAACAACACCCTTCACAATAGTCACAAATAATATAAAATACCTTGATGTGACTCTAACTAAGGAAGTGAAAGATCTATATGATAAAAACTTCAAGTCATTGAAGAAAAAAATCAAAGATCTCAAAAGATGGAAAGACCTCCCATGATCATGGATTGGCATGGGTTTATATTACTATATTAATATATTAAAAATGGCCATCTTGCTGAAAGCAATCTACAGAATCAATGCAATCTCCATCAAAATTCCAACTCAGTTTTTCACTGAGTTAGAAAGATCAATTTGCAAATTCATCTGGAATAACAAAAAACCTAGGATAGCAAAATCTACTCTCAACAATAAATGATCCTCTGTTGGAATCACCATTCCTGACCTCATGTTGTACTACAGTGCAATAGTGATAAAAAATGCATGGTACTGGTCCAGTGACAGCCAGGTAGACCAAAGGAATAGAATTGAAGACACAGAAATGAACTTACACACCTATGGTCACTTGAGCTAAAACCATCCAGTGGAAAAAAGACAGCATTTTCAACAAATGGTGCTGACACAACTGGCTGTTATCATGTAGAAGAATGCAAATTGATCCAGTCCTATCTCCTTGTACTAAGGTCAAATCTAAGTGGATTAAGGAATTCCACATAAAACCAGAGACACTGAAACTTATAGAGGAGAAAGTAGGAAAAAGCCTCGAAGATATGGGTACAGGGGAAAAATTCCTGAACAGAACAGCAATAACTTGTGCTGTAAGTTTGAGAATCGACAAATGGGACCTCATAAAATTGAAAGCTTCTGTAAAGCAAAAGACACTGTCAATAAGGCAAAAAGGCAACCAACAGATTGGGCAAAGATCTTTACCAATCCTAAATCATATAGGGGGCTAATATCCAATATATACAAAGAACACAAGAAGCTGGACTTCAGAAAATCAAATAACCCTATTGAAAATTTGGATACAGTGCTAAACAAAGAATTCTCACCTGAGGAATACCGAATGGCTGAGAATCACCTGAAAAAAAAAATTCAGCATCCTTAATCATCAGGGAAATGCAAATCAGAACAACCCTGAATTCCACCTCACACCAGTCAGAATAACTAAGATCAAAATTCAGGGGATAGCAGATGCTGGTGAGGATGTGGTGAAAGAGGAACACTCCTCCATTGTTGGTGAGATTGCAAGCTGGTACAATCACTCTGGAAATCAGTCTTGCGGTTCCTCGTAAAATTGGACATAGCACTACCAGAGGATATACCAATACTCTTCTGGGCATATACCCAGAAGATATTCCAGCTTGTAATAAGGACACATGCTCCACTATGTCCATAGCAGCCTTATTTTTAATAGCCCAGAAACTTAGAATACCCAAGATACAATTTGCAAAACACATGACATTCAAGAAGAAGGAAGACCAAAATATGGATACCTCATTCCTCCTTAGAATTGGGAACAAAATACCCATTGAGGTAGTTACTGAGACAAAATTTGTATATGAGACAGAAGAAAGGACCATGGGAAGACTGTGCCACCTGGGGATCCATCCCATAAACAACCACCAAACCCAGACAGTATTGCATATGCCAGAAAGATTTTGCTGACAGGACTCTGATAACTGTCTCTTGTGAGGTTATGCCAGTGTCTAGCAAATACAGAAATGGATGCTCCAAGTAATCTATTGCATAGAACAGAGGGCCCCCAATGGAGGAGGTAGAGAAAGTACTCAAGGAGCTAAAGGGGTCTGCAACTCTACAGAAGGAATAACAATATGAACTAACCAGTACCCACAGGTGCATATGTAGCAGAAGATGACCTAGTCAGGTATCAGTGGGAGGAGAGGCCCTTGGTCTTTCGAAGATTATATGCCCCAGTACAGGGGAATGCCAGGGCCAGGATGCAGGAGTGGGTGGGGAAGGTATAGGGGACTTTTGGAGAGGAAACTAGGAAAGGGGATAGCATTTGAAATGTAAATGAACAAAATATCTAATTAAAAAGGAAAAAATAGCCGGGCGTGGTGGCGCACGTCTTTAATCCCAGCACTCGGGAGGCAGAGGCAGGCAGATTTCTGAGTTCGAGGCCAGCCTGGTCTACAAAGTGAGTTCCAGGACAGCCAGGGCTATACAGAGAAACCCTGTCTCGAAAAAACCAAAAAAAAAAAAAAAAAAAAAAAAAAAAAAGGAAAAAATATAAAAAGAAGATGATGAGTGTCAAAGAACCTCCTTAGAGAGTTTGCTTCAAATGTGGCAAACTGCCATTAGGCAAAAACTGCCTGTGATGGTTTGTATATTCTTGGACCAGGGAGTGGCACCATCTGAAGGTGTGGCCTTGTTGGAATAGGTGTGACCTGGTT
Organism: Mus caroli; assembly: GCF_978045245.1. Classification (NCBI taxonomy): domain Eukaryota; kingdom Metazoa; phylum Chordata; class Mammalia; order Rodentia; family Muridae; genus Mus; species Mus caroli. The sequence continues at coordinate 12,150,417 of NW_028227256.1, forward strand.
GGAATGGGTGTGTCACTGTGGGTCTGGGTATAAGATCCTCACCCTAGTTGCCTGGAAGTCAGTCTTCCACTAGCAGTCTTTGGATGAAGACCTATAACTCTCAGCTCCTCCTGTGCCATGCCTGCCTGGATATTGCCATGCTCCCACCTTGATGATAATGGACTGAACCTCTGAACCTGTAAGCCAGCCCCAATTAAATGTTTTTTATAAGACTTGCCTTGGTCATGGTGTCTGTTCACAGCAGTAAAACCCTAACTAAGACAGAAGTTGGTACTGGGAGTGGGGTATTGCTGTGAAAGGCCTGACCATGCTTTTATTTGAAAGGTGGATTTGGGGACTTTGGATTTGGAAAGCAGTGGAATGCTTTAAATGGGGCTTAATGGGTCATCCTAGTAGGAATATAGAAGACTTTGTTGCTGGGAGTGATTTGAACTGTGTTGACCTGGCCCAAGAGATTTCAAAGGAGAATAATTTCAGAATGTGGCATAAAGACTGGTTTTGTGGTATTTTGGTGAAGAATGTGGCTACTTTTAGCTCTTGTCTGAAAAGTTTGCCTGAGGCTAAGGTGAAGAGACTTGCATTAGTTGCATTGACAAAAGAAGTTTCAAAAAAGCCCAGCAGAGACTTTGTTCTCTGGTTAAGTCTCATGAAGAGAAGTTTGAACAAGCATAGCAAGCTTAGAAAGGAAAAATATAAAATATATGGTTTGAGTATTAAAGGAGTACCAGGAAGTGAAATGGAGCAAAATCTTGTGTTCTAGGAGATAAAGATTAAGGGAGTGGGACCTTGGGGCAAGATCCTACCCAGCTAAATTAGATCCAGGCATGGTGGTACACACCTTTAATCCCATGAGACAAGCATGCTGATCTCTACATTCAAGGTCAATCTACAGAGCAAGAACCAGGATAGCCAAGCTTAGGCAGTGAAGGATTTACAAAACATAAAGCTAGTGATAATGTAATAATACAAGGGTATCAGGTTCTAGTTCCTGTAAGCAGCAGAACTCGGCAGCTTCAGCCATGTGGATCTGGCTCTAGAGTTAAGAATGGAAGGAACTACTGGGAAAATTGATGCTGGTTAGCTGGAGCTAAGGAATTAGCGGTGATTAAGAAGAGAACAGCATCGTTGAGGTGAAATCTTCTGGAAATTGTTTTCTGGGAGCACAAAGAAGCTGTGTTCCAGAGATACCCAAGGTTGTACCTCATGCTGCAGCTGGACTTGGTAATGTGTAAGAGTCACTCAGGTGGTACTGCTTGTGAAGGAATGAAGGGATCATGGAGAGAAGCTGAGGCTTAGCACTGTGAGAGGCCAGGGAAGCCCATTGGAGAAGGTGAAGCCTCAGCTGTAGTTGATGGCCCAGGACTGAAGGGGTCATGCAAAGGATTTGAGGCTTGGCACCATGAAGAGAGCCTATGAGAGGCTATTGGTGAAGCCTAGTTCGAGTAGAACACCCCAGTGTATTGGAGATGTCAGTACCATGGGATGATCACAAAGAACAGCAGCCGTAATGGAGTGGATCAACCTGAGCATAGAGTGCTACAGAGGACAGAGATGGAGAAGTGATGCCAGCCCTTAGGAGGAGTCCAAAAGATCAAGTGGAATCCCAGAAACTGAAAGAAGAAGCTGTAACATTGAAATTGCCTTGGAGACTCAAAGATGTTAAAGATGCCAGAGCCATGGGATACATGCTGAGTAAAGCTGCTAACAGGGAGTGGAACCAGCCCAGGAGGAAGCAGTTTGTTGCAGTCAAAAAAGATGAAAAAGGAGTGGAGATCTTAAGATCACTTTGACATCAGCCATGGAGATGCAGAGTTTGGAGTTTGCCCAGCTGGTTTCCTGCCTTGCTTTGGGGATTACAGTTAATTAAGTTGAATGAATCTCAGAAGAGACCTTGAACTTTGGACTTTTAGCATTGTTGCAACTGCTATAGACTATGAGGACTTTGAAAGTTGCACTAAATGCATTTTGCATTATGCTATGTTTAAGTATGGCCCCCATAGACTCATGTTTTTGAACAAGTCTATGGGTATCAGGGAGTGGAATGTGATGGTTTGTATATCCTTGGACCAGGGAGTGGCACCATCTGAAGGTGTGGCCTTGTTGGAATAGGTGTGACCTGGTTGGAATGGGTGTGTCACTGTGGGTCTGGGTATAAGATTCTCACCCTAGTTGCCTGGAAGTCAGTCTTCCACTAGCAGTCTTTGGATGAAGACCTAGAACTCTCAGCTCCTCCTGTGCCATGCCTGCCTGGATACTGCCATGCTCCCACCTTGATGATAATGGACTGAACCTCTGAACCTGTAAGCCAGCCCCAATTAAATGTTGTTTTTTATAAGACTTGCCTTGGTCATGGTGTCTGTTCACAGCAGTAAAACCCTAACTAAGACACTGCCCATGCTTCAGTTGCTGACCGTATGCTGTCCAAACTAGCCAAACAGGGCACACCAAAGTCAATTGGCCAAGCTTTGAAAGAACAATGTAGTCAATCCTTCATAATTCCTGCTTCACATAAAAGTCTGTCAAATGTTTTGAGTCAGAAGGTTGGAGATAATGCTCTAATGACACAGAGAATTCCTTTATGATGATCTATGCAGCCAGTAATTGCTGTCATTTCTGTAGTTTTGGTAGCTTCTTCAGGTAATCTTTAGCTTTCTCAATTCTCTTATGTGGTTGAAGACTAGATAGTTATAGTCTCACAATTAATCTTAAATAATTTAGAATTAAGAAAATGTTTTACACTCTAAAAGTATATTTTTAAATTGGGATTGCAAGTTGAATAGAAAATGATTTAGGTCTAGAACTTTGGACTCACCAAGATAGGATAGGTAATGGAGTAGTTTCTTCAAGGTTACCAAATACATGTAGACTAGACACTGTAGTTGTAATTTTTACCTGATGGGTTTCATATTTCTTATTGAATATTGTTTATTGATGTTAGATAAAGAATCTTTATTGGACTAAAAAGGAAAGATGTAGGGATAAACTCTTGTATACTGTGGATAAAATGTAAATGGACAATTCGATGAGGCAGGATTAGAAATTGGGACATGTAGTATCTAGTGTGTGTGTGGGGGGGGGGCTTTTGGAGTTAGTCAAGCATGGAAGATTTACCCTGGACTCTGAGGAAGTTGAACACATGAAACTAAGGAAAGGTAACACCTTCTGACAGACATAGAATAGTTTAACAGATTATATAAGTTATGAGCTAGTCACAGAACAAGCCAAAGCTCATGACCTAATCATTTCTTCACAAATATTAAGCCTCTGAGTTGTTATTCACGAACTGGGGTTTGGGTGGAAAAGCTGGAGGGCACATTCTATCTTACCAGAGTGGAGGGAGACTACAAATAACCAGGGAGAGAAACATTAGGACATCTGGAAACTAATGTAGATTACAGAAAACACTAGGAAGTGATGAATGAGTGTTGTAGTTTGGCTGAGAAGAACTTGGGTATTAGAAGATGGGCTCCATAGGCACACACACACACACACACACACACACACACACGCATTAGTAAAAAGTAAAACTTTACAGAAGATGGCCTAGTCGGCCGTCATTGGGAAGAGAGGCCCCTTGGTCTTGCCGACTTTAAATGTCCCAGTACAGGGGAACACCAGGGCCAAGAAGTGGGAGTGGGTGGATAGGGGAGCAGGGTGGGGAGGGTATAGGAGACTTTTGGGATAGCATTTGAAATGTAAATGAAGAAAATACCTAATAAAAATTGGAAAAAGGAAAAGAAATGTAAACCTTTAAATGAAAAATTGATTGAATGTTTTTCCAGCCCATGCTCTATGGTTCTCAAGGTGACCCCATAGTTTCTGACTCTCTGTGTATGGCCTTAGGTGTCCCATATGAGGTAGGATATCCAGAACATCCCTCCTCATTGACCTGTTTTGTTTTCTAGAGCTTACAGTCTAACTCAGAGCCTTTCTTGCTGGAAAAGTTGATAACAGGGCAATGAATGCCAGCCCTCACTGTTAGTTCTGAAAAAGAGTAAAACAGTGAGATCCTGGGCTGGTAAGATGGCTCAATGGTTAAGAGCATTGACTATTCTTCCAAAGGTCCTGAGTTCAATTCCCATCAACCACATGGTGGCTCACAACCATAAGTAATGAGATCCAATGCCCTCTTCTGGTATGTCTGAAGACAGCTACAGTGTACTTACACATAACAAAATAAATAATTTTTTTTTAAAGTGAGATATTGTTCAGCATAGGCACTATGCTCTATAGGGGCTGTACTGGCTGTTTTTTGTGTGTGTGTGTGTCTGTGTGTGTGTGTGTGTGTGTGTGTGTGTCAGCTTGACACAGGCTGGAGTTATCACAGAGAAAGGAACTTCAGTTGGGGAAATGCCTCCATGAGATCCAGCTGTGGGGTATTTTCTCAATTAGTTATCAAGGGGGAAAGGCCCCTTGTGGGTGATGCCATCTCTAGGCTGGTAGTCTTGGTTCTATAAGAGATCAGGCTGAGCAAGCCAGGGGAAGGAAGCCAGTAAAGAACATCCCTCCATGGCCTCTGCATCAGCTCCTGCTTCCTGACCTGCTTGAGTTCCAGTCCTAACTTCCTTTGGTGATGAACAGCAGTATTCAAGTGTAAGCTGAATAAACCCTTTCCTCCCCAATTTGCTTCTTGGTCATGAAGTTTGTGCAGGACTAGAAACCCTGACTAAGACAAGTTGGTACCAGCATAGTGGGGTATTTCTGTGACAACCTGACCATGTTTTGGAGAGGACTGTGGAAGGACTTTGGAACTTTGGGCCAGAAGATCTATTCGGTGTTAAGAACTCTGTGGGATGTTGTGCTTGGAAGATAATGTTGAGAATAGTGCAGAAAATGGAGGCCTGGCTTGTGAAATTTCAGAGGGAAGATTAAAGACTTTTTTCAGGGATTTTGCTATTTTGATTGTGAAGGTTCTGTGGTTCTGGTTAGCTGGAGCTGAAGAATCAGCTGTGATTAACAAGATACCAGAACTACTAAAGTGATACCTTTGCATTACTGGGACTATTTATGCTGGTTAGCTGGAGCTAAGAAATTAGCTGTGATTAAGAAGAGACTAGCATCATTGAGGTGACATCTTCTGGGGAGTGTTTTCTGAGAGCACAGAGGCTGTGTTCCAGTGATAGCCAAGGTTGTACCTTGGGCTGTGGCTGAACTTAGTAATATGTAAGAGTTACCCAGGTGGTACTGGTTTTGAAGATATGAAGGGGTCATGCAGAGCAGCTGAGGCTCGGCACTGTGAGAGGCCATGAAAGGCCATTGGTGAAGGTGCAGCCTAAGTTGCAATTGATGGCCCAGGACTGAAGGGGTCATGCAGTGTTTTGGAGATGCCAGGACCATGAGATGACCACCAAGAACAGCAGCAGCAATGGACTACAGGCAGCTGCAACATAGAAGACAACTTGTGTGCTACAAAGGGCATGGCTAGAGAAGTGACCCAAGCCCCTGTCAGAGCCCAGAAGATCGTGAGTTGGATCCCAAACATTGGATGGTTGGAGATTGATCTTGCTTTTGATTGTGACTGTGCCCTGATATTTTTCCCTCTTGAGGGAAGAAAATAGTTTAGTGGAGTCCACAGTTAAGAGACTGGATTTTTAAAAGACTTTGAATTTTAAAAGATATTGGATACTTTAAAGGGATTGAACTTTTAATATGTAAAGACTGTGGGACATTTAAAGTTATTTAGATCTTGGCAATGAATAAGAATGTAAGGGTTGAGGCTTAATAGTGATGTGTTTGTGTGTCAAGTTGACAAGGGGTCAATTGTACTGGCTGGTTTTGTGTGTCAACTTGACACAGGCTGGGGTTATCACAGAGAAAGGAGCTTCAGTTGGGGAAGTGCCTCCATGAGATCCAGCTGTGAGGAATTTTCTCAATTAGTGATCAAGGGGGAAAGGCCCCTTGTGGGTGGGACCATCTCTGGGCTGATAGTCTTGGTTCTATAAGAGAGCAGGCTGAGCAAGCCAGGGAAAGCAATGGCCTCTGCATCAACTCCTGCTTCCTGACCTGCTTGAGTTCCAGTCCTGACATCCTTTGGTGATTAACAGCAATGTGGAAAGTATAAGCTGAATAAACCCTTTCCTCCCCAACTTGCTTCTTGGTCATGATGTTTGTGCAGGAATAGAAACCCTGACTAAGACTGGGGCTAATATTTTAAACAGAAAAGTCTTGATTTTCTTATATTAACTAAGATATCTTTGCTTTTTTATCTTTATCTGTAAATTCATTCTATTCTTTCCCTTTGCTGCTTTTAGCAACTGGTTCTGTTATGCTCTACTTCATTTTTATTTATTGGCCTCTCTTGCAACTAAAGTGAATTTTTCTTTTGTCTTCAACTTAAAGGTGATTTCCCCAGGACTTGGAAGGCAGAGGCAGGCAGGTCACTAAGTTCAAGGCCAGCCAGGTCTACAGGATGAGTTCCAGGATAGAGAGGGTTACACAGAGGAAACCTGTGTCTAACAAAACTCTCAATAAAATATGTGCCAGTTGAATCTGAGAACATTTAAAAAGCATCATACGCAATGATCAAGTTGGCTTTATCCAAAAGATTCAAGGTGGTCCAGTATTTCTAAATCAATAAATCATATAAATCAATAAATGATATACATTTCACAAATTCAAGGATCCAAGGACAAAATTAAGTGTTTGTTAATGTTAAACATCCCGAAGAACTTAAGGAACATATTTCAACATAGCAAATAATACAATTTAAACACTTGTACCAACATTACATTAAATGGGAAAAAAAACACATTTATCTCTTAGATCAATAACAAGACACACACTCTAAAAATGTAGTACTGAGTGTCTTAGAACAATAAAAGAAGAGAAACAGAAAAGGGGATGGATATAAATATGATTGGAAAAGATCACAGTATCTCTACTTGACAATATTATATATAATTGATAGTGTCTCTATTTGATAATTATACATTATACCCTAAAGACTCCACCAGAAAACTCTTAGAAGTCATAAACAAGTTCATTAAAGTAGCATCTTCTTACATGGCAATGAGAAAAATACTGAGAACAAGATCGAGGTATTATAATTAATAATTAATAATGATATATTTAAGTCAAATCGTGATAATAACTAACAATAACATTCATTATGTAGAATTCTATAGAATATATAAATAGAATGTATATTTGTATATTTGTCTATGTATATATATATATATATACATTAAGCTAACCAAAGAAGCAAAACTTCCTACAGGAAAAACTTTAAAACTCAAGAAAGAAATCAAGGAAGATACTAGAAGATACAACGTGCTCCTATATTCATGGATAAGAGAAATCGATACTGTGTAATTGACCATCCTATTTAAAGAAATGTAAGGATCTAATGCAATCACATTCTAAATTCCAGTGACATTGTTTCAAAGAAACACAAAACAAATCTTAAAATTCTTGTGGAAGTGTAAGACTCTGTATAGCCAAAGCAAAGTAAAGAGGAAAAAAATACTGATAGTAGTATCATTTTATGTCATTTTAATAGTAGATAGATATTTGTTACAGATAACAATAACAGCATATGATAAATATGTAAAATATTGGCACAAGAACAGGAATGTAAAGAATGGAAAAGACTAGAAGATCCAGAAACAAGGGTGCACAACTACAAAGCTTCAACATTGGAGAAAAACAGCATCTCAAACAATGATTCTGGAGACACAGAGATCTACATGCAAAAAAAAAAAAAAAAAAAAAAAAAAAAATGAAACAAGGTCCTCTTTCTCATCCCACATAAAAATCAACTTCAAATGGATCATGAACCTCATAACAATGCCCAGAACCAGCCTTAACTTGGAGAGGGGTTCTGAGAGAAGGTAGCAGCGAAAACAAAAATCTGGAAGTCAAATCATAGGTCCAAGCCTAGCTTCTGCTCGACAGCTTTTCAGACTGGTCTTTCTCTGTAGATCTCCAGACAGTGCTCTCGCTCTCTCTCTCTCTCTCTCTCTCTCTCTCTCTCTCTCTCTCTCTCTCCCCCTTGAGACAGTTCTCCAAGCAGTTCTCTTTTGCTATTCTAAAATATTGGCTGGATAGCTCATCTCTCACAGATCATAAACCCAGTCTTTAATTTTACAGATCAATCCATCATTGACTCTAGGTTTCCTTTTGATTATACCATGAATCAGCATCCTATAAGCCTAGTCTTTTGGTCCTTAGAGGATAACAAGCACAAGCACAGACAATAAGATGACTGGTTGGGACCCCTCCCTGGAATTACCATTCTGACCATGCCTGGACCTAAATTCACTCTGTCCCAGGCTGTCCTTGAACTAAGGAATCTGCCTGTATTTTTACCTATCTGTTTTTTTTTTTTATCTTTCTGAGAAGTTGGCTCACAGCACAGCTGCTTTTGTTCCTTTTGATCTGTGAAGCTCCTCACACAATTCATATTTCATTCTTATATTTTGTGTAGTTGAAAAGTTATATATTTCCAAACAACATTTTTAGAGTTCTTTTAGACAGCCTTAAAGATTGTCCTGAAGGTCCCAGCATTTACCATATTACTGAGACATTAGCCACAGCTCTACTTCCTGGACTCATGCTATTTCTGATTATCATATGTAAGGGGAAGGAAATTACTTGGAGGAACATGAAAATATGTACATTATCATATAAACAAGTCTTAGGCCCACAAAAGCTATCAACACTTGTGGAGGTCCACATCTGCCTGCTGGCCCTGTTTTCCAGGGCCAAGAACCATGTCATTCCACCCCTACCAAGTCCATACTGGACCTAGCACAACAAAACCCTAAATCTAAAGTTTCTAGAAAGAAAAGTAGGGATTAGACTTCAAGATATAGACAGAGGTAAGGACTTTCTAAATATGACTTTAATCACTCATGAAATACCAAAAATGAGCAAATGAGATCTCATGAAACTAATAGGTTTCTGTATAAGAAGAAAAGCTATCAGTTGAGTGAAAAACAACCTAAAAAGTAGGACAAAATCTTTGTAGACTACACATCCCATAGAGGATGGGCATCTACAATACACAAAGAGCTTAAGAAACTAAACAAAATAATTCAAAACCTAGGCTAGGGAAGTGAATAGGGAGTTCTGAAGAGAATGTTTAATAAATATTTTAATAGTTTTTAGCATCAATAACCTTCAGCAAAGGCAAATTAAAACTACTTTGAGATTGCATCCCAACCAAGTCAGAATGACTATTATCAAAGAAAAAAATAACAAAAGGAAATGATAGCGAGAACATGGAAAGTGGAGACACTTATATACCATAGATGGTAGTGTAAATTGCTACAGCAACTGTGGAAATCATTGTGAAGAGTTCTCACAAAGTTAAAAATAGAATTGCCATATGACCCAGAAAAATAGATGGAATTGAAAATAATATACTAAGTGAGGCAACCCAGTTCAAGAAAGAAATGTTCTTGCGTAGACCTGGAGCCAAGATTTGAATATTGAGACACACATATATGGCATGGAGTATCTTCAGAGGTCAGCAAGCTAGAAAGTGTCCATAAGAGATGGAAGGGAAGAGCAAATAAGTAACAGGTTGGGGTGGGGGTAGAACTCATGTCACATGGATGTCAAAGATGAGGAACACTTACAGTTAAAGCCTTAAGCAGGGATGGAGGGGAAAAGATGTGGATCAACCCAAATTAAAAATGGATGAACACGATCTTATGGAAATTGTGTACACTGTAAGCTAATTAAAAGCTACAATTTTCTTCTAATGAAAGAGTTTTAAGAATGGTACCTTGAGTGTGTGGTGGGTAATGCGTCCTCCAGAAAATGCAGGCAATTCAATGGAAATGTCAGTGCTAGCTGTATCTGATACACTTGTATGACATACTCATTGGAAGGTTCCGTGGAGCCCTAAAACAACCCAGACTAGTGCTGTTACTCTTGGTTGCCCACCACAGCTAGATGTCAAGAGTATTTGGTGAAGACACAACAGAATTAGGTTTCAGAGCATAGAAAAATCAAGCTGGAACTCACCTGAACATTTCTTTTCTACTCTCAGGATTTCACAGTATCAGAAGGTTCTATGAAGGGCACTCAGGGAGAAAAGTTGTGCATGAACCTGACAGTGACAAGATTCAATGCAAGAATACCCATTGCTATACCCTTAACTAGATTTAAATTACTAAAATTATAATAAAATAATGAAATATTTCTTGGCTTCAGGAGACTACATGACTTCTGGATAAAACATTGCATTTCTTTTGCAAGAAATCTGTTAACCTCATAGCTTTTAGCTTTCCTATATGGTATTCATTTCCTGTTTCCTTCATATGCTCACACTAAAATTTCATAGCTACTACTATTAGAGTTGCACTTTTAGCAGCTAAAAATAATGTAATCTCTTGCAGCACAAGATAAAGAAAGCATATCCTCCTCTTGAGCAGCTGCCATTTTCTCTTGGAGAGCATCACACCTCCTGAGATCACTCACCTCTCTACAGATAACTTCCAAATTCATATTTCCTATCCTTGTATAGTTGCAATCAGCCATACAATTTCTACTGTTTCTTGAACCTTCTCACTCCAGTGTTAGGCCATCATCTCAACCTGGTCCATCTGAACTAGTTCCTTCTGTTGTTCATCAAGCGTTTTTTTTTTTTTTTTTATATCTGCTGCTTAAATCAAAGCTATGACAGCCATGTTTGTTTTGTCTTTAGCTATATTCAGTACTAACAAAGTCTTGACTTTTTCTCACCAGGCCTTCAAACTTAGAACTAAATGCACACATGTATGTGCAAGAGCAGACATATGCATGTGTGCTTACAGTGTTTTTAACTTTGTCTTACTCTCACAGTAAGAGCCTCACCATCCCCTATTTCATCTTCCCCAAACACTGCTGGGCAGTTTAAGAACAGCATAGTTTGGTTTATGACTGATTCCCTGTTGCTAACTAGGAAAATCTCCAACCTGTTTCTCTAATGTTTAAGTGTTTCTATGTTAGATACCAGCCCATGTTTCCACCTTCATTCTCCACACAGCTTTCTCAGGTCCCTTTACCACAAAAGGACCTAAACTGCCACACTTTCAGATTTTGGACAGCTCCAGATGTTTTTCATAAAATACCTCCTCTCCCTTTTCTTTTCCAGCAGTCAACATTTTAAAGAGGTCCACTTAACCTCCAAAGTCTTCTCTGACTATTGTGAGCTGAAAAGTTTTTGTTCATATCCAAACTATAACATATTATCTACAACTTCTTTGTCCTAACAGATAGTGTCATTCAGAACAGTCTCCTGAATCACATTGGAATGAGAACACTCTCAAAATCCTCTCATCACAGTTTTTAAATGGATTTTGAAGGTCATCTATTGCTCTGGAAGATCAATTTCTGGAAGAGAATTTGATAGAGATGAAATTTACAACCTCCAGCTGTGAAATCACAGCCATTTGATTTGAAGAACTCAGCATAATCTCTACTAAGCATTGATACACGAAGTATTTAGCATCTCTAGGTCTTGGGATCAAGGTAATAGGAAGGCAAAAGAGATGTACATTTTGAAATATTGTCTTAAAGTACAATTAAAATAACAAAGAAAAACCAATCATTAAAGATAATAAATATGACTTCTCACCTCTGGTTTTATCAAAGGAACTTGGTCAAAAACAAATTCGCAGCAAAAACTATTGTGACAATTTAAAATTTTAACATTTTTAGAAGAGAAGTTAGCTAGCTGGTTGCAATACAGAAAATTTGCATATCAGAAATTACGAGGTGCAGTGACCAACTATATAGAATCAAATGAGTCAGCAGGAAAACTTGGTTTTCAGTTTTTCTCAACCTGAAATAAGGCATGCTGGAACAGATGAACAGAATCACATGAAGCATTGCTGCATTCTGTCCGTTCCTCTTATAACATATGGGAAAAAAACAGAGTAATTGGTAGGCATTTTCACAAACATAGACTTGGTGTCAGGGGATGGGATCCTGATCCAGAAATTCAACTCTCAATTCAACACAGAGGGCGACTACAACAGAAATAACAGCATCAAAGCCAGGGATCATTGACAGACTCATTCAACTGGTATTTTTCTCTCTCTCTCTCTTTTATTCCCCTGGCCTCAAAGCTGCCCTGCTTCAAAGTCTGAGCCTTCAAGTTTCATAAAGTAAAATAATGTAATTTAACAGTTTCCTAAATGTATAGGTCCACATTGGTTACTGGAAAAAAGTAATAGTATTAAATCAAGTTAAATTAAATCCAGTAGGCAGAAAATTCAATATAGTGTTGCAAAAGAAAATAATGTATTTTGCTTTGCATCCTAAGGACCAACAAGGGAATGGTGTGGGTGAAGTTTCCAGTGAAACTTCATATCTCAGTGATCAGGTAGGAGAATAGTGGAAAGTGGTACCCTACTGCCTGGTTGCTGTGATGCTACACATAGGGGTCATTAGGCTGGAAGTCTTGCCTGACTTGAAAGACAGAGACAAGTTTATTAGAACTGAGACATCTCACAGAACTACAAATGAGAGTAATCAAATATTGTTAGTATTTCTTGATATCATCTGAGCACACTCATCATGGAGTTTCTAATTGCAGAAATGACTATATTTCTTTGGTTAGAATAAATAGCACAAAAGGCAGCATTGTAGCAAGTAATAAATGTCTGGGTTTTAAAGTCTACTGACCACATCCAATATTTAGACAATTCAAATAGGTTAATATCATCAACTACTGAAGTGAACATAGTGAAAGCGACTACATAAGAAAGTTTACTCAAAGTATAACTCTCATTATATATTTTAATTATTTCTGGCTTGTATTTAAGCCTTTAGGCTTGGAAGTCTTATTTAAATGAAGGAAATGAAAAATCGAAACACCCATCACTTTTAATTAAAATTCTAATATCAGAAGATATTGAACAGTCTCTTTTTGACAAAACCAGTCCCAACAGTACTTTTTTGTCTTTACGGTTAATAATTAATTTAATGATTTTTCTCTGCCATATTTAATATTAGGATGTATGGTGCTTGATTAGGAGGCAGAACCTTGATGTTTTTAAATTATTTCTTGCTATAAAAATAAATCTCCATATCAGAGTCAGGTCCTGAATTCAACATGCATGGTCAATTACTTGTAGAGGTCTGACATTCATGGGAATAAATTGTTATTCTGCAGATTTCTTAACAGATCTATTATCTATGAAACTGAAGCTTCATCTTTGGCTGTGAATATAAAATGCCATCTTTAATTCTTTTGGATCTTCGGGAAGTATGACTTACCTTTGGAAAGCATGTCAACGTCTTCCTAGGAGTGTTCAAGAAAAATGAAAAAAGAAACTTTAGACTTTCAAGTCAACATCTTCAAAGTTCTAGGTAAGAATTATTCCAGCCTGGAATTCAATACTTATTTAAACTATCATTACAGCCTTAGGAAAACTTAAAGAGATTTGTGGAGAGGGGCACCATTCAAAAACTCAAAATGTGTTTTGTTCCTAATTCATTATTAAATTATTCAAATTAGTCAACTTTACCTCTCTATAATCCTTATTTATTATTAAAATATATTCAAATTAATTAACTTTACTCCTCCATATTAATGTTTTCATAAAATGTACAGTTGAGAGGCATTAAGTACATTTCTATTTCTATCAGTACTGTGTAGTACAGGACCACCAAAATCCAAAAGCTCAGATCCATTAAACTATACCCCATCCCCTCCTCCCAGACCCGGTAGCCTAACTGTATCTATCAATGTGGCTATTCTCGATACCTCATGTCTTTGGAATAAGAGTGTATTTGAGTGTCTGTGTTTGGCCCATTTCGTTTTGTATGTTTGCAAATTCCACCCATCACAATTTTGTTCCTCTTTAACATTTCTACTGTGGTATATATGTACCATTTTATTACCCATTCATCCATCAATGGTCAGTTAGGTTGTTTCTACCTTTTGGCTCTTTTGAACATGATGTACAAATATCTATTTTGGTTATTGCTTTAATTTCATGGAGGTTCATAGCCAGAAGTAGACTACTGAATGGTTAGGGATTTCATGCTTAATGGTTTTGCAACCATCAGATGCTTTCCACAACAGCTGGATTATGTACACATCAACATCAGCAGAGCAAAACGTTCCAATTTATTTACACCTCATCCAATATGGTTTTCTATTTTTCTGTTCCACAGCAGTCATTCTAATAGTACAAAGTAGAGTCACCTCTCTCTCTCCCTCTCCCCCATCTCCTCCCCTCCCCTCCTCTCCCCTCCCCCTCCTCTCTCCTCTCCTCCCTCCCTTCCTCTCCCCTCCCCCTCCTCTCTCCTCTCCTCCCTCCCTCCTCTCAGCCCCTCCTCCCTCCCATCCTCTCCCCCCTCTTCTCTCCTCTCCTCCCCCCCTCCTCTCCTCCCCTCCTCCCTCCCTTCCTCTCCCCTTCCCCTTCTCTCCCCTCTCCTCCCCTCCCCTCCCCTCCCCTCCCCTCCACTTCTACTTCTTCTTCTTCTTCTTCTTCTTCTTCTTCTTCTTCTTCTTCTTCTTCTTCTTCTTCTTCTTCTTCTTCTTCCTCTCTCTCTCTCTCTCTCTCTCTCTCTCTCTCTCTCTCTCTCTCTCTCTCTCTCTCTCTCTCTCTTTCTCTCTCTCTCTCCCTCCCTCTGATTGTGGGTTCACAGCCACACAGTGAGTGTATGGAGGTTTGGGGCTAAAGGGCAATTTCCAGGAGCTGTTTCTCTCCCTCCATTGTATATTGTAAGGATAGATGTCAAGTCATTAGACATTCAGGCCAAGCTCCCTTACAAACTTAGCCATGTCACTAGCCCCATGTTATGGTTTTAATGTGTATTTCTACAAATATCAATGGTATTAGTCATTTTATTCTATCTTTATTAGTTATTTGTATGACTTCTTTAGAGAAATGTCTATTGATGGGCTTTCTTTTTAAGTTTTGTTGGTTATATTTATGATTACTGAGTTATAGAAGTTACATGTGTATGAATATACTATCCATTAAATATTATTTTAAGTGTTTTGAATGCTTTGCCTACATGTATGCCTGCATACCAAATGTGTTTCTGATGTCTGCAGAGGCCAGATGAAAGCCTTGGATTCTTTGGAACTGCAGTTACTAGCAGGTGTGAACTACTATGTGAGCACTGGGAGTTGAACCCTGGTCCTTTGGAAAAGCAACCATTGTTCTTAACCTGTTGGGATTTTAAAGGTACAACCACCACACACAACTAACTTCTCTTTTCAACCCCCTGACACTGCTTTTGGTGCACTAAAGTGGCCTCCCTTCCCCCCAGCCTTCCCCCCAGCCTGGAACCTGCCTGCTCAAGGGTGGAGCTACCGGCTCATTCGTCCTGCCACGCCCACTGCTGGAACCTGCCCTTGCTGCCTGGAGTCACACACGTGTTCGTCCTGCTACTGGACCCTGAGTTACTTGGCGGGAAATTGGGTTCCCTCCCCCTTCCTTTATAAACTGAGTGTCTGGAATTAGTAAAATTGAGTCTTGATCAGAATCTTGTCTAGACTCCATTGTTTCTTCCGCCCCGTCTAGTTTCCTCTCTTTCAGCCTGAACTGCCATTTTCAGTTGAACCGTTCGTGTTGTGGACCACGGGCGGGCCGCAACAATTTCACTGTGGTCTGATAATTTAGATTTGGTTTTGCTTCCTATCCAGAAATATCAGGGGCATGAAGATTTCTCTCCGTGCTCTCCTCTAAAACCATTACAGCTTCAGCTCTGGCAGCCAAGCATTTAAACGATTTTGAGTTACTTTTCCTATCATATAACTTAAGGCTCCAGCTACATTTTTAGTACATGGATAACTAATTTTAGCACCATTTGTTGAAAACACTATTGTCAAAAATTAGTTACCTGTAGATATGAGGGTTTGTTTCTGGGTTCTGCTCTCTTTCCCGGTGGTCTTTCTTTATAATGCTCATCATTTCTTAAACAATTATTTAAGGAAGTATTCCTAAGTGGTATAAGGAAAGAAGGCAAGACTGGCATTATGAAGCAGACAAGTCCCAAATGACAGTTTTACTGAAGCCAAGGGGGATGGAGCCTGATTAGAGTGCAGACAGCAGTCTCCCAGGGTAGTGTTATGAATATGAAAGAATTCAGTCAACTGAAATGAGCAAGCATTGTGAGAAGACAGGAAAGGCACACAGTGATATAGAGACAAGAGAAACCAACATGGAGTATAGCCACTGTGATGTGAGGTCTGGAGCAAACAAATATCCATTTGTTCCCTTTAGTGTTGTGTGTGCTGTGTTGTGTGCATGGTGTGTATATTGTTAACATAGGTAAAAACACTTGTGGGCACATCTGCATATAGAAGTCAGAGGTAAATATCAGGTGTTTTTCCTTGTTGATAATCTTTTACTTTTCTAAAATTTAAAAAATCATATATGTGTGCATGTGTATGAATGTACACTGTGTGTGTTTGGTTGCTCACAGGGGCCAGAAGAGAGAAGCAGATCTCTTGGAGTGGGAGTTACAGGCAGTTGTTAGCCACCTGACATGGGTGCTGAGAACTGATCTAGGGTCCTCTGAAAGGCAAGTAAGCTTGGTTATAGGCTAAGCAATGTCATCATCTCCTCCAAGCTTCTCTTGAGATTTTTCAGTGAGTTTCTCACTGGACTTGAAGGTCATTGATGCAGCTAAGCTGTCCTGCCATTGGGCTTTGGAGATAGGTCTGTCTCTCTACCATCTCCCTTTGTTTTCTGACCCCACTCAGTGCTACACTTACAAATAACCCAGTCCTTGGAGGGGGGGGGGTTCTTCTGAGCCTAGGGATTTGAACTCAGGACTTCTTGCTTGCACACAGACATTAGAATGACAAAGCCTTCTCCCCAGTGTCCCAAGTTTATATATTCTTGATACCATAACCTTTCTATTATTTATTAATGTTTTAATTCTTAAAAATGAAAACATAGGCAAATTAGGAACCCAACTACAATAAAAATAATGTATATAGAATACAGAAAGTGAACTTTTGAAAGATGAGGTAGGGGTAGAGTGAGAATGCTAATATTTTGATCCTGCTCTTTCACAGTTGAGGTCAAAAAGCACTGGTTATGGGGAGAAAGTAAATGTTTAACAACATTATTTAAGATTGCAAATGTATCTGATAGAAGTAGTATAAAAAGGGATGCAAAGTAAAAGGGAAGGAGAAGGTATGCTGAACAGGTGAGCTTGGCCTTTTAGTATCACAGAGGCAGTAAAGCCAAAGAGAGCCATCAGCAATGAGCTTTAATGAACAGGAAACTGCTGAATTACTATGGGAGCTAGCAAGAGACAGCTCAAAAGGTGGGTCCTGAAGAACCAACTGTATCTGTCATTGCTACTCCATCCCCCCTTCTTTTTTGGGGTGTTTGCCCAAGACCACAACCAGCAGAACCCAAGTGAGGAAGTTGGGTAAACAGCAACCAAGGGTGATGGAGACCTCAGTTCAACAAGAAACAAACTTCTTCATAGTCAGGCTACAAGGAGCAGCTCATTTAATTTGGGAGGGGATGCTTTTAAAGAAAGGCTTTTAAAACCTTTGGGGTTAAGTATGGAATATTGGGGTTGATTACAGCATTGAAGGGGCTGTGGTGAGGAGGATGCCTCGTTTGCATAAGGAGGAATTCATGTTCTTGCTGGACATGACCTTGTAAGGAAAGGAAGAAGTTTAACTTGGCTATGACTATGTGGCTTCCTCTGGTATGGGCAAAGGTGAAGTATATAGGACTACTACTAGGACATGCAAGCTGGAGGCAGGGGAAGGAGAGGTCCCACTTCCTACCCCTCTCCAAACAAGATTTCTGGGGTTGGATGCAACTTGACCTCATTCCTTCTCCAGACTGCTTCTTCCCAGTCACAATTCCTGGACCCCAAATACATGCCTTTCTGTTTGCCAAACATATGTGTACTTAATTTTGATGAGGAAAAATTAAATATAGAATATACTATCATAAACTACAGGATCAGATTAGAATTCATGAATGAGAATAACTGGAGATAATGATTTAATTGTGAAATGTCATTTAGTTTATTAAAAAATCAGTAGTGATGGGTCTCCTCCAAGAGTTTGGGTGCCCCTTAAATTTAATGGAAGCAGAGATACCACAGTCAGCCTAAAGTACCTCTGAAATCAGAATCTAGATTACTAGGTTTAAAGCTTTAAAAAAAAAAAACTTTCATAAAGTGTGAGTGTTCTCTGAATCGCCCGCGAATGAGGACACCACACACGATAGGGTTCTTCTGCAGCAAGCTTTATGCGTCTTGAGAGGGAGAGCATAAGCTTCACAACCGGAGACCCCAGGCAGTCCGAGCCCCTCCCTTTTATAAGAAATTCTCCCCGCCTCGGACGTAGCAAGCCATGATTGGCTCAACACTGATCACCCCATCCCTGAGGCGGAGCTGCCCGGGGCGGGGATTTCCAGCGCAGGCGCAAACTAGGTGTTTACTAGTTGGTGCTGAGGAAATGACTCAGCACCGGAAGATTAGCGGCGCCCCACATCTCCCCCTTTTTTGTCTAATAAAACCAACTGGACACCCAGTATGAGAGGATGGGAACATTGGCCGAATCCTCTTACTCAGAGATGTAAGAACTATGTCCGCAAGCAACGACTAGGCTTGAGTGGGACCCGAAGTTGCTCCGACCTGTCCCTCTGCCATTTTTTCGAGGAGGGGAAGACTAGGGCAGGAAACCCCCACTAGACGGCATATTCCCCAGGTGGGACGGGGGGACCACCTGTGCGATGCATTGCTCTACAATCCTCTAGGGCTGCTGAAGCTCACCCGCTAAAGCGCGGGCAGCCAGCGACCAGTGGTGCAAATCAATTTTGTTTAAGCGCCGCCAACCATACCTGTGCAGATTGCCCCTGCTCCAGGGCAGCAAGCGCCTGGGATATCATAATTTTGTCTCTATTATTTTTCTTATATAATTTGCAAATTAACCATAAGCTAAGTGCTAGTCCAAAGCAGAGGAGGATTCCGAATAAGCCCACCCCCACCCATTCTTTAAAATAAGAGAAGGCCGATGAAATCCAGGACGCGAAGCCTTCAGTCAGGGAAAAATCAAGTCGCGTGGAGTTGATCTCTACTATAGCCATCCGAAGCTCTTGGAGAGTCTGATCAAATTCCATCGACCAATTATTTCTCAGCTGTAAGGACAAATTCTTAGAAAGGTTTGCAGCACGGGTAAAATTTTTAAATTGTATGGAGGTAATACAGAGGCCTGGCAGTTTCATTTCACATCCCAATTGGGCAATTTGCCAAAGAATGTCTATTTGTTCTTGAACCAAGTCTATACGTTGGTTCACCAATAACAGACCCCCCTGTAATTGGGAGTATGCGAAATGCCCCTTATCCATGGCTACAGTGATTGAGGCCGAGAGTTGGTTGATGGTATCGGCCGTTTGTATTGTCCCGCTCAAAGCTAACGCAGAGGCGGTAACCGAGGCAGTGATCCCCACTGCCGCTAAGGTACCAACTATAACTGCCGATACTCCAAAATCTCTTTTTTCTCTAAACAAGGCCAAAGAGCTGGGCGCCACCACCGGGACCGGAATAAATCGGGGCAAGCGCATTATCAAAGCTAAAGGAAATTTAGTAGCATTCCAGCACATCACATAATAACAGGCATTCTCACTACAATTTAACTGACTAAAATCATGTGAGCTGGTGGAATTACTAACTACCCATAAAAAAGGGGGCCAAACTCATACAGGCACCGGCCCAAAATCCTTAGTCTGTTGGAAGGCCCAGGGGGACTCATCGCCAAATGACTGTGAGCACAATACCCCCTTTCTAATACGTGCTCCTTGCACAAAGCCTATGGGGGTTAAATCTGTGCAACTGCCATTAAGGCCGCACAGCAACCACAAATCAAAAGGGTTGCCGGTGGCCCTGGGGTTATCCAGACCATTGAGTTTTGCAATATGGAATGATCCATTGGCCAGAGGGGGAGAAAAGGTAAAGTGATTCCCAATAGTCCCTGTTCTGCGAGATTGGCAACCGGACCATGGTAAGATTGACAATGTCTCTTCCTTAGTAGAGCAAAAGGGTGCCAATTTGGGTTGTTTAACAAGTTGGATAATGCTTTTAGGCCAAACTGCTATAATTGAAGTTGCATTTGCACACCAGTGGGTTCCATTAGCGGCCCATACATTGGAAATGAGTGTAGAGACCTGTGACAATAACCCAATACAGTAATTTGATGGGTTGCCGCTGATGAAACACAAGCTCCCTTTAAATATAAAGGTTCTATTATCTATTACCCGTTCAGCTTGTGGGTCCCATGGTAAATATGGTAAACCTAAGGTATCTTCGGTCACAAACAAGCGGGGGAATACTTGCGCATCATGTGTCACTGGCATTGGCAGCGGGAACGTCGACATTATTCCCCATCGGATCTCCTCCCGTTTGGATGTCACTTGCAGGGGCAGGGTGATTCCCAATATCAGCAGGGCGATCTTCATCATCTTGGGGTATTGATCGTGTTAGTCTTTCTGGGACCCAGAATGGATTTTGTTCGTTCTGCGGGAAAACACAAACAGCTCCCCTGGATCTTATTAGAATAGGATCCGGGCCTCTCCATTTGTTGGTTAGGACATCTTTCCATTTTATTAATTCTTTGGGTCTAGTTGGTTCAGAACAATGTCGTTCTGCCGCAGTACGGCCATGTGCATCAAGATTTAAAAAATTGAGGGTGAATAGTGCCAATGACACAGACACTTTTGGCGTACGGGGTATAGCTTCGTCAGCGCCCCCTTTTTGTTTAACAACATAAGATTTAAGGGTCCGATGTGCTCTCTCAACAATGCCTTGACCTTGTGGGTTATATGGGATACCAGTTAGATGCGTTACTCCCATTTGGCGACAAAAGCTTTGAAATTTTTGTGAAGTATAAGCTGGTCCGTTATCAGTTTTAATAAATTTAGGTTGTCCCCAAGCGCTCCAAGCCTCGAGGCAGTGTTGGATCGCATGTGTTGCCTTTTCTCCCACATGGGGAGATGCAAAAATAATGCCAGAGCAGGTATCAACGGACACATGAAGATATTGTAATTTGCCAAAGGAGGGGACATGTGTGACATCCATTTGCCATATTTGTAAAGGCTGAATGCCGCGGGGGTTGATCCCCACATGAGGGAGGGGCAGAAACTCACAGCAATTTTGGCAGCTAGTGACGATGTCACGAGCTTCTTTCCTAGTCAAGGAGAAGCGACGGCGCAACGTTTCTGCCGTTACATGAAAGCGATTGTGGAATCCTTTTGCAGCTTCCACAGAGGATGACAGGGCTGTGGCTATTAATTTGGTGGCTTTGTCTGCCAAGTCATTACCCAGGGACATGGGGCCAGGTAGGCCTGAATGAGCCCTGATATGAGTGATGAAAACTGGGAATTTTCTTTGAAGCAACACTGATTGTATTTCTTGAAAAATTTGTGCTAAAGTGCTAGAGGGTTTGATTACTCCAGCCACCTCCAGCAAGTTTACTGCATTTACTACATAACTAGAATCTGACACAATATTGAGGGGTTCAGAGAAGGTTTTTAATACCTCCAGAACCACTAGACACTCTATTACTTGAGGTGATGCTTCTTTATATTGTTTGGAACATATTTTGCCATTGACCACAAAGGCCCCTACACCATTCTTGGAGCCATCGGTATACACCATGAGCCCTTCCTTAATTGGGTTTCTTACCGTTACATGCGGGAACACAATTGACTGGCTCTGGGCAAAGTGTAGGATCGGGTGTTTGGGATAGTGATTGTCTATGCTTCCAGGGAAAGTTGTAACTAGTATAGCCCAGTCATTAGATGTGGCGGCCAAGGTCTGAACTTGCACAGAGGTATAAGGCACCACCAAGAGGTGGGGGCTACGCCCGAAATGGGTGATGGCCGCTTTATAGCCTCTGAGTGCAAGCTGAGCTATGGCTTCAGGATACCAATGTATTATTTTTGCTGGGGATACATTTGGGTGAACCCATAGCAGGGGCCCATTCTGCCAAAGAACGGCAGTTGGCAAATGGGCAGTTTGTAAGACACACAGACTAAAGGGTTGTGATTCTTCGATACGGAGCAACTGCGCTTGTGTCAGGGCTATTTCCACCTTTTGCAGGGCCAGATCAGCAGCTGGAGTCAATGTTCGGGGGGACGTGATGTGCGAATCTCCTTCTAAGATATTGAACAAAGGTCTTAATTCCGAAGTGGGGATTTTTAAAAAGGGTCTGAGCCAGTTAATGTCCCCCAACAATTTCTGAAAATCATTTAGGGTATGGAGGTGGTCCCTTCTTATCTCTAATTTTTGAGGTATGATGTTATTTGGTGTCACCATGGTACCCAGGAACTGTCCAGTATTTGAAATTTGGACCTTTTCTACAGCTATTTGAAGTCCCCATTGACTCAAAGTTTTAAGTAAAAGGGGGTAGGCCCTTTGAAGCAGGCCAAGGTCCTTGTGGCACAGAAGGATGTCGTCCATATAATGGAGCATGACTAACGAGGGAAATTGATCCCTTACTGGAGAAAGGGCCTCCTGCACATAAAGTTGGCACATAGTAGGGCTGTTGGACATTCCTTGTGGTAGAACCTTCCATTGGTACCTTTTATCGGGTTCCATATGATTAACAGAGGGTATGGTGAAGGCAAATCTGGGCCTATCTATTGGACATAGAGGTATAGAAAAGAAACAGTCTTTAATATCTATTATAATCAAATTCCAACCCCTGGGCAGGGCGGAGAGCACAGGAAGGCCTCTTTGCACAGGGCCGAACAAATGCATTTGTTCATTAATGGCTCTAAGGTCATGGAGCAACCTCCATTTCCCTGATCTTTTCTTAATAACAAATATGGGAGTATTCCAGGGGGAGGTAGAAGGTTCTATATGATCCAATTTTAGTTGTTCATTTACTAATTGTATTGCGGCCTCCATTTTTTCAGAGGATAGGGGCCATTGAGGGACCCACACCGGGTCCTCTGTTTTCCACGGTATAGGCCGAACCGTCCCCATGGCCCCTAGGAAAAACCCAGTCCTTGTCGGGCTATATTTCCTACTGGTGAAATAGGCTCAATTCCTCCTTGCTCTGACCGTCCTAATCCTTTGCCTGTCCTGTAACCCATCTTTAGCATCATGTTTTTTGCCTTGTTCAAACCTTCCCCCAACACGATTTTTTCATTGGACAGGGTTAGGCCCAAATGTTGCATAATGTCTCTCCCCCAAAGGTTTACTGGGAGCGGGAGCACATAAGGTTCAAATTTACCCTTTTGTCCTTCAGGAGCCTTCCAAGTCAAACTCATTGAGCTTATGGCAGGGCATGAATGATATCCCAGGCCTTGTAGAGAGTGGGACGATTTTGTAGTGGGCCAAGCTTTTGGCCACCAGTGCGTGGATATAATACTTTTGTCTGCCCCGGTATCAAGAATACCTTCAAACCTTTTTCCATTTACTTCGAGGCAGAGTTTGGGCCTTTCATTCAGGGATACAACAAGGTAAGCTGAATCAGTTCCTGACGACCCCATCGTTTTGGGACTGGGGCCTGGGGAGCCCTCCCAGAGGGTGTCGGGGAGGAGCAGCAATTGAGCTATCCTATCTCCTGCACTGATGGAAAACACGCCCCTGGGGCTGGAACATAAGACCTGTATTTCGGGGGAATGTAGGTGGTCAACAACCCCAGGATGGACCACTAGGCCCCGTAAGGTGAGTGATCCTCGTCTGAGGATAAGGCCCATGGTCCCAGGGGGCAAAGGTGACATTGGCTCTATAGGTACTGGTTGGATACTCATTTGGGGCATTAGTAGGAGGTCGGAGGCGGCGCGCAGGTCCACCCTTGTGGGTCTTCCTGGGTCGCTTCTTCCGCCATCCCGGAGGTTCTGACAAACCGGTTCCCATATCTTTGAGGGCCCTGGGACCGTGGGCCCAATGACCCGTTTTTTGACACATTGGGAGCAGGAACATTTAATGGAGGCAAAAGCCTTCCCTGTATATCTCGCATTGAGCGACATTGATCTGCTCTATGGTACCCTTTACCACACCTCGTGCAGAGGGTCAAGACCCCCCCTTTCTTGTCTGGGGCTTTGCAATCTCTTTTGAAATGTCCAGGCTTACTGCAATTAAAACAGGTCCGTTCACCGGTCTTCTTTTGTGGAGGATGCTTTTGTGCTAACATGATGGCGGCTGCGAGGCCAGTATTGCTAAGTGGACCTCCAAGCTCTCTACATACTCTTAGCCATTCTTGCAGCCCTTTTGATTTTCTAGGAGCAATGGCATTCCTGCATTCCTGGGTGGCTTGTTCAAAAATCAGTTGCTCAATAAAGGGTCCTATCCCCTCTGGGTCCCCAAAGATTTTTCCTGCCGCCTCCATCATGCGTGCGACGAAGTCGGCAAAGGGCTCCTGGGGCCCTTGAACAATTTTTGTAAGCTGATTGGTGGTTTCTCCCTTGCGATTAAGTGACTTCCAGGCCCGTATGGCTGTGCTGGAAATCTGGGCGTACGCCCCCCAATGGTAATTAATTTGATCTGCGGCCCACGGGCCTTGGCCTGTTAAAAGGTCAAATGTCCAATCCCGCTGCTCTTGCGTAAGGGCTATTGCGTTGACCCTGGCCTGGGACTGGGCTGCCTCATGCCACAAGGCTTTCCATTCTATGTATTGTCCCATAGTAGGCAAGGCGGCCTTAACCACCATTTGCCAATCACTAGGTGTCATGGCAGTTTGTGCCATTCTTTCAAGAATCATAATAGTAAAATTAGCATTGGGACCATATTTTCTTACTGATTCTGCAAGATCTTTTATCTGACTATAGTCTACAGGAGCGTAGATTCTCCCCCCTTCTTGTTCATAAACAGGAAACGCTAATTGTAGCTTGCGGAGGATCTTTTGGGGAAAAAAGGAAATTGTGGATGACCGGGCCTCATAAGGTGGGGGAGCAGAGGGAATGGCGGCAGCCAACAATCTCCTATCCTTAAAGGAGACACCGGGCGCGGGCTTACTTGACTTAGGTCGCCCGCCTTCATCTGGGTGATACCTTTCTCCTTTATATCTAACTGCTTCTTCTTCTAACTCGCCCTCTTCCTCCGAGGTCAGTTTACTGTCCTCGGTTTCGGAAGAATCCGAGGTATCTCTTAAGTGGAGGGCAGCCAGTTCTCGGGTCGGATATAACCCGGGCCTGCTGCTCCCCTTCTCTCCCTTTCTGTTTCTCCCGGGAGGTCCTTTTTCACTTCCCTTTTTTGCCTTTTTTACGGTTTTTGTGCGCACACCCATCCTCTCACTACGCTCGGATTCTGACATACCTTCCTGCATAGCTTCTAAAACCTTTTGCCCTTTCTTTCGCTCCTCTTCACAGGCCTCATCTTCAAGACAACTCTTAACTAGTTTCCATATGGCCTTAACTCCCAACCTGAGGTCTGAACAGGTTTCTAGATCGTTGCCTAGCTTATTCCATGACGGCAGTGTCAGAGATCCTGACACCGCATACCAGGGAGCTACTCGATCAACTTCCTCAACAAAGCGGCGAAGAACTCTATCCCCAAGCTTCAGGTCCCTTCTTTTGAGAAGTTCTTTTAATGAAGTTTGTACTGATTGAGAAGCCCCCATGATACTCTAAAGGAGACTGCAATTAAGAACTTCAATTTAACACAACCTTCTATGTTCACAAAAGAAGAGGGCTAGGAACCATACAACCAAGGCCACGAGGACGATAATTAAAGCCTCGGGCAATCCCTCCCACGGCCCAGTTAGTTGAAGGGAGTGTGAAAGGGTCAGGTAAAATTCAGGCATACCTTTCCGAGACGTAGTTCCTGCAGTTCTGGACCCTCCCCGTCACCGAGGGATCTCCGACGGTGCTCGCGATGTTCTTCTGTTCTTCGTTTTCCCGGGATTTCGGCACCAGATGTGAGTGTTCTCTGAATCGCCCGCGAATGAGGACACCACACACGATAGGGTTCTTCTGCAGCAAGCTTTATGCGTCTTGAGAGGGAGAGCATAAGCTTCACAACCGGAGACCCCAGGCAGTCCGAGCCCCTCCCTTTTATAAGAAATTCTCCCCGCCTCGGACGTAGCAAGCCATGATTGGCTCAACACTGATCACCCCATCCCTGAGGCGGAGCTGCCCGGGGCGGGGATTTCCAGCGCAGGCGCAAACTAGGTGTTTACTAGTTGGTGCTGAGGAAATGACTCAGCACCGGAAGATTAGCGGCGCCCCACAATAAAGAGTTTATTTGCAAAGTGGAGACAACTAAGATGTTGTAATTATTTTTGAGTCTCTAAACATAGGAAAGTTTTATTGACATAAGAGTTAAGAGTTTAAGTGTTGCCCTGAAAACCATATGCGCGAATTACATAAAAAACACAAACATAAAAAAGTACATGAGGTTTGCATTAAGCATTCTTCCAGGAGAGATCACCAACCCTCTGGAAGATGACTACTAGCCACGGGTGCTAGTACACCTTCAGGTTAACTGAGGTTAACCAGTTTTTTGTTTGTTTGCTTTGTGTATGTATGTCCAGGGTTGTTTGTTTTTTTGTTTGTTTTGTTTTGTTTTTGGTGTGTGTGTGTGTGTGTGTGTGTGTGTGTAGAAATAAAATAAAAGAGAATATAGTGTAGTAAGGTGTACTTTACTGCTTCAAGAAGTAAGTACTAAAAGCAAGAGAGGGGACATTAAAAACAAACAAAGCCAGGACAAACCTCAAAACAGAAGTTGGAAAACAATTACTTGTTTGCTAAACCTTAAAACTAGAAAGCTAGGAACAGGAGCACTTCAACAAGGCCATGACTAATGACAAATTTCCCTAAGGCTGATGTTTCTCAAACCCAAATTTCTAACTCCAATCACTCTGTGTTCCACAACTACTGGCCAAACTGCCCACAGTGGGTCTGCAGTGGTGTGTTTCATTGCACTGCAGAGTCTGTGTTCTGTGAGTCGTCCACAGCATGTTGTGACTCCTGAGCATCAGTTCTGAATTCCTGTTCTGTGTGCATTTACACATGTTCTTACCTCTGCTCTCCTTATCTTTTTCTCTTGTAGACCTGAGGAGTACCTGAAACATCCTTCTCCATTTCTAAGATCTGAATGGCTGCATGAAGATTAGCTAGACTTTTGGGGAGCTCACCACACCCTGCTCACATACTGTTTCTTGCTGTGCCTGCCAGGACACTTTGACTTGTATGTCTTTATCTACTGGGTTATCACCTCCCTGAAGGGACAACCACAATCTCAACTGCCATTTGCCAACCTGTCATCTCAGTTCCAAGCATCTACTATCTGTGGTCAGAATGTTTACTGAGCGGCTGGGTGTGTTGTATAGCAGATATCAGATGATTTTTGCTAACTGCAATGACCAGGACTGAAAGAACACACACACACATGCATACACATACGTGTACACACACACATATGTACACATACATGCACACAGAAATACACTATACATACATAAATACATACACATGCACACACCCATGAACACACCCACCCCACCCCACCCCCACACATTTGTGACTGCTCAGTAACATATGAAAGACTCTTCGGTTTTAAGGTTTTCAAGGGAGTGGGAAAGACAAAGAATCCAGAGTGCTAAAGATGGAGACTGAGAACACCACTTGCTTCTGGGACAGATGAGACCTGGTGGCATAAAATACTACAATTGCTAATATATGCAATTTGAAGGAATTGTTGCATACTGTTTAACCCCAAGCCCTCAGTTTTGGATTTTGTTTGACTCTCCTTCAGTGAAGAGAAAAATATACAAGTTTGCCGGTTATAGAAACATTGTAGCAGAGTACAAAGAGAAACACTCTTAGAAATCAAACTGCTACTCTGTGGAAAAAACAGGTTATAAAATTATGACACATCCACAGGGTGGAAAATACAAAGTGATGTAGATCTGTGTATTGCCTTATGTGATGAGCCATAACAGTAAACTGTGTTTGCAATCTTCCACAAATTAAAAAATGTGCCTGCTTATGTTCCTGTAAAAGCAGAAGAAACACTGAAAGATGCAATTGTCAAAGGAGAAGAGAAGATTGATTTAGTCATAGAAACTTATGAGTTATTTTATTTGGTTTTAATATTTCCAAAGAAATAATGACATAGCATGTGGAAGAACTACAGAAAACATGCAACAGCTATAAGCCTATTGCTCAGGTATATCAAATGTCAATATTTTGACATATTTGCTGCAATTCCTTTTTAAAAAGAAGAATAAAGTGTCACGGAGATTGCTGAAGTCATTTCACCCACATCTCTGCTCCCATGCATCCTCCCACTCTTCCCAGAGGTATACTCTGCCTTAATGTCGGATGGATCTTTCCATGCATGGTTTCAGGATTTCCCTTTGCATACTCACACAGTCATAAACAATACAGATCTCTTTGTTTAACTTTGTATAATTGTTATAATTTTTCTACACTCTGCTACTTGTTTTTTTCTCTATCCAATACTGCCTTCTACCATTATACATGGCAAGGCAGTCAATTCATTCGAAATGCCTATGGTGCTTTCTTGTATAATTTTATGATGATTTATTTATTCTGAAATTGAAGGTGATGAATAATGCAATGGCCATTGTCTGCATCTTCCTCTCTCTCTCTCTCTCTCTCTCTCTCTCTCTCTCTCTCTCTCTCTCTCTCTCTCTCTGTGTGTGTGTGTATGTCTGTGTGTGTGTGTGTGTGTGTATGTGTAGGAGTCTGTCCAGAGCTTGGAGCAGAATTGTGCATTGCATACTCTTGTTTCTAGATCTATCAAATGTGTTTATTAATCACTGTTCAACATGGATATTTTTAATTAATTATTTTTTACACTCTGACTAGATTCCCCCCTTTCTTTTTTCCCAGTCTCTACCTCTACCCTCCCCCATCCACTCCTCTGTTTCTCTTCAGAAAAGGACAGGTCTCCAGCCTGGACATCAACCAGCCATGACCTAACAAGTTATAGTATGACTAGGCACCCTTTTTCCTGTTAAGGCCAAACTAAGTAACCCAGTAGAAAGAAAGGGTCCCAAAAGTAGCAACAGTCAGAGACAGCCCCTGCTCCTAGTTAGCAGACCCACAAAGAAATTAAACTACACAACTGTAATGTGTACAAATGTTCTAGGTCAGTTCCATGTATGCTACCTGGTTCGATCTCTGTGAGCCCTATGAGGCTAGGTAGTAGTTCGGTGGGTTTTCTTGTAGTATCTTTCACCACTATGGTTCCTAAAATCCTTCTTCCCCATCTTGGATTCTCTGAGCTCTGCCTAATATTTGGCTGTGGATCTCTGCATATGTTTCCATAAGTTTGCTGGGTGAAGCCTCTCTGATGTCAACTGGGCTAGGCATCCATCCATGAGTATAGCAGAAGATCATTAAGAATTATTTCCTTGATTTGTTTTCCAGTTATGCTTGGTTCTATGCAAGGTCTCTGGCCTATCCAGCCTCTGGGTCCTGGGTCCTTGTCTGGTTACAGAAGGGGCACAGTTCATGCGCATATCCCCCATTATCTGGAGTCTTAGCTAAAGTCACCCTCATAGATTCCTCAGAATTTTCATTGTACTATATGTGTTTCCAGTTCATTCTAGAGACACCACCACCTTCCTCCTGTTCTGATTCCAGTTGTCTCTCCCAGTACTCTCTCCCTCCATTCCCCAGCTGACCCCTCCTTTTCCCATCCTCATATCCCCATCCAGATGCTCCTCCTGTCTACCTGCTGTGTTCCCTTCTCAGTGAGATTCATTCATCCCCCTTGAGCCCTTGTTGTTACTTAGCTTCTCTGGTTCTGTGGATTGTAGAATGGTAATCCTTTAGTTTATGGCTGATATCCACTTATAAGTGAGTACATACTATGTTTGGCTTTCTGGACCTGAGTACCTCCCTCAGGATGATTTTTTAGCTCCATCCATGTCTCTGCAAATTTCAAAATGTCATTCATTATTTTTAAACAGCTGAGTATACTTTACTGTGTAAATCTACCGCATTTTCTTTATCCATTTTTTAAGTTGTTTCCAGTTTCTGGCTCTTATGAATAAAGCTGCTGTGAATATGGTTGAGCAGGTATCCTTGTGGTACTTCTAGTACTGTGGAACATCTTTTGGTTATATGCCCAGAAATGATATTTCTGGGTCTTGAGGTAGATCGAGTCCCAATTTTCTGAAAAACTGTCACATCATATTGATTTCCAAAGTGCCTACACAAGTGTGCACTCCCACCAGAAATGGAGGAGTGTTCCCATTGCTCCTCATCCTTGCCAGTATGTGGTGTCACTTGAGTTTTTTTTTTTTTTTTTTTTATCTTAGCCATTTTGACAGGTGTAAGATGGAATCTCAGAGTTATTTTGATTTGCATTTCCCTGTTGGCTAAGAACGTACAACATTTAAGTGCTTCTTGGTCATTAGAGAATCTTCTATTAAGAATTCTGTTAAGATATGTATACCATTTTAAAAATTTTTTAATGTATACCATTTTTAATTGGGTCATTTGATTTGTTGATTTCTGGCTTCGTGAGTTCTTTGTATATTTTGGATATCATCCCTCTGTCAGATGTGTGGTTGGTAAAGGACTTTTCCAATTCTCTAGGCTGCCATTTTGTCCTTTGGACCTGTTCTTTACTTCACAAAACCTTCTGAGTTTCATTCGGTCTCATTTATTAGTTGCTGATCTTAGTAATTGTGCAGAACAGATCTTAGTTCTGTTCAGGAGCTGTCTCCTGTGCCAATATGTTCAAGGATATTCCCCACTTTCTCTTCTGTCAGGTTTAGTGTTGCTGGTTTTATGTTGGACTCGAGTTTTTTTTTTTTTTCAGGGTGATAAATATGGATCTATTTGCATTATTCTACTTGCAGACATAGAGTTAAATCAGCACCATTTGTTAAAGGTGCTTTCTTTTTTCCATTGTATAATTTTGACTTCTTTGTCAAAATCAAATGTCCATAGGTGGGTGGATATACACCTGTTTCTTTGATTTCATTCCATTTATCAACTTGTTTGTTTATGGCAATAGTATGCAGTATATATTATTATTGCTCTGTAGTATAGCTTGAGATCAGGAATGGTGCCACCTTCAGAAATTCTATTGTACATGATTGTCTTAGGTATCCTGGGTTTTTTGTTTTTCCATTTGAATTTGAATATTTTTCTTTCAAGATCTGTAAAGAATTGTGTTGGAATTTTTGGTGGGAATTGCAGTGAATCTGTAGATTGCTTTGGGTAAAATGTCTTTTGTTGTTGTTTTTTGTTTTATTTTCGTTTGTTTTGTTTGTTTATTTTTACTATGTTAATCTTACCTATCCATGAGCGTGGGAGATCAGATCTTTCAATTTTTTGGTCTCTTCTCTCATTTTTTTCTTCAGATCCTTGAAGTTCTTATCATACTGGTCATTCACTTGTCTAATTAGAGTTACATTAAGATATTTTACATTATTTCTGGCTATTCTGAAGGGTATTGATTCCCCGAATTCTTTCTCAGCCTTTTTAACGTTTATATGTAGGAGGACTATTGATTTTTTTGAGTTAATTTTGTATCCAGCCTAGTTACTGAAGGAAGTATTTATTAGCTATAGAAGTTCCCTGTTAGATTTTTTTGGGAGGGGGATCTCTTGTGCATTCTACCATATCATCTGAAAATAATTATACTTTGACTTTTTTCTTTCTAATTTGTGTCCCCCTGATCTCTTTAGTTGAATCATTGCTCAAGTTAAAACTTCTAGTACTATATTGAATAGGTAGAGAGAGAGTTGACAGCCTTGTCTTCTCCCTCATTTTAGTGGACTTGCTCTGAGAGTCTCTACATTCAATTTGATGTTGGCTATTGGCTTACTATATTTTATTGTCTTAGTCAGGGTTTCTATTCCTGGACAAAGCATCATGACCAAGAAGCAAGTTGGAGAGGAAAGGGTTTATTCAGCTTACACTTCCATGTTGCTGTTCATCACCAAAGGAAGTCAGGACTGGAACTCAAGCAGGTCAGGAAGCAGGAGCTCATGCAGAGGCCATGGAGGGATGTTTCTTACTGGCTTGCTTCCCCTGGCTTGTTCAGCCTGCTCTCTTATAGAACCCAAGACTATCAACCCAGGGATGGTACCACCCAAAATGGGCCCTCTCCCCTTGATCACGAATTGAGAAAATGCCTTACAGCTGGATCTCATGGAGGCATTTCCTCACCTGAAGCTCCTTTCTCTGTGATAATTCCAGCCTGTGTCAAGTTGACATACAAAACCAGCCAGTACATGTATAATGTTTAGGTATGTTCCTTGTATTTTTGATCACTTCAAGAATTTTATCATGAAGGGGTGCTATATTTTGTCAAAGGCTTTTTCAGCAACTAATGAAATGATCATGTGGTTTCCTTCCTTCAGTTTGTTTATATGGTATTACATTGACAGATTTTCATGTGTTGAATCATCTCTTCATCTCTGAAATGAAGCCTACTTGATCATAGGGAATGATGTTTTGAACATGTTCATTAATTCAGTTTGCAAGTATTTTATTTGATATTTTTACATCAATGGTCAGGAAAATTGGTCTGAAATTCTCTTTCTTTGTTGAGCTTTTGTGTGCTTTGGGTATCAGGTGGACTGTGGCCTCATAAAATGAATTTGGCAATGTTCCTTCTGTTTCTATTTTGTTCAATAATTAGAGGAGTTTCAGTGATACCTCTCCTTTGAAAGTCTGGTAGAATTCTGTGCTGAAACCATCTGGTCTTGGGTTTTCCTTTGTTTGAGAGACTTTTAATGATTGATTCTGTTTCCCTAAAGATTATAGGCCTATTTAAATTGTTTATCTGATCTTGATTTTACGTTGGCAAGTTGTATCTATTGAGAAATTGTCTATTTTTTTTTTTTTAGATGTTCCAGTTTTGTGATACAGGATTTTGAACTATGACCCAATGATTCTTTGGATTTCCTCAGCATCTGTTAATAAAACTCCCAATTCATTTCTGATTTTGTTAATTTAGATATTCTCTATCTGCTTTTACTTAGTTTGGATAAGGGTTTTTCTAACTTGTTTATTTTCTCAAGGAAATCAACTCTTTGTTTCATTGACTTTTTGTATTTGTTTCTATCTTATTGATTTCTGCCTTGAGTTTGATTATTTCCTACTGTCTACTCTCTTGAGTGTACCTTCTTTTTGTTTGAGAGCTTTTAGGTGTGCTGAAGTTGCTAATATTAAGATCTCTCAAATTTTTATGTAGGCACCTGTGCTAGGAACTCTGCTCTTAGAATCACTTTCATTATATACTGTAAGTTTAGGTTTGTTTTGCCTTCATTTTCATCAAATCCAAGAACGTCTTTACTTTATTTCTTTATTTCAATGGTCATTCAGTAAAGAGTTGGTCTGTTTCCATGATTTTGTAGGCTTTCTGTTGTTTCTGTTGAAGTTCAGCTTTAATTCTTAGTGGTCTGTAAGATGGAAGCTGTTATTTCAATTTCCTTGTGTCTTTTGAGAGTTGCTTTGTGACAGACTATATGGTCCATTTTGGAAAAGGTTCTATGATGTGCTGAGAAGGTATATTCTTTTTATTTGGGTAAAATTTCTGTAGATATGTTAGGTCCATTTGTGATATAACACCTGTTATTTCCATTATATCTGCTCATTTTCTATTTGGATTGCCTATCTATTGTTGAGAATGGTATGTCAAAGTCTCTTGTTATGTCTTTGATGTGTTATTTAAGTTTTATAACAGTTTCTTTTACAAATGTGGATGCCCTTGGATATGGGGTAAAGAGGTCCCGAGTTGAGACATCATCTTGATAGGTTTTTCTTTTGATGAAATCTCTTTTCTTATTTATTAATTTTGGTTGGAAGTCTATTTTGTTAGTAATTAGAATGGCTAAATCAGATCGCTTCTTGGGTCTACTTACTTGGAAAATCTTTTTTCAACACTTTACCCTGAGGTAATTTCTATATGTATGGTTGAAGTGTGATTCTTATATACATCAGAACAATGAATCCTGTTTTTTGATCCACTCTATTAGTCTGTGTCTTTTTATTAGAAACTGAGTCCATTGATGTTGAGAGATGTCAATGACCAATAATTGATAATTCCTCTTATTTTGATGGTGATGGTGATGATGATGTGTGTGTTTTTGCATACAAACACACACACACACACACACACACACACACAATTCCCTTCTTTTGGTTTTGATGGTGTTAAATTATTTATTTCCTGTGTCTTCTTGAGTGTAGTTAACCTCCTCCAGTTGGAGTTTCTGTCTATTATCTTCTGCAGCATGGATTTTGCGGATAGATATTGTTTTCTCCACCTATGGTGATTGAAAGTTTTGCTGTCTAGAGTACTCTGTTCTAGCATCTGCGGTCTCTACAGTCTGCATTGCATCTGTCTAGGCCCCTTCTGGCTTTTAAAGTCTCTGTTGAGAAATCAGATAATTCTGATAGGTCTGTCTTTATATGTTACTTGACCTGATTTTGTTGAAACTGTTTTCTGGGCCTTTGAGCTAGGAATATTCTCCTTTGTCAATGCCTATTATTCTTAGATTTAGTCTTTTCATAGTGTCCCAGAGTTTCTGGATGTTTTGTGTTAGGAACGTTTTATATTTAATATTCTCTTAGTCCAATGAATCAATTTCTTCTATGGTACCATCTAAGCCTGAGATTCTCTCTTGCATCTCTTATATTCTGTTGGTGATGCCTGCATCTGTTGTTCATGTATGCTTACCAAGAGTTTCCCTTTCCAGGACGCTCTCAGCTTTTGTTTTCTTTATTGCTTCTATTTCCATTTTTAGGTTTTGAACAGTGTTATTTTCTTCATCTGCTTGTATTTTCTGGATTTCTTTAAGGGATTTATTAATTTCTCCTTTAATTTCCTCATCATCTTCAAAATTTTGTTTTAAGATTATCTTCTTGTGCTTCAGATATGTTGGAATGTCCAGGGCTTGCTGAATCCAGAGCTGGGCTCTGGTGGTGCCACATTGCTCTGGCTATTATTGAGTGTGCACTTACGCTGGCCTCTAGTCATTGGGGTTTGAGGTTTATGTGTTAATTTCTTAGGTTATCTTTGTTAGATGGATTTTTGGATGTTTATCCCTTTAATTTTTGTTCCATCTATAGTCTTCTGGCCTGAGTGGCCTGGGGTGCTTATGACCACGTCTTTAGATCCAATAAGGTGTCTCTGCTGGAATTTTTGCAACCTGTGTGACCCCTGCAGTTTTGGATGCCAGTGTTGCTTGTGGGATTCTAATGTACCTGTGTGGTCTCAGAAGTTTTTTGCCAAGGTTATGGGAAAGAATATGGAGCCCAGAGGAGTAGGTCTTGTTGGGAGCTGTTGGGTGTGCAGTGGACTACTCTTACCTGGGGACCTTAGTACCAGAGGCTATGCCTCTGGTAAAGCAGAAATCTGCTGTATCTCTGGGCTAGAATATAGTGTCCAGGGGAGGCATGCTATTGGGGACTGTTGGTAGCAGGTTGTGGGGGGTGTTATATCTAGGGACCCTAGTAGTGACATGACTTCCAGGAAAGCAGAAGTCTTCTGCTGAAGTTTTGGTCCAGAATATGGAGCCCAGGGTAGAGGGTGTCCTTGAAAAGTATAATATCATAATGCCCTTACTCACCTGAAGACTGTTCTTCCATTTTAACATGCACATTTAGCTTTAAAAATCCAATTGATTGATTTACTCTAAATAACTCTAGGTGTGTACCCATAAGTCTGAATTCATGTCAATGGCAGGTTCAACAAAAGAACACTTGAATTTAAATCACAGCTTGCCCTGGTGACTGCTGTACATGTCAAGACTCTGAAGCACTTTAGTTTCACCTTCTTTTCAAATCTTCCCCCACCTTACCACCCCACCCCCCCCCAATGAAACATGTCTGCCCTTGTTTTGTAATCAGTGTTTCTGGAGACTTATGCAGCAGTTTTGTGGTTCCTTTGCACAGGTATTTTACTATGTTCACCTTGTGAATCTGTCTCCTTCCTTCCATCTGCAAATTGTGTATTCATAATGTACATCCATTGGTACATTAAACATTACTGGGCCTAGAGCAATGGGGTTAAGAGCACTCGTTTCTCTTGTAGAGGGGTCAGATTCAGTTCCCAACATCCACAGTGTCTCACATCTGCCTGTTATCCCAGGAATAGGGAATCAGACATCGTGTGCATGCGCGCGCGCGCACACACACACATACAAATACATTAAATAAAATAAATTGTTTGACTGAGATGTGTTTAGTTATTTTGATTCATTTTTTTTTCTTAAAGACAAGACAGTGTATTTAGCAATAAGTTTCAGCTCTACAAACAGGTAAATGGGAAGAGAACAGTGAAGAAGAGCAAACAAAAATCTGAGCCCTTTCTGTAGGGACCCCGCCTTTTCTATGGAATGACTATTGGATTCCAGACTGTCCTAAGCACTTTGCATTTCTCATAACTCTTGGCATCTTGGAGGCAGATATTTCCTTTGACATATAGGGTATACTTTTCCTCCCAGTGCCAAGCATTGAATTTGGGGTCTTATACCTATTGGGTATACACTGGACAACATCCCAACACAGCACAGCCACTTTTGAAATGGAAAATGACAACTCTTCACTCTAAGCAATGGGCACACTATATCCCCTTTTCAGTGTCTATTTGTATCTCCTGAAGAGTTCCTTTCTTCCTTTCTGAGGCAGCATTCGGCCTTCCCTTTCCCTGAGGCCATGTTGAAGAATTGGAGGACAGAAATTGTCTTACACAAAGAAAATTTTACAGTATACTTTTTTAGTATTTGCAAACTATTGCCCTGGTTTCATTTTTTAAAAATCCTTGATAATATCACTAAAGACTAACTAGTAGTATATTAGAAATATAAGGATCTGCTTCTAAATATTTAAGACTATCATGTTGAAGAGAGGCTAATCTTGTTTGAGGTCATCCAGGAGGCAAGTGATAGCCTTTATAGAGAAGTTGCTTTAAAAACAAACGTTAAAGACTTGGATGTGAATGTACATTTTATGTGGGAAAGTGTATTCTAAAACAGATTTTATACCATACTGGCTAGGCTTATGTCAACGTGACACAAACTAGATTTTATCTGAAAGGAGGAAACCTCAACTGAGAAAGTACCTCCATAATTAGTGTAATTAGTGAATGATAGAGGAGGGCTCAGCCTAATTTGAGTCCTTATATCTATGTTTTGGTGATCCTGGATACTATAAGAAAGCAGGTTGAACAAGCTATGAAAAGCAAGCCAGTTAGC
Organism: Mus caroli; assembly: GCF_978045245.1. Lineage (NCBI taxonomy): Eukaryota > Metazoa > Chordata > Mammalia > Rodentia > Muridae > Mus > Mus caroli. Next base: position 12,187,492 of record NW_028227256.1, read on the forward strand.
AGCACCCCTCCATGGCCTCTGAATCAGCTCCTGCCTCCAGGTTCCCACCCTGTTTGAATCCCTATTGTGAATTCCTTTGATGATAAACAGCATAAGGAAGTGTAAACCAAATAAGCACTTTTCTCTCCAACTTGCTTTTTGGTCATTGTGTCCCATTACAGGAGAAACCCTAACTGAGAAATATATACTAACTGAATTCAATGGGTTTTCCATTTAGGTCACCACATTTTAGCTTTTACATAGATTACTTAAGCATATGGTAGAGGTGCTGCTGGAAAAGCTGGAATTGACTTAAACTCCTGGCTCCATGAAAATTGAGTCTTCCTTTGTTTCATTCCTTCCTCCTTTCAATCCCATGTTTTAACTATCCAATTCCCTTTGCTATGTAACTCTCCCTGAGCACAATACTCTCTATATCCTTTGTAGGGATTGAAAAAAAAATGTGCTGGCTCTGTGTCTGTGCATTTAATCAACCTTAGATTGAAACAATCTAGGATAAAAATGTACATATACCAAACATGAAGAGATATGACCCCTTCTCATATAGTATAGCAACTGTGCAGTTTTCATTTACATTGCACCAGACAGAATATGTCAAGAAGAAATTATTTATTTAAGTACATGTGCCACTAGTTTCTTTGTCTAGGTGATATTAGTATTGACATTAAACTATGTTACACATTGTATAAAACAGTAGGTTTTTTTTTTAAAAAAAAGACACATCATTTTTTTTTACTTTTGATCTAACAAACTTTATTCTTTTTTGATATTTACTTTATTTACATTTCAAATGCTATCCCAAAAGTTTCCTATACCCTTCCCCCACCCTGCTTCCCTACCCACCCACTCCCACTTCTTGGCCCTGGCATTCCCCTGTACTGGGGCATATAAAATTTGCAAGACCAAGAGGCCTCTCTTCCCATTGATGGCCTACTAGGCCATCTTCTGCTGCATATGCAGATAGAGTCATGAGCTCTGGGGGTACTGGTTACTTCATATTGTTTTTCCACCTATATGGTTGCAGACCCCTTCAGCTCCGTGGGTGTTTTCTCTAGCTTCTCCATTGGGGGCCCTGTGTTCCATCCTATAGAAGACTGTGAACATCCACTTCTGTATTTGCCAGGCACTGGCATAGTCTCATATGAAACAGCTATATAAGGGTTCCTTCAGCAAAATCTTGCTGGCATATGCAATAGTATCTGGGTTTGGTGGCTGATTATGGGATGGCTGCGTGGGTGGGGTAGTCTCTGGATACTCCATCCTTTGGACTTAGCTCCAAACTTTGTCTCTGTAACTCCTTTCATGGGTATTTTGTTCCCTATTCTAAGGAGGAATGAAGTATCTACAGATTGGTTTTCCTTCTTGATTTTTTTGTGTGTTTTGCAAATTGTATTTTGGCTATTTTAAGTTTCTGGGCTAATATCCACTTATCACTGAGTGCATATCTAATGATTTCTTTTGTGATTGGGTTGCCACACTAAGGATGATATCCTCCAGGTACATCCATTTGCCGAAGAATTTCATAAATTCATTGTTTTTAAATAGTTGAGTAGTACTCCATTGTGTAAATGTACCACATTTTATGTATCCATTGCTCTGATGAGGAACATCTGGGTTCTTTCCAGCTTCTGGCTATTATAAATAAGGCTGCTATGAACATAGTGGAGCATGTGTTCTTATTACCAGCTGGAACATATTCTGGGTATATGCCCAGAAGAGGTATTGCTGGATCTTCTGGTAGTACTATGTCCAATTTTCTGAGGAACCGCCAGACTGCCAGAGTGATTGTACAAGCTTGCAATCCCACCAGCAGTGGAGGAGTGTTCCTCTTTCTCCACATCCTTGCCAACATCTGCTGTCACCTGAATTTTTGATCTTAGCCATTCTGACTGGTGTGAGGTAGAATCTCAAGGTTGTTTCAATTTGCATTTCCCTGATGATTAATAATGTTGAACATTTTTCAGGTGTTTCTCAGCCATTCAGTGTTCCTCAGTTGAGAATTCTTTGTTTAGCTCTGTACTCCATTTTTTAATGGGGTTATTTGAATCTCTGGAGTCCAGCTTCTTGAGCTCTTTCTATATATGGGATATTAGTCCCCTATTAGATTTAGGATTGGTAAAAATCCTTTCTCAGTCTGTTGGTGGCCTTTTTGTCTTATTGACAGTGTCTTTGACCTTACAGAAGCTTTGCAATTTTATGAGGTGCCATTTGTCAATTCTTGATCTTACAGCACAAGGAATTGCTGTTCTGTTTAGGAATTTTCCCCCTGTGCCCATATCTTCGAGTCTTTTCCCCACTTTCTCCTCTATTAATTTCAGTGTCTCTGGTTTTATGTCGAGGTCTTTGATCCACTTAGACTTGAGCTTTGTACAGGAGATAAGAATGGATCAATTCTCATTCTTCACATGATAGCCACCAGTTGTGCCAGCAGCATTTGTTGAAAATGCTGTCTTTTTTTCACTGGATGGTTTTAGCTCCCTTGTCAAAGATCAAGTGACCATAGGTGTGTGGATTCATTTCTGGGTCTTCAATTCTATTCCATTGATCTACCTGTCTGTTGCCGTACCAGTACCATGAAGTTTTTTTTATCACAATTGCTCTGGAGTACAGCTTAATGTCAGGCATGGTGATTCCACCAGAGGTTCTTTTATTGTTGAGAATAGTTTTTGCTATCCTAGGTTTTTTATTATTCCAGATGAATTTGCAAATTGCCCTTTCTAACTCAGTGAAGAATTGAGTTGGAATTGTGATGGGGTTTGCAGTGAATCTGTACATTGCTTTCGGCAGGATAGCCATTTTTACTATATTGATCCTGCCAATCCATGAGCATGGGAGATATTTCCATCTTCTGAGATCTTCTTTAATTTCTTTCTTCAGAGACTTGAAGTTCTTATCATACAGATCTTTCACTTCCTTAGTTAGAGTCACACCAAGGTATTTTATATTATTTGTGACTATTGTGATAGTGTTGTTTCCCTAATTTCTTTCTCAACCCGTTTATCCTTTGTGTAGAGAAAGGTCATTGATTTGTTTGAGTTAATTTTATATGCAGCTGCTGCACTGAAGCTGTTTATCAGGTTTAGGAGTCCTCTGGCAGAATTTATAGGGTCACTTATATATACTATCATATCATCTGCAAATAGTGATATTTTGACTTCTTCTTTTCCAATTTGTATCCCCTTGATCTTCTTTGTTGTCAAATTGCTCTGGCTAGGACTTCAAGTACTATATTGAATAATTAGGGAGAAAATGGGCAGCCTTGTCTAGTCCCTGATTTTAGTGGGATTGCTTCAAGTTTCTCTTGTGTGGTTTAATATTAGTCATGTGTTTGTTACATGTGTCCTTAACTGATCTGAGGCACATGATCTTTATATGTAGTTTATTTAACAATACTTTTCACCAGGAATGGCTGCTGAGTTTTCTCTAATGATCTTTCTATATCAATTGAAATGATAGTGGAAAACTAATAAGTAAGAAAGAGTGTGGCATTTAGAAATACAGATAAATCAATGGGCCAGAAATACATGTAACAATTTCCATAATTTTACTTAAATCCTCTTAAATAGATTGGCAAAGAAATAAATATATTATATAACTATAATATCTACACCTATATTATTATATAGACTAGATAAGTGAGAAATTAAATGTTTACTCATGGTTCTTACATATTTTAGGTGGGAACTTCACATTTTCTATTTATAATCTTTCTAGTGTTTTGTTACATTTTACTTATTTTTGTGTATCTGTGTTTGTGTATATGAATGACATAGTACCTTAGAGGTTAGGAGATAATGTTCAGGAGTCAATTATCTCCTTCCATCATGTGACCTGGCAACTGAACTTAAGTCACCAGCATTTGCATTGAACACATATAAACAGTGAGCCATCTCATTGACCCTATTTATAGGATTTAAAAATTAATTAAACTCCACAATTTACTAAGTTTTGTTGGTTTTCTAAGCCTAGAATGCATTTTCTTTTCTAGGATGCCACTGGGGACATGGTTCCCTTTTGGCATCATGACTTCTTAAGTTCCTCTGTGCTGTGATAATTTCATAGATTTAATTTTTGGTGACATTCAAAGTTTTAAATGTATTTCTTTCATACTCAAATAATATTCCTTCTTAGATCTCTGACACTGTTGAAGACTAGCTACTTGTAGTCTGACAATTAAACATAAGTTGTTTAAAATTTAAGAAGATGTTCTTAGAATGGTAATACAAGTTAAGATAAAAAAAATTAAACACAAAATTCTAACTCACCAATATAGGACAAATGATAAAATGCTTTATATAAATTGCCAAATATAGTAGACTGGATGTTTTAAATTAATTTTCACAATTGTTATACTTGTATTCAATTTATATCTGAGGGAAAAAGAGCTTTCTATTGGAGTAAAAAGGGGAATTTTTGAAGTTTGGTCTTTTGCTATGTATTGAATTGGTAGGTGTGGACCCCCAAGACCTGGTTGCCTCAGAGACAAGAGAGTCTGCATGTAGACCCAAGACAAAGATTCCCCTCCCTGCAAGACCCAGCCAGAACTCCCCCTCCCTGCCCTTTTCCCCACTGGCCCATGTTCTGTTCTCAGCCCTTCCATGACATCCAACAGCATCTGAGGTGTCGAAGACTGAAAACCTGTTGTCCCTGGACTCTATGTAGCCCAGAGAATCCAGAACTGGCTCTTCCATGGCACCCAGCAGTGTCTGTGGTGCCTGAGAGTCTGAGCCCAACTCTGGCAGGTCCTAGGGGACACCTGACTGTGCTTCCCCCACCCTCGGAGAAGGGTCCTGTGGCTTCTCACAGCCCAGTGGTGTCCTGGGGGTGTGCCCAGTCAGACTTCCCATGTCTGCCTCACCCAGCGGCCCAAGCCCTAGGCAGGATATGGAACCTCATTTTTACCCCACAGTGGGCTATCCATAGAAATGGAAGTAAGTAGCAATCTTCTATTTTTAGTGTCATTTGTAGAATTTTAAGGAAGTCTAAATATTCATCAAATACAATTCTAGCATAACATTGGATTTTTTTTTTTTTCTGTTCAACAGACACAGCACATAGACAGCCATTTCATAGGTACTGATGAAGGCACTGATGGAGTGAAGGCAGCCTTCAAAAAAAGAGTAACATGGTATAGACATAACTGAGTATATGATACTATGTCAAGTACTATTCCGAGCAGCAGGAAATAAACATGAGAAGGATGTATTCATAGAGTTTAAGGTATCACACAGTAGAAGACAAAAATCAAACACAGAACTAGAAAGAGAAACAGTTACAAATGTATCAGTATTAAAATATTTCTGTAAGCAAAATGGAGGGAGAGAATACACTTTATTAATGAGAACAGGCAAATATACCCAGAACTGATATTTGATCTGAGCCTTATATACAAAAATATCCACGACAAAGAAAGTGAAAGACAGTCCCGGATCAAGAGAACACAAGCCAAAGAGCAAAAGCAGGAAAGGGCACACTTGTCATAGATACTTCTCAGTGTCCTGTTACATTATCCTAGTAGTATCTTGTTGCCACTTAGTGACATTTGTTCTTGGGTAAGACGTAAGTATTAAAGATTAATGAATAACTGTGCTTTGGAAACACAGTGATATTACTACCTGTCTATTTTATTTCCAGTGTAGGACAAGCAGTGTTGGTGTAAGTCACTAATGGAACCTCAGAAAATCAGCATCTTAAACAAGACAGAAATTTTTCCAGAAGAAGCAATGGGCTAATTAGGATTGTGGATCTCTTTGGTCCAATATAAGAAGTCATTTCACTTTTCAATAGAGATAACTATATTTGGAAACTGTTATATTTATCATTGTTTCTGAGCACATGAATGTTGTATAATCTACAATGGTACATGAGGATAAGGAATTGTTTAGCTTCTAAAGTACAAAAGCCTATACACAGCACAACTGGAAAATTTGGATGAAATGGACAATTTTCTAGACAGATACCAAATACCAAAGTTAAGTCGGAATCAGATCTAAACAGTCCCATAACCCCCAAAGGAAAAGAAGCAGATATTAAAGTCTCTCAACCAAAAAAATGAATGAATAAAATAAAAAAGCCCAGGGCCAAATGGTTTTAGTGTAGAATTAGATCAGACCTTCAAAGAAGACCTAAAACCAATACTCCACACTGTTCCACAAAATAGAAACAGAAGGAACACTACCCCATTCGTTCTATGAAGCCACAATTATGCTGATACAAAACCACACAAAGAACCAGCACAGAGAACTTTAGACCCATTTCCCTTATGAATAGTGATCCAAAAATAAACAATAAAATTCTTGCCAACCGAATCCAAGAACACATCAAAAATGACCATTCACTAAAATCAAGTAGGCTTCACCCCAGGGATGCATAAACCCTTAGCCAGGCTCAATATACAGAAATCCATTAATGTAATCCACTATATAAATGAACTCAAAGGGAAAAAAAACCACATGATCATTTCATTAGATGCTGACAAAGCATTTCACAAAATTCAGCATCCTTTCATATTAAAAGTCTTGGAAAGATCAGAAATTCAAGGCCCATACCTAAACACAGTAAAGCAATATACAGCAAACCAGTAGCCAATATCAAACTAAATGGAGAGAAATTGAAGCAATCTCACTAAAATCAGGGACTAGACAGTGCTGCCCTCTCTCTCCCTGTCTATTCTATATAGTACATAAAGTTCTAGCTAAAGCAATTAGGCAACAAAAGGAGGTCAAAGGGATAAAAATTCAAAAGGAAGCAGTCAAACTATCATTATTTGCAGATGATATGATAGAATACTTAAGTGACCCAAAAAAAACTTCATAGAGAACATCCTACAGCTGATAAACAACTTCAGCAAAGTGGCTGGATATAAAATTAACTCAAACAAATCAGTACCCTTCCTCTACTCAAAGGATAAGCAGGCTGAGAAAGAAATTAGGGAAACAACACCTGTCACAATATTCACAAACAATATATAGTATCTTGATGTGATAGTACCTAACCAACCAAACAAAAGATCTGTATGACAAGAACTTCAAGTCTCTGAAGAAAGAAATCAAAGGAGACTTCAGAAGATGGTAAGATCTTCCATGCTCATGGATCGGCAGGATTATTATAGTAAGAATGGCCATCTTTCTGAAAGCAATATACAGATTTAATGCAATCCCCATCAAAATCCCAAACCTGTTCTTCATAGAGTTAGAAAGAGCAATTTTCAAATTCATCCTGAATAACACAAAACCCAGAAACCAGAAAATTATTCTCAATAATAAAAGAACTTCTGGGGGAATCAGCATCCTGGATTTCAAGCTATACTACAGAACAATTGTGATAAAAACTGCATGCTATTGGTACAATGACAGGCAGGCAGATCAATGGAATAGAATTGAAGACCCAGTAATGAACCAACACACCTACAGTCTCTTGAACTTCAACAAAGGAGCTAAAACCATCCAGTGAAAAAAAGATAGCATTGACAAATGGCAGACCACTGACAAATGGTGCTGGCTCAACTGGTGGTTAGTGTGCAGAAGAATGCAATTTGATCCATTCTTATCTCCTTGTACAAAGCTCAAGTCTAAGTGGATCAAGGACGTCAACATAAAACCAGATACACTGAAATTAATAGAAAGGAAAGTGGGGAGGAGCTTCGAGCACATGGGCACAGGAAAAACTTCCTAAACTGAAAGCCAATAGCTTATGCTTTAAGATCAAGAACTGACAAATGGGACCTCATAAAATTACAAACTTCTGTAAGGCAAAGGACACTGTCAATAGGACAAATCAGCAATCAACAAATTGGAAAAGATTTTTAAGAACCCTACATACAATAGAAGGCTAATGTCCAATATATACAATGAACTCATGAAGTTAGACTCCAGAAAACCAAAAATACCTATTAAAAACAGGATACAGAGCTAAACAGAGAATTCTCAATTGAGGAAATAGAAATGGCCAAGAAGCACCTAAAGAAATGTTCAACATTCTTAGTCATTAGGGAAATGCAAGTCAAAACAACCCTGAGATTCCATCTCACACCAGTCAGAATGGCTAAGATCAAAAACTCAGATGACAGCAGATGCTGGTGAGGAGATGGAGAAAGAGGAACACTCCTCCACTGCTGGTGGAATTGCAAGGTGGTATAACAACTCTGGAAATCAGTATGGTGATTCCTCAGAAAACTGGACATAGTACTACTACCTGAGGACCCAGCTATACCACTCTTGGGCATATACTCAGCAGATGCTCCAAGATGTAATAAAGACACATGCTCCACTATGTTCATAGCAGCCATATTTATAATAGCCAGAAGCTGGAAACAACCCAGATGTCCCTCAACAGAGGAATGGATACAGAAAATGTGGTACATTTAAACAATACTACTCATCTGCTAAAAACAATAAATTCATAAAATTTTAGGCAAATAGATGGAACTAGAAAATATCATCCTAAGTGAGGTAACCCAATCACAAAAGAACACACATGGTATACACTCACTGATATGTGGATACTAGCTCAGAACCTCAGAATACCCAAGATACAATTCACAGAGCAAATGAGTCTTAAGAAGAAGGAAGGCCAAAGTATGGATACTTCAGTCCTTCTTTGAAGGTGGAACAAAATACCTATTAGAGGAGATACTGAGACAAAGTGTGGAGCAGAAACTGAAGGAAAGACCATTCAGAGACTACTCCATCTGAGAATCCATCCCATATACAGTCACCAAACCCAAACACTATTGTGGATGCAAACAAGTACTTGCTGACAGGAACCTGAGAGGCTCTGCCAGTGCCTGACAATTGCAGAGGTGGATGCTCTCAGTCAACCTTTGGACTGAGCACAAGGTTCCCAGCGGAGGAGCCAGAGAAAGGACTGAAAGAGCTGAAGAAGCTTTCAGCCCCATAGAAGGAACAACAATATGAAACAACCAGTACCCCCAGAACTCCCAGGGACTAAACTACCAACCAAAGAGTACACATGGAGGGACCCATGGCTCCAGCTGCATATATAGCAGAGTATGCCCTTGTTGTATATCAATGGGAACAGAGGTCCTTGGTCCTGAGAAGTCTTGATGGCTCAGTGTAGGTGAATTGGTAGAGTGGGAGTAGGTGGGCTGGTGAGCAGGGGGAGGGGAGATGGGATAGGGGGTTTTCAGAGGGGAAACCAGGAAAGGGGATAACATTTCAAATGTAAATAAAGAAAATACCTAATAAAAAAGATTAAAAAAGAAAAGAATTGCCCCTGATTAGTTGATGGAAAAAGAAAAAGTTGAGCTGATTCATGGATTGGTAGATTGATATAAAGCAAAATTGTAGACTGTACTACAAATTCAGTCCTTTGTGTAGCTCCTGGAAGACAGTGTTGTTTTGCAAATCCTCCTGATAACCATTTATTGAACTACTATTGTGTTGAAAGAAACACAGCCTGAGGTAAGTGTTTATTTGAATTTATGGATAGTGAGTGACTTGGCTGTTTTTAGAGGTCTAGAAAAAATAATATTAGAATGTTCAGCACGTAAGATTTGTGGTGGTGGTGCATTAACAGACTAGAAGAGTGAGCACAAAGAATAAGCATATTTGTATCCCACGTTAATATTCATTATAGCAAAGACATGATTTTATAGGTGGACTGAGTAGCCCAGCAAATGAAAGTCAGATTCTGTCCTTGGCTAATCTAGCACTTGTCCAGCTGGCTCATGACTGAAGCAGTTATGGTGGAATGGAAGCTGCCTCTCACTGTTCTGAGTTGTAAAGTTTGCGTATTATAAATGTATGCAATGTAAAAGTTGTATGTTGGAATATTAATCTCCAGTATAAAAGCATTTGTAGACAAGAACTTTGGAACTTCAAATCTACCCACCTATGAATCAAGCTCAGTTTGCTTTTTCCATCAATTCATCAGAGGCAATCTTCCATGCAGCCACAAATGTGAGCCATTGGGTGTAGTCTCCCCTCCCCCAGCCTGAAACCTGCTTGCTCAGGGGTGGAGCTTCCCGCTCAATCGTTCTGCCACGCCCACTGCTGGAACCTGCCGCTTTGCTGTTTGGAGCCATACACGTGGTCACCCTGCTAGTGGACCCCGAGATTATTTGGCGGGAATCGGGCCCCATTCCCCAGCTTCATAACTGCATGCGGAACAGTAAAATTGAGCTTTGATCAGAATCTGCCTGTCTTAGCTGCATTTCTTTCTCTCGTCACCTAGCCCCAATTCTCTTCCAGGTTTCCAAAATGCCTTTCCAGGCTAGAACCCAGGCCGTGATCTGCTGGCCGGACACAACAATTGGGGAGTTAAATTAGTTTATAAGGGTCTTCATGATGGTAACCTTATTATAAAATTTCCCTCCCTCTTCATATGCTTTCAGTAAGAAAAGTGATGTCAGATGTCAAACATCTGATTCCCTACAGGGAAACCTTCATTGGGGCCTGGATTGTCTAGACCTTAATCTTGGTCTTCTTAGTTGTCAAAACTGTAAGAAAACAAAACCTTCTAGAACTGAATGAATACTTCAGAAACAGATTGAATACACGCTTAGCATATGAAAACTTTGTATATGGTAGAGTAACTTGTCAGTCAGTAAGAAAAAACAGGATATTCAATATATGTTTGGCTTATGGCTTCCCACTTGGAAAAATGCAATTAGTTTCTGATATTATACCACATAAACAAATGATAAAGAAATTCAAATTATTAGAATATACAGGAAAGCATGTTCATGGCTATGTTGAGAGAATTTGAACAGGAAATAGGTGGTCAATTATAATTGTTACTTGAAGGGTTTAATGCCTAGAAAACTTGTCAACTCATTGTCATTAATAAGAATAACCAAGTAGAGGAGGGAAAAACGGGTGACAGGATCAAGTATGGGGGAGTCATGACAGAAGCCTAGATGGTCAGGAAGATAAATAGAAATATGCAGCAATATGGAGTGGGGAAAAGGAGGAACCACTAGAAAATCCTAAAAATCAGGATGCAAGAGCATCCCAGGACCAAGTGGGGATGACATTAGCATAAATGCCCAAGAGTGAAGAGATAGAACCTGAAGAGAACACCTCTAATAGATAGACATGGCCCCCAGTTGAGGTATGAAGCCATCCAACCATGTCAAAAATTTTAACCCAGAATTGTCCCTATCTAAAGGAAATGCAGGGACTAAAAAAAAAAAAAAAAAAAAAAAAAATGGAGCAGAGACTAAAGGGAAGACCATCCAAAAACTGCCCCACTTTGGGATACATCCCATGTGCAGGCACCAAACCCTGACAATATTGCTGATGCCAAGGTGTGCATGCACATAGGAGCCTGGCATGACTGTCCTCTGAGAGGCTCTGCCAGCACCTAATATAGATGCAGATATTCACAGCCAACCACTGGACTGAGTTCACAGACCCTAATGGAGGAGTTAGGGAAGGACTGAAAGAACTGAAAGGTGTTGCAACCTCATAGGAGGAACAACAGTATCAACTAACCAGACCCCTCAGAGCTTTCAGGGGCCGATCCACCATCCAAAAAGCATACATGGGCAGGTATGTGGCTCCCACTACATATGTTGCAGAAGACTGCCTTGTCTGGCCTCAGTGGGAGAAGGGGTGCTTGGTCCTGTGCAGGTTTGATGCCCCAAAGAAGGGGGACACAAGAGGAGTGAGGTGGGAGTGTGTGGATAGGTGTGGGAGCACCCTCCTAGAGACAAAGGGGAAGAGGAATGAGGGGGGAACCAGGAAGGAGAACATTTGAAATGTAAATAAATAAAATAATAAAAAATAATTTACTGGAAAAAATTAGCTATAATCTCAGAGTGAAGAGACATGGATGTACAGTCCCTAAGAAACAATTCAAGTTGCACAGAGAAGCCCACTTTGTGGAAAATCTAAGGAGCTGATGGACTCAAGGAGACATCTTCTAGGAGCCAGAGGAATTCCGAGCTCAGGGAGGAGAAATAAAACACGGACAGCGATCTATCTCTGATTGCTTTAGCAGCAGGATTTGGAAGGAGGAAGTAGAGAAAGCCAGGAGGCAGGTGGGGCTGCTGGGCTGGAGGCTGGAGAGGGGCTATGGCACCCTCCCTCCTGAATGTAGCCCTTTGTGATGAGGAGGCCTCAGCTATGTGATGTGGCCTGAGCCCTCTTGACAAGCAGGATGCTGTGTACTCTGGAACTCAGTGACCTGAGAGCTGCACTGTGATTCAGAAGATGGAGAATTTTCTCTTTCCAATGAATAGCATTATTGACTAGTGCAGGAACCCTAGCTCTGTGTCCATATTAATGGACACGAGCTTTACCATTATGTGTGGAGTGGGGCTCTTTTTCCTACTAACCCCATTCCTGAAAGATTACCCAGGGTCACCACCACCTGGGAGTGAAAAGACCATCCTAAAGGTAAGGAAAGCCTTGGTTGACACAATGCTGTGTATGACAGTCTTTTGTTCATGACTGTTATTTTCACATTCCCTAGAAAGACAAAGAAAGGTATACTAAAAAATTGGGGCTTAAAAAAAAACAGAAATATAAGAATATGTTTTGTTTTAATCTCAGGTATGGGATATGGGGTTGTTTCTGACTGTCCACAGCAGCTGGCTGTGATTTGCTTCGTGCTTTAGTATGGGCGTAATTCTGCCAGCAGCAGATAGTTTCTGCATTTGTGTGACATTTGGAATTCTGAGGACTTTCCAGAGGGTATATAAATACTAGGGCCTTGAGAGGCATGCCAGGTTGTTGATTTTTGTTGGTTGTTTGCTATTAGTTCCTGGTGTTTGTGGTGACCACTTAACAATAAGTAGTAGTGTTCAAAGAAGTAGAAATTGGATATCCTGATGGTAAAGATCAAACATTCCCCAAAGGAACTTACCCCCATTCCCAATCAGCTGGAAATATTCTAACAATAGCATCTCCCCCTTCCTGTCTATTCTTTTTTCTCTCCTATCTATTGTTAGGGGATTAAAAGAGTAAAAGAAAAGGGGTGGAGATGGATGTTAGTAAGAATAACCTACAAAGTACCTAAAGTCCAGCTACAGACAGGTAAGTGGAACTCTCCAGAAAAAAGCAGAGGTGCAAGAGGCTTGAGCTGCACCTCAGTCTGCAGGGGCTGGCAGGCAGGACAGAGGTGCGAGAGGTTTGAGCTCCTGCCTAAAGCTCTCAGACCATCTGTACAGATGGCAGAGAGGACATTAATGACCACTAGGGCTCCATGCAGAGACTGCATTTCTGAGTTAGTGGGAACACAGGACAAGCTCTGAGAAGGGTCATCTGTCCTCTGCTTAGGCACTTGCTTTTGTTTGTGTTGAACTGATGTGAAGCAGGTGATGAGACCAAGGGCCTCAGATTAGAGCTTAAATCCTCTCTGGTCCGAGGAAACAGATATCATCTGACAGGCCAGAGGCAGCTCCAGAGCTCAGCCTTGGGTAGGATTCTGTCTGAGGAACACTGACTGAGGACATCCATGGTAAGTGTGGCATAGACAGCCCTTTTTCCTGTTTTCCCAACAAGGCCAAAAGGAAATATGTTTATGCACAGTATGAATGAGTCAAGAATGGATGAGAAAGCACTTCTTGGAAAATGCAGGTTTCATGTTGTCCTTGAGCACAGAGAGCAGGCAGCTTGTCTACTACAGAGAAGGGATCCAGGTTCATTTGTGTTGTTTCTAACTGGCAGGTAGTGAAGAGAGGGTAGAGCAACATGAGGAAGAAAACAACAATAGTAAAAGGTTGTAGAAACAGCCAGAGAATGCACATACCTAGAATGTATCATAAGCTGTGGAAGCCCCCCTTTACTGGACTCTACTCCCTGTCCCTTTTTGAACTCTAAGGAGAAACTGAATCAACTTTCCCTTCCACAGCTGTTGGATTACTTCAAGTTCTTAGAGAATCTTATACAGCAAAAATTTAACCAACCTTTCTGGGACACATTCTCTGTTCTCTGAGTCAGTTGTGGCTACTGCCTGGGTCTCCAAGAAATCCTTCTTGGGAGGATGTAAGTCTGTGATGCAAGTGGCCTTGTCCAAGCTCTATCCCTAGCTAAAGGACCTCCACAGTTTTTCCAGGACTAGCCATTGCCCCACCAACTTGTGACACCAAAATTGGGAGGTGTGACAGAGATCCAAGAACTGCAAAACATCCCAATCTCTATACTAAACCAAACACCTTCTTCATTCCAGAGTAGGGCCCGTGAAATAGCATGCCCTACCTACTGGGATAGGGATATAGGTATCCCTTCAAACTGAAAACAAGCCCAGGCAACAAGGACTGAATTGGGAAGGTATTACAGGCTGTAATGTTGAAAAATGTCAAGCAGCCATTAGCCAGCTCACTGACAACTTGTCCAGAGGCATCCTGCCCACTAGAGCTATTAGGTCAGCCTCTGTCCTTCCTGAGCATTGTCAGATGCTACAGAATTATGAGGAGCCAGAGAATGAAAACAAGACAACTAATGTGGGAGAGCAACAAGGGACCCCCTTCAGATTCCTCCCATCCATGGAACTGAGGCAGCTTCATGGACATTTTCAAGCAAACAGTGATGGCCATTGCATGAATATGCCTGAATTCTCCCACTCTGACCAGCCTTCTATCTTCAGCTCCAAAAAAGTAGAGCCAGATGATGAATCCTGTGTCCACGGGTGGCACCCTTAAAGAAGTCCATAGCAAAGTGTGATATACTTAACACCATCAAAAAAGGCCTCAGTGTTAGGGCCAAAGATCTGCCTTGTACTTCAAGCAGCACTAGTGGGAAGGGGTTGGAACCCAGGAAACTTGCACTGAAGACAGAAAAGCTATCTTCTATGAACACCACCAAGGACCTTTTCTTCCTTAATCCAAAGACCCAAATGAAGCTTGAATCAAGCATCAGGCAGCTTGCTGTAAACCACAGAGGGCATCTACCCTGTGTTTCCAAGGCTGAGTACTATTCCAAAGCTGTCACAATACTGGAAAAATTGCATCACCAAGATCCAGGAGAGACAAGGACAGAAACCATATCATCTGCCAGACTGCAAAGTCCTCTGTTTGAACACTCAACTCCAGAGGTTCAGGAGACCCAAAGAGCCCCTACACCTGTTGCCAGCTATAGGCCCTTAAGGACCCATCCAGATCCACAGCACAGATACCAGAGTGTTCAGCCCAGTGCTTTCTGCCTCCAGGCAAAACCCCAGCAGAGGAAGACTATCTGAGGAACTGGGAGAGGCATCCTACAACCAAATACCAGCCCAGGAATGGTCAAGCATGCACTGTGGAAGAGGTCTGAGGATATGGCCTCAGGACATCCCCACTGGAATGCAACAACTGTGGGCCCTGAAGATAGGGTCCCACCTTCAGTGCTCAAATAAACCAACACACTGAAGGTAAAAGAAGAGCCACCTCATACATGAAATGTGAGTGTGGGATCCAGTGAGAGTCTCAATGGACAAGCCATCAATATCAGTCACAAGTACATTGAGTATGTACAGGCCAACAGAAGCCTAGGCCTTCTCCAAGCACCTGCCTGATAGCATTCAGGGGACTTGGCTCTAAAAAGAAAAGTATATAGTAAGATTGACTTGAGATCAAGTAAGCAACCACAGGCCTGGCCTGTGAGCCATCATCCAGGTGGCCCTAGTACAGTACACCCTGCCATAGTCAGCTTGCCTTCTCAACACTTACTATCCAGCTTCCAAAATACAGGCCAAAACCCCCAAAATTCACAGGACTTAGGTGATGTCTTTACGAGAAGTGATCAGAGTGTAGAGATTCAAAGATCACAGTAAAGAATGACAAGGTAGTTCATCCCCTTGAGAGGCCAAGAATTATGATATCTAGAGGCATAATCCAGGGAAAAAGGCTTGGGAGAGTAAGGCCCTCTATCCAGAGTTCCACTCAGCTTAAGGATACAGACAAGAATGAGAGTCAGTCCTCTTTTAATATACCAGGAAAAAGTTAGGCTTCTCCTAAAAGCTCCTTGAAGAACATCATAAGGAATGCAGCACAATATGGAAACCTCAGTACAAAATACAAGGTACAGGGGGATTCTTTGAAGAATGAAAGCCCCCCAACAGTTACTGGGCAGACATAGGAGGTAGTAGAGAAAAACTCATCTACAATACAGCAGTTGAACAACAATCCCTCATAAATGTTCTGGTCCATATCCTGGTGAATAATGTAGGTGACCCATTAAAGGTACAAGGATGTAAAGTGGAATAACTGGCATTCCAGTTTGGTGGCTTTTCTCACTCTTCAGGGGGTCTCTATGGCCCAAACCATAGCAGACCTGCAAGCAGAATGAGCTGTGTGAATGCCAGCCCCAATTAGCACAACCATCCATTCACATACAGGGGAACTGGAGACAAGCTGCAGTCAGGCATTGATTCCAGAGGGTCTGTGCCCAATATGTGAACAAAGTGAACACAGGAATGGGCATTTACCAGCTCTCCACTCCCAAGAGGAATGACCATACATGTTGTTACAGGGGAACTGGAGACAAGCAGGAACCAGGACTTGCTGACCAGAGAGCTTGTGACCCAAATCAAATTAGAATGAAGATTAGAATGGGCTGCTGTCCACATAGAAGCCAAAAAGGGCACAACCATTCATTCAGATAGAGAGGAATTGGAGACAAACAGCAGCCAGCTGTTGACCATAAAGCCTTTGACCCGCATCAAAGTACAAAGAAAGGAATGGACTGTGGCTGCCTTATGAGTCCCAAAGAGAACGATTCAGTCAAGTACAGGGAAACTTGAGGCCAGAAGCAGTCAGCTGTTACTGCCCAAGGAGCCTCTGACCCAGAGGAAATTAGAACAAGGAGTGGAAAGGAGTGCTGTCCACATAGAAGCCCCCGGGATGCATAACAATTCATTCAGAAACTGAAGACAAACTGCAGTCATGTCTTAATGCCCAGAGAGCCTGTGACCAGCATCCCTACAGTGTGGAGAGAATGGACTTTGACCAGCTCCCCATTCCCAAGAGGAACAACCATCCACAAAGGGCACAGGGGAAATGGAGACAAGCAGCAGTCAGGTCTTGCTGACCAGATAGCCTGTGACCCAGGTCAAATTAGAAGGAGGAGTGGAATGGACTGCTGTCCACATAGAAGCCCTGGGGAGGGGGTGAAACCTTTCATTCAGAAGCAAAGAAATTGGAGACAAACAACAGCCAGGCATTGTCTGTAGAGCCTGTAACCCACATCAAAGTACAAAGGAAGGAATGGGCTGCAGTCACCTTATGAGTCCCAAAGAGAACCATCCAGGACCGGGAAACCGAAGCCCAGGAGCAGTCAGGTGTTGCTGCCCAGGGAGCCTCTGACTCCAGGTTGACTTTACCAGCAGAGGCCAAGGAGCCTCAGGCCATCTTTGCCTTCCTGAACAGGAATCCTTAGAGAAGTGCCATCTACCCAGACTCTGTTTCTGCCTATCCTTTCCTGGCAATAAATGTTGACTTTTTTTCCTATAAAATAAATAGGTGAATAAGTAAATAAATAAATACATAAATAAATAACAAGGAAGGTATGGGGGACTTTTGGGATAGCATTGGAAATGTAATTGAGGAAAATACGTAATAAAAAATATTTAAAAATAAATAAATAACAAATAACAATAAATAATGACTAGAAAAGAAAAAGAATAACCAACTAATAAAGATAAATAAGTATAGTGTTTACAAGCATCTAATTGCCACTGTTGTTATAACCCCTAAACTAGAAGATGAGGAGAGAGGGAGAGGACACAGGAACCACCAGACTGAAGTCATTCAAAAAAACCCATTCAATGGGAACCATGAACTTAGGTGACTGAGCATCAAGAGAATGTTTATTTTAAATAACACAAAAAAGAGCATGACTGTTGGAGGAAAAGACTAATAAATTTGACAATAAAATGCAAAATTGGCTTGACAACCAACTTTAAAGGCAAACATAAAATATGAGATAGATCTTTGCAAGAACCACACCAAAATTATTCATACCCTAATATAAAAGTATGTTTGTGTGGTATACACAAACACACACACACACACACACATAGCATCATGGAGAATACATGGGGAGGGGAGAAACATCGTGGAGGAATGTCTTATTGCAGCTAAAATGTCTTCTTAGTATCATGATACACACACACACATACAAACTCAAAGGCATATACACACAGAGATATGCATCAACTCACTTGCTGACAAACATTTGAAGAGAAGAACTATCACAAACTGCTATAGAGATGTGAATGATGACAAAATGGATCATTATAAGGAGAAAAAAATTACAAAAATCAAGGGAGGCTAAAATTTTTCATACCTTATGATGCAGCAAATACTTCTCTAAAAATGTTGTCCAGAGAAATTTTTACAAATGTGCTCCAGGAAGTCATATTTTAAGATTATTCACTTTAGTGTTTTTTGAATACAAGAAGAAATATAGAAAAGAACTAAAGTTTTATCCAGAAGGAACACAGGAGTTGTGGTTTAATCTTTTCATAAAAAACTATCTAGTAGTTATAATTCAGGAATAATATATTTATTTATTGACACTGGACAGAAGAAAATATTGGGCTTAATGAAAAAGAAAGCTTGAGGAGAGCTTTAAGATAATGTAGTAGCTCTTAAAAAACAAAATAAACCTCATTCAGTTATATTGTCTTTGTTTTCTGTTGCTCTAACACAATACTTTAGAGTGGGAAATTCAAAAAGAACAACATACTATCCACACTTCTGGGGCATCCAGGAGCATGACATAAACCTATGGTAAACTCTTTCATGTTTCATCGTAGCATCATGGAGAAAACACAGGAGGGGAAACATCATGGAAGAAGAATGTCTTATTGCTGCTAAATAGTCTTACTTCTTAGTATCATGGTGATAATTTAAGTTCAACATGAGCACCACAAGATTTTGATAATATTCATATATATATATATATATATATATGAGAATATTGATATTCATACATATACATATATATGTCTGATTTGAAGGCTATGATAGTTTTAAAAGCATTTGTCTTGTGTAGATCTGGGAGGAGAGAATTTTAAGACTTCCAGGTTGACCATTTGGTATTGGATACCTGTTGATTTGCTCTTCCCCAGGTAGGACCATTCCTCCTCCTCCTCACAGCATCTCCTAGCTTCCTGTAGTTCTTCCTACAGGGCTGAGGCCTCTTGGGATTTCCCTCTCCACATCAGTATGTCTACTGCTGCCATCCTGGTCATGTCTAGGCAGTCATATTGCTGCTGATTCTCATTTTCTAGGAGATACAGTTTCATAGCAAGCTCCTCATTCTCTGGTTCTTACAATATTTAATGTTCAACCCTTACATACAGGTATCATTAGACTGAAAAGGTTGTATTTACATATTTAGGAATATAAATGTATACTCATATATGCATAGAACAACAATTAATGAAAGGAAAAGTCATGAATTTTAAAAAAGAATTAGAAGAGGTATATGGGAGAGTTTCAGAAACGAAAGGAAAATCATGTAATCTTATTATAATGTCATAAACATTTTTTAAAAGGCTTTAGTTTTATTTGTAATATGCAAAAAAAATGTATAAAATTTAGTTGAGAGTCCTAAAAGTAGCTTGAGTTAAGAGCATGCACTACTCTTGAAGAAGACACAATAGGTTCTCAGCAATTATGTCATGTGGCTCATAACTGTCTAACTCCAGTTCTAGGGATCCTCCATAGTTTCTTGCCTCCCCAGGCACATGTACTCACATACACATAACCACACTAGAGCACACATATAGACACACTAAGGCAAATATACATACACAAATACAAACCAATGATAAGATGCCAGTCATATACCCACACTTATACTAAGACAAATATATGCACTCATAAACATACCCACACTTAGATACACATATACATACCTACACTAAAGCACACATACATATATATACACCTACATACACTCACACTAAGGCACACATGCATACTCATACATGTACACATACCCAAACATAGGCACATACATACATACACCCACACTCAGACACAATATATACTAAGACACACATATACTTACCCAACCTAAGACACACATACATATACACACATTAAGAAGCACATTCACATATACATACCCACACTAAGATAGACACCCATACAAATAAACATAACCATGCTAAAACACAAATACACATACAGACACTAAGACACACATACATACACAGAAACAAAAATTTAAAAACAAAACCTAAAATAATTAAGGAAAGTATGCTAAATTATTAAAGCTGTGCTGGGTTGTCTTGTTCAGCATTAATATGAAAAGAAATGATTCATTGCAGCTCGCTATGTCAGGTTTGGTTGATATCCTTGAGAGGCCTGTCCTTTCCTGAAGGGAAATGGAGGAGCAGTGGACTGGGGGCTGGGAGGAGAGGCAAGGTAGGGGGTTAGGAATAGGAGGAGAGGATGGAGGCTAAACTACAATCTGGATGTAATATGTGAGAGACTAAATAAATTTAATACCATTGAAGGCTGTATATTCTTGGGAGAGTGGCAGTTGGTACAATATTTTCCCCTGCCCTTGATATTTCTCTTTAATTTTCAATTTGTTAAAATGACCACATTGTTTTTATAATTCTCTCCACCATTTAAAGGTATACTACTCAGCATGCCACATATGAAGGTAGTCTTGGAAGTCTGTATTTTGTATAAGTACAGGCAATGAATCCAGGACTTCACACATAATAGGCAAGTACTCTAACCCCTCCAGCACATCTTAGAAGTAGCCTGGGTAACAATCAGCGTGACCCATGAGGAAGAAGCTGCTATCTATGGGTAAAGTATGACTCAGAAAGGGGCTGGCAACTAAGAATGCTCTCTGACTTTAGTAATATTGATGTGCAGTCTTCCCCCATTATTTTTATCAAGTGTATGAAAGAATATCTAAAGTCATGGTTTGCACTTTTATCAGAGTTTCATCTTAGCTAATGAATATGTGGATGACCCCCAAAGGATTATGAACATACTCAGGACTTGAAGTTTGTTTTGAGGAATGCTAAAACAATAACACATTTTGAATACTTTTACTACATGGACTTTAGCTTGATGTTTTTCTCACTTAAAAATCTTACTCTCTTACCAGAAGACCCAGCAATACCTCATTTGGGCATATACCCAGAAAATGTTCCAATTTGTAATAAGGACACATGCTCCCCTATGGTCATAGAAGCCTTATTTATAATATCCAGAAGCTGAAAACAACCCAGATGTCCCTCAACAGAGGAAGGGATACAGAAAATGGGGTACATTTACACAGTGGAGTACTACTCAGCTATTAAAAACAATGAATTCATGAAATTCTTAGAGAATTGGATGGATCTATAGGCTATCATCCTAAGTAAGGTAACCCAATCACAAAAGAACTCACATGATATGCACTCACTGAAAAGTGGATATTACCCCAGAAAGTTAGAATAACCAAGATACAATTTGCAAAACACATGAAACTCAAGAAGAAGGAAGACCAAAGAGTAGATACTTCGGTCCTCCTTAGAATGGAGAACAAAATACCCATGGAGGGAGTTACTGAGACAAAGTTTGGAGCTGAGACTGAAGGAAGGACGATCAGAGACTGTTCCACCTGGGGGTCTGTCTTAGTCAAGGTTTCTATTCCTGCACAAGCATGACCAAGAAGCAAGTTGGGGAGAAAAGTATTCGGCTTATACTTCCATGCTGCTGTTCATCACCAAGGAAGTCAGGACTGGAACTCAAGCAAGTCAGAAAGAAGGAGATGATGCAGAAGCCATGGAGGGATGTTCTTTACTGGCTTGCTTTCCCTGTCTTGCTCAGCCTGGTCTCTTATAAAACCATGACTACAAGCCCAGAGATGGTCCCACCCACAGGGGGCCCTTGATCACTAATTGAGAAAATGCCTTACAGTTGAATCTCATGGAGGCATTTTCTCAATTGAAGCTCCTTTCTCTGTAATAACTCCAGATGTGTCAAGTTGACACAAAACTAGCCAGTACAATTGACCCCTTGTCAACTTGACACACAAACACATCACTGGTAAGCCTCAACCAACTTATTCATCCCCAAGATCTAAATAACTTTAAAAGTCCCTCAGTCTTTACAAATTCTTAAAATTTCAATCTCTCTTAAAATCCAAAGTCTTTACAATTACAAGTCTCTTAACTGTGGGCTTCACTAAAAACTTCCTGCAAGAGGGAAAAATATCAGGGCACAGTCACAATCAAAAGCTAAAATCAATCTCCAACCATCCAATATCTGGGATCCAACTCATGATCTTCTGAGCTCCTCTAAGGGCTTGGGTCACTTCTCCAGCCGTGCCCTTTGTAGAACACGCATCATCCTCTAGACTCCAGATGCCTTTACTCCACTGCTGCTGCTACTCTTGGTGGTCATCTTATGGTACTGGCATCTCCAAAACATTGCATGACCCCTTCAGTCCTGGGCCATCAATTGCAACTGAGACTGCACCTTTACCAATAGCCTTCCATGGCCTCTCACAGTGCTGAGCCTCAGCTGCTCTGCATGACCTCTTCATGCCTTCAAGACCAGTACCACCTGGGTAACTCTTACACATTATTAAGTCCATCCACAGCACAAGGTACAACCTTGGCTATCTCTGGAACATAGCCTCTGTGCTCCCAGAAAACACTTCCCAGAAGATTTCACCTCAGTGATGCTGGTCTCTTCTTAATCACCGCTAATTTCTTAGCTCCAGCTAACCAGCATCAATAGTCCCAGTAATGCAAAGGTTTTACTTTAGTAGTTCTGGTATCTTGTTAATCACAGCTGATTCTTCAGCCCCAGCTAACCAGAACTACAGAATCTTCACAATCCACAATTGCAATGGCCCTGAAAAGAGTCTTTAATTTTCCCTCTGAAATTTCACAAGCCAGGCCTCCATCTTCTGCACTGTTCTCAACATTGTCTTCCAAGCTCCTACACAGCATCTCACAGAGTTCTTAACAGTGAATGGATCTTCTGGCCCTAAGTTCCAAAGTCCTTCCACAGTCCTCCCCAAAACATGGTCAGGTTGTCACAGGAATGCCCCACTCTGCTGGTACCAATTTGTCTTAGTCAGGGTTTCTATTCCTGCACAAGCATGACCAAGAAGCAAGTTGGGGAGGAAAGGGTTTATTTGGCTTACACTTCCATACTGCTGTTCATCACCAAGGAAGTCAGGACTGGAACTCAAGCAGGTCAGAAAGCAGGAACTGATGCAGAAGCCATGGAGGGATGTTCTTTACTGGCTTGCTTTCCCTGTCTTGCTCAGCCTGCTCTCTTATAGAACCAAGACTACCAGCCCAGAGATGGTTTCACCCACAAGGGGCCCTTGATCACTAATTGAAAAAATGCCTTACAGTTGGATCTCATGGAGGCATTTCCTCAATTGAAGCTCCTTTCTCTGTGATAACTCCAGCAGTGTCAAGTTTACACAAAACTAGCCAACACAGGATTCATCCCATAAATAGACTCCAAACTATTGCATATGGCAGCAAGATTTTGCTTTCAGGACCCTGATATAGCTGTCTCTTGTGAGGCTATGCCAGTGCCTGGTAAATACAGAAATGGATGCTCACAGTCATCTATTGGATGGAACACAGAGCCCCCAATGGAGGAGCTAGATAACGTATCCAAGGAGCTGAAGGGGTCTGCAACCCTATAGGAGGAACAACAATATGAACTAACCAGTACCCCCAGAGCTGTGTCTCTAGTTGCATATGTAGCAGAAGATGGCCCAGTCTGCCATCAATGGGAGTAGAGGCCCTTGGACTTGCGAAGATTATATGCTCCAGTACAGGGGAATGCCAGGGCGAGGAAGTAGGAGTGAGTGGGTTGGGGAGCAGGGTGAGGGGAGGGTATAGGGGCATTTCGGGAGAGCATTAGAATTGCACATGAAGAAACTAATAAAATAATAATAATAATAATAATAATAGAACATTTTACTCTCTTACCATGAGATCTCTAAAATCAGTTTACCTGTGTCCACATACCTCACCTCTCTCCCATTTTGTAAACCAATGGAATCAGTCAAAGGGCAATGTAATAAAACCTGAGGAACACAGGATTTTATACTGAATGCTGCTCTGTTTTGGTAGTTGCACAACTTTGAGCAAATATCTTAAGCCTCAATTTAACATTAACTTAGAAATATATTTTAGGATCTCAAATGGATGGTCTCAGTGGAATAATGAATTTGTATTTTCTATCTGATTTATATTCTACATAAGTGACAAAGTTAGGATTTAGCATTATTTTCTTTTTTTGATAAGTAGGTGGCTCTAGAATATCCAAGAAGTGATGAAGAAAGAGGGGTTGAGCTAAATCCCTAAAAATAAACAAGCCAAAAGATTTGTAATGAGATGTTTCTTACAACACCATTCAAATCCATCTGTGACCCTGAACATTACACAGACAGCTACTTAGGAGGTTAGAAAACACTGAAATCTTAGGTAAGCAGATATCAGGTCTCTAACATAATATATACATACACAAACACACATGTATATATACATATACACATACATACATCTACACACATGCATCCATATGTATATATACACATATATATGTAGTCATTCAATTTACAACAGCATTATGTTTCAGATATTTTATTCCTGATATTAAAAAAAAACCTACAAAAATAATTCAAGTCTAAATATATTGGGTAAAATTCTTGCCCTAGTGGAGGGAACCAATTAATTAAAAGATACTCAGTAAAACATGTAGCTTATTAGGAAACAATAGGTGTGTGGGGAGCAGTAAGGCAGGTTATAGAGCGAGGGTTGCACTGTGGCTGTACACAGGTGTAAAGGCCTGGAGATGCTAATTACAAAACTCCAGCTACAGGCAGGATACACTGATTTCCTACTGTTACTCCCAACAGCACGCCATTATTATTTTGTATGGATTATCTTGTGGATGGACTTCCTCTACTCTGGATTCTGCAGAGCTTACATTAGGCTATGGATAGACATGAGTTCTCATCTGGAGGCTCTGGGGAATTCATTTCCCATATTACTCAGCTCCTTGGAAATCACTTCTTTGCCTTTGTAGGACTGATCCTCTGCTACACATGTAGCTGGAGCCATGGGTCCCTCCATGTGTGCTCTTTGGTTGGTGGTTTAGTTCCTGGGAGCTCTGGGGGTTCTGGATGGTTGATATTGTTGTTTTCCTGTGGGGACTGCAAATCCCTTCAGCAACTTCAGTCCTTCCCTTAACACTTCCATTGGTGTCCCTGCACTCAGTCCAATGTTTGGCTGCATGCATCCACATCAGTTTTGGTCAGGTTCTGGCACAGCCTCTCAGGGTACAGCTATTCCAGGTCTCTGTCAGCAAGAACTTCTTGGCATCAGCAATAGTGTATGGGTTTGGTTTCTGCAGATGGGATGGATTCCTAGGTGGGGAAGTCTCTGGATGGCCTTTCCTTCAGTCTTTGCTCCATTCTTTGTCCCCATATTTCCTTTATACAGAAGCAATTCTCTCACAGTATTTTTTTTTAATTTCTTCATTTTAGCATGCTGAGTGTAACATTTAATGTTCACTAAAAGTCCATGGGAGATTCATTATCAAGTGGTCTCTGTGTGGCAAGAGTTGTCCCAGAAGGCACCCAGCTTCAGGCTGTAACAGAAACTACCAGGGCCATAGTACTGTTTTTATGGAGGCTATAGTCTGAAAAGGGACATAAGTGAAGAACATTGACAAGTATGGTAAATGCTCTTGCGGAGAAGGAATAAAGATAAAACATGGGTCACATAGTAGAAATGGCTCTGATGGGCTCTAGGAAAGGCTTCTCTACAGAGGAGAGAACAAAGGGTAACTGACATTTTTTGTCATGCTGAAGATTTTATCCTTCTGTATATCAGATTTAATTCTACCATCCATTTTGAATTAGCTTTGTGAAGAAAGCAATACCTATCCCCAGGTTTGTTTTTTTTTTTTTTTCTTGTTTTGCACATAATGCCCAGTTGTTCTAACACCATTTGTAGAAAAGCTTCTTTGTGAGTCCTGTGAAGGAAAACACCTTTGTGCCTTTGTTAAAGATCAGGTGAGCTTGTCCTTCATACATGAGTCTGTTTGAGAGTTCTCTGTTCTATTGATCTATCTGTCAAGCCTTACTTTTGTTTTGATTGTTATTGCTTCACAATACATGTGAGACTTTTCCTTTCCCTCTCTCTTTCCCTCCCGCTGCCTTTTCCTTTTTTTCTCTCTTGACCTGATAGGACTTTGTGTAGCCCATACTGGCCTCAAGCTTTCTATGAATCAAATGAACTTCTTATCTTCTTGAACTCCTGACCCTCGGGAGTGCTGGGATTGGGATATGTATAAACATACCCAGTTTATGTGGTGCTAGGAAATGAACCCCAGACATTGTACATGCTAAGAAATTAATATCTGAGCTGCATCTTCAGCACCTTTGTTCACAAGAGTCTCAAATATTTACTCACATAAAACATATTGTTGGATTGATACTTAAGTTTCAGGGGTGCTTATGAAAAAAGACATTGTGTTTCTCACACATAAGTGGATGCTCACAGTCAGCTATTGGATGGATCACAGGGCCCCCAATGGAGGAGCTAGAGAAAGTATCCAAGGAGCTAAAGAGATCTGCAACCCTGTAGGTGCAACAACATTATGAACTAACCAGTACCCCGGAGTTCTTGACTCTAGCTGCATACATATCAAAAGATGGCCTAATAGGCCATCACTGGAAAGAGAGGCCCATTGGACATGCAAACTTTATATGCCCCAGTACAGGGGAACACCAGGGCCAAAAAATGGGAATGGGTGGGTAGGGAAGTAGGGGGGAGGGTATGGAGGACTTTTGGGATAGCATTGGAAATGTAATTGAGGAAAATAGGTAATAAAAAAAAATCTAAGATGTCAAAAGTAGGCATGGAGTATACAAAATTGTACAAAAGAACCTTATTTATAAATGTGCTTTCTCATCAAAAAAAGAAAAAGAAAAAAGACATTGTGTTTCTAGTGTCAGATTCCACTTAATACTTATTTATTCTTGGAATAGGGAAGGATGACTTCTGGCTCCACTTGTTTAATTATGTATTAAGTAAATACTTATTATAATTGCTTATAAGCTCCAGGGATTTTGTTGTTGTTAATTCTTTACTATGTTCTATGTGAATTATGATGTCAACTGTCAAAGTTAGAAAGTTTTATTTCTTTTCTAATCACTATAGCTCTTATCTTCTTTCCTTATATTTTGTATTATTTTGGAGTCTCAGTAGTACCCAACTTAATATATTACAGCCTTCTAAGACATATGAGAGAAACTACATTAATCCATGGTCTCAGCTGTGTCTAACCCTGCTCAAAACACAAATAGCTCCAACAAGAATTAGACTTCCTAAAAGCAATAGAGCACATGGCTTAGTAGTTCACCTATTACCATAGAAAAGCTTTCTTGGAATGGGATACAGATCGACAGCCTTACATAAAATTTACTTCCATGAAATATATAGCCAATTTTTATTTGTTATTTCTGGCTCTTGTCTGTTTTAGGGAAGCACACAGTGTTCTTGCTACTTTGACTTTGAGTTATCTACATATTGGATTGATGTATTCTGTAGGACTTTAAAGCAATAAATACTCTTGTCAACTATATTGTGGCAGGAATCATGAATATTTGTATAGCCCTGGAGATGAAGGTGAACATAAAAACAATTTTGAATCCTATGGGAGGAGAGAACACATGGTTGGTTAGAGCAATGCCATTCTGTTAAGTGGCAGCCCTTGTCGATTTATCTCAATCAGTTCTCAAACACAGTGAGGATTTAGTCTATAGGAAAACTGAAGTCATTCAGTATTTCATTTTTAGCTGGACCCCAAAGATATCTGTACAAAATTTGTCTGGAACAGCACTAAGCAAAGTTTTATATAATTGTCCCTTAAAAAGTGAAATCTGTACTACTTGAAGGAAATAGCAGAAAGATTTTCTGAGTTATTTATTTTATCATCACTGCCAATAATAATCCTGAAAGACATAATATCAAATTCCATAATCCTGAACACTGAAATACCAAGAAATCAAAATCTTTTAAGTCTAAAATTCCCCAAACTCAACATAGAAAGAGGAAAAGCTGGAGTATTGAATTTCTGAAAGTTGAATCTTGACAATGGCTTGTTCCAGGTGAAAGAGTGTGGGCTGAGACTATGCCAGTGTGTATTGGCCATATAGAGCAGCCATGGCAAACACTTCAACTTTAACATTTTGTCATGATTTTTTGAATTGGATGATTACATTCCAGGCAGTTCTTATAAAATAAGAATAAAGTGAAATAAAAACACACTTTTTTGAAAAAGGCCAGGCAAGTGATTGGTGGAAAAGCAATCACGTACAAGTGCAGTTACACAGTTTTAAATACAGTGGTATTGGTGTTCTGTTGACAGTGTCTTTTCTACCAAATTTGTGTTTTATGTGAAAGTGTGAAGAATGGTTCTGTGCATATTGAAAACAGAAAAGGGAAGGGTTAGGAGAGGAAATATTTAATATCAATTTATGTTAACATATATTGGATCACAGGAGAATTTCAAAAGAGCATGCTAAGTAGAAATGAATGGAAACGTTATACTTCAGAATGAGCCATGACCTAAGTAAGTAAGCAAATGAATGAATAAACAAGCCAATAGATCAGCAGTTATTCATACTGGTGCAAGATTGCAGAATAGTTAACAATTGCTTTACATAATTTTCAATGGGAAGACATACTTGAACTATCTATCCATGCCAGATACAGGGAGCATCAATAGATTTAAAAAATATGGTTACAAGTCCAGCTTGATGGAGGAATGAATTTACTAGAGTAAATTAAAAATCACATATCTCTAGGAAATCCTCTCTGGAAAAGGCAGCCATCCTCTGCAAGTTCCTACCTGTGTTCATTGTTTACTTCATATAATCTCAGGAAGAGGGACCTTGAAGGGTCTGTGAGGCTTATGAGTTTCTTCACTCCATCCATGATAGAATGTCAAGAGGCCAGTCTTGAGGACCAAACCTTAAGTCAAAACAACTTTTTTACAGGTTGTTCATCTCAGGTATTTTGTTGTGGCGACAGAAAGCTGATTCATGCGGCTATTAATAGGGGAACATTCTGTTCTGAAGTGCTTTCTTCTTCCCATACATGTTGATGATGAACTACCATGTAATCCCTGGAGCCCCACTCCCTGCTCATTATCACTGACAACATCCTCAACTGTCGACCTTCCATCATTGTTACATCTCAACCTGTCACAACTATTCCTTACACCCAACCCTCAAATCTCTCTTTTGGTTGTCTATCTCTGTCACACTTTAGCTTCTAGTGAATCTTCCCAACCTTTCAGAGGACCACTTTTTTCTGTTTTCATTTCTTCTTTCCTCAACTAGCTTGTAGACTCACATGGAACTAAAAGAGCTACAGTCTCTACCATCATATCCTTCAAATTCTAAGTTCCTTTTCTCATCTTTTAAGTGTTGGTCTTCCCATTTGGAAACTTTACTTCCCTATAAGCTGTGTGTGGTTTCTACCACCTATTTTCTGTTCTGCTCCTTAGATTTCTCGCCCTTGTTAAAGAGAGGCCATGAAACTACACTGATTGGACATTTTCACTGATGTGGCACTAGGTAACTTTATATTTGTATAAAATAATTAATTGATTGCATATACAAGGATACACTCGTGTACATTCCCACCACCTGCTGACTGCTATTACTACTGTGGACAATGAAAAACAGGAGTGCACTATGACCCATTGTATGAAATATATGAGACAATGCCTGGTGTCTGCTCCATCTGCAGCCTGCTGTTGTTTTTGTAAAATGTACTTTGTATTCTGCCTTGGTCTTCCCTTCTGTCACTCACTTGATGTTCTGATGAACCATATCAACCAAATGTGGCAGACAATGAATGTGTAATCGACAGTGAAATTCCAGTTGATGTAGCCATTCAAAATGCAAGCCTTAGATCTTTAGGCATCCTCAAGAAAATTACATAATCAAGATACTTTGGATGTCAAAAAGCAAAAGTCATCAACTCAAAGTGTTTTTAAACAAGAAAGATTACCTCACCTAATTGGTGGTCTGGCTTCAGGGGTAATAATTCATTCACCCTCAACTCTTGGCTTTCTCCCATTTTTTTCTCCCATTCCCACTCCTCACGTTAGCTTTCCTCTCTTTCTTTTAGACTGTAAGAGGGAGGGCAGGAGCAGTTACAGGGAGTGTCAGCACCATAGTGCAGCTCCTCCTTTTGACCTTTGGAACTAACTTTCAACACTTCTGTGTCCTTTGTTGTTGCACAGAAATTAATTTTGCTGGATTCATGGAGCCATAAAATATAACCTGGGCCTATTTAAGACCCAGCATGTAGCTGTCCAGCCTTAAGACTATTGTATATGTTTCTGTTCTATTCCAAGAGTCCATGTGCCGAGACACATCCTATAGTCACTTTCTATAGTCACAACTATTTGAAATTTCCTTAAGTGTTGCTTAGGAAGAACAGCAGGGTCCACTGTGGGCCTGGATACCAGAGGTTTTCCATGGAGATCTCTGTCCAGCCTGGGTGGGAAGGTTCCAGTGAAGGGAATCGAGTGCAGGCAGGAAGACGAAGTCTCTGCCATACCTTCTAGGTCGCTCAGTAACTCGGAGTCGCTCTGAATTGAGTTGGGTCGGGCTGGGCCGACGAAAAGCCGACAATCCAGTGACCTCGGGTGGCTCTTTGGGAGAGAAGATCTCTTCCCAAGTGTTACATACAGCTGTTGGAACAAAAGACTCAAATGAAGGAATAGTTCTCCCGTACCTTTAATTCCCTGGATGGATTTGTATACAGTTCTGGGGGTGATTTGGGGTTTGACAGCAGGTACCTCTCATTGGCTTGGACTGAAAGTATGGGGGAAACCTTATTTGCATGTGGGAAGGCTTGGTGCCATTCCTATGTGACTGAGAGCCACGCCTCTCCTGTGGGGGCTGTGTGTGTGTGTGGCAGGGTAACTTCGACAGGAGCCAGGGGTCCAGGAGACGTGGTCAAACACCTACCATCCCATGTAGGTGGGAATTACCACCCATCAGGTTCTCCCGGGGTTCAAAATCTAGCCTTGACTGGAAACCAGACTGTCTGTGCATAGCCTGTTGCCTCACAGTCCACTTTACTCTGACTTGCGTTTTTTTCCGGAAGAAAAATCTGCTGTTGTTTATTTATTTATTTTTATTTTTATTAACCACTTTATTTGTTTACATTTCAAATAATATCCCCCTTCCCAGTTATTCCCACAGACCCCCCCCCCACATCCAATCCCACTTCTCTCTCTTCTTTGCCACTTACCCACTCCTGCCTCACAGCTCTAGCATCCCCCTTCTCTGGGGCATCAAGAGGCACCAAGGGCCTCCCCTTCCACTGATATCAAATAAGGCCATCCACTGCTACATATGTGTCTGGAGCCATGGACCACTCCATGTATACTCACTCCTTGGTTGGTAGTTTAGTCCCTAGAAGCTCTGGGTGGTCCTGTTAATTGATATTGTTCTTCCTATGGGGTTGCAATCCCCTTCAGCACCTTCAGTCCTTCCCCTAACTCTTCTATTGAGGTCCCTGGGTTCAGTCTGATGGTTGGCTCTGAGTATCTGCATCTGTATTGGTCAGGTAACAGGCTCCTGTCAGCAAGCACTTCTTGGCATCAGCAACAGTGTTGGAATTTGGTGTCTGCAGATGGGATGAATCCCTAGGAGGGGCAGTCTCTAGCTGGCCTTTCCTTCAGCTCTGCTCCAATTTTTGTCGCTGCCTTTCCATTGGAAAGGAACATTTCTGGATAAAAAATTTTGAGATGAGTCGCTGGCCCCAACCCTCAACTAGGGGCCATGCCTATCTACTGGAGGTGGTCTCTACAGGTTCTATCTCCCTTTGTTGGGCATTTCAGCTAAAGTCATAGTCATTGTGTCCTGGGAGCCTCTTGCTTCCCTGGAGTCTGGGACTTTCTAGTGGCTACCCCTGTTCCCCATCTCTCACTGATACCTGTTTCTATTTAATTTCCTGACCTTCAGTACTTCTCTCTTGTCCTTTCCAATACCTGATCCTACCTCCCTTTCCTCTGCTCTTCTCTCCCTCCCAGGTCCCTCCCTCCCTCTACCTCTCAGTTCTATGTAGGATTGAAGTATATACTCTTTGGTCTTCCTTCTTCTTAACCTCCATGTGGTTAGTGGGCTATATTGTTGGTATTCTGAGCTTTTGAGCTAATATCCACTTATCAGTGAATACATACCATGTTAGTTCTTTTGTGTCTGAGTTACCTACCTCACTCAGAATGACATTTTCCAGTTCCATCCATTTGCCTGCTAATTTCATGAAGTCATTGTTTTTAATAGCTGAGTAGTTCTCCATTGTGTAGATTTACCACATTTTCTGTATCTATTCTTCTGTTGAGGAAGATCTTGGTGAGTGCACATAATGTGTGTTCTTTTGAAATTGAGTTACCTCACTCAGGATGATATCCTCCAGATCCATCCATTTGCCTATGAATTTCATAAATTCATTGTTTTTAGTAGCTGAGTAGTACTCCATTGTGTAAATGTACCACATTTTCTGCATCCATTTTTCTGTTGAGGGACATCTGGGTTGTTTCCAGCTTATGGCTATTATAAATAAGGCTGCTATAAACATAGTGGAGCATATGTACTTATTATATGTTGGGGAATCTTTGGGGTATATGTCCAGTAGTGGTATAGCTGGGTCTTCAGGTAGAACTATGTCCAATTTTCTGAGGAACTGTCAAATTGATTTCAAAAGTGTTTTTTACCACCTTAAAGTCCCAACAGCAATGGAGGAGTGTTCCTTTTTCTCTACATCCTCACCAGCATCTGCTGTCACCTGTGTTTTTTATCTTAGCCATTCTGATTGGTATGAGGGAGAGTCTCAGTGTTGTTTTGATTTGCATTTCCCTGATAACTAAGAGTGTTGAATATGTCTTTAAGTGCTCCTTAGCCATTCTAGATTCTGCCATAGAAAATTCTTTGTTTAGCTCTGTACCACATTTTTGAATAAGGTTACTTGGTTCTCTGAGTCTAACCTCTTGAGTTCTTTATATATTTTGAATATTATCCCTCTATCAGATGTAGGGTTGGTAAAGATCTTGCCCAATCTGTGGGTTGCCATTTTGTCCTATTGACAGCGTACTTTGCCTTACAGAAGCTTTTCAATTTCACAGGTCCCATTTTTCAATTGTTGATCTTAGAGCCTGAGCCATTGGTGTTCTGTTCTTTCCCACTTTCTCTTCTATTAGAGTCAGCATATCTGGTTTTATGTGGTGGCACTTAATCCACTTGAACTTGAGCTTTGTACAAGGAGATAAGAATAGATCAATTTGCATTCCTCTACATGCCAACTGCCAGTTGAACCAGCACCCTTTGTTGAAAATGCTGTCTTTTTTTCCACTGGATGGTTTTAGCACCTTTGTCAAAGATCAAGTGACTATAGGTGTATTGGTTCTTTCCTGGGTCTTCAATTCTATTTCATTGATCTACCTGCCTGTCATTGTACCAATACCATGCAGTTTTTATCACTATTTCTCTGTAGTATACTTGAGGTCCCGGATGCTGATTCTCCCAGAAGTTCTTTATTGTTGAGAATAATTTTCTATTTTCTGGGTTTTGTTGTTCAGGATGAATTTGAGAATTGCTCTTTCAAACTCTATGAAGAATTGAGGTAGAATTTTGATGGGGATTGCATTGGATCTATAGATTTGGCAAGATGACCATTTTTATTATGTTAATCTACTGACCCAAGACCATGGTAGATCTTTCCATTTTGAGGTCTTCTCCAACTTCTTTCTTCAGAGACTTGAAATTTTTGTTATACAGATCTTTTGGTTGCTTGGTTAGTGTCACATCAAGATATTTTATATTATTTGTGACTATTGTGAAGGGTGTTGTTTCCCTAATTTCTTTCTCAGCCTGTTTATCCTTTGAGTAGAGGAAGGCTATTGACTTGTTTGAGTTAATTTTATATTCAGCCACTTTGCTGAAGTTGTTTTTAAGCTGTAGGAGTTCTCTGGTGGAATTTTTGGGGTCTCTTATGTATACTATCCTATCACATGCAAATAGTGATATCTTGACTTCCTTCTTTCCTATTTGTATCCCTTTGTTGCCTAATTGCTTTGACTAGAACTGTACCAGTACTAGAACTAGTACTGTAATATAATATGTTTTCCCCCTTATTGCTGCTTTGAATATTTTTCCTGTTTTCTTTTTTTAAATCTTCTTTGTTTTAAAGGTTTGTTGACACAGGGCAGCACTAGGCACTAAAGTTGCCAAAAATAGACAAGTTTATGAGTGAGCCCCAAAGGTGCTCCAGGGCTCCCTAGGGACCACCATCTAAGGGAGTTAGCAGAACACTTGAGCACTTTTGAATAGTTTATCTTTTACCACAAGTGGTAAAAGCAATGTGATTATTTATTTTATAGTGGTATGGTTTCATCCAAGAGTCAATTCATCAGTATGTTCTTCAAATCTTTTATGTCATTCAATTCACTTAATAAAGTATATATCAATTAGGGCTGAAAATGACTCAGTGAAGATTCTTGCCCAGTGTGCTCAAGGGCCTGGTAAATCTTCAGTAAAGGGGATAAAGAGAACTTCTCCCATTGTATTTTTTTTATCCTGACTAGAAATTTAGTTTGTAAGTTTTGTACTTAGAAGGAAGACAGTTCACATTGAGTCAAAGAGAGTCTCCAAGGACCTTGAATTCATATGCATGCATTTGTCACCTCATTTTTGATTTACTATGGGATAGACCAATTTGCCAATATGAAAGTGAAAATTATTTCCTCTGACCTTCTCAAGCAGTTATATTCATATACATTCTATAATTCCCAACATATTTCAGAAATAGAAAACCTCTCCCATGGGTTTTGAAAGACATTTTACAAGTAGAGAAGTGAACTTAGAACAACCCTCATTATGAGTTTACATTTTCAGTGATTGTTGACTCTGACCAGATTACAGCAGTAAAGTGAATTAAGTGCAAAGATACAGAGTGCCTGTCTTTGTCTTTCATACATTTGTGTTTATGGCCTTGTAGTATTAGCCATTACTTCTGTTTTTAAAAACTGAAGGACTCCATTGAAAGACAATTAAAACTTAATTAAGTAAGTAAAGTTATAAGGTGGAAATTTACATTCAAAAATTAGAAACATTAAAACATTGATAGTGGGACTCTGGGAAATTTAATGTAGCATTTAAGTTCTACTTTTCTACATAAAACAGGAAAATTATGTTGTCTTCTGAGAAAAGAAAAAAAGGTAGAAAATGAAGTGTTGTGACCTCTTCATTTTATTTTTTGAATCTCATACAACTAAAAACCAAGTAACTGAAGGTATACATATTTTCAAAGTCTGAAAGTATTAGGGACAATTCAATGAAAATATAAATATTTGCAGTTGGAAGATACAGGCTAGAACCCACTGAGCTATAACTATAGTTAGTCCTCTACAGCAAGGAAAAGAACCATTAATCTGTGATATAGAGTTGTGTTCACATTTAAAGTCATAGACAATTAACATAGGGGCATAAAATTCATGGATATATAAAGCAAATTCTTTAACATAAATGCATGATTTCTAAAGGTCTCTAACGTGCAGACACAATCATTATTAATAAAGAAAATGATGCACTTAATAAACCTTAAAATAATTACCCCTAAGGTCAGTTTTCTTTAAATATTAGCATCTTAGTCTGGAGAGATAGAGCTCTGTCTGTGAAGAGCTTCATTGCAAGCAGGGCAACCAGAGTCTGCTCACACACACACACACACACACACACACACACACACACACACACACAATACAGATTAAAATGGTGTGGCTAGTGACAACACTTAATGCCAGTGCCGGGAAGGCAGAAACATGTGGATCCTTAGAGCTCGGCTGTGTAAGTTCAGAAAGTTCCAGGCCTATGAACAAACATCAAAAATCAAGGTTGACATCTCTGAGAAACCATACCCAGTGTTGTCTACTGGTTTCCACACACATTCACTTGTACATACACAAACAACCTTGTTTTATACACTTGGATATCTTAATACTTACACATATGCATTATCCTTATTTCTTACACTTTAGTATATTATTATTAAATGTATACACACTATTCCTGTATAATACACTTTTGTATGATGTTAGAGTTGTGTAGGGAATTACATTTACCACAACAAAGGAAGTACACATTGGCCAAAGTTGTTCACAGAAAGAAACCTCTCTATGACATGTACATTTGAATTCAGGAAAATTTATTTTAATATTTTAACTAGCCTAAGAATTTACAGCCATTTGTCTAACCTATTATTACAGGTTTGATATAGAGTAACTATACTATAGGTAATTTGCACTATAAATATTTGTTCTATCTATCAACAAGTTCTTCAGCCTTTAAAATAACTGGAAAATGATACTAGTCTATAGTTAAGAACCATTTTTTTTATGGATGAGGAATAGATAAATACTTCTCATTATATATAGAAATGAGGTTAAACATTCCCTGTGAGCACACAGGCCACACCACATAGAGAAGCAGGTAGGCTAGCTGAACACTATCACCTCTTTTTTTGGTTCCTCCAAATTCAATCTGACAGTAACATCCTCAGCTTTTCAGCAGAGCACCTGCTGAAGTGTCCCTTCCCCCACCCTGTAGCCATCTCCCAATGATCCCATAGATCTTCCCCCCTTAACCTTCCTCTACACTATTGCTTGATTCAGCCCCAGACTCCATCAGGCACTCTCTGGGAACCCACAAGCCATTACTGTCAGGGAAGAAGATGGGAAACCCGCAGATCTGCATCTTTTCCTCCATTCCTCCATGTCCAGTCCCCTAGTCTCATTACCAGCTGTGCAGCAGAACTCCTGTGACACCCTCCCCAACCTCATTTGTGATGGGTCACAAAGCTCTTCTCCTCCTAACCTCTCTTCCCAGACTCATTGCTTTGTCCCAGCCCACAATACCAGAAGGCATTCCCTGAAAACTCACACAGCTCTCCTGTCAGGGAAACACATAGGCTAATGGCAGATCTTTGCCTCTCCCTCTGCTCCTTCATATTAATTCTCCAGTCATATCCCCAGCTCTGCAGCAGAACACTCTCCTGCAGCCTTTCTATCTGCACTGCATCATCTCCAATGGATCACAGAGATTCCTCTCTGAACTTCCTTCCCCCTTCTCCTTATTTTCTCCCAGACTCCAACTCCAGCAGGCCACCCTGACCAGGGAAGCAAGTGGGCAAAGTGCAGATCTCCTACCTTCCCTCCCCTACTGTTCCCATTCCCAAGGGACTAACTAAGCAGATCTTCATGGAACACCCTGCTTCCTTGCCTCTCATAAAGGTCATCTACTGTCCAAGCTTGTCTCAATTCCTATGTATTAATTCACAATACCCAGACCCCGAAGACCACACTTATCAGGACCCCAGAAGATTTTTCTACCAGGTAAGACATATCCATCATTCCTTCCTAAGATCAGAGAAGAAACAGAAACTAAGGAACAAAACATCCACATAACAAAGACATAACCAGGTATCAGCACCTAGAATTACAATCTTCCTAATCCTAGAAACCACCTAAATGCCAGTGTAAAAGCACAGTCAATAATAGTCATGACTATATGGCTTAACTCAACCAAAAAACCCTATCATAGCAGTCATGAATATTCTAACATAGCTGAAGCACACACACAAAACAAAGACCTTGAAACAGTCTTTATGTGTGTGACAGAGGTTCTTAAAGAAGAAATTAATAAATTCCTTAAGAGAATATGTGAAAACAGAAACAATGGAAGGAATTGATAAAATAAGCTCAAGACCTGAAAATGGAGAAAGAATCAATAAAGAAAATAATAACAGAGGGAAATCAGGAAATAAAAATATAGGGGTTTGAACAGGAACCATGAAGCCAAGTTTCACCAATAGAATACAAGAGCTGGGAGAGAGAATTTCAGACATTGAAGATATGATAGAAGAAATGGATACCATGAACAAAGAAAATGGTAAATCTAAAAACCTACTGACACAAAACATTCAAGAAATCTGGGACATTATAAAAGATAAAATCTAAAAAAAAAAAATAGGAATAGATTAAAAAAAGAAAGAAAGAAAAGAAACCCAGCTCAAAGGCACAGAAAATGTTTTCAACAAAATCATTGAAGATTTTCCTAAGTAAAAGAAGATGTCTATAAAGTTAACAGAAGCACACAGAACACCAAAGAAATTGGACCAGAAAAGGAAGTCCCCTCAGCACATAAAAATCAAAACACTAAACATAAAGAACAAAGAACGAATATTATAAGTCACAGGGGAAGAAAAACAAAAACAAATAGCATATAAATATAGGCCTATTAGAATTTCACCTGAATTCTCAGTTGGAACCATAAAAGCCATCACTGCTCAGACTCATGTGCTACAAACTCTAAAGATCACAAGTGCCATTCCAGACTATTATCCAAGTAAAATATTCAATTACCATAAGATGTTCCATGATAAAATCCAAATTTAAGCAATATCTACCTACAAACCTAGCCCTATAGGAAGTACTACAAGGTAAATTCCAACCTAAAGAGGTTTATTACATCAAAGATAACACAGGGAATAAATATATCCAGATCAGTAAAAAAGAATTCATTCTCTCTCTCTCTCTCTCTCTCTCTCTCTCTCTCTCTCTCTCTCTCTCTCTCTCTCTCTCACACCTGCATGTGCACATGCACATGCAAGCACACACACACACACATGCATAGACACCACAACACCACCACCACCATCACCAACAACAACCAAATAATAGTAACTGTCATTTTCATCAGTATTGCTCAACATCAACATCAATAGTCTCAATCATTCAATAAAAAGACAGACTAACAGAGTGGATGTGAAAATAGGATCCATTCCTCTGCTGCATTCAAGAAATACATCTTAGTATCAAATACAGACAATGCCTCATGGTAAAGGATTGGAAAAAGTTATTCAAAGCAAATGGACCAAGGAAACAAATCACTACAGTCATTTTAATATATAATAAAATATACTTCAAATCAAATA
This sequence comes from Mus caroli, assembly GCF_978045245.1. Classification (NCBI taxonomy): domain Eukaryota; kingdom Metazoa; phylum Chordata; class Mammalia; order Rodentia; family Muridae; genus Mus; species Mus caroli. Next base: position 12,226,459 of record NW_028227256.1, read on the forward strand.
TAATCAGAAGAGATAGGGAAAGACACTGCATGCTCACCAAAGAGAGATTCTGCCAAGAGGACATTGTAATTCCTAACATCAATGTCCTAAACAAAACAGTACCCCTATTTGTGAAAACAAATAAAAATAAATAAACAGCAACAAAGAAACACTATTCCATCTTAAATTGAATACTGATCCTTATATACTGAGCCCTAACCCTAATAGACAGACTTCTTCCAGAAAAAATTCACAACTAAAGTTATAAACTAAATAGACCTAACAGATATTTACAAAAATATTTCAATCAATCACAAAAGAATATACTTTCTTCTCAGCACCTCATGAAACTTTCTTTAAAATTGACATACTGGGAATCAAAGCAAGTCTCAACAGATACACAGAAATGGAAATAAAACCTTGCATCATATCTGACCACCATTTATTAAAGCTGGAAATCAATAAAACCAGAAACAACAGGAAACTTAAAAAACCATGGATACTGAATAACCTTCCACTGAACTGAAAATGAGTCAAGATACAAATTAAGAAAGAAATGAGTTTCTTCCTTGTCCTGTCTGCTGTGCCCCTCCTAGAGGACCAGCTGCATTCAGAGCAGTTGGTAAGATGCCTATCCCCCCACCCCCCCAGACCTACTACCAGACCTAGATCTGTCACTGGAAGCCTGGTGGCTGCACTCCTGAATACCACCCCCCTTCGGTCCCTTTGACCCCTTCTGCCCCTTCCCTCCAATCCTTTCTGCTGAGGCAGACTCCTAGCTGGTCTGCTCCAGTGAAGATACCATATCCTGACTAATAGCCATTGAGGATCAGCTGAACTCAGAGCAGTTGGACAACAGCTTGACTGCTCCACTGAAGACTCAACAGTCTGAAGTCTGAAGTCAGGGCTACAGATCAGCAGCTTCTCTACCCCAGTGAAGAGTCCACAGTTAGAAGGCCCCACTGGTGGCCTGCTACAGCCAAGGCCACAGGTCTACCAGGAGACCTGAAGTAACCTATGGACAAAAGAGGCAGACCCCAGAAAGTCATCCAGACCAACAAACTCCAGGGATATTCAGATGGTAAAAGGCAAGCACAAGACCATAAGCAACAGAAGCCAAAATATGTGGGAATCATCAGAACCCAGTTCTCCCACTACAGCAAGGCCTAAATATAGCAAAACACCTGAAAATTGGGAATCTGTTCTAAAATCCTATCTCATGAAGATGATAGAGTCCTTTAAGGTGGATATCAATAACTCACTGAAAGAAATACAGCAGCCGGGTGGTGGTGGCGCACGCCTTTAATCCCAGCACTTGGGAGGCAGAGGCAGGTGGATTTCTGAGTTTGAGGCCAGCCTGGTCTACAAAGTGAGTTCCAGGACAGCCAGGACTTCACAGAAAAACCCTGTCTTGAAAAACAAACAAACAACAACAACAACAAAACAGAAAACAAGAAAAAGAAAGAAATACAGGAAAACACAGGTAAATAGGTGAAGGAATTGAATAAAGTGATCTAAGATCTAAAAGTGGAAATAGAAACAATAAAGAAAGCACAAATGCAGGTAAACCTGGAAATGGAAAATCTAGGAAAGAGGTCAGGAATTACAGATGTAAGTATCACCAATGGAGTACAAGAAATAGACAAGAGAATCTCAGGTGCAGAAGATACCATAGAAGAGATTCACCTAACTGTTGAAAAGTCAAAACATAAAGAACTCCTAACCCAAAGCATCCAGCAAATTCAGGACACAATGAAAAGACCAAATCTAAGAATAATGGTAATAGAGGAGAACAAAGATTCCCAGCTCAAAGGATCTGAAAATGTCTTCAACAAAATCATTGAAGAAAACTTCCCCAACCTAAAGAAAGAGGTGATCATAAAGGTACAAGCAGCCTAAAGAATGCCAAATAAATGGGACCAGAAAAGAAAATCCTCTTGTCACATAATAAGCAAAACACTAAACACACAGAATAAAGAAATATTAGTAAAAGCTGCAAGGGAAAAGGGCCAAGTAACATACAAATGTAGACCTATCAGAATTATACCAGACTTCTCAACAGAGACTATGAAAGCCAGTAGAGCTTGGTCAAAGGTCATGCAGACTCTTAAGAGAATACAAATGCCAGCCCAGGCTACTATATCCAGAAAAACTCTCAATTAACATAGATGGAGAAACCAAAATATTCCAGGACAAAATCAAATTCAAACAGTATCTATTTACCAATCCAGCCCTACAGAGAATTCAAGAAGGAAAACTCCAACATAAGGAAGGTACCCGGACCAAAGAAAGGGCAAGAGATTAAGCATCTCACAACACACCAAAAGGGAGAGAACCACAAGCACCTACAAAACCAAACATATCAGGAACCAATATTCATCTCTCTTTAATATCTCTCAATATTAATGGACTCAACTCACCTCTAAAAAGACACAAGCTAACAGACTGTATACGCAAACAAGATCCAGCTTTTTGATGCATACAAGAAACACACCCCAATAACAAGGACAGACACTATCTCAGAGTAAAAGGATGGAAAGTGGTCTTCCAAGCAAATGCTCCCAGGGAAAAAGCAGGGGTTGGCATCCTAATATCCAATAAAATAGACTTTTAACCAAATGTTATCAAGCATGATGAAGGACACTTCATGAATATCAAGGGGAAAATCCACTAAGAGAAAGTCTCAATTCTATGCCCCAAATGCAAAAACACTGACATTCATAAAAGAAACTTGACTAAAGCTCCAAACAACGTTGAACCCCACACAATAATAGTGGGAGACTTCAACACACCACTCTCACCAATGAAACAGAAACTAAACAGAGACACAGTGAAACTGAGGTTATAAACCAAAAGGATTTAACAGATACCTACAGAACATTTCACCCTAAAACAAAAGAATACACCTTTTTCTCAGTACCTCATGGTACCTTTTTCCAAAATTGACCAGATAATTGGTTACAAACAACGCTCAACCAATACAAGAAGACTGAAATAATACCATACATCCTATCAGATCACTATGACCTAAGGCTGGTCTGCAGTAACAGCAAAAACTACAGAAAGCACACATACACTTGGAAACTGAACAACTCTTCACTCAATGATAACTTGGTCAGGGAAGAAATAAAGAAATTAAAGACTTCCTGGAATTCAAAGAAAATGTTGACACATCATGTTGTGTCTGGCCAGTAGATCACAACCTGGGTTCTAGCCTGGAAAGGCATTTTGGAAACCTGGAAAAGAAGAGGGGCTGGGCTGCACGAGATAAGGAAGGAACCAAGACAAAGGTCTCTGTTCAAGGTTTAATTTTTACTATTTTGGCACTTCGTTATGAAGGAAGGGGGAGGGGCCCAATTCCAGCCAAATAATCTTGGGGTCCAGTAGCAGGGTGATCACGTGATGGCTTCAAACAGCAAAGTGGCAGGTTCCAGCAGTGGGTGTGGCAGAACGATTGAGCGGGAAGCTCCATCCAGATGTAAACAGTGGAACCATTAAGGCTGGGGGAGGGGAGGCTACAACATCACACTTGAACTTATGAGACACTATGAAAGCAGTGCTAAGAGGAATACTCATAGCACTAAGCACCCGGGTAAAGAAATTAGAGAGATCTTACACTAACAACTTAATAGCATACCTGAGAGCTCTACAACAAAAAGAAGCAAACTCACCCAAGAAGAGTAGAAGGCAGGAAATACTCAAACTCAGGGCCCAAATCAACCAAATAGAAACAAAGAAAACAATACAAAGAATCAACAAAACCAAAAACTGATTCTTTGAGAGAATCAACAAGATAGATAAAACAAACTAGCCAAACTAACTAAAGGGCAGAAAGGCAGTATCCAGATTAACAAAATCAGAATTGAAAAGGGAGATGTAACAACATAAATGGAAGAAATTCAAAATATCATCAGATCCTACTATAAAAACCTATATTCAACAAGACTGGGAAATCTAGATGAAATAGATGGTTTTCTAGACAGATAACACATGAAGACACAGCTATATCACTCTTGGGAATATACCCAAAAGATGCCCCACCATGCCATAGGGGCACATGTTCCACAATGTTCATAGTGGCCCTGTTTGTGATAGCCAGAAGCTGGAATCCAGATGTCGAACAATGGATACAGAAAATGTGGTTCATTTACACAATGGAATACTACTCATCTATTAAGAACAAGGAAATCCTGAGTATGGCAGGCAAATGAATGGAATTAGAAAATATCCTGAGTGAGGTAACTTGGACCCAAAAGGACATGCATGGTATGTACTCACTAATAAGTGGATGTTAGCCAAAAGAAAGAAAGAAAGAAAGAAAGAAAGAAAGAAAGAAAGAAAGAAAGAAAGAAGAGAAAGAAAGGAAGAAAGGAAGAGAGAGGGAGGGAGGGAGGGAGGGAGGGAGGAAGGAAGGAAGGAAGGAAGGAAGGAAGGAAGGAAGGAAGGAAGGAAGGAAAGGAAAGGAAAGAAAGGAAAGAAAGAAGAAAGAAAGAAAGAAAGAAAGAAAGAAAGAAAGAAAGAAAGAAAGAAAGAAAGAAAGAAAGAAAGAAAAGAAAGAAAGAAAGAAGGGAAGGAAGGAAAGAAAGAGGAAGAAAAAGTACAGAATATCCAAGTTACAGTCCACAGAACTCAAAAAGGTCAGTCAGCAAGCTGAAGTGCCCAAGTGAGTATGCCTCAGTCCCACTTGGGAAGGAGAAGAATGCAAACACAGGTGCAGAGGAAGGGAGGGAGGAAGGGAGAGACAGGGACCTGGGAGGGAAAGTGGGCGGGGCTGGGGAAGTGGGAGGGAGTGGGGAACCTGATCTGGTATTGAGTGAGGGAAAAAAAAACTGAAGCCCTGAGGGCCAGCAGAAAGAATGGAAACAGGAAACCTTAGGAGGGTGGAAGGTTGAGGGGACCCTCTAGCATGCACCAGAGACCTGGGAGGGGAGAAATTCTTAAGACTCAAAGGGAGGGACCTTAGATAAAATGTCCAACAGTAGGGAGAGGGGGACTCATCCCACAGCCACAACTCTGACCCATTATTGTTCCTGTCTGAAAGAATTACAGGGATGGGAATGGAGAGGAGCCTGAGAAAAAGAAGGACCAGGGACAAGCTCAAAGTGGGATCCAGCTCAAGGGGGGGGGGGGTGTTCCAAGACCTGGCACTATTACTGAGGCTATGGAGTAATCACAAAAAGGGGCCTATTGTGACTGCCCTCAGAAAGACCTAACAAACAGCTGAAAGAGTCAAATGCAGATATTTGTACCCAACCAATGGACAGAAGCAACTGACCCCTGTTGTTGAATTAGGGAAAGGCTGAAAGGAGCTGAGGAGAAGGATGATCCTGTAGGAGGATCAGCAGTGTCAATTAATTTGGACCCCTAAGATGTCTCAAACTCTGGACCACCAAATAGACCGCATACACCAGCTGATATGAGGCCCCAACACACATACAGTGGAGGACTGCCAGGTCTGTGTTCATTCAGAGATGATGCACCTAACCCTCAAGAGACTGAAGGCCCCAGGGAGTTTAGAAGTCAGGTGGGGTGGGGGGTGTGGACCTCCACGTAGAGACAGGGAGGTGGGAAGGAGGTATGGAATGTGGAACAGTTGGAGGGTGGAGGGTGGTGGAGGGGAATAAAATATGGGGTATAAATGAATAAATAAAATAAAATAAACCTTAAGAAAATAAGGAAAGATTTTTTTAGAATATCCACCAGTGGGCATGCATGAGACTGACCTAGGCCCTCTGCACATATGTACAGTTTTGTAACTTGATCTTCCTGGGGGACTCCTAACAGTGGGAGCTGGAGGTGTTGCCTTTGACACTGTTGCCTGCTTCTGAGACCCTTTCCACCTACTTAGTTGCCTTGGCTAGCCTTAATAAAGAGGAAGTAGCTAGTCTGACTTGATATGCTATGGCTGGCTGGTATCTGTTGAGGCAGGTGCTTTTCTGAAGTGAAATGGTGGAGGAACAGATGGGGGAAGGGGAAGTTGGGGAGAAGGATTGGGAAGAAGGGGGACTGGGAGAAGAGGAAGGAGGGGAAACTGCAGTCAGGATGTAAAATAAGTAAAAAATGTAAAAAAAAAATAGGTCAGATTTAAACAAATCTATAACTCCTAATGAAATAGTGAAACATTCATTAAAAGTCTCCCAAGGGGAAAGTGGGACATGCCAGGCCAAGATGATTTTATCAGAGAGTTCTACCAGACTTCCAAAGAAAAGTTATTGTCAAACCAACACTCCTCAAATTATTGCTCAATGTAGAAACAGAAGAAACCTTTCCCCACTCACTTTATGATGCCACAGTTACTCTGCTATCCAAACCTTACTATAAAGATCCAACAAGAGAGAGGGGGTTAGGGGAGGGAGAATTACAGACCCAATGTCTCCTCTGGACAGAGATGGAAAAATACTCAACAAAATATATCATCAATGTGCATACATTAGACTTACATATCTCTATACCATCATTAAGAACCTGGGAATCAAATTATGAAAATTAACTATAATTGGCACTACATACGAATATAACATACATATATAGTGAACTTGTTTCTACTCTATTTTCCACTAACATACCTCAAGAAATACTTGTTTTCCTTATATAGTAAAAATAACAATATTTAGGGGTAGAGAGAATCTCTAGAAATTTGTCACTGTTGGAAAAATATCAAACCTAGTTAAAATATGATATACTTTAAAAGGATACAACAGGGACTAGGGAGATAGCTCAGAGGGTGAGAGCATGTTGAACAAGTGTAAGTACCCAAGTTCAAACTCCCACAACCCATGGAAAAATACAAGTAGGGTTTAATACTTGCCTATCACTCCATGTTGTGGTCCAGGAGAATAGGGATAAAAAGACTGCTTTGTTGGGTTCTTGCTAGCTGTCAGTCTATCTCGGGATCAGTGTGATACCCTGTCTTGAGAATAAAGTAGAGAATGATAGAGCAGAATGCCTGACATCAGCCTTTGGACCCCATGTGCATGTATGAATACATGTACCTGCACAGACATACTCTGCTATGAGCTAGGATACAGATGAGGAGTAAACATTTACCTAGCATATGCTGAGGCTAGGATGTTATATTGTTTCTATATAAAGATACCCTATAATGAATAGTGAAATATTGAAGTTGCTGAGCTATGGAGATAAAGACAAACCAAGCAAAAACAGGAGGAAGTGAATAATGAGTAGTAAGGGAAGTAAGCAAAGCTCCCAGTCCATGCTGTGCTGAACAAAACATATAAAACCAGACTTTTACTTGTCTGACAATTCTAGTTGCTGAAATCGTCCAAAGGGTAGAATCATGGCCAAGACTTCTCTGTTTAAATCACAGCACACAGAAGAGGCAGAATGAGAACTGTCCATGTATAATAGACATGTGAGTTAGTGTCACTTTGTAAAAATCTGCCCTCTCCAGAGTTAACTCATTCCAGAAGACCTGTATGAACCCACTTCTGCAGGTGAGCCCTCCTCGATACTGCCACATTGGAAACCCAGCTTCCAGTACATGAGGCTTTAGGGAATACATTCAAAGATGTCCAACTATATTACTGGGTCAAAGAAAGACAAAGGAGGTTGTGCACACTCAGATATTCTCAATTGCTTCCTATGTTTCTCTATTATTATTGACTTTGTGTTCAACTGTTGCTAACAGGTATATAAAACACAAACCTGCTGGAATACCCAGGAGCTGATGTGGCTGTATTCCAAAGAATTGCCATTGCGCTCCCTTGTACTAATCAATTAGGAACTAATTTGTTACATTTACAAATGTAGGTTGGACACACTACCTAGGAACATATCCAATGAAAGTGGCTCTGGAATAAGATTGGGAAATTTACATAGCACTATCTAAAGCCCTTTCGGAGGGACCTCAATGAACAGCATTTTAGATTGTACTCATCAATGTGAACACCTCGGGTTGTAAAGATTTTTCCAAATTAAAAAACAGATAAAGAACAGTGAAAATTCTAACAGGCCTATTTAGAAATCATTTAAAGACCATCTTAAAATTTCTGTGAAAGGATGAAACCGAAATTCTGTAGGTTTAAGATGAGAATTCTTATTTTTAATTAGGTATTGATTTCATTTACATTTCCAATGCTATCCCAAAAATTCCCTACACCCTGCCCCACGGACTCCCCCACCCACCCACTCCCAATTCTTGGCCCTGGTGTTCCCCTTTACTGAGGCATATGAAGTTTTCATGACCAATGGGCCTCTCTTTCCACTGATGGTTGACTAGGCCATCTTCTGATACTTATTCAGCTAGAAACACTAGCTCTGGGAGATACTGGTTATTGCATATTGTTGTTCTACCTATAAGGTTGCAGATCCCCCAGAGCTCCTTGAGTACTTTTCTAGCTCCTCCACTGGGGGCCCTGTGATCCATCCAATAGCTGACTGTGAGCATCCACTTCTGTGTTTGCTAGGCCCCGACATAGTCCTTTCAGCAAAATCTTGCTAGTGAATGAACTGGTGTCAACGTTTGGAGGCTGATTATGGAATGGATCCCCAGATATCACAGTCTCTAGATGGTCCATCCTTTTGTCTCAGCTCCAAACTTTGTCTCTGTAACTCCTTCCATGGGTGTTTTATTCCCAATTCTAAGATGGGGCAAAGTGTCCCCACTTTGGTCTTCTTTCTTCTTGAGTTTCATGTATTTTGCAAATTGTAACTTATATCTTGGGTATTCTAAGTTTCTGGGCTAATATCCACTTATCAGTGAGTACATATCATGTGAGTTCTTTTGTGATTGGGTTACCTCACTCAGATTGATGCCCTCCAGGTCCATCCATTGGCCTAGAAATTTCATAAATGCATTCTTTTTAATAGCTGAGTAGTACTCCATTGTGTAAATGTACCCCATTTTCTGTGTCCATTCCTCTGTTGAGGGGCATCTGGGTTCTTTTCAGATTCTGGCTATTATAAATAAGGCTTCTATGAACATAGTGGCGCATGTGTTCTTCTTACTGGATGGAACATCTTCTGGATATATGCCCAAGACAGGTATTGCTGGATCCCTGAGTAGTACTATGTCCAATTTTCTGAGGAACTGCCAAACTGATTTCCAGAGTGGTTGAAAAAGCTTGCAATCCCACCAACAATGGAGGAGTGTTCTTCTTTCTCCCCATCCTCGCCAGCATCTCCTGTCACCTGAATTTTTGATCTTAGCCATTCTGATTGGTGTGAGGTGGAATCTCAGGGTTGTTTTGAATTGCATTTCCCTGATGATTAACGATGCTGAACATTTTTTTCAGATGCTTCTCAGCCATTCAATATTCCTCAGGTGAGAATTATTTGTTTAGCTCTGAGCCCGATTTTTTAATCAGGTTATTTGATTTTCTGGAGTCCACCTTCTTGAGTTCTTTGTATATATTGGATATTAGTCCCCTCTCTGATTTAGGATAGGTAAAGATCCTTTCCCAATCTGTTGGTGGCCTTTTTGTCTTATTGACGGTGTCTTTTGCCTTACAGAAGCTTTGCAATTTTATGAGGTCCCATTTGTCGATTCTCAATCTTACAGCACAAGCCATTGCTGTTCTATTCAGGACTTTTGTCCCTGTGCCCATATCTTCGAGGCTTTTCCCCAGGTTCTCCTCTATAAATTTCAGTGTCTCTCGTTTTATGTGGAGTTACTTAATCCACTTAGATTTGACCTTATATAAGGAGATAGAAATGGATCAATTCGCATTCTTCTACATGATAACCGCCAGTTGTGACAGCACTATTTGTTGAAAATGCTGTCTTTTTTTCCACTGAATGGTTTTAGCTACCTTGTCAAAGATCAAGTGACCATAGGTGTGTGGGTTCATTTCTGGGTCTTCAATTCTATTCCATTGGTCTACTTGTCTGTCACTATACCAATACCATGCAGATTTTATCACAATTGCTCTGTAGTAAAGCTTTAGGTCCGGCATGGTGATTCCACCAGAGGTTCTTTTATCCTTGAGAAGAGTTTTTGCTATCCTAGGTTTTTTGTTATTCCAGATGAATTTGCAGATTGCACTTTCTAATTCATTGAAGAATTGAGTTGGAATTTTGATGGGGATTGCATTGAATCTGTAGATTGCTTTTGGCAAGATAGCCAGTTTTACTATGTTGATCCTGCCAATCCATGAGCATGGGAGATCTTTCCATCTTCTGAGATCTTCTTTAATTTCTCTCTTCAGAGGCTTGAAGTTCTTATCATACAGATATTTCACTTCCTTAGTTAGAGTCATGCCAAAGTATTTTATATTATTTGTGACTATTGAGAAGGGTGTTGTTTCCCTAATTTCTTTCTCAGCCTGTTTATCCTTTGTGTGGAGAAAGGCCATTGATTTGTTTGAGTTAATTTTATATCCAGCTACTTCACTGAAGCTGTTTGTCAGGTTTAGGAGTTCTCTGGTAAAATTTATAGTCACTTATATATACTATCATATCATCTGCAAAAAGTGATATTTTGACTTCTTCCTTTCCAAATTGTATCCCCTTGATCTCCTTTTGTTGGCGAATTGCTCTGACTAGGACTTCAAGTACAATGTTGAATAGGTAGGGAGAAAGTGGACAGCCTTGTCTAGTCCCTGATTTTAGTGGGAATGCTTCCAGCTTCTCACCATTTACTTTGATGTTGGCTACTGATTTGCTGTAGATTGCTTTTATCATGGTTAGGTATGGGCCTTGAATTCCTGATCTTTCCAAGACTTTTATCATGAATGGGTGTTGGATTTTGTCAAATGCTTTCTCTGCATCTAAAGAGATGATTTTGTCTTTGAGTTTGTTTATATAGTGGATTATGTTGATGGATTTCCGTATATTAAACCATCCCTGCAACCCTGGAATGAAAACTACTTGATCAGGATGGATGATTATTTTGATATGTTCTTGGATTCAGTTAGAGAGAATTTTGTTGAGTATTTTTGCATCAATATTCATAAGGGAAATTGGTCTGAAGTCTCTATCTTTGTTGGGTCTCTCTGTGGTTTAGGTATCAGAGTAATTGTGGCTTCATAGAATGAGTTGGGTAGAGTACCTTCTGCTTCTATTTTGTGGAATAGTTTGTGCAGAACTGGAATTAGATCTTCTTTGAAGGTCTGATAGAACTCTGCACTAAACCCATCTGGTCCTGGGATTTTTTTGGTTGGGAGAGTAAGATGAGAATTCTTGACACACATGTGGTTCATATACATACAGTTAAACACTCAAACACATTAAATAAAAATAATTCATTTTATGATAAATTAAAACATGAGAGGTCTTTCTCCACTGTCAATATGAGATTGTAGCAATTAAGAAATTGGTATGAGAGCAATATTGGGCTTGGTTAATAAAGCAGGGAAAACATCTCAAACATTTTTCAATAGACATGTAACTTGGATACTGATATTGTAGAGACTTATAGCAAAGTGTCTACACTCACACTGATGCAGTGAGTGGTTATGCTGAGGGAACCAAAGTGAGGCTTGATTCTATTTCTCCAGCACAAAAATAAATCAGTGACAGAACAAAGGTAGAGTATAAAAGGAAAAAAGTAAACTTTTAGAGGAAAGTATCAAAAAGCATTTGTGGTATCAAGTGAGGAAAAGAATTTCTGAAATGAGAGCAATGAAAATAAACCATAAAGGGAAAGATGAATAACTTTAGTTTCATCAGAATCAATGGTTTGATTTGTCTAAACATAGTATATATAAAGAACATGAAAATTTGAGACATATATTACCAAACAATGTTTAAAATGCATGACTCACCCAAGGACTTCATTGACTAGCTATTTAACAGTAGAAATATATAAAACAGAGGGAAACAGACAAAAGCATGTGAAGACATCACAGAAGAAAAAATGCAAATGCCCAGTATAAAACATAAAAGATATTCAACTTCATTAGTAATCAAAGGAGCATGCATTAAGATCAAAAAAACATTTTCCATCAACATACTCACAAAATTAAACTGTTATGGTTAATCTTCATCAGTGTGTTTACATCAAAGGATGACTAGAAGACTTGTAAAGTCTGCCTTCTCCACATGTATGTGACAAGGTTTATACAGAGATAGGCACAGGGTACAATGCCCTGACCCAGCCAAAATTTTAATGCACTGATGGATTTAGATTCTAAATAGTATATGAGAAATTGGCGGGACGGGGGTTGGGGGTGGAAATGGAGAAAGTGGGGAGTAGTTGCTAACCATGTGCCTTTGAGCATGTATCTTGGTTCAGGCCTCTTAATATTACTCCTGTCTGCTTCCTGACTTCCATGAAGTCTCTCTGCCCCATGTCCTTTTGCCAGGGTGGCCTACCATCCCAAGGCTTGGACACAATGCAGCCAGCTGGCCACAGACTGTAACTTTTTACACTGTGAGTCAAACTACATCCTTCCTCTTAAATTGCCATTCCCAGATGCTTGTCATGGTAAAGGAATTGTGACTAATACAGTCTGACAAACCAAATGTGGGTGAGTGTATTTGCTGTAGGGCTATTCTAACAAAATACCTTAGATTGTAAGATACTCATTATCTGCAGTACTGGATGCCATAAAGAAAAAGTTAATGTTGTGATTTGAATATGAACTGTTTCCCCACAGGCTAATGTTTGTACGCTTGGGAACCAATTGGTGGTGCCATTTTGAAAGGTTATGGAACCTTTTAGGAGGTGGGGCCCATTGGCAGAAGTAGCTCAATACAGGCTAGCTTTTGAATATTATATCAGATTGTGGTTTCTGTTACCCACTCTGATTCCTGGATTGCAATGATATGAGAAAACTTTGGCACATACTCTGGTCTCTGTAAACTTGTCAGCTCCCCACACCCTTGCTGACACAATGAACTATAACTGTCTGAAACCATGAGCCAAAATAGATTCATTCCTCCATGAAATAATTTCTCTCAGCTGTTGGGATTCCAGCCCTATGAGAAGTAACTACTACAGTCGTGCTGCTAACAAGATTGTTTCCAAGTGAGCCCTCTCTGCCTGACTTGAATGAGTCTATCCTTCCACCATCTTCACGAGGCCTGGCCTGTCTGGATATGTGTAGTGAAGTCTCTGATCTCTTTTTTTTCCCCTGTATAGATTATATTACAACCACATCCTTATGATACCTTTCAGCTATAATTCACTCCTTTTATCAAAAAAAGATAGGATTAAAGTAGTTTCAAACATTCTGAAATACACATGTGAGCCTACCTCTGAAAGCAGTAACATTGAGGGTTCATATTTGACTGTATAAATTTTGAGGCATACAAACAAGCCCATAGCAATGATGATATGAAGCAGCAAGAATTCACTCTTCTGGCAGTGAGGTGTGTGCAGAAAATTGTTTCTATTATTTTAGAGAACATTTTGACAACACCCAGAGAATTGAAACTGTGTGTTCCCTGTGGCTTAGCAATTTCATTCTCAGGATGAGAATTTCACAGGGTAGTCAGATTTATCAAATAAAGATATGAATTTCTTAGGTTAAAGTAAAAATTTTAGTATAAATATGCCTCAAATATATAATGGGACATATTTATTAAAATATTTCCTTTTAATTAAATGACCTATATTTTATATGGTTACCCTGGGTACTCAGTAAACACATAGAAAATGTCTATGACCATAGATGTATTGATTGTAACACACACAAAAAAAACCTTATAAACTGGAAATATCCACACTTTGACCAAGTACATGCTGCAGAAATAAACCATGGGTAACTGGGAAGTAAACCATTTTGATATCCTGGATGGATATCATCAAGGTGATATGAAGAAGAAAAAAAATGACAGAAAAAATTAAACAAAAAGCGATTATATAGTTGCAACATCAAAATGATGTAAATGCAAACAACTCATTGTTGAAAATTTTGTGGAAATGCCAGAAAGCTATGCAGTCAAACGAAAGGAAGATGGCTAGAGGTCAAAGCTGTGATTGCTCCTGGGAAGAGGAAGGAGATGTCCTGTATAGACTCACAAGGGGACTTGACACGGAAGGTTGATGTTTACCTCTACTGAAAGTATAACATTGTTGTGTTTTTATAATCTTAAATACACATGTGTATTTCAGAATGTTTGAAACTACCTTAATCATATCTTTTTTGATAAAAGCTTAAAGGAAACCTCCATTGACTGTATAGTTCTTATTCAATATTTCTGAGCTCTTCCATTGCAGACCATTTTCAAGGGTCCATCTTATTTCCACAAACAGTAGCCTTGACTTGGCACTTATCATTGAATATTCATTGCTCATGTTGTTTACACTATCACTCGGCCTGGAATGAAGAAAGCCCTCAAGGGGTGCGTACTCTGTAATAATCTTGTGTCCCCGAGAGGAAATGTTACAAACAGCAGGCTTGATAAATTGTGAATCAGGTCTTAAATCTTGGTCTGATTTCAAATTCTGGGTCTTACAGCTCCCATTATAGAGAACAGACTGTTCTGTTCTCCTTGTTCCTTACATTGAATTTTTATATCCACAATCATTAAATGTACTATACTGTGAAGAGATGATAAAAATAGCATTGGAATAGGAAACACTGGAGTGCATTATACATAATGAGGCTAATTACTGTTTTGCAGTGATTTTTGTTTCCATTTTGTGTGTCTTTGAAGATTAATGTAAAATATAATTTTACTATGGTTGCAGTCAAAAAAATATACAAGAGGACTGGAGAGATGGCTCAGTGGATAAAAGCACTGACTACTCTTCCAGAGGTCCTGAGTTCAATTCCCAGCAACCACATGGTGGCTCACAACCACCTGTAATGGGATTTCCCTCTTCTGGTGTGTCTGAAAATAGTGATAATGTATTCATATACATAAAATGAATAAATAAATCTTTTAAAAATATAAAAGCTTCTACATAGATAACTCCTTTTTAAACTTCTTAATTGGACTTTTTATAATTTCCTCACATTTTTTTAAGCTTTTAACATGATTAAGAATGGTGGTGAAGGCAACAGAAAAATAATGGCTGTCTTTCATTTGTTCATTTCAATTCAAATTATTCAAAATTCATTCATTTCAATTCAAATTATTACCATCTTTCTGTTTGCCCCGTTGAATGGCATTACAGGTCAGTACATGCAATGTGCATCACTCTTGATTGGTTAGAGTTTACTCATGCCATAATAAAACACCATGATCAAAATCAGCTGGGAGAGCAAAGAGTTTATTTCATCTTACAACTTGTCCTGGAAACCTTAAAGAAATAACAAACTCAAGAGAGATCAGGTCCCCACATTTAAATCATGGAGAAAAGGTAATTGGAGGTCACAGACAATTTTTTTTTTTTTTGTCTTTTGGTCACAGACAATTATGACCAGCCATAAAATTAATCCCTGTACAGACACCCATTAACCCGCCCCCCACCAGCTTCAGTTCCATCCCACCAAATGATTACAGCTCTCCACTCCCCTTTTCTGTGAACATTCAGAGGATTCCTGACTATACTGTATGTAAACCCACGGTTTTCTGGATTCAGGATGGCTTGCCAGCATTCACCGGTGAGTGCTAGGCATGTGATCCAAGTTCAACGTTGAAACAATAAAAGACTCTTTAGCACGTTGCCATGGACTGCTCAATTCTTGGGCTCCTCTGGGTTTCCTGTGGACTCGGGCATAACACTACTATCCACAGGGCTGGGTTCTCCTACAGAAATCATCAGTCAAAACAATGCACCATAGGCCTGCCTGTATGTCATTCTGGAGGAGGTATTTGTCAAACCAAGGTTCCATATTCTCAGATGACTCCATCTGGTGCCAAGTTGAATTGAAGCTATGTAGCATGACACAATTTGCCTGCAATGTATGGATAGCTACTTTACTGTTTGGGCTACTACTGTGGTTGGTTCTTTGCAGGAAGAGCCTGTCCAATATGCCTCATAGGCTCTTATTTCTATTTGTTGATTCAAAAGCAAAACCAAAGACATTTTAAGCACTTCTACCTTTCTAGAAGAGGGAGCTTTTTCAAGGAGAAAAAATAAATGGAGAAGGGTGAGTTACCTTGTTTTTAGAAACTTACAAGTATTTAACTGCAACTCGAAGAGCTTTGTGAATGGCACGGTCCTAGATTGCTAGATCATAATCCAATTACTATGATGAAGAGCACAATAAAAATGACTTGGGGGAAGAAAGGTTGATTTCATTTACAGATAGCAGCCCATCATTGAAGAAAGGCACAGGAGAGATGCAAGTCAAGAGTCCGGGGACAGGACCTGAAGAAGAGACTATGGAGGAACACTTCCTGGCTTGCTTCCCAGAGTTTGCTCATCTGTTTTCTTAAACAACCCAGGGCCAACTGACCAGGGCTGACTCTGCTCACAGTGGGCTGGACACTCTCACATCAATTATTATTCAAGAAAATTTTCATAGACTTACCTATAAGCCAAACTGATGAAGGCATTTTCTCAATTGAGGTTTCCAGTTTCCAGTGATGTCTAGATTTGTGTCAAGACAGCAAAAATGAGCAGTTTCGGGAGAGTGTAGTATTTATTTATAATTCCAGCTATCCCATATAAAAGACACATGATTCAAGTATTTTATTTACAAGCTGTAAGTCTAGATTGGGCAGGTTTGGAGCTATTCTAACTTATTTCCTAGCCATATGCCCCTTATCACTTACTATTTTTCCTGGCTACATGCTCATGATCCATCTCCTCTTGAAGAGGCTTTCTCCACCTCTGTGCCCTTTTCCCCATTCTCTGTCTCCCTGCAACCCCCACTGAATCCTCAAGTCTGACCTTTCTTCTTTTATTGCCCAATCACAGGCTCTAGTTTTTTATTGATCAGTTAAATTGGGGAGCAATGTTTACACAGCATCATTTGGTATATGTGAGGATCTGCTCTTCAGCAGGCAACCAGATCTGGAGAACCGAATTTAGCTTTAGAATACAAGCAGCATCAGACCAATCCACTATAGTACAGTGTTTTTCATATATTGATGATGGAACTCAGGCCCCTTGGCACAGACAGAATCCTACTTCAAAAACCCTGCCTCCACCTCTTTGTCACCTTTCCTAACATCTTTCTCCTCCTTGACTTATCTTAGTAACTGTTGACAGTTCCCTGTCCCCCCCCCCTTTAAGGCGCCTATTATTTGTCCTCACTAACTCCGCAAAAGCAGCCCTGCAATAGGATTTACTGCCATTACCTCCTTAGACCATGGGATGTCATTAAACTATAACTACTAAACCCCTCTATGCTCTTGCCACTAGCTTGCAAGCTCACTGAGGACATGAAGGATTTATTCTATATGCTTCCAACACCCAGCTAAGTTCAGTGGGGGATACTTTGGAATTGACTGAAAAGTACATAAATAAATTCCAAATACAATCATAAAATATAGTTCTAAAAAAATTTGGATCAGAACCTCTGTAACTAGTTATTCCAAATATATTTGTTATTAAGCAGATTCTGTGAATATGCACCCTTCAGGGATAACAGCAGCTTTGAAAGATTTCTCAGAGGTACATTAAAAAGCCATGGAATTACACCACAGTGGGTTGTTTAATCTCTTCCAGAATCACACTGATCCTATCGGTGGATGGACCACTCTTGCCATGGTAACATTTTCTTGAGCACAAAAGCTCAGCACTCTGAAAGCAACCACTCAGAGATACTATTCTTGCCAACTACAAATCCTGACTAGCTAGGAACTTGGACCAAACAGAAGGCCCACAGAAAAAGTGATACCTTGTGTTGTGCTTACTGATAACATGAAAAGATGACCCAAACTGGAATTTGTGGATCCACACTGTAATCATTGCACAAAGACTGCCACATAATACTTGCTGTAAGCAAGAACCAAGTATGAACAGTCTGTTCTCTTTTTGTGAGCAGTGATATAACAGCAGAGCCAACATAGTCTAATGTCCTTTTGTGTTGTTCAAAGATTCAATGCCTGCATGAGAACTTACATCTTCTTAAGGTAAATATTGTAGAAGTATATAACTATATACCTATAATGTTCTAATACTTTGAAATCCAGAATTAGGGGGACATGCAAATACTGCTATACATGTAAGGTGGAAGGCAGATAGGAAGGGTCATTATAAATTTACTGCTACAGCTGTAATGCTGGAGCATTAAGGCAGTAGTGAATGTGTCCTGACCCCAGAGAAATCTTGACAATAACAAGAGTGATTACAGGTGTCAATACTGAAATACTTGCTTTTGAACATACTTAGGTTCTCTGTTATGAAAAAATCTCAGATGCAAACCAGGAAAAAGGATTATCATGTGATTTATAATACTCATAACAATGTCCTATAAATATTTGAAAGGAACTAGGCTGTTAAATCACTATCCAATGTGTTTCTCCTTGCTGGTGTGGGGGTGTCCCAGGTTGCTCTTTATTTTTGTCAATTTTGTAGATTCTAAAAATGAAGTAAAATGAATCAATTACTTCATTCAGCAACCATCTGTTGAGTACCTATTACTCTTTTAACTGGATATTTAAAATTATCAAAGTCTATTTATTTATTTATATATGTGTACTTATTTCTTTTTGTTATTAGATATTTTCTTCATTTACATTTCAAATGCTATCCCAAAAGTCCCCTATACACCTCCCCCCAGCCTGCTCCCCAATCCACCCACTCCCATTTCCTTGCCCTGGCATTCCCCTGTACTGGAAAGATCTTTCCATCTTCTGACATCTTCTTCAATTTCTTTCTTCAGAGACTTGAAGTTTTCATCATACAGATCTTTCACTTCCTTAGAGTCACACCAAGGTATTTTATATTATTTGTGACTATTGTGAAGGGTGTTGATTCCCTAATGTCTTTCTCTGAGAGACGTGGGATACAAGATGGCACTCTCACCTGAGGGCCAGAGCCCTCCCTGGAGGCCGACTCTCCTCTGGCAAGACTCAGACTCAGAAGTCTGGGTCTCAGCTCTGCCTGGTGGCTGAAGACGAAGGCCCGAAGGGACCTTGTTCAAGATCTCTTGATCCTGCAGCCCGTGTGCTGGACTGCAGACTGGACTCTGGGAGACCCGGGATACAAGATGGTGCTGTCAACTAAGTCCTGGGGCCAGAGTCCTTACTGGAGGCTGACTCTCCTCTGGTGGGGAAGGTTCCCAGAGGCCTGGGTCTCAGCTCTGCCTCCTGGCTAAGGATGAAGTCCCAAGGGACACTGTCCAAGAAGCTCTGTTGCTTTAATGGCCCTTGCGCTCACCTGCATGGATTGTTCTCTGAGAGACCCAGGATACTAGATGGCACTCTTACCTGAGTCCCAGAGTAGGAGCCCTCACTTGAGGCCAATTCTCCTCTGGTGGGGAAATTTCCTAGAGGTCTGGGTCTCAGCTTTGCCTCCTGGCTGAGGATGAAGGCCCAACGAGACATTGCCCAAGAAGTTCTGTTGCTTCTGCGGCCCACGTGCTCTCCTGCAAGGACTGGTCTCTAAGAGACCAGGGCTACAAGATGATGCTGGCACCTGAGTCCCAGGGTCAGTACCCTCCCTTGAGGCCGACTCTCCTCTGGCAGAGAAGGTACACAGAATTCTGGAGCTCAGCTCGGCCTCCTGGCTGAGGATGAAGGCCCAATGGGACCCTGTCCAAGAAGCTCTGTTGCTTCTACTGCCCCCATGCCCTCCTGTACAGACTGGTCTCTGAGAAACGCGGGATACAAGATGACTTTCTCACCTGAGTCCCTCCCTGCAGGCCAACTCTCCTCTGGCAGGGAATGTGCCCAGGGGTCTGGGTCTCAGTTCTGCCTCCTGGCTGAGGATGAAGGCCCAAAGGGACCCTGTCCAAGAAGCTCTGTTGTGTCTGTGGCCCATGCGCTCTCCTGCACTTACTGGTCTCACAGAGACCCAGGATAAAAGATTGCTCATTATCTTCTTTGAAGTAGCAGGAGCAGTCTTGTCTCACTGTCATGTTAATAAAACATCTTTATATGCCATATTCTGTAGATCTTTGAGATTTTGATGACTATCTATCATCCATAGTATACTGAATTGGCAAGCATTTTCTGTTTATGGCTTTTTATTATATGTTCAACATAGAAAGTATCTGCAATAAGCTAAATAAAGCCTATTCTGTAATTATCTAAATTAACACCTAACATGACTACAAGTTTGATTGACTACCAACTAGCATTCTTATTTATTCTAAACATTTAGTAATAGCAGCTTTCAAAAGGACTAGAACTTAACATTGCATTTTATAGAATTACAGAGGAACGGTACCTTAAACAGTATACAGTATATTGAACATATATTCAAATATGTTTGGTACAAATACAGAGCAAAAATAACCTTAAACTTGTATAAAATTTCTACAGATGTAAAATATTTCCTTGTTTATGTTCTTTGGTCAAGAATTCAATTATCTACCCTTTTATCTCATTCCTATACCTCCCTCTTTCTTTTTATCTCTTCCCCCTTCTTCCCCTGATACTAGATAGGAGAGAAATGATAGAGGAAAGAGAAGGTGAGAAGTAAATCCCTAAATCTAACCTCCTTTACTATGCTTCTTCCCTGACCAAGATCATTAACAAATGTGTGACTAACCCCCTAAAATAATGACAAACATCCATCACCCACTGAATGACCAAACCTACCCACTGCACCTCGTATTAATGGGGAGTTCATTCTCTTAAAATTGTTGTCTGTTGGGAGCCCTAAGAAAAGCTAGCTATAATATTTTTTGCCCAGTCTCTTTGTGCTCTGAAAGTACAGGGCATAAATGAAGTCCTAAGTGGGACAGTCAGGCTGGATCAACTGGGGTGAGCATCTTTTGTATCTGTCCTGGAAGTAAGCTTTGATGAAACAGTTAATGAGGTAGTCTGAGGAAGCAAGATGCCTGCATAAATGTGTCTCAGTGTCTCAGCATCCTTTGCAGCCTCTAAAAGGATGACTCTTGTCAGGGCCATGTTAACTTCATTGCTGTCTGTAAACATGTAAACTTTCACAGGTAATATACATTTCTGCATTAACATGTGTATGGAATGTGTGGTGTGCACAATAAGCTAAAGATAATTTCCTACTGTCTGTTTGAGCAAGTAAGGCACCTTTCTATTATAAGTTACTTTGGTTGTTTAAGCAAACTGTAAAATAATTTTTTTTACCCATGTCATTTGAAAGGATTCTATACAATTCTGAGGATTCTGTGGCCAACAAGATTCACTGGCTATGCATAGCTGGAAGTCCTGGCTGGAGATCTTTTCATGTCTCAGCCAGTCTCAGAGATTTTCCCATGAAGACAGATCAGCAATCCATGATACCAGTTTTCTTGGCCTTCTTGATTTATTTCTTCTTGTCTGCAATGTCTTCAGGGGTCTCCCCTGTCCAAATCTTTTTATTAATTTGGATAGAATCCATAACTTTTCTTCTCCTGTTGAAACAAAGATAAAACCTCTTCCCCAACATAATACATTTCCTTCCTTCCATTCTGAAGTAAGGACAACCTTAATACAAATAGGTTGATCTAGTTCAACAGTTTTTTTTTTTTCAGTAACCATACAATGTCTCTCATTGTATTTCCATACACTGTCTTTCAACAGCTGTTGCTTTTGTTCATCAGCATTCAAAAAATCTAAAGTTAATAAAGCACTATGTAATCTATCTCAGGGGGTCTTTGTCACCCCTTTGTCTTTGTTAAGTATTTCTTTTAAAGTGCATTTAAGATCTCTATGTAATTACTTGTCTTGTAGTATTATAAGATCTATCTATAACACTGTTATGCCATAATGTCTAAAGGAAAAATGTTGTATTCCAGTGAATACATGTTGGAGCATCATCAGTTTTAATTTGCAGAGATATCTCCAAGATAACCACCATCTCTAATAAACGTGCAATCTCCGAATCATTCTTTTCAGAGCTTACAGCAGAAGCCCCTTGGAATTTTGAGTATTTGTCAACTGTAGGATGCATTAACACATGTGCATGTTTAAAAATTTCAAACTCTAAAAGATAAAACCCATAAGATGTTCTCTGACATTGCTCTACGTTGGCATTGGACATGGTGTGCACTCTTAACTCAGCATATTCTGTCATTCTAAGTCTTGAACTCTTTGTGAATTTTCCCATCTGGAGCTACCTTTTTGTTGGCATTGTAGGTTCCAGACAGATTCTTATGGAGGTTCTAGATTCTGATTTAAAGAATCCTCTAATCTCTGTTCTATAGCCTCTAATCTAGCATTTAACTTTTGAGTCTTCCCTAAATATCTTTTTCTGATCTCTTTTAAAGAGAATATATAAAATTGTTATACTTTTTGAATATTTAATTATTTGTACACTGTCTAAACAAAACCATATGGGTTCCAAACGTCCTTTTGTACAGTGTTTTCCACTGTTTTAGCCTCGAAAGTATTTTCTTTTACTTTTTTTTTCTTTCTTTTGGTTTTTCAAGACAGGGTTTCTCTGTGTAGCCCTGGCTGTCCTGGAACTCACTCTGTAGACCAGACTGGCCTCGAACTCAGAAATCTGCCTGCCTCTGCCTCCCGAGTGCTGGGATTAAAGGCGTGCGCCACCACGCCCGGCAGTAGTATTTTTTTTTTAAATCTCACTATTTCTCTTTGTTCTTTGGAGCCTTTATTTTTTTTTCTCTCCTTTCTTTGAAGATATTGTCTTCTATGTGTATTTATTTCTCTCTTAACACTTTCTAAACTTAATATCTTTTTTTTTCGTATTTAATTTTCTCTAAGCTCTTTCCATCCTTGCATGCCTTATTCCTTTTATTTGATTCTCTCTTTAAGGACTTCATTATATTAATTTCAAACTAGTTGTATCTATCTGATACTGGTGTTTTATCACCAATCTCTTTCCCTCTTTAGCATTTAAGAGTAATTCCAAACATTTTTAACCTGATCCTAAGTTTGGCTGCAACTGGATTTCTTTGGTGTGTTCGGTCTTCCTTTGTGGTACAGCTCAGATTTCATTCAGTGACTAGCCCCACCCTTGTCTTTCAGCTCACACAGAAGAGGCATTTCCACACTTGTGTCTGTAGCTGACACTAGTCAACTGTCCTGTTGATGGGTATCAGTCATGAGCTGTGCCTCGAAGAATGCCTGACCCCTCCTAAGTGGCAGGCACCCCTCGGCTGCTGTGGGTCAGGTTACCCACAAGATTTTTCCCATGTTGTCTGTGTCCTGGATTCTCAGAGAAGCCTGCAGTTCTAGGTGTGTCCCAGCTACAGGTTCTGTATCTCACAGCTATAGTCTCTGCATATCCCAGCAACAGGCAGAGGCACAGCCTACCCCCGAGGCTTGGTTGGCTAGGGGTTACAGCTGTACCTTGTGTGGAACCCCAGCCCAAGGAAGCATACATACTAAGTATGCAGCAGGGGCTTTCCGGCCCCTTTTGCACAGCTTCTCTGCAGTTTCCCTCTCCTTCGATAGAAAAACATTTTCCACCCAGGAGTTAAGCCACTCAGGCTCTAAGCCTGGATTCCTAGCGTCCAGTGAGCCATTTGTACCCTTCTACTGTTCCACCCACACCCCAGTTCCGGAATAGCGACTCAGAGGCTTGTTTATGAATAAATGCCTAGGCCATAAGCATTGCCTTGTTCCCAGAAAAGCCGATAAGACCTAAACTATTCTATATCTGCCACAAGCTAGTTACCTCTCCTCAATTTCATGCATCCGACTTCCTCAGAATCCAGGGATAATCTCCCATACCTAACTAACTCCCACTCCCAGAGTATCTGTCTTTGGATCTCTCTGTGTGGCTCTGTGTCTGTGTCTGTGTCTGTGTCTGTGTCTGTGTCTGTGTCTGTGTCTGTGTCTGTGTCTGTGTCTCTGTCTCTGTCTCTGTCTCTGTCTCTGTCTCTGTCTGTCTGTCTCTCTGTCTCTGTCTCTGTCTCTGTCTCTGTCTCTGTCTCTGTCTCTGTCTCTCTCTCTCTCTCTCTCTCTCTCTCTCTTTCTCGCCCTACCTTCTAATCCTGTCTCAGTTCATTGGCCACCAGCTTTTTATTGACAGGTAATGCTTCCACATAGCACAGAAGAGATTATACCTACAATAGAATATAAGGATTTTTGTGACTTCCTTTGTGTCCTCATGCATGATCTATTTTAGAGGAAGTTCTATTAGCTCCTGAGAAAAACATGTATTCTTCAGTGTTTATGTGGAATGTACTGCCGATAGCTAGTGAGTCCACTGTGTTCTATGATGTCATTTAATTCATGTATTTCTCTTGCTTACTTTTAGAAAACCTATCATTTGATGAGAGTGGGACACTGAAGTCACCCAGTACTGTTGTACTAAGGTTAATTTATGACCTCACAACGAATAGTGCTTGTTCTGAAATTGTGTTTAAGGCACGTTGTGCTCAGGATCCTAGTGTGCTCTCAGTGTGTTCCTCCCTTCAGCAGTGTGCAGTTGCCTTTTGCACATTTTGTATTAGCTTTTGTTTGCAACCTATTTTGTCAGCTATTGGAACAGTGACACTTGCTTGTCTCCCAGGTCACTCCAGCCATCTATGTAGTGTGGTGTCTTCTTCTGTGGTGAGGTGTATCTCCTGAACACAGCAAATAGGAGATTCTGGCTTTTAGATCCAGTTTACGAGTCTATATCTTTTGACTGGGTAATTGATACCATGTAAATCTATGTATTGATTCCCATCATCATGGGTCTTTGCTGTGTTCTCATGTTTCCTCTTCTTCTCTTGCTTCATTCTGGTATGTTTATTCTCTCTATGGTCTCATGGATGGCATTGGTTTTCAATCTGAAGAATTCTTTAAAATATCTTCTGCACTGCTGACTAAAGTTCCTTTAGTGAATGTTTACTGTGAATAGTTTTTATTTTCCTTCAATTTTAGTATATATCCTTGCTAGATAGAATGGTTTTGGTGGACAGCTGTTGTTTATCAAAGCTTGAACACATCACTACAAGCCCCTTTAAAGTTTCAGTTGCCTTTATATAGAATGTACTGGAATTTTAGTTAATGAGATTAGGATTGGGGGAAAAGTGGGCAAGTAGAAATATGTATTAGATTAATTTTTAGAAAGAATACAAAATTGAAGTGGGTAATGCAACAATAAATATTTATTAATCCCTTCCTGGAGGTTGCTACCTGCCTCAGTGGTTTAGGTCCCCGAATTGAAGACACACACACAGTCTGTACATTTTAATATGCCTTAAGCAACACAATAGCTGGGCCACTACCTAAACTCCATGCTGTTAGGATTTACCTCCTGCCAATAATTCTGAGTTATGACTTAATAATTCTATCTTCCATCTTGGCCACTCCTGGCACAGTTGATCAGCCCTCTAGGCTGCACTCTCACGCCCATTCACACGACAGCCCTGCCTTTCTCCCAGCATGGCATCTCTTCTGGTTCTTTCTCTGAAACATGGCAGATCTCTCCTTCTCCCTCTCCTTCTCCCTCTCCCTCTCTCTCTCCCCCCTCTCTCTCCCTCTCTCTGTGTGTCTTTCTATCTCTCTGTCTCTGTCTCTCCCTCCCTCCCTCCCTCCTTCCCTCCTCCCAGTCCCTAAAATCCTGCCTCTGTCTTCCCAACTATTAGCTGCTGGTATTTTTCTTTACCAACCAGAGCTAACTGAGGACAGGTTCCCAGAGTCTACATGCAGAACTTCTCATGCAAACAGTTTTGGGGGGAATATAATTACATCCATAATCCAAGCAGCTACAGGGTAAAGTAGTAGAGGATAGTTGGGATACTGTTAGGTACCACAGATGTTAGAGGGCATTAAAGTTACAGAAAATGCTGTAGAAGGAGTTGTGAGTGGGAGGCATTGGTCTCCACAGCCTCCACATTCAGTGTTACCTAGCACATGAGAAAGAGGAGGTTGTAAGTCTTTTCCTGGGCCCCTGCATTCTGTTTTGGCCTCTTCTGGTCCTTCAAGTTTGGCATGTGTGAGGAGCAGCCTTACCTTGCAATTCCCACTGTTCTCTCCTAGGCAGTTTAGTTCCAAGATGGCAGCAAGAGGAGGCTTGCAACTGGGCTCTGGTTCATCTGGCCTTTCTGTTCTTATCAGAGTTAAAGTTTCAGAAAACAACCTTAATGCTATCCTTATACACATAGCACTAGTTAGAACCTGGGTTTTTCCATCTCCTTTCCCTCTGCTCATTTTGCAATAGAACTTTATCATTCTTCTGTGTGTCTTTCTTTTTAATTGCCTTTATTTTCTTTTTTACACAACTCCTAATATAGCAACATTCTTCAGTTAGTGAAGTACAAAAAATTGACTAAATTTTCCAGGACAAATCTTATCACTTAAATGTCAACAGCCATGTTTTTCAGATGGGATGCCAACATTGTTTTATAGCTGTGCAAGCCTAACAATAACATTGTCTATGGGCACTCAAATCCCATGCTCCTGGGCATAAACTGGGGCATTTGTAGAGAGGCAGAAAAGTGTTTTTCCTTCCTCAGCATTTGTTACTTAACTCATTCACTTTGTCCACTCTCTTTTTGTTAATTTTTACATTAGTTTCCAGTTCTACAGCTATTGGTAACTGCCGTAGGCAATAAAGAAAATTACATAAGGCACTAACCTTGCTATAAATATAGTGAAAGTATTAAGCCTGGGAACTCTGTACAGCTTTTAGTTTTTAATAGATAATTTTCACTTTGTATGTTCCACAGAAACACATTGTTCTTCAGAAAACAACTTTCTGGAGTCTGATATAGTAACTAACCTTTCAGAGTTTCAAATGAATTTTCTGCAAAATGATTAACTTTGTAGTACATAACATGCTTATATGAAATTGTCTTTGTGTAACTTAGCACTTTATATATTGAATATGCACTAATACCACATTTTTAATTATCTTATCTCATAGGAAAATGGTATGATGTTTTCAATCTATGCAGTATACAATACAGAAGACGGGGCTATATACACTAGACTTCTGTGGGCAACTGAATGCAGTTATCATGATTTCTGTATTCATTGACTTTAGACAACATAAAAGAAATTATCCTTATAGTTACCACAGGTAGAGAAGCTCATCTGACACCAGTGATAGCCATGCGAGCCACCATAGAGACATAACTGTAAGGAAGGAAAGAGGAAAGAGAGTCCTCTGACTCAGACTCCACCCCTACACTACTTAGCACTAATCAGAGACTCCACCCCTACACTACTTAGCACTAACCGCATCAAGAGTGTGGTTTTTAATTTTGCTGGTGTTCTCTTGGAAGGCAAACTTTTATTGTACTTTCTCATGGTCTGAAAAGTAATATGCAATGAGATATAGCTAACCCAAAACTTTTTAAAATTAATTAATTTATTTACTTTATACCCAGACCACAATTTTCCCTTCTTCTTCTCCTCCGTCTTTCTCCATCAGCCCCTTCTCCCTTTCTCTTTAGAAAAGAGGAGGCCTCTGACGGATATCAACCAGTCTTGGCATATTAAGTTTCAGTAAGGCTAGATGCATCTTCTCCTATTGAAGCTAGACAAAGCCACCCAGTAGAAGAAAATTGTCCCAAAGACATGCAACAGAGTCAGAGACAACTGCTGCTCCTGCTGTTGAAGAGTCCACTTATAGACCAAGCTATACAAGTGTTACATATAGAGGACCTAGGTCAGTCCCATACAGGCTTCTTGGTTGGCAGTTCATCTTTGTGAACCTCTATGAGCCTAGGTCAGTTGATTCTGTAGGTTTTCTTCATTATGCTAGTTATAAGTCCCTGCACATCTTGTAGGCAGGACAAATAGTAGGTGGATGGCTTCCCAAGCCCATTGGAAGAGTTGCCTGGTTACAGGAGACAGCCTGTTCAGGCTCCATATCCCCCATTGCTAGAAGTCTTTGTTAGCATCCCCCATATAGATTTCTGGGAATTTTCATTGCTCTAGGTTTCTAGTTCATTCCAGAGATGCACCCCCCACCCCCCGCTTGTTCCAGTTGTCTCTCTCGGTATGCTCTCCCTCCTTTCACCACCCTCACCCCTTCCCCATTCAGTTCCCTCCTTCCAGTCATCCACCATGTCTATTCTATTTCCCCTTCTCAGTGAGAGTTAGCCAGGCCCCTTGAGCCCTCCATATTACTTAGCTTCTTTGGGATGTAAATACTTATTCATTATTTATAAGTGAGCACATATCATGTTTATCTTTCTGTACAGGATTTGATTTGTTATTGTTGTTTGGTTTTGTTTTTTATTTTTGAGATAGGGTTTTTTGTTTTGTTTTATTTATTTATTTATTTATTTATTTATTTATTTATTTATTTATTTATTTTTGTAAAGTCCTGGCTGTCTGAGAACTTGCTATGAGGATCAGGCTGCCCTTGAACTCAGAGATTTGCCCACCTCTGCCACCTGAGTACTCAAAACTTGTAAAAGATTTGCTTCTTCAAGGATATGAATATTTCTTCCATATGGTGCTATGTGACCTGACTGATTACAGGAACAACTGTTTGGGATTCCTTGGAGAACAGCAGCAGAAATTCAGATTAGATTGTTTTCAAGTTAGTGAGATTCATTCATCAAACTGAATTTCCATGTTGATTTTCCTCTGAAGTATGTGACTATCCTTATAAGCAATGTGACTAAGTCAAATACGATATATGTCAAATACTTATATTTGGTTGGTCTAATGGTTAATCTTTCTTGTTATGACAAAATACTGACATAAACAACTTAAGTGGGTCATAGTCTGAGAGAGTAGAGTTCATCTTAGTTAAGACAGTATAGCAGTTTGTGACTACGCAAGCATACAGCTAGGCCTCCCGCTTCAGCAGATGAGGAGGCAAAGAACATTCCATGAGGGTACTGGCTGGCCTGGGGTGGCGCTTCCACATTCAAGGTGGGTCTCCCCATCACAGTTAAACCCTCCTGGAAATCCTCTCAATGATACATTCAGAAGTGTGTCTCTTAGGTGATTCCAAATCCAGCCAAGGTGACAATTAAGATGAACCATAACAGTCTTGCTATCCATGCGTAACGCAGACAGAGGGAGCTAGTCACTTCCAGGGTTTTTTTTTTTAATTTCTGTATTTTAAATTCCAGATAAATTTGGTATTGTACTCTAAAATATATGTCCAAGTTCACTGAAACAAGGTTTAAACAGACTCGACTACCTAAAATGTACACCAACAACATGTTACTTTCAATTCTATATAACAAACTTTGTTGTATAAAATAAAACACTAAATTCACCATGATAGGCATATGTATTAAATAAAATTTAACAGCAATTAAGGAATTAAAAAATTACTCATTTGTCTCTATTGTTTAAGTAAGACAAGTATCTATTTGAGTTTGTATGTATATCATACATGTTGATAAATTTTTATGAATTACCCATATTTATTTATCATTAATTTAAGTGTTCAGTAAAAAACTGTTGCTCATTTCTTGAGATAATTTTAATAAATATCAGATGTTAGGAAATTGATTTTTATGCATTATTCATTTATATTTAAATTAGACAACACATTGAAATATAAGTTCAGTGGGAAATGATAATTGTTAGATTAGAGACCTCAGGAATGATTGCTGTCTCTCCTTGATGCTATGAAGGCTCTGAGTTGAACAGGACCAACTCTAGGACCAGGAAACATTCGACTCCACCTCTTCACCTTTGTAGGATTAATGGTCCCTCTGGAAGGTTTTTGCTGAAACCTTCCTCTATTATTAGAAAGGAACACAGACACTGTTAGAGGATCTGCCACATTTTAAACCCAATTGCTTTGTTGAGTACTATGGTCACATGGAAATTTCTCAGAAGAGACATGGGTAACTGATTTAATCTTGCTTTTTATTACTCGATCGTTACATTTTCCAGATAAGGTCTTGGCCAGGGCAGAAGGGACATATGGTTAAACCCACCTTTTGTGTCAGTTGATGGGAAGTCTGGGATGCAGAACAACACCTGTCCTGCTGGAGCAGCCCTTCCTTCCCACTTGCTGCTGGTCACTCCTGGCTCACTGTTGGAGATGATTCCATTCTCTCTGTCCCAAGCTTAGGAAACGCTTTGGATCTGTTTCTTTCTAGAAGCCCACAGAGCATTCTAACTCATTGTGCAGATTGTATGTTAACAGACTGCAGCCGTCTGTTATGTGTAGCTGAGCTGCCCACTGCGGCATCCCTTGATGAGTCTGAAAGCCTTCCTCAGCGTGCCTCAGCCTCAAAGCTTCAGTCCAGTCAAGACAAACCAATGAAAACAGTCATTCAGAGAACAAGCCTGTGGGAAAGAAAGGTACATGTCCTATGTCCATGGCCCAGGACCAGTGAGAACATTTTTCTTTCGATAACTCGGTTCTTTTCTCTTTTCCTTTCCTTCCTTTCTTTTCTTTTCCTTTCTACTTCCCACCTATATGTTAGCAATTTCTGCATTTTCCAAGACGGCATGAGTCAGTCAAGTGAAACAAGAAACCAGTTAGGAATGCAGGGAAATAGACTGCCTGAAACTTTAATAATACATTGATTCAAATCAAATTCCAATTCTGCAATTTAAGTGATCTTAGGCTAGGGATTTATATTTTCTGTGGTTCATTAGCCCTATCTTTAACAATGACAACAGGATGGTAGTGATGGTGGTGGTGATAGTGTTGGTGATGGTGGTGGTGGTGGTGGTGATGGTGGTGGTGATGGTGGTGGTGATGGTGGTGGAGGTGGTGGTGGTAATGATCCTGATGATGATGATGATGATAATGGCAATAGTGGTGGTGGTGATGATGATAATAGTGGTCATGATGATGATGGTGATGATGAAAGTTTTTACCTTTAAGAGCTATCATAGGGTTAAACTAGCAAAGACCTGTAAAACATTCAGCCTAATGGCTGACAAGTAACAACACTGGTAGGAATGTATCTGTTACTGCATAACAAATAGTTAACTAAAATGAGATTCAAATCTGAGTGGGGACCCAATCACTGCTCTGCAATGTCCTATAAGAATGTACTAAAATTTCAAATGCTAAATAATATATGTTTTTAATTTCCAGTTCACTGCTTCCAGAACTCTAAGGCTGTCTAGAACTAAATTAAGATCAGGTGAATTCAAACCTGATACTTTTATCCATCTAGTAACATAGAAAAATAAGTTTAAGCTTCGGGCATTTTTCAAATAGTTCATACTCAGAACAAGGACTGTTTTCTTAATACAACACACACACATAGTCACCCTGGAACTTATCTCTTCCTTTAAATCTTCAGAGGATAGTCAAGTCTATCTCAACTATACCCATGAACATTGATGAAATAGCATGTATCTTCTGCACATGAGCACACAGACAACTCATTCATTCTCTGCCCCCTTGCTGCATAGGTGAGTATACGATTTCAGGGACTGTCAAAGTTTGCCTATATTTTTATTTAGAAGGAAAAATTGAAACCCATTAGGCTTCAGAGTAAATCCTTATTACCATACAAAACTCGTGTGGACAATAAAATTCACAGTAGTATTTCCCTTTTAAAAAGCCTATAGTCTTCAGTGGAAAAAGAGGCCCATTGGTCTTGCAAACTTTATATGCCTCAGTACAGGGGAATGCCAGGGCCAAGAAATGGGAGTGGGTGGGTAGGGGAGTTGGGGGGAGGGTATGGGGGACTTTTGGGATAGCATTGGAAATGTAAATGAAGAAAATACCTAATAAAAATAATAAACAAAAAAGCCTATAGTCACAATCAGTATATAAACTGGATTTTAGTTAAGGACATAAATCGTACATGTATGTACCAATGTTTGAGGAGATTGATAACCACCACATCTTTTGATATGACTGGGTTATACCAAGCAAAACAAAGCTGCCTATCGGAGCTAATACAGAGACTATTTCTTTAGTTTGGCTATGAATACCTTACCAAATTGTGCACATTCATGCATACACAGGTACACACATGCACACACATACTCAAGTATATGCAAACACAGAGACATATCCACACATGCATGCACACATGTGCACAAGAACATGTTCATATGCATGTGCATGCCTCTGTGTGTGTGTGTGTGCGTATGCACACATGCACACACACACACACACACATGCGCGTGTATTCACTATATTTATATGGGTGATATTTTTGCTTTTAACGAGGCCTGCATTGTCTTTAGAGACTCTTACTTTCAGATTCACTTTTGTATAACTTTATTTTACTCAGTATGTTGCACACTGCCTTCAATTTGATTTTTCTCCTGAAAAGGGGTCTTTCTGGGTAGTGCACATTTAGCTTTACTTTGAGATTGTTCTGCTTCAACCTCCTACATGTTGATGCCATTGGCTTATGATGTTGTCTAGTTTTACTATTTCATTCTAATGTACACAGACCTTCTGGAAGTCAACAGCAATTCAGAGTATTGCTAGATAAATGAAATAAAAAATGATGGTCTACAGATTAAACTAAATAGTTTCTATCTTTCTTTCTTTTTTGTGCTCAAATCCATACAACTTTACTTTTTTATTAGATATTTTCTTTATTTACATTTCTTTTTCCCCTTATTTTATTGCGTATTTTCTTTATTTACATTTCAAATGTTATCCCCTTTCCTGGGTTCCCCTCTGAAAAACACCCTCTCCCCTCCCCCGATCCCCTCTCCTCTCCCCCCTCCCCCTGCTCACCAACCCACCCACTCCCATTTCCTGACCCTGGCATTCCCCCACACTAGGGCATAGAGCCTTCATAAGACAAAGGGTCTCTCCTCCCATTGATGTCCAACGAGGCTATCTTCTGCTGGAGCCACATGTCCCACCATGTGTGTTCTTTGGTTGGTGGTTTACTCCCTGGGAGCTCTGGGGGGTAATGGCCAGTTCATATTGTTGTTCCTCCTATGGGGCTGCAAACCCCTTAAGCTCCTTAGGTCCTTTCTCTAGCTCCTTGTTTGGGTACCATATGCTCAGTCCAATGGGTGGCTCTGAGCATCCACTTCTGTATGTGTCAGGCACTGGCAGAGCCTCTTAGGAGACAGCTTTATCAGGCTCCTGTCAGCAAGCACTTGTTGGCATCCACAACAGTGTCTGGGTTTGGTGATTGTATATGGGATGGATCCCCAGGTGAGTCAAATCCCCAGATGGTCATTTCTTCAGTCTCTACTTCACACTTTGTCCCTGTAACTCCTTTGATGGGTGTTTTGATCCCCCTTCTAAGATGGATCAAATTATTCACACTATGGTCTTCCTTCTTGAGTTTCATGTGGTTTGTGAGTTGTATCTTGGGTATTCTGAGCTTCTGGGCTTCTGGGCTAATAACCACTTATCAGTGAGTGCATATCCTGTGTGTTCTTTTGTGATTGGGTTACCTCACTCAGGATGATATCCTCCAGATCCATCCATTTGCCTAAGAATTTCATAAATTCATTGTTTTTAATAGCTGAGTAGTACTCCATTGTGTGAATGTACCACAATTTCTGTATCCATTCCTCTGTTGAGGGACATCTGGGTTCTTTCCAGCTTCTCGCTATTATAAATAAGGCTACTATGAACTTAGTGGAGCATGTGTCCTTATTACATGTTGGAGCATCTTCTGGGTATATGTTCAGGAGTGGTATTGCTGGGTCCTCAGGTAGTACTATGTCCAACTTTCTGAGGAACCTCCAGACTGATTTCCAGAGTGATTGTACCAGCTTGCAATCCCACCAACAAAGAAGGAGTGTTCCTCTTCCTCCACATCCTTCTCTCTCTCTCTCTCTCTCTCTCTCTCTCTCTCTCTCTCTCTCTCTCTCTCCCTCCCTCCCTCCCTCCCTGTCTCCCTCTCTCTCTCTCTCTCTCTCTCTCTCTCTCTTTCTTTCTTTCTTTCTTTTTTCTTTTCTTTCTTTTTCTTTTTTTCCAGACAGGGTTTCTCTGTGTAGCCCTGGCTGTCCTGGCACTCACTTTGTAGACCAGGCTGGCCTTGAACTCAGAAATCCGCCAGCCTCTGCCTCCTGAGTGCTGGGATTAAAGGCATGCACCACCACCGCCCAGCGTGAATTTTCGATCTTAGCCATACTGACTGGTGTGAGGTGGAATCTCAGGTTTGTTTTGATTTGTATTTTCCTGATGACTAAGGATGTTGAACATTTTTTTAGGTGCTTCTCAGCCATTCGTTATTCCTCAGTTGAGAATTCTTTATTTAGCTCTGTACCCATTTTTAATAGGGTTATTTGGTTCTCTGGAGTCTAACTTTTTGAGTTCTTTGTATATACTGAATATTAGCCCTCTCAGATGTAGAGTTTGTAAAAATATTTAGAGTAGGATGTTGAAGTCTCCCACTATTATTGTGTGGGGTGTGATGTTTGCTTTGAGCATTAGTAAAGTTTCTTTTATGAATGTGGGTGCACTTGCATCTGAGGCATAGATGTTCAGAATTGAGAGTTCTTCTTGGTAGATTTTTCCTTTTATGAGTATGAAGGGTCCTTCCTTATCGTTTTTGATGACTTTTGATTGAAAGTTGATTTTACCTGATATTAGAATGGCTACTCCAGGTTGTTTCTTGGGACCATTTGCTTGGATAATTGTTTATCAGCCTTTTACTCTGAGGTAGTGTCTGTCTTTGACACTGAGGTGTGTTTCCTGTATGTAGTAAAATGGTGGGTCCTGTCTATGTTTCCAGACTGTTAGTCTGTGTCTTTTTATTGGGGAATGGAGTCCATTGATGTTAAGAGATATTAAGGAAAAGTGATTGTTTCTCCCTTTTATTATTGAAGTTATCTTTATGTTTGTTTGGTTATCTTATGTTGGGTTTGTTGAAAGAAGATTACTTTCTTCCTTTTTCTAGGGTGTAGTTTCCCTCCTTGTATTGGTGCTTTCCATATATTATCATTTGTAGGGTTTTATATGTGAAAAGATATTGTGTAAATTTGGTTTGTCATGGAATATCTTGGTTTCTCCACCTATGGTAAGTGAGAGTTTTGTTGGGTATAGTAATCTGGCCTGGGTGTGTGTTCTCTTGGTGTCTGTATAAGATCTGCCCAGGATCTTCTAACTTTTATAGTCTTTGGCGAGAAGTCTGATGTAATTCTGATAGGTCTGCCTTTATATGTTATTTGACTTTTTTCCCTTACTGCTTTTAATATTCTTTCTTTGTTTAGTGCATTTGGTGTTTTGATTATTATGTGACAGGAGGAATTTCTTTTCTGGTCCAATCTATTTGGAGTTCTGTAGGCTTCTTGTATATTCATGGGCATCTCTTTCTTTAGGTTAGGGAAGTTTTCTTCTATAATTTTGTTGAAGATATTTACTGGTCCTTTAAATTGAAAGTCTTCATTCTCATCTATGCCTATTATCCTTAGGTTTGGTCTTCTCATTGTGTTCTGGGTTTCCTGGATGTTTTGGGTTAGGACCGGTTTTTTTCATTTTTCTTTTTTTTTTTTTTTTTACTGTAGTATCAATGTTTTCTATGGTATCTTCTGCACCTGAGATTCTCTCTTCTATCTCTTGTATTTTGTTAGTGATGCTTGCATCTATGACTCCTGATCTCTTTTCTAAGTTTTCTACCTCCATTGTTGTCTCCCTTTGTGAATTGTTACTGTTTCTATTTCTATTTTTTGATCCTGGATGATATTTTCCAGTTCCTTCACCTGTTTGGTTGTGTTTTCTTGTAGTTCTTAAAGGGATTTTTGTGTTTCCTCTTTAAGTTCTTCTACCTGTTTCCCTGTGTCTGTTGTATTTCTTTAAGGGAGTTATTTATGTCCTTCTTAAAGTCCTCTATCGTCATCATGAGATGTGATTTTAAATCAGAGTCTTGCCTTTCTAGTGTGTTGAGGTAACCAGGGAGTTGAGGTAACTGTGGTGGGAGAACTGGGTTCTGATGATGCCAAGTAGTCTTGGTTTCTGGTGCTTATGTTTTTGTACTTGCCTTTCATCACCTGGTAATCTCTGGTGTTAGCTGGTCTTGCTGTCTCTGACTTTGACTTGTCCCTCCTGCAAGCCTGTGTGTCAGTACTCCTGGGAGACCAGTTCTCTCCTGGAGAAATTTGGGTATGGAGAGCTGTGGTACAGGGTCATCTCTGGGATGCAGACACAAATCAGAAGGATCCTGTTTCCTGTTGATCCTTGCTTCCTGTGTCCTGATGGGTCTGAGAGGATCTCTCTTGGGCCAGGAATTTGAAAAGAAGTGGTGATTTCACCTGTGCTTGCAGGTGTGTGGGCACTCCTGGAAGAACAGCCATCTCCTGCTGGTATCTGTGCATGTAGCTCTGGGTGGCACAGAATCAGCTCTGGGAGAAGATGGAGACTGGAAGACTCCTGTCCCAGGCCAGCCCTTGGTTCCTGTGTCCTGAGGGTCCCAGGTGGGTTCTTCTGTGCAGCAGATGTGGTCCTGCCTGCACTCACAGGCCTGTCTGCACTTCTGGGAGGCTTGCTCCCTCCCATCAGTATTTGGGTAGTAAGCCCTGTGGCAGAGGATCTGCTACATTGTGGAGACAGAAACCAGAAGGCCAACTAAGTATTTTCAAATGCTACAGTCAACACCAAAACCCCAAGAACATATTATGCTTTGTACTCTGTATATGCAGACTCCCAGACATCAGCATTATAATGTCTGAGGAAACAAGTATTCCACTTAAATTGTGTGTACTGATATACAGAAAGGTTATTTCAGGCTAAACTTATACTACATTTATTTATTTTAGCAGGCTATACAAGGTGTCATTTTGACACTATGCTAAACAGTCATTTCTCCTCTTTAATATAATTTCATCATATCATAGGATGATTCTGAAAAACTGAAGTATCAGCAAAAGAAACATTTCTATAAATCTCAATAAAGATTAAAAATGAGCTAAGGAGCAATATGAGAACATGTCCAGCTTTTCCTTGACATAGTATTACAATTTCCTTTGTAGAACAAATGGGACAAATGGAAATGTATGCACTGTACAGGTGCAAGCATCTGATGATAATGGATGCAGGAATTTTTTGCATTGGTTGGAGCCCAGCACAGTGCCTTGGGAGAAGCCTGCCATAACTAATGGTGCACAGTGCCTCCTTCTGTCTATGCCATGAATATATAAACTGGTGAGCATCTGACCCATCCCCCAGCTTCAGACTGCTTTCTTGATACTGTATCTCAGACACACAGCTGGGACTGGAAGGGTAACCAAGCCCTAGGACCTATCTCCCAGATAACGGAGACAGAATCATTGCTGTTGGGCTCAGGTCAGTTTTCCCAGTAAGCAAATGGAGTCTACATACGCAAATCTAACCAAAGTTTGAGGTTTGGTTACCAAAGATGTCACAAAGGTAAACAATATTTCTGATATAGGCCTAACAAAGGGAATTTCTGTAATCACTCTTAAGTATATAAAAAGTTTACTGCATGGTTGGAATTTCAGTGTACCCAAAACAGCTGCTAAAATGTCTTTCTAGACTTAGTATTTTCTATAGATTCCATTCAATGAACAAAAAATGCTGTGAAATAAGTGTTCTTTGAATACATAGCGGGCATTGGGTTCCACTGAAGGCACGAAAACAATGAAGGGATTTTTAAATCATTCCTGGGGGAACTCACACTTTAGGATGATACGCATATGTCATAAAACCCAGAAGGCCCTGTTTTCTCTTTTAAAAGCTGGGGCAATATGCTCTGGATGTCTTAGAGCAGGGTGTGTGGGGGTGAGGGGGTGCGGGCACAGGGTGTCACTGAAAAGTTAAGAGTATGAAATGGGCCTGAGAAGGCTTTGGTAATTTGAACCTGAGATGTAGTAAGGAATAATTTAGGGAAAACAAAAAAAGAAACAAGAAAGAAAGAAAGAGAGAGAGAGAGAGAGAGAGAGAGAGAGAGAGAGAGAGAGAGAGAGAGAGAGAGAGAGAGACTCAGTGACACAGCTGTGCAGGCTCAGTGATGGTTTCAAGGCTGTTCTGGAGACACATTGTCTGCAGAAAAGTGTAAACTCTATGGAAAGGCTGGGGGCAAGGGAATGTGCTTCCTGCAAGCTCCTGGACCTTAGAGTTGGTGCTTGGGTCCCGGCCAGGATAATGATAAAGGTTTTAGAATCCAGGCATTCTGTTCTTGGTGCTCACACTTCAGAAGTCCCAGGGAGAGGAAAGAGAAGCCAAGGCAAGTTTCTTAATGGAGAATGATGGACTTAGAAGAACCAGTTCCCATAACATCCAGCAAAGTCTGACAGCACAAAAAAGATCACTCAGCACAAGAGAGTCACGAGTTCAACATAGTGAGACTGGGAAGGCCACGCCAGCCATGCCCGGACTACATGAGATATGTTTGAACTCAATAGGTAGACAGTCTTGGCCATAAGACATGTTGGGGGTCCTAACTTTGAATATATTTTCATGCCCTGAATTCTGTTCGAAAGAGTGTTTTAAGTTATGTGTTTTCCTGAAAGACACTCAACTGTTTTGACTGCTTAATTTTCCACCCGTCAAGGTGTACTTGCGTCAGGAACCTGAAGATCCCAGGAATTTTGTTCAAGTTTATTGTTTTTATTACACTCCAAAGTAGGGAAGGGGCCTGGGGTATCCAGCTTATAGCCCTCTTTTTAAGGGGGAATTTGGCATAAAATTCCAGACAGTAAACAGACCACTAAAGCAAGCAAACCAGGTTTATTTTTAATTTTATTTTATTTTCAATTTATTTTTTACACACCATATTCCATGCACCCTCCAACTGCTCCACATCCCACACCTCCTCCCCACCTCACCCAGTCTCCACTTGGATGCCCCCACACCCTATCACACCCTACCTCTAAACTCCCTGGGGCCTCCAGTCTCTTGAGGGTTAGGTGCATCATCTCTGAGTGTACACAGACCTGGCAGTCCTCTACTGTATGTGTGTTGGGGGCCTCATATCAGCTGGTGTATGCTACCTGTTTAGTGGTCCAGTGTTTGAGTGATCTTGGGGGGTTCAGATTGAGACTGCTGGTCCTCCTACAGGATCACCTTTCTCCTCAGCTTCTTTCACTCTTCCCTAATTCAATAACAGTGGTCAGCTGCTTCTGTCCATTGGTTGGGTGCAAATTTCTGCACCTGATTCTTTCAGCTGCTTGTTTGGTCTTTCGGAGGGCAGTCATGATAGATCCCTTTGTATGAGCGCTCCATAGCCTCAGTAATAGTGTCAGGCCTTGGGACCTCCCCTTGAGCTGCATCCCACTTTGGGCCCGTCACTGGACCTTATTTTCCTCAGGCTCCTCTCCATTTCCATTCCTGTAATTCTTTCAGATAGGAACAATTATGGGTCAGAGCTATGACTGTGGGATGGCACCCCCCCTCATTTGAAGTCCTGTCTTCCTGCTGGAGGTGGACTCTATAAGTTCCTTCTCTCTACTGTGGGGCATTTCATATTTGAGTCCTGGGAGTTTCTCACCTCCCAGGTCTCTGGTGGACTCTGGGGGGTCATAGCACCCCTGTGGGAAACAAGAGTCAGAGTGTGTAAAGAGTCCTACCCAGCTTTAGCCTCAGACACAGAAAGGTCAGTGACTCCTGGATATGGTCCTGGAGGATACAGAAGTGAAGTCAGATTCCACCTGGATTCCTTTTTATCGGAGAAACTTCTTTTGTGGGAAAATACTCCGTGGCCCATCCTCAGGAGCCATATATCCTTGTCCCAGTTCCCCATGGTGGAACAAGGAGCCTTGGTTCTGGTCGCTTAGGGGTCTGGCAGCAGGAGAGCACAGCAGATGGAAGAGAAAGGCCAGGAAATCCATGAAGCTGCGGGAGCATCTCGACGGGCTTACCAGGGCTTCCCCGGCCGCGTGTGTGGGGTGGCCGCTAGGCTGTGGACCCCTTGCCTAGTGTGTCCGTGTGCAAGCCACCAAGAGAGACAGGTGGGTGTGGAGCCGGGACCCAGGCGGCCACAGGAGCCTAGGGAGGATCGGGCGAGGTGTGGGCGGCGCCCGACCGTCCGCGCCCGGGCCGCACCCTGGGCACCGGGGGCGCTGTCTCCTGTCGAGCTCAGACGCCGGGAGGCCGAGCCTGGCGTTTCCCAGGAGGTGCCCGGCCAGCGGTGCATCCCCGCCGCCCACCCCCGGGAGCCGCGATTGCCTGGGAGTCGCGGGAGGAGGAGAAACAGAGAGAGGCGCTGGTGGCCGCTCTGCCCGCGGGTGCGCGGAGCGCGGAAGGCGGAGCGCGAGGCTGGGTGGCCGCGGGCGTGTGTGCGCGCCTGGCCGGAGAGCTACGGGGCGGGGGACTCGCGCCCCGAGCGCCCCGCCTGGTTTTTCGCGCGGAGCCAGCGTCGCTGCTGCACAGACACACACCCACCGAGCTCCACCGAGTGCCCCGGAGCACCCGCCGCCCCCGCTGGCCGCAGCCGCTCCTCGGGCAGCGGGATCCAGCTCCAAGTCCAGGGCTGGTGCGGCGCGCAGAGAACCTCTTGATTTTTTTCCCCCTTCACTCCAGCCCTCTCTGGTCTGGGCGGCGGCGGCGACGGCGGCGGCAGGGGGATGGGGGCTCCACGCGGGGAAAGGCGGGTGACGATCGAGGAAGATTATTGTTCTTTTTAAAGGATGCCTTCGCTTCTTACCAATGCGGCTTCTGTGAACCTTTTTACTAGAGACTGCGAACCGGAGTGAGATATGTAAAGAAGGAAGGAAAGCTGCCTGGAGCTCCAGCCAGCC
This sequence comes from Mus caroli, assembly GCF_978045245.1. Classification (NCBI taxonomy): domain Eukaryota; kingdom Metazoa; phylum Chordata; class Mammalia; order Rodentia; family Muridae; genus Mus; species Mus caroli. The sequence goes on from NW_028227256.1 coordinate 12,266,782, forward strand.
GGGCAGACCCTCCTCTCTGTGGAGGGGAGGGGGATTTCCAACGACACATCATTGGCAAAAGGGACCTTTGCAAGAGAGGAGTCCTCTGAGGGAGCAGGGAATCCCACAGCCCCCTGTGGCACAGGAGCCAGAGCTGCTGGCTGAGCAGAGCTGGGTCCGTGGGAGCTAGGTAAGTGACCCGGGCATTGCAGCTCCCCAAGAGCTCTTTAGAGATGCTTCACTGTGGCAGTCTAATGAGACTTGAGTTGCTAAAGGAACTGGAAACTGCCATATGGCGCCCAGTGGACTTACAAACAAAGCTGGCTGGGTTGTTAGCCCTGACAGATTATTAACGAAATGCTTCTTCCTGGTGGGGGAGACACACAAGTATGAGCCCCTTAAAAGCCTAACTTGACCAAAAAGATGAAACTGTTGTATGTAAGAAAGGAACCCCGGTTGCCTTCTCGTCCTGATCGCTTGATGGTAAATGCCACACTTGCATGCACACACTTGTCGGACTAGACTTAGGGAGTATGATATCTGTTGTGTATGCACAGTCCCCAGAATACAGAGACATGCATGCATTTTATTCCTCAGTGGTGAGCAGTCTTGGTTCCTCGGAAGGAGCTAGAACAGGTCTTTAAGGAAAGCGCTCCAAGGCTTTTTCCAATACAATATGTCAAGGAGTCCTGGGGATACAATTGCCCCGAGTGCCACTGAAAGACACCACCATCTGCCTCATCTTTTGTTGCCGAGACTTAAGGAACCTTTTCAAGATAGTACCTTGCCATCTATTACCTCAGATAAGGAGTATTTGTTTGCATCCATTCATAAAAAGAACCAATGTGCAACGTGCATAAACATGCCATTTATGTGACCCCACAAGTGTTTTGACAGTAAAGAATAACATAGATAAGGTTAATACTGGGATATTTTGCCCAATATATGCACAGGTAGGCATTGGGGTGATTGAATGTAGGTTCAATACTCCATCCAATCAAGTCACACACTAATGTCAATATTTTAAATGGCACTTCACGTTTCTAATTTTTTCTTATTGATTGGTTGGGGTTTTGCTGACAATCTGACTTGTTTTTCAATCCCAACTTTTAAAAAAGTAAACATTTTACTGTTATTATTTTCAAATGTCTAGCATTGTGTAGGATAGACACCTTTGGATTATTCACCAGTGATAGCACATTTCATAGAATTAGCAAATAATCAATTTTGGTCAAATGTCTGAAGTCTTTCCTGTCAGTGTCTCCTGGGAAAGAATTCAAAAAGAGAGTAATATGTTAAAATTGTTCATATCATAAAGTCTTATCTATTTCACCCACTGGGTACTTGTGCAGGGTACATCAATAAATAAAAAACTTGTCTCACACTTATCCTTTAATATGTGAATAAAACATTTAGAAATCTGCATTAGAGAATTCTTGTGCTTAAACTAATCAGAACGTTCGGTAGTTTGGCCCTTACACTGTGCATGTAAGTGTACATGTTTCAGCTTGGCTGCTTCCAGTGCTATATATTTTTCAGTACGGGGCTTACTTGTGTAGCCATGAAGACTCCCTGAGGATACCGATCATCCAGTATGGAAATAACTCACTTCTCCACTGAATGGGGAAGTCACCTCCAAGTGTTTATATGTACCCACAAAGCCGCCCCTGTGGGCCACTCCTTCATGGAGTACCTCTGGGTTCAGGGCCATTGCTCATGACAAACAAGGTTCCCTCCAATATACTCTTCTCCTTTCTTGAGCACTACTCAGACTTTTGGAGAAAGGGGTGAGCCACTTGACAGTTCTCTTTGTGTTCTTTCTCCTTGAACCTTCCCCTTCCTGTCTTAGTGTCCTCCACTAAGTGTCCCTCTTACACACACCCCTACCCATGGACTCCAGAAAAGGACTCTGCTGCCTGCCACTTGGCACTTTTGGCTGCATACTTTGTCTCCCATCCTCTTGTGCTCAACCCCCTTTCCTGAAGAGAATCAATCTGTGTCTCACTGTTTTCAGATCCATTTCACCTTATCCTACACTTAAGTTCTCCAAGTATGTTTGTTTGTCTGCTGACTGGTCAGACAGACAGGAGGAAACTATCACCTCATCCGTGCTTTTGACTTGGCTCTCAAAGCTTCCTTGCTGATGCCTGCGGTGTGTAGGGGGATGGGAACAAAGCCTGCTCTTCTATGATGTTCAAGAATGAGATTGCTAGAAAAATGCAGGACGTGGGTTCAATCGCATTTTTGGCAATATAGAGGCATATCTGATCAGATTTTTGGTAGACGATCTGAATGTTTAAAAATGTCGAAGTCTATGGAACACTGAAAAGTAGTTTGCTTCTTGAAAAAAAATGCATGACTTTTTACTTTTACTGATTTTATACAGAAATCACTGCACCTGTATACATCTTATGAAAGTAGATCACATATCATATTACTGGCAATCTAGGAAACCCACAAAACATACTTCATTCCATCCCAGCTCATGTCTTTTGTTTGATTAACTCCTTGAAACTATGGTCTTTTATTGACTAGTTACTAAGATAAAATTTAAATTAATGGGAAATTACTTCATGTGTATTCTAAGGTAGACAGTGAAGGTTGGGATACTTTGTTTATTTCAGATTACTCTTTACAGTCCCTTATAGTCGCACAGTCACTAAGAAACAGTTACACAAAAGCACAATGCTTGCTGGTTCCACAGGGCCTTAAGAGGCATGCAAAGTAGGGATGGCTTATATGTGAGAGTTTTGAAGTTATGAGTATTTTTTAAGGTAAGACTTTATACTCATATTACTCCCAGGGTGATAAAATAATCTTTACAGAGCAGAGCAGCTTTGAGACTTTTTTAGTCATGGACCACAAGTATCTCCAAAGACTAGAGGAAATATATACTTCCTCTCTTCCTTTATAGATATGTAGTGTTCCAAGCTCTTTATTAAGGTTTACTCTATAAGAAAGCAAACCAACTGTGTCAGGAAGGGTCTTTCGATCCATGTGAGCCAAGGCAATACTGCATGCAGCCTCTTTAAAATGCCTTTTCCATCAGCTGAGCTGTACCTGATTTTACTCTGCAGTTTAATAACATAAAGATACGTAACTATCTCCTTTGTTAGTTGGTGTAATGCTTATTAAGTATAAGAAGATTGCTAGATCAGAATGTAGCACAGGCTTGATGCGTGGAAGACAGCCTCTGTCCCCAGCTTTTAAAGCAGAAGAAGGAAAGACAAAAAGCAAACCCTTGCATTCTTAGCTGAGGAATGCTTCAGTTCAAAATGACAGAGCTCTTGCATGTAGAAACACACTTCACAATTTCATACTTAATAAGCTAATCAAAACAAACTCGTGATCAAGGTTATGAAAATTTGCCACAGGCTATGAATTTAGGACTTCTCTGGAAACTCTATCATCAATAACACTAAAATTTTACTAAATGTTCCATTTTAGACTTACAGAGAACATCAGAATATTTTCATTATAAATAAGAATATTTATTTTGTCTTCTTTAAATGAATAAAATAATTATGATATCCACACTTAGTTGAGCCAGGTCTTAAACATATTGAAAATACTTTTTCAGTGTTACAATCTCCTGATGGGGAAGCCATATCTCATGCCCTTTATATGCAAACATGAAAACTAAAATTCACATGTTTTTCCTGCCTAAAGTCACACAGGAAGGAAATGGAGAAATCTGTTTGAAGTTAGTGTTTTGGGTTCAGGAACACTGTGACCCACTTTGATATTAGAGCGTATTAAGAAGGGTGACCCTACATAGAACCAGGAAGTATGTTTTCATTTCTTAATTCTTTGGGAGCTGTATATTCTCTCTAAGGACGGCATGGTCCTAAGAAAGACCAAATTGAAGGGCATCTTTTTTGTTGTCTTAATTCAAGAGAAACCCATCTCCCACCCTCCATCCCCAGTAAATGTTCACTGTGAATCTGACAGAATAAAATAGCTTAGTTTTAGGTTGACTTTCAAATTGTGGTGGGGGCTGTCTTAAGAAGGTTAACATTGTTACACAGCATTGTGCTTATAGTGGCCCTTGGAAGTTTGGGGCTAGGTGAGAGGCTCTATGCATAAAGCACTTCCCAGAATGCACATAGGATGCAGTGCACGTAAGAGACAGTGTGGTGATTCTGGCATGCCATCCTAGTGATGGAGAGGTCAGACAGGAGGGTTCCTGCACACACAGGCTGACTCACATAGCCTATCTCAAAAGAAGTGACCAGCCTTCCAGAGGAACACCACCAAATCTGTCTTCTGGCTCCTGCATGTGCACTCTCACACCCATGGTACACATACATTAACAAAATATAAAGGTGCCCGACACAGTGACTTGAGTGGTGGGTTTCTCATAGCAGGCCAATTGCATGTCTAAGTTTTGTGAATTATTTTTAATATAACATAACATTACAGGTATTTTAAGGTACATATTTATTCTTCAAAATTATTGTATTCAAAATATAAGACATTTATCAATGTCCTTATCTTTAACTTTGCAAAATACAAACCCTATATTTGATGGAAATTGAAGCATAGTTTCCAAACAGATTCTGTCTAGGGCATTCTTACAACGCCTGTTTCTGAACACCAGCTAATAACTGTAATTGCGAGAGCACAAACTGATTCTACTTTGAAATATTTGTCAGGAGAACTTAAATAATATTTGAGGCAAAGTTCTTTTTAAGTAGCCACTGCTTCTGTTTATGTAGAAAATGCCATCTGGCTTAAGTTTGAAGGATAAAATGATTAAATATTGTTTGCAAGATGCCATAGAATCAAATATTTGGATTCTTCTTCGTGATTGATTGACACTTCTGTTTTTCACACAGATGTGTCGCCTAGGCTGGGTGACACAGTACATACAGTTGTCTTTTAGCTGACAGTTGGCTTGTAATATAAAAGTTCACTTTAAAACTTACATTTATCCATTAAAAAAAATAAAACCAACAAGTCCTATGTTCAGGTCTTCAGACAAATTTAACAAAACCTTTAAAATCAATAATATACTTGAAGTACAGTACTGTCAGTAATGAGATCCACGACCATTTATTTAGATAATGTGTTTTTACCTCTCTGTATGAGACATTTTGGGGGATACCAAGGTGGATACTCTACTATCCTGGCCCACAAGGATAGGGGTAGGTGCTGGAGAGAGCTATGCACAAGGAGTTCTGAGTTTCTTAGTTTGGTCTGGGCAGGGCATTGACTAAGTCACTCATAAGTCTATCCTGAGAGCAATGCCTTTAGGATTGGCATCGGCTATGTCATCCCAGGGGTTCTCCTGGGTTTCTCCTCTGTGCTGAGCCCTCTGGGAGTGGGTGGAAGGCATCATGCGCTCTCAGACAGAAGCAGAGACATAAATCAGCACAACGTACCATACATGGTCTTGCTGGGTGGCATGGCAATGAGCTGAGGCGCTGCATCACAGAAGGATCCAGGGTAAGGAAATGCAATTTTTTTTTAAATGCTCCATATAGTTAGAGCCATAGCTCTGTCTTCAGTAAGGAACTTGAACTTTCTTTGCCAGGATTCTGCAAAGTCCCTTTTGCTGCTGGGAAATGAAATGTGTGCATAACCTAAGGTGTCTGCACATATACTTTAATCCATTTGTAGTAGAAAAGGCACATAAAAGGGACAAGACCTGCAGGGGAAACAGGTCTGGTGGTGTGTTTGCTCAGCTCGAGATGGACAGAATGAAGGAGAACTGCTGAATGTTCAAGTGACTATCAGAGAGAAGTGGAAATAAAACCACATGGATAAGAAAGTAATGTTCTCTCTCTCGGACAGTGCGGACACTTGTATATTTGCTGTTTTAGAACAGGAGTGAGATAAACATTCACTAACCGTGACAACTGTGTGCTGTAAACAGATGTGGGTGTGTTACTGTGGTCAACCAGTTAGCCCAGACAGTGTTACATAAGGTAACACAGTTTTTCAATGTGGTGAACAACTCTTGGTGACGTTACACAGGTAGTCGTCACTTTCCTCTGTAAAAAACAGAATTGGAATACACTGACATGGGCATCATGAGCAGGGCTTTGCATATGGAGGTGTCAGGAGATTGTGAACATTTGAAGGACATAAGACAGGGTTCCTACACACATGGCCGAGTTTCTTGTGTTCTGGCTCTGGGCAGTTTTACAGAACTACCAGCATAGGGACTGCATCTTGACTTTCAGAAGCACTTGTTGAGCCTGTCTCTTCCCATTAGAGGAAGTTACTGCAGTTCTAATACATGACTGGTTGATTTGAAAGAGTGAAACTCTTAAGGTTTTTATTTTTTAAAGCCTTCTTATTAGTTTTAGAATTTTATACAATATATTTCAGTCATAATTGCCTCCTCCCCCAATTCCTCCCAGATCCACCCCCTTTCCTTCCTCAGAAACTCAGTCTTCTGGGTTCTTCTTCAACCCATTAAATCCAGTTTGTGCTGTTTATATAGTCTTGGGTGTATGGCCATCTACTCTAGTGTAGTTGACCCACCAGGTAGTCAGACAGATTATTCCTCTCCTAGCAGCCATCAACTCTCAGAGAGGAGTGAGCATTCATGTCTACCTCCTTCTCCATGCTGAGGCTTTTCCTGGCTTGAGCCTGTGCAGAGCATTTGCATGCTTTTACAATCTCTGAGCTCATATTTGCACCTGCCTTGTTGTGTCTGTAAAATACTATTTCTTGTACTCATCTACTGCCTCTGGTTCTTGCAACCTTCTTCTGTCCTTTCTGAAGTGCTTCCTGAACCTTGGAGGGAGGAGAAGTGATACAGATGGGCCGTTTGAAGCTCAGTGTTTCACACTCACTCAGTCTCTGCTCCTTGGCCAGTTGTAGGCCTCTGTTAATTTTCATTTACTATAACAGGAAACTTCTTTGATGAGGTTTGAGAGATGCACTAATCTACATGTAATAAGTCATCAGAGCTCTCAGGGCTTTTCCGTAAATAGGTGAGTTTCATGACTGGCTAAGTAATAAGCAAAGTAGCCAACAACAGGATCAAAACACAAAGCTTGCTAAACACTCAAGACAGGCCGATAGTAGGTCCAGTTTGCAAGGCTGGCTGGTGGGGGTGATCTGAGCATAGCTGTCAGTCTCATCTTCTCTGTGGGAGTGTCAGACAAGCCTTCACAGATGAAGTGACATCTAAGCTGGTTTTCAAAAGATGAGTCAGTGCTCTCCAGGTGGAGAAGGAGACAGATGGAGCATGGTCTAGGCAGAGGGAACAGCATTTGCAAAGCATGGTCAGGAAAAGAACTGGCTGGTGATTGGCTCAGTGTTGTAGGAAGTTGAGATCAGAGGGGAATGAAGCAAGTGAAGACATCAGAGTGTTGTATGCCAAGCTACAACTTCAGATTTTATCCCAGAGGACAGGCTATCTGAAATTTAAAAACAAAAATTCCCTCTTTGTTTTAGGGACAATTTTCTAAACTGGAGTTTTGAGGTGGTTGAATTACAAGAGATAAGCTGGATGCCTGGAGACTAGCATGCTCTTGTAGAAATACACACAGGATAAGATCAAGAACCTACTTTAAACAGGGGTAGGAAAAGGGGGAGGAATATGTAAGTTTCCTCTTTTCCTTCAGGCCAGCTTTGAGTTTCTTTGACAGTGAAGATCCCTCAAAATCTTCCTAGGTCATATGTGTATTTATTTTGTTTCCCACTGCCACAACAGCACCATTTTCTTTGTATATCATTTAAACTCATTTTATTTCCTTGCACATGTTCCAAATACTCAGATCTCTAATGATTACTTATCCTAGTTAAAATTATCCTTGCTGTGATGAAGCACCATGGCTAAACACAACTTGTGCAGGAAAGGATTTATTTATTACTGGTACGTATACATCACTGTTCATCATCAAAGAAAGTCAGGACAGGAATTCAAGCAGGGCAGGAACTGATGTAGGCATGGAGGACTGATGCTCCTCAATTATTTATCCTGGCTTGCTCAGCCTGGTTTTTTATTAGAACCCAGGACCACAAGCCCAAAGGTGGTCCCATTTATATCTGGCTGCCCCTCCCAATCAATCACTAACTAAGCAATTGTCCTACAGGTATGCTAACAGCCCAATCTTATGGAGGCATTTTCTCAAGTGAGATTCCCTCCTCTTCTGTGGCTCTAGCTTGTGTCAAGTTGGCATAAAACTAGCTAGCACAGCTACTTTTGGAACCCTCAACAAAATGGGATTGGGTTGTCAGGGAACTTCATGAATCAGATGTTTACTGACAGGCTCTTGTTACTTTGTACATTTGGGACGAACTAGTGAGTATCTGTTATCCAAAACTCCCTGTAGGCTGTTACTCTTCTTTCGAATCCCTGATATAGTGAGCTGTTCCAGATTGTAAGGTCTTACTTTCTAGACTTTGGCTATACCACCTGTCTCTGTTAAAAAAACAAAAAAAACAAAACAAAAAAAAATGCCAATTCCTTGCCAAGGCTATTGCACGTAAGGAGCAACCATTGTATACTAACTTCTAATCATCTCCTGAGGAGTTATAGGTGGGCCTTGGAGTTTCTACAGTTTTGCTAGAACAAAGCAGAGGCCACAGGGTATGGAGTTCTGCATTCATTTCCTCTCTGATTGCCAGTGTCATAATATTTAGATTTTGGTAAAGTCAGTACCTCCAGTCATGGGACCAGTTTCAATTTCAGATTAAGGTAGACTAATGATAATGGCCACGAATAACACTGAATGTAGCTATTTAACATGACATATATTTTTCTAAAAGTTAAAGGCAGAGAATGAGGAGAAGAGAAGGAAAGATTAAAGAATAAGAGTGTCATCAGAGATAGAATCAGGGATAGCAATAGGTAGATAGGAAGATAGATGGATAGATAAAATGATAGATAGATAGATAGATAGATAGATAGATAGATAGATAGATAGATAGATAGATAGATAGATAGGTAGATAGGTAGATAGATAGGTAGATAGATAGTAATAGATGATAAATAGATAGATGAGAGATAGCCAATCAGTCTCAACAACTTCTTAAATTCCTTGACTTAAATTCAAGACATTTGGGAGGCTACACCACTAATGAATATTTTTAAAACAACCCCAACTTAGGTGGGTGGGGGCTGAAAACTAAATCCTTGGCTCAATAAGAGCTTCTTAGTGACAAGTCTCTGAAATGAAGGCAATGCATAAAGTGAGATAGACACATAGCCATCCAGGCTGTGCATTATCTTCCTTCAAAATGAATTAGGGGGAAATCTGTGAGAAGTAAGGTCAATAAGTAGTTAACCCATGCTTTGGGTGGCACACCAAATACTCCTGTCTTCTTTTTGGCTCTCTTCCCAGACCTCTGGGACATGTTCCTATGGGACACATCTTCCTTCATTCTCTAAAGTCTCACTATTATAAGACTGGTGTGTAGCAGAGTCTGGCTGGGTGCTTTGGGATAAAGGATGGTAATTATCTCATAGACAAGAAACTAATTCTAATTAAATATTAGATGTCATTGCTCCTGCAATGTATTGTAGCATGTCTCACCACAAGGGCTTTTCTACAGGCTTGTATTTCACTGGAGCCCAGACACCAGCCATTTGCTGTCTCTCCCTTCCTCCAGATCCTTCCTCCTCTCCATCTAGAGCTGTACCACTGTCCTTTGTCAAGGTGCCAGTGGATGAATCCAAAAGTCAGAGGTAGTTTATTATGCAGAACAATTTAACTCCTGTTTGTCTCACTTTCTCAAGGACACTTGGTTCTAATAGAACAATCTACTGTGGGCTCTTTTTTTCTGAAACAAAGAAGCAATTCTTATTGTTTCTTGTAGCCTCTCATTTAAAATTATAGGCAGCTTTTAAGAAACTTGAGCTCAGCAAATATTTATTAGTCACTTTTCAGATAGGAAGCACTCTGCTAGGTCACAGGGTTAAACAAACTGAGTTTTTACCCTCATGGGGTTCCTGTCCACCTAAAAGCAAGCATGGGTACTCCAGTCCTCTTTTCCTGCTGATTGTAGTGATCCTGAGCTATGTCCAAACCATTGATGCTTCTCTGGGTCATAAACTGCTTTGGTAGGAAAGGTGGGCTGAATGTGGGCTGCAGTGTGCTGCACTGGGAGAGCTGAGGCACCATGCCACCATCATTTTCCAGATTGGATCCTCGGACTTAGCTGTCTATGTCTTGGTACATCATCTCCTCCTATTTTAACAGCCAATATGAGCATGTCCTATAAAGGGGCTAAGAAAGACATGGATTATGTGACATCTTGGAAAGGTGGGACAAAGGACACATGGCAATCTTCCATGTCAGACACTGCACGAGCAGAGTATGGTAGGGTGTCCTGTTGAATGGGAGGAGGGTATCAGAACAGCCAGTGCTGGAGGGGGGAGGTTAGACATAAAGGATAAAAATGGCCATGATTCAGAATGCTCTGCTTTATAGGAGCCTAATGTTTAGAAGAAACGTCTCTTGAGTAGGTTTCAGGCTCCACCTAGTTTCCTTTATCAGAAAAACCAATCTGGCACTCTCTAAGGGATTCAGTAGAAAACTCCATTTCCTTTGCCATCACAATGTGATCAACCCGACTTTCTTGGACTTCCTCTATAGCTTACCCACAGGGACTCTTGCTTTTCTTACCTTATTCAGTACTTTGTATATTTTATGAATATGAAATGTAAGCATGTCTTTCTAAGATTCTTTTTGCCTTTTCTTTCTTTTCCTAAAGTTAAACTACCAAGTCAGAGCTCTGCAGTCTGACACTCATGTACTCTTTACACACTTCTTACCAAGGACATGTGTTCCAAGAACCTACAAGGCCCTAGAGTGTGATTGGGGGCCCAGGGCCTAGCACACTTGAAAATGAAGATGGGCAATAAATATGAATACAAATACAGATGGACCCAAGCTTAGTGCTTCCATGACAACTCCACTCACCACCCTCTCTTGGTCACCCCATCCCACAATCCTTTCCCCACCCACTTCTCCTGAGTATCCCTGTACCCTAGCAGTTCAAGTCTCTGTGAGGCTAGGCACATCCTCTCCCACTGAGGCCAGACAAGGCAGCCCAGCTAGTAGAACATATCCCACAAACAGGCACCGACTTTTGGGACAGCCCCAACTCCACAGTTGTTCAGGGCCCACATGAAAACCAAGATGCACATCTGCTACATATGTGTAGGGAGGTCTGGTTCCAGCCCATGTTTGTTCTTTGGTTGGTGGTTCAGACTTGTTTAAAGGACAAAGCTTATGTCTGCATTAAGAACAGAGCTTAACATCAAAGCTACAGAGGGAGGTTTGCAGTAGATCTCTATGAGAGGATGGGAAGGTTCTACGTCTGTGCTTTACAGTATGGTGACCATCTGCCACACCAGCTATGAATTATCTGAATTGTGACTTCTGACACTAAAAAGTGAAACCTAAATCTTATCTAAATTTAAGGAGCTCTAGTGACTAGTGACCATGCTAGAATATGCATGCCTAGACTATTATTAGCATAAATTAATTAGGAAACTTAAGTTTCAAATGCAGTGTTATTTACTAACAATCCTGGCCTTCTTTTACTGCACTTGGATGTGGCAGCCATTTCTGGAACCCAGTGCCTGTTTTGGCTCAGATGATCTCCAAGCTACCTCCTATGGAAGGGACCTCCATGCAATGGTTCTTGTTTCTAACCGTAGAAATTGCTGTTTTGCTGGCATTTCCTTCACTCTGTAACATGCACAAAATGTAGATACAAATGCAGGGTGTTTTCTTTTTAAGTATCTGACTCCTGTGACCCTGAATGTTTTCTCAAGCCCAGATGTTCTGACCAGGTTGTGTTTGTTGGAGGAGGGGTGGTTCC